>NC_041739.1:10633623-11254158 GCF_004115215.2 Ornithorhynchus anatinus
GCTTACTGTGTACAGAGCATTAAGCACTAGTTGTATTGTACAATACAACAATAAACAGACACATTCCCTGCCTGCAGTGAGCTTACAGTCTAGAGAGGGAGACAGGCATTAGTTTAAATAAATTACAGATATGCACAAAGTGCTGTGGGGCTGGGAAAGGGGATGAATAAAGGGAGCAGGTCAGGGTGACACAGAAGGGAGTGGGAGAAGAGGAAAGGATGGCTTAAGGCAAGGAAGGCCTTCGCTGCTCTCTTAACTGGATGGCACATTACTAGTCAACCCAGAGAAATCCACACTGCATAGGCAACCGTGGTTATAAAAAACATCATCACTGTAGCTTCACTGGCTCAGTGATAACCCTACTTTACTGAACAATGCAACGTAAAGCTACACTTTCTCCATTCTTGATATGGCATAGAGCCACTGCTTCCCATCGATCTTTTAATAATAATAATGTTGGTATTTGTTAAGCGCTTACTATGTGCAGAGCACTGTTCTAAGCGTTGGGTAGATACAGGGTAATCAGATTGTCCCACATGAGGCTTACAGTCTTAATCCCCATTTTACAGATGAGGGAACTGAGGCACAGAAATGAAGTGAGTTGCCCACAGCCACACAGCTGACATGTGGCAGAGCCGGAATTCAAACCCGTGATCTCTGACTCCCAAGCCCGTGCTCGTTCCACTGAGCCACAGGACTGTGGGCAAGTCACTTAACTTCTCTATGCCTCAGTTACCTCATCTGTAAAAATGGGGATTAAGACTGTGAGCCTCACATGGGACAACCTGATTATCCTGTATCTCCCCCAGCGCTTAGAACAGTGCTCTGCACATAGTAAGCACTTAACAAATACCAACATTATTATTATTCTCTAGAAGCATCTTCCATAACCCCACTGAGCCTTCTCCAGTGAAGATCAGGAGAGGAGTGGCGTTAACCTCAAAGAATTCGGAGGCATTTTAAACACAAATACAGAATTATTATAAATTAAATGTACAAGTCACAATAAAATTTGGCCAGAGAGGTTGGTGAGCAAGGAATGACGCAACTGCTGTTCTAAAAGTTGCTGTGTTGGTTTCTCTGCTGGGTTTCAGAGCTGTCCCTTGGTACTTGGTCATTGTGGAAACGGAGAAAACACATCTGCTAAAAATGAGCTTTGGTGGAAAAAATTTAACTGGCATTCTCTCTTGCTCTAGCTCATCTATTTTAACAGCACCATTATGCAAGCTAATTTGCTATATATAGTAGCCAGAGGACCTCCCATTTGACCTGCACAGAAGCATGACAGAGCCGTGTCATCTCTACATTATTTTGGGTCAGTCTGATCCAGGGGCTAGCACAACAGATTGGAATTCAGAAATTCCAGCTCGTCTTCCCAACTCCAAAACTCAGTGCTGTCACTTTCCGTCTTCTGCTCTTGCATCTTCCCACCTGTAAAACAGCAGTCACGTACGTTCTCCTAACTCATAAGGCCCAGTGGCAATTTCTCTGTAAACTAACGGTCTTTTGATGCTTTTGCTTCCGGGTACATGGAGGACTTTATTGGGAGTCTCCTCTAGAGAATTCAGAATGGACTTATTCTAAGAACCCATTTCAGGAGGCTGGCGATCTGATTTGGGTTGAAGGCTTTCTGGATCAAAATTAACCTGGGATACTTTCAAAATGCTAACGATGTGGAGGCAAAGTTGATCATTACAGTGAGTGATCAAAAGAGAAAAGGGAATGAGAAGCGATTTTCATGATTGGCTATTGGAACTGGGAAAAATCTCCTCATGGGACTCACTCACAATAAGCACTACTTAGGTCCTTTCATGCTATTTTTCCTACAGATTTCCCACTTCAATTATAAAGAAATAACTTCCAAATGATGGTGTTACGTGCAGAAGCAGTCAGATTTCAAAATGACTGAGCTATTAACAGTGCTACTTTTTGGCAGTCTTCAGCAGTACATAACAGGGAAAATGCAGTACTTTCCTTGAACACATATTATTTCTTCATAACAAGGTTTTTTTTGTTTGTTCATTCATGGCCATTAGGTTTTAGTTGATTGAGGGCAGCTTTCTTGTCGTACTGATTTAAAAAAACACTAAAGAATTGTGGGAATGCATAAAAGTTGAAAGAACAAGATGGGTAAAAATGCTAAAAAGCAATGTTTGCCATCAATTTAATTCTGAGACTGGGAGGAAAACAGTAGTATTATTAAGTATTACGCACACAGTAAGAGCTCAATAATGGTAATAATAACGTTGGTATTTGTGAAGTGCTTACTATGTGCAGAGCACTGTTCTAAGCGCTGGGGTAGATACAGGGTAATCAGGTTGTCCCACATGAGGCTCAGTCTTCATCCCCATTTTACAGATGAGGTAACTGAGGCACAGAGAAGTTAAGTGACTTGTCCACAGTCACACAGCTGACAAGGGGCGGAGCCGGGATTCGAACCCATGACCTCTGACTCCCAAGCCCGGGCTCTTTCCACTGAGCCACGCTGCAATAAAATACATCAATTGATTAATTACTAGTCCCTTTCAAGTAAGATACCATTTGACCCACAATAATAATAATGTTGGTATTTGTTAAGGGCTTACTATGTGCCGAGCACTGTTCTAAGCGCTGGGGTAGACATAGGGGAATCAGGTTGTCCCACATGGGGCTCACAGTCTTAATCCCCATTTTACAGATGAGGGAACTGAGGCACAGAGAAGTTAAGTGACTTGCCCACAGTCACACAGCCGACAAGTGGCAGAGCTGGGATTCGAACTCATGAGCCCTGACTCCAAAGCCCGTGCTCTTTCCACTGAGCCACGCTGCTTCTCTTCTGATTAACCAGCCACCACTATTTTCTTTTGGTTGGCAATTGTACCATTTTCTCAACGGGTGTTAGGGAACAAAAATTGATTTTTACACAAATCCTAAGCTGGAAATTCAGATGCAGTGCTTACTTTGGCAAAGCTGAGCCCTAAAAAAAATAAAAACTTGAATCAAAGCAACTGAGGCAGCAACAGTAATTCTGTCAGCAAGGGGAAGTGACTGGGAGAGCTTCAGGTGAGAATGCCAAAATGCAGAATCCAAAGTCCATAAATTCTCCACTCCAGTCTACCCCATGTGCCATCACCGGTTCAAGAGGGCAATTAGGGGAGGTAATGGACCTTTTATTCCAGTTTGTTGGGGAAGGGAGGGAGGTCTGGATCCCCACATATATTTAAAGTATTAGAACAGCCCCTTCTCTAAATGGCTGTTCACCAAAAGCGATCACAAAAAGGCAGCAGGCATCGGGACCTCTGCAAAGTGAATCCATCAACTGGTACAGACCAGACCCAGTACAGTCTTTACAAAAGAATCCACCCCCTCAGTCAATTGATCATATTTATTGAGCGCTTGTGTGCAGAGCACTGTACTAAGTGCTTGGGAGAGCACAATACAACAGAGTTGGCAGGTATATTTCTTGCCTGGCAAGGAACACTCTAGCTCTAAGTCCATTCTGAACGTTTTTGGGATATAAAGTCCGGGAAATTCAGTCTGTCCTTCTGATGGTTACCAGGATTACAAGCTCCTTGATTGCTGGGAGCCAAGCTCTCATGTCCTACACGGCCCAGCCTCCTCCCCGGAGGATCCCGCCCCCATCACTCCCCAAAGTTGGCCTTTCCCATAAGTCTTGTATTACATGGGAAAGCTTCAGGCTACCCTCTAGCAGCATGGCTTAGCGGCTAGAGCACGGGCCTGGGAATCCGGGGGTCATGGGTTCTAATTCCTGCTCCTCCACTCGTCTGCTGTGTGACCTTGGGCATGTCACTTCCCTTCTCTGCCTCAGCTCCCTCACCTGTAAAATGGGGATTAAGACTCTCAGCTCCACATGGGATAGGGGCTGTGCCCAACCCAATTATCTTGAATCTACCCCAGCGCTTAATAATAATGTTGGTATTTGTTAAGCGCTTACTATGCGCAGAGCACTGTTCTAAGTGCTGGGGTAGATACAGGGTAATCAGGTTGTCCCATGTGAGATTCACAGTCTTAACCCCCGTTTTCCAGATGAGGTAACTGAGGCCCAGAGAAGTGAAGTGAGTGGCCCCAAGTCACATAGCTGACAAGGGGCAGAGCCAGGATTCGAACCCATGACCTCTGACTCCCAAGCCCGGGCTCTTTCCTCTGAGCCACGCTGCTTCTCTAACAGTGGCTGGCACATAGTAAGTGCTTAAGAACTCCATTATTATTATTAAGCTTGTTATGGACAAGGAATGTGCCTGCTAATTCTGTTGTACTTTATTCTCCCACGTGCTTACTATAGTGTTCTACACGTGGCTCAGTGGAAAGAGCCCGGGCTTGGGAGTCAGAGGTCATGAGTTCGAATCCCAGCTCTGCCACTTGTCAGCTGTGTGACTGTGGGCAAGTCACTTAACTTCTCTGTGCCTCAGTTACCTCATCTGTAAAATGGGGATTAAGACTGTGAGCCCCACGTGGGACAACCTGATACCCCTGTGTCTACCCCAGCACTTATAACAGTGCTCTGCACATAGTAAGCGCTTAACAAATACCAACATTATTATTATTATTGGGAGTCAGAGGTCATGGGTTCGAATCCTGGCTCTGCCACCTGTCAGCTGTGGGACTGTGGGCAAGTCACTTCACTTCTCTGTGCCTCAGTTGCCTCATCTGTAAAATGGGGGTTAACTGTGAGCCTCACGTGGGACAACCCGATTACCCCGTACCTACCCCAGTGCTTAGAACAGTGCTCTGCACATAGTAAGCTCTTAACAAATACCAACATGATTGGACTGTAAGCCTGTCAAAGGGCAGGGACTCTGTTACCGATTTGTACATTCCAAGCACTTAGTACAGTGCTCTGCACATAGTAAGTGCTCAATAAATACTATTGAATAGTCTTGTCTTATGCCGTCGAGTCATCTCAGTCCCAGAGCGACCCCATAGACGTCTCTCCCAGAACTCCCCACCTCCATCTGCAATCGTTCTTCACATAGTAAGCGCTCAATAAATACCACTGATTGATTTTAACCCAAAAGGACAAACCTGAGTTTACAGTTCTGTATTTAGTAACAACACTGTACAGGTGGTTGTGGTGTCTCTCGGCCCTTGAGATCCATTGTCCCTATTGCCCCTTCTCAGAATAATAACTGTGGTATGTGTGAAGTGCTAACTATAGGCCAAGCACTGGACTAATCGCCAAGGAGATACCAGATAATCAGATCAGATACAGTCCCACCTGGGGCTCACAATCTGGGTAGGAAGAAGTATTTAGTCCCTGTTTTACAGATGAGGAAACCGAGGCACAGAAGTTAAGTGATTGGCCTAAGGTCACACGGCAAGTGGCTGCAGTTAGCCATCCAAGCTCAGGCAAACACTCATAGGCACCCTCCCAAATGACTAGCTGGTATTGTACTCTCCCAAACACTTGGAAGAATGTACTCTGGTTTTGCACAAAGAAGTGCTCAAAAAAAAAAAAATGGGGTGGATGGATGTGTTGACAGTCGTGGGACAGACAGAACTAAGTTGTGATACCACCAGAATGACAAGAGATAACTAATTTCACTCACTCCTATTCTCTACTTAGGCTTCTCTCCAAGTCCTGTAAAAGATGAGCGGTTGTCAGTCTTCTGGGATGCTTGAAAAAACAGCAAGCAGGATTTCAATTCGGGTTCGACTGGAAGGTTGGAGGAAGGGGTCAATGTTAGGTCAGAATGGCTTGGTATTAGCAATCTGGAACTTCAAGGTTACCATGGTGTCGGCGGCTTTCTCATCTACTGTTTATTTCATAATAGGAATTACAGTGGAATCTGTTTTCTCCACACAAACAAGCTTAGTTATAACAATACTAGAGGACCTGCAAAGTGCACCATTAACTGAATTGAACCTGGCAAACCCAGTGACTGATAATAAAAGTTCATTTCTAGGAACTCCTTCTTTACTTTTGCCTCTATTGTCATTTCCTTCTTTAGGAAATAAACACACATCGAGAGTATCAAACACATTAAGCCAGACCTTTATCAGAAGGGCAAATCTGCACGTTATCCAACAGTCATAGAGACCAGGGAGATGATGAAAGAGCCATTTTTTCTGTAAATAAGATTAGTGTTTCCAGGCTGACCAGATACATTTGAAATTTGAAGATGGATAATCTCCCTTTGGATAGTTTTCGTGAGATGTGTTAAGGCCGTTTGGGCCTGGGAGTCAGAAGGACCTGGGTTCCCGCATCTGCCACTTGACTGCTGTATAGTCTTGGGCAAGTCATTTAACTTTTCTGTGCCTCAGTTACCTCATCTGTAAAATGAGGATTAAACTGTGAGCCCCATGTCAGATATGGACTGTGTTCAACCTAATTAGCCTGTATTGACCCCAGAACCCCAGTACAGTGTCTAGCACACAGTAAACACTTAAATACAAAAAAAAGTCCCCAAAATATTTCTTGTTGCGGGCAGGGAACTCTGCCACATTTTATTCTCCTAAGCGCTTAGTACAGAGCTCTGTACATAGTAAGCACACAAAAGTGACTGATCGATTATACAATGAGAGGAAATTCAAGGGACTGAGAAAGGAATCTTTCCTCCCCCTCCCAATAAAATCCTGCACTGACTCAATAAATATTACTGATTGACTGATGGATAGGATTTCAGGCTGATTCAATTAGGCCAAAATAAATGGAGGACTGGGTCTAGGCTGGGGTAGGATAGCCCACCCTGTCATCTTCTGCAATTCTGGCCGCTGGAAGTGGAGTCAGGAAAGGTCACACGCAAAAGCCAAGATGGATGATATGCTCTTTCATGAAAGGTTGTTCCCCAGGCCCATTGGGCCGCAGGGACTCATCTCAGAAAGCAGACTATTCATTCAATAGTATTTATTGAGCGCTTACTATGTGCAGAGCACTGTTCTAAGCTCTTGGAATGAACAAGTCGGCAACAGATAGAGACAGTCCCTGCCATTTGATGGGCTTACAGTCTAGGGGGAGACAGACAGACAAGAACAATGGCAATAAATAGAGTCAAGGGGAAGAACATCTCGTAAGAACAATGGCAACTAAATAGAATCAAGGCGATGTACATTTCATTAACAAAATAAATAGGGTAATGAAAATATATACAGTTGAGCAGATGAGCACAGTGCTGAGGGGATGGGAAGGGAGAGGGGGAGGAGCAGAGGGAAATGGGGGGAAAAGAGGGTTAAGCTGCGGAGGTGAAGCGGGGGGGGCGGTAGACGGAGTAGAGGGAGAAGGGGAGCTCGTCTGGGGAGGTCTCTTGGAGGAGGTGAGTTTTAAGTAGGGTTTTGAAGGGGGGAAGAGAATTAGTTTGGCGGAGGTGAGAAGGGAGGGCGTTCCGGGACCGTGAGAGGACGTGGCCCGGGGGTCGACGGCGGGATGGGAGAGACCGAGGGACGGTGAGGAGGTGGGCGGCAGAGGAGAGAGGAGCGGAGCGTGCGGGGTGGGCAGTAGAAAGAGAGAAGGGAGGAGAGGTAGGAAGGGGCAAGGTGATGTAGAGCCTTGAAGCCTAGAGTGAGGAGTTTTTGTTTGGAGCGGAGGTCGATAGGCAACCATTGGAGTTGTTTAAGAAGGGGAGTGACATGCCCAGAGCGTTTCTGCAGGAAGATGAGCCGGGCAGCGGAGTGAAGAATAGACTGGAGCGGGGCGAGAGAGGAGGAAAGGAGATCAGAGAGAAGGCTGACACAGTAGTCTAGCCGGGATATAACAAGAGCCTGTAGTAGGCCCCGGCTTGAGTCCACCGGGCATAGGGCTGTATCCAGGCCCCAGACTGTGAGGGAGTTCAAACTTAAAGACAGGCCAGAGCTACAATATGATACAAATTATATCGCTTGTCAAAGACTCAATCTCCTGGGGGTGTTCGGCTGAGAGGGATGTATCAGTCGAGTTGGGGAAGGAAGAGAGAAAAGAATACAGCAACGATGCTGCAGCACTCCTGTCGTGTTGGAGGAACTCCAGGCGTGGAATGCTGCTTAAGGACAACTGCTTTGTATTGAAAGCAGCATGGCCTAGTGGATAGAGCACAGGGTTGGGAGTCAGAAGGACCTGGGTTCTAATCCCGGTTGTCAGTCACTTGTCTGCTGTGTGACCTTGGGAAAGTCACTTCACTACTCTGTGCCTCAGTTTCCTCATCTCTAAAATGGGGATTAAGACTGTGAGCCTCATGTGGGACAGGGACCATATCCAACTCAATTTGCTTGTATCCACCCCAGCACTCAGTACAGTGCCAGACATATAATAAGTGCTTAAGAAATACCACAAATTGTTATTATTAGCAACATACTCTCTTATACTATTAGGGTCCTGGGTAAACACATGGCTTGGTCCATGGTCCTTACATCTTAGTGTCTCTAAGTACCAGAGGAGAGCCGAATATAAAATTCTAGAGTTCCAGTTAGGACCAGAAGGTTTCCCAGTATTTGATAAACAGGTCACTAATTAAGCTTCCCTCGCAGTCTAGGTTTCCATCTACAAATCCATAAACAAGGAGTAGCAATATATAATTTACTTGTTAAAGAAGCAATGACGCGCATAGTCTCTTTGGAACAAAAAAGGAGGCTATGCTAATGTTAAGTCAAAAACGTATTTTTAAAAACTCCACCAGCACTTATGCTATTTTCCCAACTTCTACTGAGTCAAACGCTTGTTAACTGATTTTCGTTTTGAAGACATTTCCATCTGTGAAATAAGCCTGCTGATTAATGTAAGGATATTCCATAACTAGTGCAGACACTGTTTCACCCACATCAGCATTGTGCCTTCAACAGCGGTATACCAAAATACTTGGAACTGTGTGATAGGAAAGCAACTTTCCTTAACATCCAATTAATTAATGGTATTTATTGAATGCTTACTATGTGCAGCGATATACCAGGTGCTTGGAAGAATACAAGAAGAGTTGACAGACACATTCCCTACCCACAAGGAGATCAGTCTAGTCTTACATCCATCCTGTCTAGGCATGTAGCACCTAACACTCTTAACTCTCCCTCTTGTAACCCACTGTGGACCACTCGTCCATGAATTTATCCAAATCACACAGATCCTCTGGTACCTTCTTGCCTTCCTCCAGGAAAGAATTCCAAACTTTCCTCTCTATATGGGAAGAAGGGTTTCCTTTGGATATTCTGAACCAATCTCTTTCAAGCTTCAGCGTTACCCCTTATGTGTAAAGTATTTCCTTCAGATATTCTGAACCAAACTCTTTCAAGCTTCAATGGTGCCCCTGGGACTCCAGAACTTGGTGAGCAACAATTTCATGAAGACTCTTTACCTGTCCATCACCACTTGAAAGACCTCTATTGTGTCTATTTTTAGTCAGAGACTTTTCACACTGAAGAGACCTGATCTTTTCTCTTGATAAGGAGGCTTCTCTCCACTCCCCTGAACAATACAGCTACTTTGGGCACAAAGGCTCCTTGACTTTATACAGTGGCAAATTATGTCTTCTACTTTGTTTTCTGTTCCTTTCCAGATGATACTCAGCCTTCGGTCGGACTTTCTGGCTTCCCATCTACCCAAAAGAATCCTTACTAAATGTAAACGAAATGCACCTCAAAATATTTCCTAGAAAGAAACTATGGTGATACTATAGCATCACTTGCATACATTTGCTTTTCTCTCCTCCACTCCCTATAAATGGTCCAATGTAAATCTCAGAAATCAGTAAAATCTCTCTTCAACAAAAATTCATTGATACATAAAAGAAAAGAAAACAGGAACCTACACACCTGAGAAAAGAAGCCGGGGAATTCCGTGCCCTAATAGTTTTTCTGAATGATTAACTGCAAGGTTGAGGATAAATCATTTAACCAGTAGACTCCCATTTCCTCATCTTTAAGGTGTGTAAGAAAAATAATAGATGTTTTGACCAAGAGAAGGGTGCAACTCAATCACTAGTCTTTTTCAGCCATACAAAGTTCAATGGCAGCGGGGCAGTGGCTTCGAGTGAAGTCAAAGCCGGAGTCTGAGGTAAGCATGCAGTTCCATACTGAGCTCATTGCTAAGGAGGCAGCAGACCTTTGATGCCATTACTCACCGCAACTGGACAAGAAGCCAGGACAGCCGCCCTAATGACTTTACATGCAGGTCATGGGGAAGGAACTGCTTTTTCGGGCAATCACACTCAGGAATGAAACCTCGCCAGAAACAGTATTGTCACACAAAGTACAGATGACATGACCTATATCTTCAAAAGTCGGCTACACTTTGGCAGTTAGAAAAGAAGAATGTGGATGATATCCTTTCATCTGTTGATGTCGGGCCAATATATTATTATTTAAGATTCAGGAATGGCTTAAAAAGCATAGGTTAGTGAGGTACAAATATGCCATGAAAGGACTTAAGTATACGAATTCCTTCGAGGGTAGATCATTTTTGAAACAGACATTGAGCTCTTATTCTGGTTTTTCAATGAAAGCATTGTTACTATAAAAGTTACCAGCGTGCCCAAGTAGTCTGTCTGTTTCAACCTCCAGCCACTAAATCTGGCCTGGAATCCTAGCGCTCACCTTTAAATGGTACATTTTTCCTTCTGTTGTATTTAGGATTCAGAGGGGGGTATGCTGGGATAGTTCTCCGAAAAGCAAACAACAAAACATCCTAAGCTCTAACAAGGCCCGTTTTCGGGAAGAAAACTTGTTCTTGCACAATTGGCATTTAGAGCTCTGGAACCCATTACAGCGCAGCTATCCAGGAGCGGCTTATCTCTTCCTCAGATGCTATCTGTTGCCAAGGAAAGTTAAAAGACAAAAGTCAACTGTTTGTACCCAGTTGGAATGTTAATGTCTACGGGAATGGAGCATGCTACTTGGCGAATTATGTTCAGATGTGAGAGCAAGTTGTTTGGGTTTGTCGTCACTGTGGGGGTTTTAATCAGCGATTCTGTGTCGAGTTAAAATATTCTCACACCCTGCAGGAAAAGTTAGAAAAGAATAACCCCTCCTAATTAGAAGTAACTGGGAAATTCCAGCTTGGTATTCTCTGACATTAAGGTCAACTACATTTTCGAGTTTGGTTAGTGGGACCAGACCCCCCGCCCAAAAAATAAAAGAAAAAGGCTTTTCTTGGGTCAGGAAAAATATTTAAGTAACATTATTCCATGCGTTCAACTGTTCTTCAAAAGCACAACTTTCTTTAGAGCATTAAACTGGATTTATGATATCTAATCCTATTCCTTTGAACCTAGAATTAGCCATTTGGGAAAAACTAAGGTGAGGCTCAGTTTTATACCTTGGAATGTCAATCAATACTTTAAGCCCTCGTGAAGCTGAAGAGGCCTTCATTTTGGCGATAATCTCTGGCTTCACATGTCAGGAGAGGCTCCCTGGACTCTTAGGATCATAGCGCTCAACAACAGTTTTCTCGACAATGGGCTTAAGCCAAACTGGGAAGATTTCTTAAAATAGGGGGAAAGAATTGGCAATCCTCACTGACAGGAAGAGATATACATTCAATTCTCCTAACACAGTCCCTGTGTTGAAAATCAGTGGTTGTGGTTCTCGTTCAAGAGAGTTTTTCCAGTCACTAACCATGTGGCAGCTTTCGGCTCCATATTGCTCAATCTTCAGCATTAACTTCATAATTGTGTAACTACAAAAGTATGACAATCTATTTTTTAATCTATCTTAAATCGATAACAATAGGACACACTCAGCGAGGAGATTGTTTTTAAGCATAACCTGACAACGGTAAGTGCTCAATAAATACGACTGATCGATTGGATTGATTTTATTATCTAGTCTCCCCATCTTCAAAACTTCAAGACTCCCATCTTCTGAAGTCATTGTCTCCAGAATGCTTTCTGAGATGCATTTTTCCACTCCCTAGTTTTATACCTAATTATTATCCCAGTTCTTCACATCAGTCAGGTACTTCTGAAATTGCAACCACTCACTTAAGTACCAGAGAAGCAGCATGGCAGAGTGGAAAGAGCCCGGGCCTGGGAGTCAGAAGGTCATGGATTCTAATCCCAGCTCTGCCACTTGCCTGCTTTGTGACCTGGGGCAAGTGACTTCAATTCTCTGGCCTCAGTTACCTGTAAAATGGGGAACCGTGAGCCCCATGTGGGACAGGGACTCTGTCCAACCCGATTACCTTGTATCTACCCCAGCACTTAGAAGAGTGCCGGGCACATAGTAAGCCCTTAATGAATACCATTATTATTATTATTACTCAGATTCTTTATTTTTACTATTTGTAAATTATTTTAGTGTCTTATCTTTCCTCACTAGATTGTAAACTCAGAGGGCAAGGATCCTGTCTACTAATTCTACTGTTCATTCCCAAGTACGTACAGTGAGTCGGGTGTCAATGCTATTGATCGATTGTTGGCATGGAAAGTACCGTGATCAAGAAAGACGCCGCTCCCTTGTTATCTACACTCAATTTTCCTGAAAGCTCTAATGATCTCACTAGCATTATGTAATCCGATGTTACTTTCTCAGAACTCAGCCAGATTCAGAAGCTGGGCAGGGAACGTGCCAGCCAACTCTCTTGCAATGTACTCCCCCCAACGCTTAGTATAGCGCTCTGCACACAGTAAGTGCTCAATAAAGACCACTGATGATTGACAATGATCTTTAGCTCTTGGAAAGAGGTGGAACAAAAAGTTCCTCACTAGGCCCGGTGGAAAATCAGGACCACAGGAAGTTGATGTGTCCCTAAGCAAGAAGATCAACCACTGCTAGTTTCCTTCATTCATTCTGCTGCCATTTTTGAGTCAGGCTACTACTTATCTGGATGGACCAAATCACTGGACTGCAACCTCCTAGATATACGGATTGAGCCTTCTAGCTACTGTACTCTCCCATGCACTTTGAACACCGCTTTGCACACCGCAGTGAAGCTGTAAATACTTTTAAGTGACCACTGGGGTGACCCAATGCCACTTTGTACGTGTGTTCTAGTGAAGGGTACTTTCATAAGTAAACACACACAATAATAGGTCATGGTACAATTTTCACGCAAGATCCTTCCGGTTCGAACTCCTCCCATGACAGCACATGCTAGGCCTGAATCACATGAACAACTTGCAGTCGGACATCAGTGTGCAAATTTCCATGTAGATTACTCCCTAGAGGGTCATCATCACCGTCTAAGTATCTCTAGCACAGCTGGTGTAGGTTTAACAATCCAATTGGCCAAAGACAGGCACATAGGGGCCATAATGGTTAAAGCATGCTACTTTTTTTTTTCCCATTCTGTCAAAGTCTTCTTCACCGATTTCTCTTCACTACTTTAATAGAGCAATAGTATTTATTGCATATTTTTACTCTGTGAAGCACACTGTACTAGGTGCTTGGGAGAATTTAATACTTGGTAGTGTATTCCCTGCCCTCGAGGATCTTATAATCCAATCTCTTCGTTTGATGCTTAAGACCTTAAATCTATAATATGCCTGAGGACTAAATAAATATACAATTGTGCTTGTGTCCGAAGAAGAGTTTTGCTACTTGTGTAGGCGTGGGGTGAAAGAAAATAGATCCCTCCCACAATCCAGTAATCAATGGTATTTATTGAGGACTTCCTGCACTCAGGATATGACGCTAAGCATCTGGAAGAGTGCAAGAGACAAAAAATTCCTGCCTTTAAGATACTTTAAAATTTAATGGGAGAAAACATGCAGGCCTAAATAATTTACAAATAGTGGAAGCAGGGGCAGGATTAACAGGCAGTAGGATATAGTAGCAAGAATGTCAGGATGAGTAAATCATTGAATATATATAAAGTGCTGAAGATGGGTATAAATACAGAAGTAATTGGGGTGGCTATTAGGTTGACACTTGAGAAGGTTCTTGGGCTTGACCTTACTCGTAGGACCTGGGGAGGCTTCTAGTTCTTGTCTTTTAAGAAGTTCTGTCTTTTTTTAAGGAATAATGCTATTCCCAAATGAGAGACTAACGTATTCCTCCTATAGCCAGCAAAGCTACTACTGAATGGGCTCCAAATCCTGTAGACCGTCAGCTCTTTGTGGGCAGGGAAAAAATGTCTACCAACTCTATTAGACTGTACTCTTCCAACAATATCAGTAAATACATTTGATTGAGGCCCAATAATTAAACAGTGAGGATACCATTAAACACCACTAATCCTGAATTTGGGAAGGGGTCCTTTATTTCCTCTTCAAACTCTCTCTAACATGTCTAATATATCCAAGTTTAGGCCCTGGCAATTTCCGGTCTCCTGGCTCTTAAAGCAACATTTTGCTGGACATTCCCCAAATACCAGCAAGTCTTGACGTTACTGTAGGGGTGCCCAGTTGTCAGGAAGGTGTGGTAAATTTGGCAAGGAAATCTAATTTCCGTAACATTGTTTCTAGGTCAGGAAATGTCTTAGGTGGCTTGGTTTTAGTAGCGACGGCCAGTTTTGGGGGAGGAGGGTGTTGAATTGCTACTCTTAAATGAACTTTTACTCCTGCATTCTTTACTCTGCATATCTGTCTTTGCCCTTATTGGCTTCCTTTTTCTCAGTCTCCAAGGGTTCACATCACAGGCCTCCCTGCTCCACAACATCTAAACCCCATATAGTCTCAACAAATCATGGCTCTAGGAAGCTCCACTCCTGTGTGACAATACTTCAGTCAACAAAAGACATAAAATTCTGAACTTCAGATTTACTTTATCTGGAGTAACCTGTGCATACTTCAAACAAGCTTGGACTGTGTTCACCTTGTTTACACAACAAACCCAAAAGTCTTTTTGGAAGGTAACCCATCCATTTATATTGGGGTAAGCATTAATGTGGGGACCAGTTAGGGAAGCATTTCAGATATATTTCGAATAAAAGTAACCAAGTTGGATGCAGCCAATGAGTCCCCACTCTTTCCCTTTAAAGCTTGCTCTAGCTCTCAGTACATAAACATCCCAGAAATAAAGGGGGATAAGGAGTATGAGAAGGGAATCTGTTTTGTAGAAAAGTAGTTGAGCCTTTCCTTAAGTGACTGTTACCCAAATAACTGGATGATTCTCTTTATGAGTTGCATCATCACCCGGAAAATGTGATAACCCACCTGATTGCCACACTGAGGAGTATTTACTGAACACCCACAAACACGCGAGGCACTTGTGTTGTTTAGCCTGCCCAAATTTGGGCAAGCAAAACTTCTGGGCTTGACAACTTCATTGGACAGTCGCCTGGAAAAATCAATGACTCTAAAAGATCTAGAATGATGACCCCCAAAGCAAGGGCAGAGAGGTCTTGGAATTAAGTGGCTTACGGAGAATTGCCATCCTGGATTTAGGAATCCTCCCGTTAATACTAACTGAAATAAGATACTCAAAGATAATAGCCTTAAACAGGGTCAGGTATCGTGATCCAGTGCTCTCATATAATACAGAGGGCATTTGCTACCATCACAGCTCTGTTGGAGTTTCTCTATCATCCTCAGATCCCAAGTAACAACAACTATGAGGGGTTTTTTTTGTTTTACTTCACATATGCAACCTGATTTCAAGAGGCGTGGGAGTTTCTTGCAATGTCAGTGCCTACTTTGATGGTGCCGTTTCCTAAATAAAAATCATAGAAAACAGAAAAGATGGTAAGGCTCAGGAAGTCTCTCTACATTTTACTTCTTCCCATATGGACTTCCATTCACAGTTAAGAATGGAAGCAATGCTACGGTGGATCCGGCTAACACTCCAAGAATGGTGACAAAAGATGCTTGACTGAACGTTGTGATGGTTTCTGCCCTTCACATCCCTCCCCATGGTTACGGGTAGACTATCTAACCTCCCTTAATTGTAGCTGTCGGTAGATTGCAAACATCCAAGTCAGCCTAGACACCCCGGGAATGCGATGACAGCTGAAAGGGAGATGGATCTGGGAGAAACGACCCTCATTATACGCCCATAATTTTACCAGTTCACTCCAGATATTCCAACAGACCTCAAATTCTGGACAGTTGGAAGTTAAAACCATATGGATAAATGGTAGCTGATCTTTGATCCTGCCAGGATGACCCACAAAACTAGCCGTTTTTTAAGGCTTCCACTTTCACTTTAACAGAAAGTTAAAATTTTAATCTGCTTTTTTGGAAGCGACAGGGATGCTTTCAACTTGCACGCAGGGTTGTTTTTCTCTATTAGAAAGGAAGACTTTTCTAAAATATAGATTTAAGTAGCAAAAGACGGAAGGGATCTCATTACCAAAACCTCAGCTAAACCACTAAGGAAAGGCTGAGCTAATCACCTCAAAGCTAAAATTCCAAAAAAAATTGGGAAAAAAATAGAAACCACATGCAAGGCACAGAGTGGAGACCATTGTACAAAATAAAGAACTTTGAGATATTTTGACTTCATCTGTCATTTTCTGCCATACTTTGAAATAGCTGAAAATGAACAATGAAATACCAGTGCTGAATATTACATGCTGCTTTTCTACTGAAAGTACTGAAAACAGACTACCATTCTTCAGAACTTATAGAGTATTACTTAGAATTTTACAACTTAAATCTTGAAACAAACCTGCAAAGGTGTTAAGTGAAACCATGACAGCATCAGCATTTGGGTGATTCAACTAATCAAATTTCCCCAAATTCTCATGTTTCTCCACATCCTGACTGAGCATTTCAAGAACCAAGAAGTGAGAAGGATAGAATGAAAATATTCACAGATTTTTTAAAGACGATTTGTTATCGGGAGCAAGGGTTAGTGTGGAGGAGGCAGAGGGGAAACAGGTACTAAAATCTGCACAGCCGAAAACATGGTTATTAGGTCTATGATCTTCCAAACCATTGCTTTCCTGGGAAAATTATAGCCACGGCCTCACGCCCAGTTGCTGGGTCAGGGCAATGGCGAAGCTGCACAAGTAGAGTTCCGATTCTATGCAAGGTTCAGTGGCTCAAACCGTGTGGTCCGTGGACCCTATGCTGTAACTTTTCGTTTGGAATAACTTTTTCCAGGCAAGTGGATTCAGAGTTTCAAGATATTTGGCCCTTATTCCTATACATCTCCAGCCCAAGCTTTCAATCTGTGTTTCCACAGTCACTGTAGCCCTTGGGGCCAACTTCATTGTACTGGACTCTCCCAAGCGCTAATTACAGTGCTCAGCACCTGGTAAGCACTCAATAAATGCCCCAGGTTGATTGTTGGACTTCACTGGCCTCCTTATGAGAGGTTGGTTGGGTTTCCTCTGGTGAGCCTTATGCATAAGGGACTTGTCCATTTGACGCCTGTTTCACTATCTAACTGCAACATACATAAGCACCACTGAAAGGAGAATTCAGAGTCCTATGTGAGTCCATACTTGCAACTGTGAGACGTTAGGTCTCCTTCCATAATTTAGAGAGTACCCATCCCACATCTAGGTGTTTTTCGGCCCGAGAGAGATGGGTAATCAATCAATCATATTTATTGAGAGCTTACTGTGTGCAGAGCGCTGTAGGAGAGTACAATATAACAGAGTTGGCAGACATTCTCTACTCACAAGGATCTTACAGTTGAGAGGGTACAGAGTCCTGAGCTAAAAGAGACTAACTTCACCACTTGTGTTGGGAAAAGAGTCAATGACTGCACCCCAAGTCTCGCTGGCCACCCCGTCAGAAAAATCACTGAGGCTTATTTGATAGCCTGACTCCTCCTCAACTATCCTGTCCCAGCTGCTGGTCTGGAACAGTTGTTCCCTGAAGTAGCCTGGAGTCGCTGTGGCTCACTGTATAGACTCAAACTATGTATAAACAAAATACTTTAAGAAGAGAGGGGAAAGCAGACTACCCAACTGCATTTGGAATTTTTCTGTCTCTGAAAGCAGGCCAAAGTGGAGCCATCACGACCTCTCACGCCACTTTTCAATCTTAAAATGATCTAAGGTTATCTTCAATTACTCATCGTCACAACGTACTTAATATCCACAATACGAAGCCTCTTCGGGGATGGACTCCAGTTTTCCACAACCTCCCTTAAGACTGATATGCTTGGCTAATTTCAAGATTTTTCAGGTTATGATTGGGAGTCACATCAGGGGACTTCTCTGAAACTGAAGGGAGAAGGCGTATGATTTTTAAATGTTTTCACTCTCAAAAAAGTGCTGTGGGTTTTAGAGAAAAGGTGAGGAATTAGATGGACTACCATAAAACTAGGTTCCTCTCTCCTTTGATTTGTTCAAAACTTGTTGTTACCACGGAGACTCTAGCTCCTTAACTGAAAATGAAATAAAGCACATTTTATGTAAACAAAGACTGACTTGCTTTATAAAGCTTGCCATGCGTCATTTCGATTACTTTACTAAATTGTTTAAAGCAACAGACACGAGAAATGAAATCAGTTTGTTCATCCTTCCAGCTTCCAAATTATCAGCCATGATAACTCTTGGAACCAATGGGCATGTCGATGGAAATAAGACTCTAATCCTAGTGAGTATTTTGAGGTTATTCTCAACACTCAGTAGTTTTGGGGGAGCCTTTTTTATGTTCTGACTGATTTATAGTTGAAATTCATATAATATCAGAAATCTGAAGATCACTAGAAATTTAGCCAGGTGAACATACCGTTCACTGATAACAGAAAAGAAAATATTTTCTGGTCTGCTCCCAGGCATAGGCTTCTTATTCTTTCAAGAATTAAGCATTCTATTTTAAACCCAAATTTAACAAGAAATTAAACAACCAACTAGTAAAACCCAAGAGTAAACGGTACGGGTTCCCTTGTGGAAATCCAGCAACTACAATTTAATAAGAAAAGATGAATTACATTTAAATAAAAACTACTTTAGAGATTAATCAGAACAAATACAAGGAAATCAAGGAGCTGCGCTTTCCACTTCAGTGATGCTTTGTTACTGGGTAAGGGTGGAGAGGTGGGTGTGGGCTAAAGTATCAGATCAGACCTTTCAGGATACCCTACAGGAAGACCCTACAGGTGGACATCAGTTGGCGCTTTTTAATTTTCTGGGTTTCTTCGAACTCACAGGACCAAGTGCACTCTATTTTTAACACTTTGGCCTGGAAAAAAAAAAGCACGATTTTTGCCAATAAAAACCAAAAATTCATTGCAGTGCATTTCTTCTGGCTGACACATCAGGTCCACAAATGACAGCCTCCTGCTCAAGAAAATCTTTCCCTTCAAATAAAATTCTGCTCCCGCTGAAGCCTCTGCCAGACTGTAAAAAGTCACCAGTTTTCGGTCACCAACGTATCCATGCACTGGCAAGAGTCTAAAGAAGTTTCCATTGGGGAGAGGCTCTGCATCCACATTCATGAACTGTTCCAAGCCGCTGGTTTGTTCTCTTGTAGCCAGTCTCCGGAAACACACCAGAGAGGGGCGGGAGAGGGGAGAATGATCAACTTTTTCATCCTACTAGAATGCAGTCACACATCATCTGGTTGATCCTCCACCACAACTAGAGGTTTGCGATTAGCCAAAACTATTTCCAGTACGTAAAGCCAGAGGAGAAAACATTTCTTTTGTTTCTATGGTATCTGTTAAGTGATGGAGTTGGTCAGGTTGGACACAGTCCCCGTGCCACATGAGGCTCACAGTCCAAATTGGAGGTAGGATTTAATCCCCATTTTACAGGCGAGGTAACCGAGGCACAGATAAGGTAAGTGACTTGCCCGAGGTCCCAGAGCAAGCAACTGGCAGAGTGGGGATTTCTCAGAAAGGAAACGTCTTAGAAAACTACTGAGAACACAGGGTTACTGTCAAAGTATTTTACCGCATAACATTTAAGTGCAGTTTTAACCTTCCAGCCACTTGGGACACTGGAGAACCTGCCTCTCCTTCTCTGAGGCCCTCTCTATTCTACTGAAGTAAAGATTATTTTTAGTCCAGTCAAGTTTCTTCAGCTGTCCAAGAAGAGAATAAACTATGTTCTGGAAGAATGCCAGTCTCAATTACACCATTATGTTTACAGCTTCTCTAGTTTTTGCGGGTTAAATTCCCCCCAACTGCCATACTGTGTTGTTGGTTCAAAATGACTAATAAATTCTTGCCCGAGGGCTCCACTACAGAAGTTGTACTGTAGCTCTATCACACGCAATTGGCAGTGTTTTGCTGCAGAAGGATCCCACAAGCACATTTTGATAAAATATCATTTGTGGGCTGCTTTGCTTGTAAAACCGAAGATCACCCACTGCCCCAAACACACCCCATTAGCCTAGAGAATGACAGTAAACAAGAGGGGGAGGAAAAGGGCTCACTTTGGGAGCCCCACGGGGGACAGGGACTGTGTCCACCCTGAAAACTTACATCTATCTCAGAACACTGCGTGACCCACACAAAGTGCTTAAATAGCATAAAAGAGGGGCAGAAAGAATCTCACAAGCCACTTTTTGTCACTGAAAAGATCCTTAAGAGTGCAAAACATGAGCTCCCTTGGTAATTCCAAGAACTGCCTTGTAAACTTGTTATGGGCAGGGAATGTGCGTGCTTATTCTGGGGCATTGTACTCTTCCAAGCGCTTAGTACAGACCACAGTAAGTATTCAATAAATGTGATTGATTGACTGACTCTGCCTTAGACATTGGCTGTGAGAAATGCTGCAGGGTTAGTGTCTTTCCTGAGGGCAGAATGGGTTGAGAGATGGGGGCAAGATTAAAGAACAAAAAATCTGCCCTTGATGCTGCAAATTCCTTGTGGGCAGGGAATTTGTCTGTTTATTGTTGTATTGTACTCTCCCAAGAGCTTAGTACAGTGCTCCGCACACAGTGAGTGCTCAATAAATGACTGAATGAATCTCTAGACTGACTAATGCTTTGCACACTCTTACCTCCTGGGGAGCATGGGCTGTCTGTCACATCCATCAGGGAAGGCTAGGGGTGGGTGGAATCCATTGGTGGTGGTCTCTTGATTCAGGGTGGAAGGAGTGAGGGGGCAGGATGACAGCTTTAAAAAGCAGTTCTGCACTTCAACCCTTCTTCACCCTCCCGACCCTCATGCTGACTCCCTCCAGAAGGACTCTGCCTTCCTGGAATATAAATGTCCCACCCTTCCCAGCGAACAGGCCTCCGCCAAGCTGCTGAGAGGCTGGCCAGGTGTGCAGGCGTGCACCTTTTGCCCCACGCCAGGGCCGCTCTAGTGTGTTCTGCTGCTGAAGAAACTCCAATCAGTAATATTTATTGAGTACTTACTGTGTGCAGAACCCTGTACTGTGCGCTTGGGAGGACAATATAACAGGGTTGGTAGACATGTTTGCTGCCCACAACGAGCTTGCAGTCTAGCCAGGGGTGGGACAGACATGAATATAAATTTTGGCTACATACATAAATGTTATGGGGCTGAGGGGAGAAACGAATCCAAGTGCAGGAAGGAGAAAATGAGGACTTGCTCCAGAGTGGGTATATAAGGAAATTCTAGGGGGAAAGACCTGGGAGGCAAGGGAAAGGAGGAGAGATATGCTCAATGGACTCTGGGCGCCCCTGACTGTAGTGTAGAAGACTCATTGTTAACTTGAGAAAAGCAATCTTCTGGGGGGGGGGGGGAATATTTCACACCAGAGCATATGAAGGTGAGGAAATTCCAGGTATGACTGCACTCCTGGCTCCAAGAGAGAACAGTAAACCTTTGAGGATCCACATCAAAACACAACCCTTCCATAGTTTGTCAAGTGGCATTCAATTTAGGTTCTGTCATCATCAAATTCTTTAATTACTCTGCACACGAGAAGTTCATAAGGACATTTTTAAGCAACATAAGCATGCCAAGGCCACCACTAAATGAGATGCCTATTGTCTATTACATCAATAAATCATGCATGTCCTAATCATGCTGTCATTTCATTTTGCTTAAAGCAGGTGTGCTGCAGGACAATTGAAGCTGTCTTGTTTTGCCAATTAAATCAACCTCTTATGATTCATAGATGCCAGTGATCTCCACAAAAAAAAAAATCATACTCCTTTCTTCTTCGATCACCTCTACATCTTGCTCACATTGACAAATTTGCACCTTGGAACCCTGGATTCGGGTTGCTTATATTATCGGCAGTTTCTGGCCAGTAATATTAGTTCAATTGTACTTATTGAGCACTTACTGTGAGCAAAACACTGTACTAAGCTCATCAGCAACCTCTCACGAGGACACCGGCTTCAGCAGGGAGCGTGTCTACCAAGTGCTTAGCACAGTGCTCTGCACACAGTGTGTGCTTAACAAACGACTGATTGACTGGGCTAGAGGCAAGCTTCCAAACACTATTCATTATGGGAAAAAAACATTCTGCAATCAAACCCTCTTCCACATAGCACCCAAAGTTTCATAACAAGGAGCTAAAGGATGAGTGCTGTCAGTACAACCTTCCTTGCAATAATATAGTGTTTTTAAAGAAAAAAAGAGAAGGGAAAGCTAGAGTTTTCTCTGTGGCATTGTATTCTAAGCAAGGGCAAAAGCAAAATCCGGGTACAATGAACTGATGTTCCATAGAAAACAGGTTTAGGTTTAGGGTCACAAAAGGGTACATGCTTTTGTACATATAAACTGAGTTGACTCTACAGTCTTTTCCTCTGATCCAATCTCTGGGGTGGAAAGGAGGGAGAGGAGAAGAGGAAATTTACAGCCTTTCTTGTCCCTCCTCAGAGATGGCATAAGGGAAGCCAGAGACTGCCCACATCTGCCAACACCTCAAATGTTGGTGAGAGGGTGGACGCACGCAGGAGTTTTCTGTACCAGCTTTCCATACCGGCAGGGAAATCCAACGGGAGGAAGGAAAGAAGATGGTTGAAGAGAGAAAGCCTTTTAAGGCAGGCCACCCTTAACTTGCAAATGTGTGTCAAGTGTGCTAGAGAAGCAGCGTGACTTAGCGGAAAAGAGCCGGGGCTTGGGAGTCAGAGGTCATGGGTTCTAATCCCGCCTCTGCTACTTATCAATGCTTAGAACAGTGCTCGGCACATAGTAAGCGCTTAAATACCATTATCAGCAGCAGCAGCAGCAGCTGTGTGACTTTGGGCAAGTCACTTCACTTCTCTGTGCCTCAGTTCCCTCATCTGGAAAATGGGGATGCAGACCGTGAGCCCCAGGTGATGACCTCGTATCTACCCCAGCCCTTAGAACAGCGCTTGGCACAGAGTGAGCGTTTAAGAGATACCGTCATCATCAACAATCTTAGAGTCCCATCTCTTCCTTGGAAGATAGGACGGGTTGGGTTTTCTCGGGGTTAACCAGAGGTGGGGGCAAGTAGGCCCTTCTTCCAAAGTCCTACCCCTAATAACAATAATAATAATGTTGGTGTCTGTTAAGCGCTTACTATGTGCTGAGCCCTGTCCTAAGCGCTGGGGTAGATACAGGGTCATCAGGTTGTCCCACGTGAGGCTCACAATAATAATGGTGGCATCCGTTAAGCGCTTACTATGTGTCGAGCCCTGTCCTAAACGCTGGGGCAGATACAGGGTCATCAGGGAAGCAGCATGGCTCAGTGGAAAGAGCCTGGGCTTGGGAGCCAGAGGTCATGGGTTCGAATCCCTGCTCTGCCACTCGTCAGCTGTGTGACCGTGGGCAAGTCCCTTCACTTCTCTGTGCCTCAGTTCCCTCATCTATAAAATGGGGATTAACTTGTGAGCCTCTGGTGGGACAACCTGATTTCCCTGGATCTACCCCAGCGCTTAAAACAGTGCTCTGCACATAGTAAGCGCTTAACAAATACCGACATTATTATTATCAGGGTCTCCCCCGTGGGACTGCCAGTCTTCATCCCCTTGGTACGGTGCTCGGCACATAGTAATCAAGCGTTCAATAAATACTACTGAATTGAATGAAGGCCATGGCCATTTTGCAGAGGAGGTCACCGAGGCCCAGGGCAGCGAAGGGTCTTTGCCCAACTCCCGACCTTCGACCTCCCCTGCCGGGGCTCTGCTCGCTGCGCTGCGCTGCCCGCGACTGGGGCGGGGCGGGGAGGAGCGCCCCCTACAGCCGCTCCGAGGACACGCAGCGCGGCCCAGCCAATGGCCGGCGGCCGGCTCCCCGCCCCCTCCCCCTCCCCCTCTCCCCCCAACGGGAACAGCCGACCGCGGCCGGCGCGGCCGCGACCGCACAATCAACACACACACACACACACCCCCCTCTTACACACACTCTCCCCCAACACACCCCCTCACACTCACTCAACACACACGTACCCCCCCCACTTACACACACTCTCAACACCCCCACACACACCCCCTCACTCACACACACTCAACATACACACACCCTCACTCACACTCACTCACACACACCCTCACTTACACACTATCACTCAACACACACACACCCCCTAACTCACACACTCTCACTCAACACACACACACACCCTCACAGTCTCACTCAACACACACACCCCCTCACTCACACTCACTCAACACCCACACACCCACTCACACTCTCACTCAACACACACACCCCCCTCACTCACACTCTCAACACACACACACCCCCCACGTACACACACTCTTACTCAATACACCCCCCTCCCCCCCTCCCCCCCCCCGCACATACATTCTCACTCAACACATACACACTTACACACTCAATAGACCTAGACCGCCTCCCACTCACACACTTTCACTCAACACACACACACACCCTCACTTACACATTCTCCCTCAATACATACACACCCTACTTACACACACACCCATCACACAATTTCACTCAACACCCCCCCCCCCACTTACACACACCCTCACACTCTCACTCAACACAGCCCCCCCCCCACTCTCAACACACAGGCCCCACTTACACACACCCTCAGCACACAACACGCACACCATCTCCCTACACACACACCCCATCTTTCCTCTCTGACTCTCTGCTGTCTCTGTCCCTCTCCGTATCTCTGTTTCTCTCCTTTCTTCCTTTCTCTCTCTCTCTTGCCACCCACCCACCCACACACTTTCTTCCCCCTGGTTTCAGGAAAAGTCATCATTTGAGTATGGAGGGTACAGGGTGAAATGCCTGGAAACACGTACACAGACACACACTGGCACAACTGGCATACATACACACGGTGCGGTTTTCTGGCTCTTCTGCGGGTGGCCTTTCCCCTGAGCACCTCCCTCAACGCTACTGATGCCCATCTACTCCTTTTCCTTTCCTCTTTTCTCTTTTCTTTTGCTGTCTGTCTTCCCCCTTCTAGTCTGGGAGCCCCTTGTTGTGCAGGAATCGTCCCTCTCTGCTGCCCAACTGTACTTTCCAAGCGCTTAGTAATAACACCAATAATAATGTTGATATTTGTTAAGCGCTTAATATGTCCAAGCACTGTTCTTAGCGCTGGGAGAGATCCAAGGGAGATCCAAGGTCATCAGGATGTCTCACGTAGGGCTCAGTCTTCATCCCCCTTTTACAGATGAGGGAACTGAGGCCCAGAGAAGTGACTTGCCCAAGGTCACCCAGCTGGCAAGCAGGGGAGCAGGGATTAGAACCCATGATCTCTGACTCCCAAAGCCGGGCTCTTTCCACTGGGCCATGCTGCTTCTGCTCTGCACACAGTAAGCGCTCAATAAATACGACTGAATGAATGAATACATGAATGAATGTGTGTCCCTTCAGTTAACAACAACAACAACAACAACAAAACCATAAAAAAAACCCCACAAAGCCAAGGATGTTTCTGGCTTCCTCTTCCTCCCCCACCCAGCTTCCCAATCCAGGGGTGCTCTGCCCCACCTCAACCATGTGGTGCCCCCCCTTTTAATAATGATGGTATTTGTTAGGCGTTTACTATGTGCCATGCACTGTTCTAAGCGCTGGGGTACTAATAATATTGATGATGATGATGGCATTTGTTAGGCACTTACCATGTGCCATGCACTGTTCTAAGCCCTGGGGTAATAATAATAATTTTGATGATGATGATGGCATTTGTTAGGCACTTACCATGTGCCATGCACTGTTCTAAGCACTGGGGGAGATCCAAGGTCATCGCGTTGCCCCACGTGGGACTCACAGCCTTCATCCCCATTGTTCAGATGAGGTCACCGAGGCCCAGGGAAGTGACTTGTCCAAAGTCACCCAGAGGACAAGGGGAGAAGCTGGGATGGGAACCCATGACCTCTGACTTCCAAACCTGGGCTCTTGCCACTGACCCACACTGCTTCTATTTTACCATCACTGCCCCCCTCTCCCAACACACACAGTCACACACAGACACACAAACACACACAGACACACAGAACAGCAGCAGCAGCAGGTCCGTCCGTGCAGAGGTGGACAACAGAAAAGGGGAAACTGCAACATCTCCGGACCACGTGGCTCAGTGGAAAGAGCACGGGCTTTGGAGTCAGAGGTCATGGGTTCGAATCACTTGTCAACTGTGTGACTGTGGGCAAGTCACAACTTCTCTGTGCCTCAGTTACCTCATCTGGAAAATGGGGATTACGACTGTGAGTCCCACGTGGGACAACCTGATTCCCCTGTGTCTACCCCAGTGCTTAGAACAGTGCTCTGCACATAGCAAGCGCTTAACAAATACCAACATTATCATTATTATTATTATGAAGCCCAAAACCACCCCCCTCCCGGTGCCCGCTGAATGGGAGACCCAAGGGGCACAAGAGGCAGGGGTGGAGGAGGAGCTCATTCATTCATCCAATAGTATTTATTGAGCGCTTACTATGTGCAGAGCACTGTACTAAGCGCTTGGAATGGACAAATCGGCGACAGATAGAGACAGTCCCTGCCCTTTGACGGGCTCACAGTCTAATCGGGGGAGACAGACAAGAACAATAGCAATAAAGAGAATCAAGGGAATGAACATCTCATTAAAACAATTCAATCGTGCACAGCACTGCACTAAGCGCTCGCTGTACTAAGCGCCTGGACAGTGCAATTCAGCACTAGAGAGAGACCATCCCCGCCCACACCGGCCCGACGGTCGGGGCCTGGGACGTGGCCTAGTGGCAGGGAGCCAGAGGGTATGGGTTCGAATCCCGCCTCCGCCCCTCAGCTGCTGCGTGAGCTGGGGAGGGTCACTTCTCTGTGCCTCCGTTACCACCTCCCTAAAATGGGGGGGGAAGGCTGTCAGCCCCAACTTCATTACTCTGCATCTATCCCAGCGCTTAGAGCAGTGCTTGGCAAATAGTAAGCGCTTAAATAGCAGAATCCGTATCCACCCCAGCGCTTAGAGCAGTGCTTGACACATAGTAAGCGCTTAAGAAATGCCAGAATCTGTATCTACTCCAACGCTTAGAGCAGTGCTTGGCACATAGGAGGCGTTTAAATACCAGAATCTGTATCTATCCCAGCGCTTAGAGCAGTGCTTGGCACATAGTAAGTGCTTAATACCAGAACCTGTCTCCCCCAGCGCTTAGAACAGTGCTTGGCACATAGAAGGCGCTTAACAAATACCATAATCTGTATCTCCCCCAGCGCTTAGAGCAGTGTTTGGCACATAGTAAGCGCTTAAATACCAGAATCTGTATCTATCCCAGCGTTTAGAGCAGTGCTTGGCACATAGTAAGCGCTTAATACCGGAATGTCTCTCCCCCAGCGCTTAGAACAGTGCTTGGCACATAGAAGGCGCTTAACAAATACCATAATCTGTATCTATCCCAGCGCTTAGAGCAGTGCTTGGCACATAGTAAGCGCTTAAATACCAGAATCTGTATCTCCCCCAGCGTTTAGAGCAGTGCTTGGTACATAGTAAGCGCTTACAAATACCAGATTTATTACTAGAAGGCTCACGGGGGGGGCGGGGGGGTCGCAAATCCAGGGTTCCCCTGTCCGGCCCGGGCCCCAGCGATCTCCACAATCCCCAAAGGCGCAGATCCCGGCCGGCACCCCGGGGGAATCCATTCATTCATGCAATCGTATTGATTGAGCGCTTACTGCGGGCAGAGCACTGTGCTAAGCGCTGGGAATGTACAGGACGCCAGCAGAGACCATCCCTGCCCATCAACGGGTTCCCAATCTAAAGGGGGACACGCACACACACAGAGGCAACAAAAGAAACAAGTAGTCATGCCCCCCCGCCCGCCCCCTTCCCCTTACCTTCCCCACGTCTCCGAGCAAGACCCCGGGGATCAGCCGACAAACTTTGGGGGTTTGGTGGGAGGGTCTGTTTTTTTTTTTTTTAATCGTCCTCCTTTCCTCCGGAGACCACCCGGCCAGAGCAGAAAAGGGGGCTGGAGCTGGGGGGGGCTGCAGGACTGGATTTGGGGGCGTGGGGGGCCCGGGACTGCAGCGGAGCTGAGCCGGTCCTGCCCAATATATAGTGCGATTTCGGGCCGGGCCGGGGAGCACACACTTCGTGACTCAGTGATCCTCCCCGAAAAGCCTTCACAATAAGAGTCCTGCCCTACCTTCCACTTTCGCAGATTTCCCCCAAGTGACAAAAGCAACGAGCGGGCCTTTCTCCTCCTCCTCCTCCTCCTCCTCCTCCTTCCCAAAGCGACAATGCAGTCCTCCGCGGCTTCCCCTTCCTCCTCTCTCTTCCCCACGCCCCGTTCTGCCCCAAGCATCTTTCGCAGAACCCCTTTTTTTTCCCCCCTCCCACCCTCCGAGGTACTGAGTCATCTCAGTTTTCAAAATTAGGCTCTTTCCATAACTGCCGGCGTTTGGAGGATTTGGGATTTGGGGAAGGTTCTAATTTTGGTGGGGGGGGGGTCCCCCTAGAGATCTGGGCTGTCTATTGGGGAATTCGGCTCCTCCGGCGCTTGGAAGGACGTAGTAAGCGCTTAACAAGTACCGTCATTATTCATTAGGTGGTGGATTCTGGTCCCCGATCCGCCACTTGTCAGTTCTGGGACTTTGGGGAAGTCACTTCACTTCTCTGGGCCTCAGTGACCTCATCTGTAAAATGGGGGTTAAGCCTGTGAATCCCACGTGGGACAACCCGATGACCTTATATCTACCCCAGTGCTTAGAACAGTGTTTGGCACATAGTTAGCACTGAACAAATACCATCATCATTGTAGTAAGCGCTTAACATAATACCGTCATTATTCATTAGGTCATAGGTTCTGGGCCCGACTCTGCCACTTGTCAGCTGTGTGACTTTGGGAAAATCATTTCGGTTCTCTGGGCCTCAGTGACTTCATCTGTAAAATGGAGAAGCAGCGTGGCTCAGTGGAAAGAACATGGTCTTTGGAGTCAGGGCTCATGAGTTCGAATCCCAGCTCTGCCACTTGTCGGCTGTGTGACTGTGGGCAAGTCACTTAACTTCTCTGTGCCTCAGTTCCCTCATCTGTAAAATGGGGATTAAGACTGTGAGCCCCATGTGGGACAACCTGATTCCCCTATGTCTACCCCAGCGCTTAGAACAGTGCTCGGCACATAGTAAGCGCTTAAACAAATACCAACATTATTAAACAAATACCAACATTAAAATGGGGATTAAGACTGGGACCCCCACGTGGGACAATTCAATTACCTTCTATCCACACCACCCCCCCTAGCCCCATCAAGGATTAGAAAAGTGCTTGACACATAGTAAGCACTTAAATACCATTATTATTATTACCCCCAATTTATTTACTTTTTTTTTCAAGGGTTTGTGTGTCTGTTTCCATTACAGGATGAAAAAGTCATCTCCAGTTCATCAGATAGCTGGGCTGATTGGGAGAAAGGAGAGAAAACGTTGGGCTTTCTTGAGCTGAAACAAAAATTTACACAGTTTTGCTTGGGATGGGAGTTGACCTTTCTGCACTCACTGGCTGTTTAATAATAATGATAATCATGGTATTTTTTAAGTGCTTACTATGTGCCAAGCACTGTTCTAAGCTCTGGGGTAGATACAAGGTAATTGGATTGCCCCACGTGGGGCTCATGGTCTTTATCCCCATTTTACTGTTGAGATAACTTAGTAAGGCACAGAGAAGTTAATTGGCTTGCCCAAGATCACAAAGGAGACAAGTGGCAGAGTCCGGATTAGAACCCACGCCCTCTGACTCCCAAGCCCTTGCTCTTGCCACTAAGCCACACTGTTTACATTTCCTAAGTTTACACATCCTTACTATCCACAATGCAAAATGATAGTGCTGAGTGGCCAAACAACAATTATAGCGAACCAAAACAAAGGTGGGGGGCGGGGTTTTTATTATTTTAAGAAAAAACTGGCACTGAGGGAAATGTGTGCTGTGTTGCTTGATTCATTTTTCAGGATGGAAAGAAGAGAATGATATCTAGGACCCATTGGGCAGTTTAGCAGTCAGTCTGCCTCGGCCTGTCATTTCAGGAGAGAGATCGCCTTAGGGTACAAAGGATGACACAACCACCTTGCAATATCTCAGGAATGTTTTTCCTCTTGCCTGTCAACCTCTAATTTTCTTATGGTATTTGTTAAGTAAGGCCTTACTATGTGCCAGGGCGATGTACTAAATGCTGGGGTAGATACAAGCTAATCAGGCTGGACACGGTCCCTGTCCCACTTGGGGCTCCAATCCTCTTTTTACAGATGAAGTTACTGAGGCACAGAGATGCGGGGTGACTTGCCCAAGGTCACACAACAGACCAGCGGCGGAGCCAGGATTAGAATTAGGATTAGGATTAGAATCCAGGTGCTTTTGATTGCCGGGCCCATCCTCTAACCACTAGGCCTTACTGCTTCTCTATTGCCAGGCCTATCAGAACTTCTCCTTCCCTCCTCCCCCATCCTGGTTTTAACCCAATTCTGGGGAACCTCTAAGAAACATGAAATATGGAGAGTCTCCTCTACATTGTCACTCCCTCATCAGAGTTTTTCCTCCAATGTGGGAACCAATTTAGGAAGGTTAAAAAACAACTCACCTTTACCCACCTCGATGGCACAGAAATGAATGTAAATCAAATGTGATTTACCAATGGAACATAGCCTTAAAATAAGCGGGTTGGTTCACCTAGATCACCAGCTATCATACTGTTTTTAGCTTACAATGATTTCTAGGTTCCTAACACTAGTTCTTTGTCCTAGGTTTGCCCCTTCCCTGCAGCGGCCTGGCAGATAAAATCAACCCCAGTGGCAAACAACTGATTAGAGTGGGGGTCCTGGGCTCAAGTGTCAGTACCATAAGTAGGGGTAATGGGAGGGAGCAAATGCCCCCCCAATTTTTTAAGCTTGGTTTCCAGCCTCACTCATCCCACGACTCTGAAAAATCCCAACTGTTTCTAATCGGGGCTGAAAGAACCCCAAATGATGGTTTCCTGGCCTGTTAGCTCTATGAAGCCTTCCTCTACACCACCCTTAACAATAATGATAATAAAAATAATAATAATGGCATTTAAGTGCTTATTATGTGCTAGGCCCTGTACTAAGCACTGGGGTGGATGAAAGAAAATCAGATTGGACACAGTCCCTGTCCCACATGGGGTTCACAGTCTTAATCCCCATTTTGCAGCTGAGGGAAGTGAGGCCCAGAGAAGTGATTTGCCTAAATTCACACAGCAGACAAGTGGCGGAGCTGGGATTAGAACCCAGATCCTTCTGACACCCAGGCCTGTGCTCTCTCCACTAGGCCATGCTGCTTCCCTTAAGATCCCTGTCCTTTTTCACCCCTCAATCAAAATGACAAGTTGGCACCTATGGTCAATAAACTGAGTTGCAGAGAACACTTTAAACAGTTTGCCCTTCCCCAATCACAATCAATGATAGATATTTAAAAAAAAGAAAAAAGAAAAAAGGACTTACGTTTTTGCAGGTCACTGTACTAAGTGGTTGGGAGCATACCATATAATAATAATGTTGGTATTTGTTAAGCGCTTACTATGTGCAGAGCACTGTTCTAAGCTCTGGGTAGATACAGGGTAATCAGGTTGTCCCACGTGGGGCTCACAGTCTTCATCCCCATTTTACAGATGAGGTAACTGAGGCCCAGAGAAGTTAAGTGACTTGCCCACAGTCAGCTGACAAGTGGCAGAGCAGGGAGTCGAACTCGTGACCTCCAACTCCCAAGCCCGGGCTCTTTCCACTGAGCTATGCCACGCTGCTTCCCCAGTATAACAGAGTTGGTAGATATTTTCCCTGCCCAAAAGGAGCTTACAGTCTAGAGGGGGAGACAGATATTAATATAAATTACAGATATGTTCATAAGTGCTGTGGGGCTGAGGGTGCGGGTGAAGTAAAGGCTGCAAATCCACATGCAAGGGTGTCACAGAAGGGAGAGGGAATAGAGGAAATGGTTTAGTTGGGAAAGGCCTCTTGAAGGAGATGGGTTTTTAATACGACTTTGACGGTGGAGAGAGTGATCATCTGTTAGATATAATAATAATAATGTTGGTATTTGTTAAGCGCTTTGTGCAGAGCACTGTTCTAAGCACTGGGGTAGATACAGGGTAATCAGTTTGTCCCATGTGAGTCTCACAGTTAATCCCATTTTACAGATGAGGCAACTGAGGCACAGAGAAGTAAAGTGACTTGCCCACAGTCACACAGCTGACAAGTGGCAAGGGGGTGGGAGTTCTGGGCCAGAGGCAGGATGTGGACAAGGGGTTGGAGGTGAGGGAGATGAGATCAAGGTGCAGTGAGGAGATCATCATTAGAGTAGTGAAGTGAGAGTGGTGGGTTGTAGTAGGAGATCTGAGAGGTAAGATAGGCCGGGGCAAGGTGATTGCTTTGAAGCCAATGGTTAGGAGTTCCTGTCTGATACGGAGGTGGATGGGCAACTGCTGGAGATTCTTGAGGAATGGAAAAACATGGATTCAGTGGTTTGGTAGAAAAATGATCCCAGCAGCAGAGTGAAGTATGGACTGAAGGAGGGGGGAGAGACAGGAGGCAGGGAGGTCAGTATGCAGACAGTAATCAAGGCAGGGTAGGATTAGTAATTGAATTAATGAGGATGAAGAGGAAAGGGCAGATTTTAGCAATGTGGTGAAGGTTAAACCGCCGGGACTTGATGATGGATGGAATATACGGGTTGATGGAATATGGGCTTTTGAGACAGGGAGGATGGTGGTGCTGTCTACAGTGATGGGAAAGTCCCTGGGAGGACAGGGATGTAACCATGTAACTGTGGCCACGTGGAAACCAAGAGCAACAGAAGGATCAACCAGTTTGGCTTATGGTGGTCCCTTTGGGGTAGAGGCTTTGGGAAACTTGGGATGCTAATAGAATTGAAAAACAGATGGCAAATGCAATAGCACAAAAAAGGAGCAATTAATGGTATTTATTGAATGCTTAATGTGTGCACAGCACTGTGCTAAGCAACTGGGAGACTACAGTGCAACAGAGTTGATAGACACGTTCTCTGCCCAAAAGGAGTTTTCAGACTAGAGGGGGAGCTTGCATATTTCGGAAGGGACTATAATAATGTAATAATAATAATAATAATAATGTTGGTATTTGTTAAGCGCTTACTATGTGCAGAGCACTGTTCTAAGCGCTGGGGTAGATACGGGGTAATCAGGTTGTCCCACGTGAGGCTCACAGTCTTAATCCCCATTTTACAGATGAAGGAACTGAGGCACAGAGAAGTTAAGTGACTTGCCCACAGTCACACAGCTGGCAAGTGACAGAGCTGGGATTCGAACCCATGACCTCTGACTCCGAAGCCCAGGCTCTTTCCACTGAGCCATGCTGCTTCTCTGTGTGACTATCTGTCACACACCTATCTTTTCAGCTATGCCTACACTCAGGGATAAAGCTGTCCATGAGTGGCGTCCTTTTCAAAGATGAAGTTCAGTTTCATAGATTTATCAGGCCGGGAAAATTCGATGAACTGACTCAAAAGATTTTGTGTTCTACAGTGAGCTTGGGAAATAGAAAAGCAGACTTTTACACTTCCACATTGAGCATTTAAGCCTGGACAAGCCCCAGAGTTAATGATGCCAAGTAGAACAGGAAATGCCAAAAATTTCACAAGTTGGTGTTGGAGAGATTGCCCAGCTAGTTCTGCACCTTCAGAATTCAGACATGCAGCAGTACTTGAGGCAACTACTACAGGTCCTTTCATATTTTTTTCCCCCTTTCCTTCTTTCTAGTCTAAACAGAAGTTTTAGTCCTATGGTAACAGTCCAAGCTGCAAACTGGATAAAGGTCTAAATGGGTAAAGTTAATTATTTAGGGGTGGACTATCCAGTTAGCTTATCCCCCCCCCCCCACTTTTTTCTCCCTCTCTTTTTCTGCTCATTCATGCAGCTACTACAGAACAAAGGAATAGAGGAGAGGGGAAACACACACTTGTCCCCCTTTCATTCATTCGATGGTATTTATTGGGCGCTTACCATGTGCAGAGCACTGTACTAAGCTCTCGGAAAGTACAATTCAGCAACAAATAGAGATAATCCCTACCCAACAACAGGTCTTTCTGAAACTCATACAGAGAAGCAGCGTGGCTCAGTGGAAAGAGCATGGGCTTTGGAGTCAGAGGTCATGAGTTTGAATCCCAGCTCTGCCACTTGTCAGCTGTGTGACTGTGGGCAAGTCGCTTAACTTCTCTGGGCCTCAGTTACCTCATCTGTAAAATGGGGATTAAGACTTTGAGCCCCATGTGGGACAACCTGATTCCCCTGTGTCTCCCCCAGCGCTTAGAACAGTGCTCCGCACATAGTAAGCGTTTAATAAATATCAACATTATTAACTCATAGCAGTCCTTCTGCCACACAGCACTGTAGGGATTAATAAAGTGTGTGTCTCCTGAGCCATTACTTCAGCTTTCTCTACTCCGCTTTACCATTTAAAAGTTCTGCACTTTGGGGCAGAGAACAGGTCTACCGAATCTGTTATACTCTACCAAGGGCTTAGTACAGTGTTCTGCACACAGTAAGCACTCAATAAATACAACTGACCGATAGATAAAAGAACTGATTTCTACCTCTCTGGAAGATAAGAATAAAATTAAAAGTGGCTTTGATAGGCTTGATATCATGATAGGATAATGATGAACTTCATTAGGGGTAAGTTCACCTTGAGAAATGATCATCACAGAGGCTAGCTAAGGACAAAAATTCAACAGGAAAAGATCTGGAGAGGGCCTCTGTCAACCACAGTTAGGAGCCAGCAATGAAATACTGTTTCTTAAATCAACGTGGTTCTGGGATGTATTACAACAGGAAAAAGATGGGAAGTCATTCTTTTAATAGCTTCAGCATCCTTAGAGTAGTGTGTCCAGTTTAATTCACCACACTTTAAGAAGGATGTAGAGAAACTGGAAAGGGTTCAGAGAAGAACAACATAAACAATTAAAAGGTTAGAAAGTCACCTATGAGGTAAGGTTAAAGGAACTGGGATTGTTTAGAAAAGAAAAGGCAAAGGGGTGACTTTAATGACTGCCTTCAAACCTATGAAGGGTTTTTCTGAGAAAGGTGCTGACCAGTGATTTTTCAGGGCTTCTAAGAACCCAACAAGGGGAAATGGGTTTAAATTAAACCATGGAAGATTGTTGTCAGTTATATTTACTAAATGTTTATTCTGTGCCACCCACTGTGCCTAAATACTGGGGGAAGACCAAGATAATCAGATCAGACACAGTCTCTGTCTCACCCAGGGTCATAAGGAGAGAAAAGATATCTTATCCTCACTTTGCAGGATAATTGAGGCACAGACAATTCAAGTCACTCGCCCAAGGTTACGCGGTAGGCGAGTGGCAGAACTAGACTGGATATATGGATGGATTTCAAGATCCTTCTAAATGGTAAAGTTTAGAATTGGCTCCCCAGAGAGCTTACAGAGTCTCCATCCTTCCATCTCGCTATGAAAAGAATAACGTAGCAGAGAAGCAGCGTGGCCTAGTGGAAAGAGCCCAGGCCTGAGAGTCAGAGGATCTGGGTTCTAATTCCAGTTCCACCGCTTGTCTGCTGAGTGACCTTGGGCAAGTCGCTTCACTTCTCTGTGCCTTAGTTACCTCGTCTATAAACAGGGGATTAAGACTGTGAGCCCCATGTGGGACCTGGACTTTGCCCAACCTGATTAATTCAGTATCTAGCACATAGTAAGCACTTAAACACCATGAAAAAAAGGCAAGAACAGACCTTTCCTGGCAATGCCTAGCACTCAGCAGATGTTCAAAAGTGCCACTGATTTATTAATTGATGATTAAATTGAGTTAATTTTATGTAGGCTGAGGAAACTCAATGGGGATGAACTGTTGTAATAGATTTAATTTTTAATTTAAATTTACTTTTTTTGAAATGTTACAAAAATTTGTGCTTATGTTTGTTGTTAAAAAACAGGAAACAACTGACAGAAAAATAGAGTTTCATAGACAATGTTATTTTAAGACTATGAAAGTCTAAAATTTCTTTGCCGAGAGGAAAACTTCTGAAGGTCTAATTAATGTACGCTTTCCAACGGGATTAAAATCAGCACATCATTTGATCATGAATTCCAATTATTAGGGAGAGGAAAGGCAGATTTCCAAGCACGATTCACGCTTTCGACACAAAAACAGATTAATATTCCCTTTGCCATTTGCCAGGGGGCCTATTGGGCTTGTTTAGTCCTACACTATTTCATTAAAAGCAAAGGGAGAGTTTGAGTCTGTGAAGAGAGAGAAAGGAAGGGAGGATGTGGGGGAGAGGAGGGTGCGCACTCATACACACACAAACACACACACTTATAAAAAAATAACCAGAGCCCCAGTAAACATAAAATACTAAGGAACAGGGAGCACGGCAACCGGGAGGTCCGAAGTAATGGAATGTAAAGAAAGATCATGAACATATAAACAATGTAGAAATAGAATTTATATATGTCAGCAGAACAGGCAGTGAACTTCAAACACAAATTACTTGAGATAAGGGGTACAGGATATTCTAATGTGATCTGATTGAGTAAACTTATTACTAAACATATAAATGTTTGGGGCTTTTGAAAAATATTCAGTCTATACACAATGTAAAACCACAATGGATGTCCTAGCTAGTTGAGTTCATGACTCATATTCTCCTAGGTGTTAAGACCTTTAGGGAGTAATATTAAATTTTCCATGCTGGTGTCCTAAGTATTGCTCTGAAAGAGTTTAAATGAAACTTCCAAAATTTTAATAGCAACATTAACTGTGGACTTCAAGTACTTACTATATGCCAAGCACTATACTAAGCCCTGGGGTAGATACAAGATAATCAGATTGGACACAGTCCCTGTCCCACACAGGGCTCACAGCCCAAGAGTGAAAGAGAACAGGTAGTTAATAATAATAATAATAATGTTGGTATTTGATAAGCGCTTACTATGTGCAGAGCACTGTTCTAAGCGCTGGGGGAGATACAGGGTAATCAGGTTGTCCCACGTGAGGCTCAGAGTCTTCATCCCCATTTTACAGATGAGGTAACTGAGGCACAGAGAAGTTAAGTGACTTGCCCATAGTCACACAGCTGGCAAATGGCAGAGCCGGGAGTCAAACCCATGACCTCTGACTCCGAAGCCCAGGCTCTTTCCACTGATCCATGCTGCTTCTCAACACACACATACCCCCCCACTTACACACACTCTCATCCAATAATAATAATGTTGGTATTTGTTAAACACATTTTACCGATAAGGAAAATGAGGCACAGAGAAGTGACTTGCCCAAGATCATTCAGCAGGTAAGTGGGGAGCTGGAATTAGAACCCAGTTTCCCTGACTCCCAAACTCATACTCTTACCATTAGGCCACACTACTTCACTATTGTATTATCAGTTGGATTTTTTCTTCCCCAAAGTACCTTTTTCCCCAAATCAAATGTCTGGTTCTGTTTATAACAAATACAGCTTTCAGCTTTCATGCAAATTGTTGAGGAGGCATGGGACTTTGCCAGTAGGAGGGAATATCTCAAAAAACTGGAGAAACATCCTAATTAATTTAATTTAATTACTTCAGTATCCTGTGGAATCACCTTCAGGCTCCCATCATGAAGTCATGTTATCGTTATTGCCATCATCAGTAGAGGAGCAGCCTGGCATAGTGGATAGAGCACAGGCCTGGGAGTCAGAAGGTCAGGGGTTCTAATCCTGGCTCTGCCACTTCTCTGCTAGGTGACCTTAGGCAAGTCACTTCACTTCTCTGGACCTCAGTTACCTCAGTTACCTCATCTGTAAGATGGGGATTGAGACTGTGAGCCCCATGTGGGGCTGGGACTGTGTCCGACCCGATTTAGGCGTGTCCGCCCCAGCGCTTAGTACCGTGCCTGGCACATAGTAAGCACTTAATATCTCAGTTTTTATTATTACTGACCAACTAAAGTGTGCATACAATTTACGTAGAAGACTCGGATCCTACTCTATTCTCTAGACTGTAAACTAGGTAGGGAACAGGCCTACCAACTCAGTTGCATTGTACTCTCCCAAGCCCTTAGTGCATGTATAGTGCTCTGCACACAGTAAGCTCTCAATAAATACCATTCGTCAATTGACTGGCGGGAACAGTAGCCTTATTTAGTTTATTTAACCCAAACGTCCAATAGTTAAACTGATTTTTAGTATATTAAAATCAGGTTAGATTAGTAAATATGACTTCATTCACTCATTCAGTCATATTGATTGAGCACTTACTATGACTTGTATATGTGAATTATGTGCCGTCACAACTTTACTAGATATGAATCCAGTCAGCTCCGGTCAAAGTAGTAGCAGGTGTTGTGTGTTTGGCATTCAGATACAAATCACAATTATCCAGAGAGCAAATATGCCAGCAAACTTGATTCAGGAAATGAAGGATTCCCTATGTGCACAGCTCTATATGCAAGCTACCAGTTATGGATCAATACATGGCTGGCCTCCTGAGCATCTAGGGAAATGTAATTCTTTTTTTTCTGTTTAAAATTTAGCTGTTCATCACCCCTCTCATAAAACTCAATCCCCCAACCATCTGGGAACAAAGCCCTTCCGATTCTATCCCGATGGAGCCTGTCCCTTCGATAACCACCTGCCCTGGATCACCGACTTTCCCTCCAGGGGAAAAGTAATAAGATGGAGGCGTCTGAGGACTTTACTCTTGCTGGAGAGTCCATAGTAATTAGCTCTGTTGCTGCAATCAAAGATTTTCTGGGGAAGATGATCGCTAGTATCAGAGACTACTGGTCCTGAATCGTTTTGCTTACTAAGCAACCTACTCACACCCACACCTCTGCCCCTCAAAATCCCAAAGGATGGGGAAGATTGAGGGGTGAGGAGATGTTTTAGTTAAGTTGTCTAAAAAGAAAAGTGACCAGCACAAGAGAACACTTAGATACCATCTGGACCATGCCCGGGTCGTCACCCTAAAAGTTTAAATCCCGTGGGAAAATGAGATTGCATAAAGGGCCCATTCTCAATAGACAAATGTGGTTTAAATGACAGGCTGATGAAATGATCTTTTCAGCAATATTGGTCTTTCCCGAAGGAAAGTAATACTCTGTCACGGGTCCACTCAAATGACACAGTGGAGCATGCTGCGTCTTCATTTTGATGCTTAAGATAGAGGAGCATTGAATTTCAAGAAGCAAGAGACTGCATCTAAGATTTCTGGTAGCTTTGGGGCATTTGTTCTTTTTTTCAAAAGTGAATTCTGATTAACATAGCTAAAAAGAACGTTTTGTGAGTTTTCAAGATATAAGCAGAGGGCTCAAAAGTGCAGTCAGAGCTGGCATCTTAAACAAAGCAATCTTTGGGGCTCTGCACAAATATTTTGAGGAATCATAGTGTCCTCAAACAAGCATTTATTAGAGGCAGGTACTGTATGAATAGAGTCATGTTCCAGAACAATATCAAGCCTACACACCTTCGGCCAATAGTTCATGAACTATTAGTGATATTTTTGTGAGTCCTGTCTTTCTTATGGGTGGTGGAGAGAGAAAGAAGAAATAACAAATGCCATGCTATTGTTTTTCACTATTATTATGATTATACTGGTTAAGCACTTACTTATGTTCTATGCAAACGGGTACATGCAACTTAAACAGTTTGGACACAATCCCTGTTCCACATGGGGCTCACAGTCTGAGATGGAGGATTTAATCCCCGTTTTACAGATGAAGTAACTGAGGCCCAGAAAGGTTAAATGACTTGCCCAAGATCACACAGCAAAGAGGTGGAGCTCTAACTCCCAGGCTGGTGGGGGTTTTTTCCTCTAGGCCACTCTACTTTGTTTCACTGTTTTTCCTGCCCATTGCTTAATAATTGAACAGGGAGCTAGAAGAATGGGTGAACTGGGATAAAAATTCCACCTCCGCCAACTTTGCCCCTTTTTATGAAGAACACACAAAATAGAAGCTTTGCTGATGGCAGTGGCAGCTAGCAATCCTCAAGGCCACCCTTAAACTTATCCAAACAATTACAGCAGACAGCAGTTAGCAGTACACTTCCAGGGAGCCTAGTGAGGAGCAGTGTGGGCTAGTGGAAAGAGTAGAGCCGTGGGAGGGCGGATACCTGGATTCTAATCCCGGCTCTCCTACTTGCCTGCCATTGGACCTAGGGCAAATTAACTTCTCTGTGCCTCAATTTTCTCATATGTAAAGTGACCTGTTCTCCCTCTCACTGCAGACTGTGAGTTCATATGGGACAGGAGCTGTGTCTGATCTGACTTTACTCCAGTGCTCAGTACAGTGCTTGGCACATACTAAGTGCGTAAACCCCACGATCATTATTATTGTTGCAATCCAGCAGGTAGAGGTAGATTAAAGTTTGGTGGGGTCTGAGACACACAAAACTGGGGCAACCCCTTCTGGAGAGAGAAGGAGTAGGAGAGAGCAGGATGAAAGACACATAAGGGAGAAGATGTCTTCTGCTGTCAGCATTCCTCCTTGGCTCTACTGAAATCCCATTTGCCCCAGAAGCCTTCCTTGACTAGTTTCTCATCTCCCTACCTATGCATTTCATTCCATTGTATTTACTGAGCTCGTACCGTGTGCAGAGCACTGTACTAAGCACTTGAACACTGTACTGAGACTCGTTAGCCCCCAAGTACTAGGGCCTCTACACCATTTGTGTGCATATTTTTAAACTCTTCTTGCTTCCCCCTACCTATAACTTATTTTAGTGTCTGTCTCCCCCATTAGACTGTGAGTTCCTTCAGGGCAGGGATCCCTGTCTACTAACTCCATGGTATTCTCCCAAGTCCAGAGTACAGTGCTCTGCCCAGAGTAAGCCCTCAGTAAATACTATTAACAATAATAATAATGGTACTTGTTAAGCACTTACTACGTGCCAAGCACTTGTTCTAAGCCCTGGGGTAGATACAAGTTAACCAGGTTGAACACAGTCCCTGTCCCACATTGGGCCCACACTCTTAATCCTCATTTTTCACAGATGAGGTAACTGAGGTACAGAGAAGTGAAATGACTTGTTCAAGGTCACGCAGCAGGCAAGTGGTGCAACAGGATTAGAACCCATGACCTTCTGACTTCCAGGACCGTGCTCTATCCTCAACACCACGCTGCTTCCCTACTGATTGATCCTGCTTCCACAGACTTTGACAACCACCCAAGCCTGGGCTCTGCAGCCCAAGGAGAAATCGTCAGGCACAAGAATGGTGGTTGGTGGGTAGTTTGGCCTTCTGTAATGGGAGGGGAGGGAGATTTGAAGAGGGGAAGTTACCAAGCTCCTTTTACAAAGGGTCAGAAATTCCCATATGTATCTGAACTGTGACTGAACCTTTGCAAGCTATTCCTTTCCACAAAGCATCAGGCAATAATGGCACACACTTCACCCATTCACTATTCTATTCTGCATTTAGCTTCCAGGTGCTTTGGAATTAGATAATCATTTCATTAGCTATTACTCATAATTCCCTCCTGAACAAATAGGAGACAGCTGGGAAGATAAAACTGTGCACTGCGACAAGCCAGTCCCTGGTGAGTAGGTGCTAGGCAATAATTAATTCAGAGAGGCAACCTACAGGGATTTAACAAAAAGAGTCAGAGGTTACGACCTTTGGGTCTACTCAGTCAGTAGGCTTTACAAAGAAACTTGAGTTATTATTGATTCACAGTCTAGTATTCATTCTCAGCTTTTTCTTCTTCATCTAAGTTCTCTCTTGGGATGGGGCAGCTCCTCCTGCCATTTTTGGGAGAGACAATTTTCAAATGCTCTTTCCCACCCGCCTTAGACTGCAGGATCTCTGCTTAACTGAGGAACACCTGGGGGGGAGGAACTGACAGAGCAGTGAACAGCCTAAAAAGTTATTATTTTAACTGTAAGTAGAACAACTCTTACTGCTGTTCATTTATGGTTTGCTTTATTTTTCATGTTATTTCCTTCCCTGTATTTCTGTCTTTCCCAAAAGATTGGGAGCCTCTTGAGGGTCAGAGACCTTTAGCATTTAGCATGAAGTATTTAATGCATTCTCCTCTGGACTGTAGCTCCTTGTGGGCAGGGAATATGTCTACCAACTCTTTTGTATTAATTCATTCATTTGTATTTATTGAGCGCTTACCGTGTGCAGAGCACTGTACTAAGTGCTTGGAATGTACAATTTGGCAACAGATAGAGACAATCCCTGCCTAACAATAGGCTCACAGTTGCACTGTACTCTACCAAGTGCTCTGCACACTGGTAAATGCTCAGTAAATACGATTGATAGATGACCATTTTTATCATCATCACTGTGCCCTTTCCCCAATGTCTGGTGCAGTAAGTCCATCCCGAATGAAATAAATACAGAATTACTTCCAAAGTAATTCTAACTTTTTCAAGTAAATGGATGGTGTTTTTAGAATAATGGTAATGTATCTTGGATGCATCTACTGATGTAGGAGATTAGATCAGTTAGCAGAAACAGCGTGGCCTAGTGGATAGAGCATGGGCTGGGAGTCAGAAGGACCTGGGTTCTAGTCCTGGCTCTGCTACTTGTCTGTTTTGGGACCTTGGGCAAGTCACTTCACTTCTCTGCGCCTCAGTTACCTCATCTGTATAATGGGGGTTTAAGACTACGAGCCCCATGTGGCACAAGGACTGTGTCCAACTAAATTAATAATAATGATAATGTTGGTATTTGTTAAGCGCTTACTATGTGCAGAGCACTGTTCTAAGCACTGGGGGAGATACAGGGTAATCAGGTCATCCCACGTGAGGCTCACAGTTAATCCCCATTTTACAGATGAGGTAACTGAGGCACAGAGAAGTTAAGTGACTTGCCCACAGTCACAGACCTGACAAGTAGCAGAGCTGGGAGTCGAACCCATGACCTCTGACTCTGAAGCCCAGGCTCCTTCCACTGAGCCACGCTGCTCCTTGTATCTTCTCCAGTGCTGGCTCACAGTAAGCACTTAAAGAGCAGCAAGAGGGCTAGGCAAGGAAAGCAGACCAATTTTGCCAGGTAGTTTCTAAATTTGCCCAGGAAGACTTACAAAAATCCATCCCTCTCTGGATAATTGGGAGGTGAGGACATTTGGTCAGTCTATACTGTGTTATCAGGAATCAATCAGTGGTAATGAGCACTTTCTATGTGTAAAGCATTGGATTAAGCACTTGGGAAAGGGCAATGCAAATGAGTTAGTTGGTAGACACAGTCTCTGCTCTCAAGTTTACAGCCCAAAATATGAGAATGCTATAAACCATATCAGAAACCTTTCTATTCCACATCTGCCAACTTCCATTCAATTGATACTATCAATCGATCAAAATGGCTCTCCTCAATCACCAGACAGTCCTCAAGAGTCTCCTTTAAACTAATGCGTTATTCTTTCTTACTTGGATACTACTCCATGGCTACCAGCTTTGATAATAATAATAATAACAGTAATAATTATAATAACAGCATTTGTTAAGAGCTTACTATGTTGCCAAGCACGGTACTAAGCCCTGGGGTGGATACAAGCAAATCAAGTTGGATACAGTCCCTGTCCTCTGTGGAGCTCAGAGTCTCAATCCCCATTTTACAGGTGAGGTAACTAGGCACAGAGAAGTGAAGTCACTCTCCTAAGGTCACACAGCAGACAAGCAGTGGAGTGGGGATTAGAACCCATGACCTTCTGACTCCGAGGCCCATGCTCTATCCACTACACCATGTAGCTTCCATCTTACCTTGGGTTTCCATCTTGCCCTTCCTATAGGAAAGCCCTTCTGCACATTTTCCCACGGTCTTCTCCCCTTCTAGACTCTAGGCTCTTTGTGGGCAGGGAATGTGTGTGTTATATTGTCGTGTTATCCTCACCCAAATACTATGCCCCCCATACCATATGCACTTAATATGACTGATTTAAGATTTGGAGAAATTACCATCTTTCTGGGAAGATTTAGGCACCTCCCCACCAACCCCAAAGCATTTGGAAGGGAGGCACTTTAATGCTTTACAAAGTAAAGAGAAACTGCCCTAGAGGAGTGTACAGTCTAAATGGGGGGATATATATGACTATCCACCAACAGGTTTAGTCCTCTCCGAGGGCAGGGGAAGAGGGGGTTGGTTTAGGTCAGAGGTTCTCATAGTTTGGACCTATCACTTTGGGTGTGTTTATGACCCTGCAGGCTACCTACCTCTACTTCCAGGGAGGATCTCTCTTCCCTTTCCTTGCCACCCAGCTCTTTCCCTTACCATCTCCTAACCTACTTATTCTGCAGCAAGGGACAAAAGGTGCAAGGCTTTGGGTTGGCAAAAGGGAGGAGTTTGAGACTAGGTGTGGATGTGGGCTACTTGGGAAATGAGAGAGAGTTGTGGATGGGCCATTGGGCACTTGCAAGAACAGGAAATAATAACTGTGGTATTTGTTAGGCACTTACTCTAGGCCCAGCACTGTGCTGACCACTGGAGCAGATACAGGATAATCAGATGGGATAGAATCCTTGACCCATATGGACCTCACAGTCAAAGGCAGTTGATACCCAAATAATGAAGTGGCTTGCCAACGTAACACTGCAGAAATGCAGGGGGGAGGTGGAATTTGTCAGGTTTTAATAATAATCCTAGTCCCAGGCTGGGCAGGTCAACGCCATTGGTAGTCTGCAGACAGAGTTTGGGAAATCATGGTCTAAATCAGTATATTTCAACCTTATTTTTTTTTAAAGGGAGAACCATTAAAGGATGATACTACCCTATGTCACTGGTTGAAGAGAATGCATAAGTATCAAGAAAGAAATTTTTAAAATCTGATTTGAACAGTGGAAATCTGCTTTCAGTCTTAGCTTCTGGAATGCTCTGGAATTCTGGGCAAGTAAATAAATGTCACTTTCCAATGTTTCAGTTATTCTGTTAAAGAGAAAGAGTGATTCCGGCAAGCCATTTTATATAGCCATTTACCTGCAAGGTGCTTCATTAACAAGCTTTCATTTCTCACCAAAACTACCTCATAAAATAATTAAATGATCTGCCCCAGGTGATGCAGGGGAATCAGTGGTGGAGCTGAGATTAGAACTCAAATGCTCTGTAAGTGCTGCCTCTGGCTAAGAATTGCTATCAAATGTCTATAAAAACCCTTTAAGATCCTTGTAAAGATGCTTCATATCTTCCCCTCTTATTTGGCTCATTACCAACAACGTCTCTCTAACCTGGACTGGAAATAGTTGCTTGTTCTAATCTTTGGAGATCAGTGCGTTAATTATTGCTGCAAATAAGGGTAAAAACTGGAACTATCCCAGGAACTTTAGAAGGTGGATGGTCCATTTCCTTTGGGTTTCATTTTTTTTCCAGGATCACCAATAAAGAGGGGGCAGGCTAGAGAATTTTCATTTTAATAACTGACAGATTGAGACACACACACACTCACACGCATAAATGTCAGTTTGTTACTTAAGTCATAGCAACTGTTTTTCCACTGTTAAGAATAGGAATCTAAACAAAACCACCTTCTCTGCTAACATTTAGAAGCAGCATGGCCTAGGGGAAAGATCATGGCCCTGCGAGTCAGAAGGACCCGGGTTCTAATTCCAGCTCCACCACTTGTCAGCTGTGTGACCTTGGATAAGTCACTTCACCTCGCTGGGACGCAGATCCCCATGTGGGACAGGGACTGTGTCCAACTTGATTAGCTTGTATCTACCCTAGAGTTGGTACAGTGCCTGTCACATGGTAAGCGCTTAAATACTATAAACAAACAGAACAACAAACAAAACATTTAAGAGTTGAGGGGAACTCTCACACCGATCAGTCAACATAAATCTTGTTATGAGCAGGGATCATGTCTACGAGCTCAGTTATACAGTTCTCTCCCAAGTGCTTAGTACAGCACACTATATACCATAAGTGCTCAGTAAATACGAATGATTGATCGATGGATTGATAAATGCTATTGTTGATCTTGTGCCCAAAGCCACTGACTTTTCTGTTCTGGGGTTAACTCTTCCCCTTCCACTGGAATGTGTCGTGGTGTTTCCTACCAGCTCCTAGCTCAGTTTGGGGCACCAGGTGGAGCGACTGCCTTTTTATTGGTTCTGACCTGCCGATTCTTTTCCTCCACACCCCAAGTTACTTCCTTTTGCTTTCTCTTAGGAAATTACAGATGTGTTCCAACCCATTTAATGGACTTTTTTTTAGCAGCTAGGTTTTTCCATTAAAGAGATCCTATTAAAAGTCAGTGATCAGACCATTCCTGAAAGTGGAGTTTCATGACCATTTTACTGGGTCCTGAATCTTGACTGCCATAACTAGCTTTGATTGCTAAAAGGAGTGCACAGACAAATCAAAGCTAATGTACAACTTTTGGCTCTATTGTATTTGTATTCACAGACAAAGCTCAATAATTTCAGCTGCTTGCCAAAGAGGCTTACTAAATTATTATTATTATGATATTTGTTGTTTCCTATGTTTCAAGCACTGTTCTAAGTGCTGGGTTAGGTACAAGTTAATCAGGTCAGACAGTCTCTATCCCACATGGAGCTCACAGTCTGAATAAGAGGGAGAACAGGCATTGAATCCTCACTTTACATATGAGGAAACTGAGGCAAAGAGAAATGAAGTGACTCATCCAAGGTCACATAGCAGGCAACTGATGGAGTCAGAATTAGAAATCAGATCCTCTGACTCCCAGGCCCGTCATCTTTCCATTAGGTTATGCTACTTCTCAATGTCTGCTTACATAAAGGCAACAGAAAAGTGGCAGTGGAAAAGTGACACGTTTAACGATTCAGCAGAGCTGAGAAATGCAACAGCGTTGTTATTCTCCCTTGTCCCAGTTATGCTTTAGGGAATCAAAACAACAAAAAAAAACCCCTTCAGCTATACCATTTATTTTCTCTCCCAGCTTTCCTAAAAATCCATAACACGCTTCTATTCTGAAATTCTCCAGTTCAGACTTCCTTATTTGGTTGCTGGAACCGTTCTTTGTCTTGTTCAAACATTCAGCTAAAGCAGCACGGCCCCTCTCCTCCCCATTTCTCTTCCTACACACACAGAGAGAAAGAGAGAGAGAGGAGGGGGGCAGCTGGGGGAAGGGAGAAAGGGAGAAAAAGAAAGAAGAGTCTGGCTTCAACAGATCACCCTGACTCAGCCTCCTTTCTAACCAATCACACGGTACTTATGCCCATTTAAGGAGTACCTTTCCTTTTGGAAATCCTAAGGGCACCAGGAAGTTTTTAAACTGTTTGGAAAGTCTGCTCTATCGCATATGCTGTAGTTAATCCCAAAACATGTATTTCATACCAATGCTTCTGGATGCCAGGCTTTACTGGTGAGCGTGTATTGTAAAGACACCACCACCTCCAACCCCCTACCCCCTCCCTGCAAATGCCAGCATCTTGCTAATTAGGTTTTTCTTGATTTAGGAATCTAGAGCTAATGTTCGGCTGAATTTGTGGACTTTTTAATGTGCCTAAAGCTACATTATGTATTGTTTACTCCAATCTATAGTTTTAATATATTGTAACCCTAACTAGAAATGCCAAGGAAATGAAATAAAACTCAGAACACACTTTCAGGTTGTGTTTTCTACACTTTCTTCATGGTCTGTCGCAGAATCCAGCTACACGTGTAGTATTGCTGAGAGCTATTTTCGAATTTCATTGTTCAGATGAACTAAAAACATAGATCTCTCTGTCCCCTGTTTAAGAAATGAATTGCGTTGGCCGCGTCCAATAAAACAGATGAATGTTCTGTGACATGTAAACAACTGAAATTTTTTCCTGTGGACAGTGCCTAGTATTTTAGTTCTTGGAATAGTGGGGGTGGTGGTTATTATTTCAAATAAGCTTATCATCAACAACTTCAAAATGAAAACTAAAGCACTAGCTGAACAAAGCGATTCGAGGGTTTCGAGCATTTTGCAATCTTCTCTTGTCTGATTTGGGAAACAAGCGATCTGAGGAATGATATGCTTCCTAGGAGAAAGCCCCTTTAGCAATCAGACCTTTCATTAAGATTCCTGAAGCTGGGCCTGAGAGGATGGCAGCCTCTTTCCACATGGGCTTCTCCATAAATGAAAACCCCAGGACTGCTTGTTTCTGAAAGCATTTGAAGGAAAAATGCAGACTATGTAAAAGCCTGACATCATATTACACCACCAAGCCTGATTGCCCCTGTCTGTCCTGTCCCCTCCATGGCCTTCAGTCCTTTCTGCTGTTTGTGATAGTCTCTCCCCCTAAAATAACTCTCACCATCATCTTCCTATGAGGATAGAGCATGAGCTTGGGACTGTACCTTTCTGTGTGATCTTGGGCAAGTCACTTAATTTCTCGGTGCTTCAGTTACCTCATCTGTAAAATGGGGATTAAAACTGTGAGCCCCTTATGGGACAGGGACTGTGTCCAATCTGATTTGCTGTATCCACCCCAGCTCTTAGAACAGTGCCTGGCACACAGTAAGTGCTTTACAAACACCGCAATTATTATTATGCTCCAGAGCCTCCAAAATCACCTGGATGCTTGCACAATCCCATCCCTGTCATTTTGGTTTCAGATCCCAGAAATCCCCTTAAATGGTACATCAGAGAAGCAGCACGGCCTCATGGAGAGAACACCAACCTGGGAGGCAGAAGAATCAACCTGAGTTCTAATCCCTGCTCTGCCACTTTGCTGTGTGCCCTTCACTTCACTTCTCCTCAGTTAGCTCATCTGTAAAATGGGGATTGAAGCTGTGAGTCCCATGTGGGACAGGGACTGTGTCCAACCCGATTTGCTTTAGCCACCCCAGCGCTTAATACAGTGGCCGGCACATAGTAAACCCCTCACCAGTACCCTAATCATAATGAAGTTGGGGTTGGTTCCTTTCTTCTCATTGTCACTTCTGAGTTGTCCTTATGTCCCGATTCATTTCCCTGTTCTGTTGTTCTTTCCCGGGCACCTAGTACAGCGCACGGCACACAGTGAGCACTCGATAAATACCACCGATGGATCGACCGATTGACAGCATTTGCCTTTGCCTATCCCATCATTTTGAAAGGCAAACAGGCAAGACAAATCTTGACTGCAGCTTCCGGTGAGTGGGCTGATTTGGCTCCGAGTCCAAACGTTTTATCTCGGCAGCCTAATTGGGAACTTACCGTGCTCCTGGCATAACCTATCCGAACAGCAGTGGTTCTCGGGAAGGTTTGCTGGAGCTTCTCAGCAGCCCGCGTGGCGTGCCAGCCACGGGACTGAAGGCGTTCTTGTAGGAAGGTTGCAGCTTCGGGTGTGGGAGCTTTTTTCCAACCCCTAACTCTCTACACCTGCTCATTACTCATCCAGTTTAGAAGGCTATGGGGTTTCTCATTAAGGAATGGCTGTTCAGTTAGTTCTTTTCACATGCCTAGTGTTCACTTCATCTTAAAGAAGTAGTGGCCTGGTGAAAAGAGCAGGGTCTGGGAGTCCGAAGACCTGGGCTCTAATTCTGGCTTTGCTACTTCACTGCTGTGTGACCTTGGCCAATTCACTTAAACTTCTTTGGGTCTCAGTTCTCTCATCTGCAAAATGGGGATTCAATATCTGTTCTGCCTCCTACTTACCCTGTGAACCTCATGTGGTACCTAATGATCTTATATCTAACCCAGTGCCTAGTACAGTGCTTGATACATAGTCAGCGCTTAAGAAATACCACAATTATTAGTATCATCCTCCTTTACAGCAGATGTCATGAGTAACGCCAGCATCTTGTCCTGGGACAGACTAATGTACCGCCCTCCAAGAAACGAGACAGTAAAGATTAAGTGCTCTCATCAAAACTGCGATTTTTATTCACATTAGATTGTAAGCCCTTCCCTGCCAACCCAGGGATCAGGGTATACTCTTTTCAAGAGCTAAGTACAGTGACCTGTATGCTCTAAGTGCTCAATAAATACTACCACTGCCAGTGGATTTCTCAAGGCTCCACATTTAGGAGGGACACAGGTGAATGTCCCAGTGCACTGCTGGCTCCACACACTGATCATGCTTACTTTTCAAGTTGCAGCGTGGCCTAATGGATAGAGCATAGGCCTGCAAGTCAGAAGGACCTAACCCTGGCTCTGCCACTTGCCTGCTGGGTGAACTTGGGCAAATCACTTCCCTTTTCTGTACTTCAGTTACCTCATCTGTAAAATAAGGATTAAGACTGTGGGACATGTGGGAAATGGACTGTGTCCCAACCTGATCATCTTTTACATACCTCGGAGCTTAGAACAGTGCCTGGCACATTGTAAGCGATTATCAAATACCATTAAAAATGTCGGCGATATTTTATGAGAAAGAATTGGGAAGGGAAGAATCCAGAAACAGCAGACTTCAGGCGAACAAGAAAAAACTTTTTGTGGTTATTTTTTTTTGCTCCCCTGAAGGCTGTTGTTTCTAGATTCTTCCTTTCTCAATTCCTTCCCACCCACTATTGCCATTACCCGCATTACCATTGTTGGAGGGGGAAGAAGGAAGATGAAGAGGGCAGAAAAAGAAAAGACAATAATAATAGTAATTGTGGCATATGTTAACCACTTACTGTGTGTCAAACACCATACTAAGCTCTGGGATAGATACAGGAGAAGTAGTTGAACACAATCCCGAATGGATGGGGGGCAGGTATTTACCCAGCATTTTGCACATGAAGAAACAGGCACAAAGTTCCGTGATCTGCCCCATACGAATACAAGGAACCAGAAGAGAATGGGGAAGGAGGCAGGTGGAGTTAATCTTTTTGGTCACAGTTTGGAGAAGACTGTTGGAAACTCAGGAGTCGTTCCTTGCTTTCAACACAAAGAGTAAAATAAAACTCCTGAAGGGACTTAGAAGCAGTTGGAAGTACCACAAAATTAAGCCTACCATTTGCTGTCCTCCGTCTACATTTCCTCCCTCCTCTTCTCCTACTGTCCCCTCAACTCTCATTGCTGGGTTCTCTCCTTGGGCTCACCTGGAACAGCCACCAGCTACCTGCAGATGAATTTCCCAGATATCAATCAGCCAAAGATATCTGCCTCCCCCAAACATCTGTGTGTCTCTCATCCTCCCCACAGGGCCCACAGCCAGTATCACACAACAACAAGAGTGAAGCGATGGTATCTTCTTATGTGGAGATTTCGGAATGGAAGGTGAGGTCACCACAAGGATCTCCCTGAGACAGAGGGAGAGCCCCGTTAATCTCCTCCTGCATAGTTCAAGTTGTAAATAAATAGAGCCCAAGGGAAAGTGAGTCACCGGCATGCCCCTTGACTTCTTCCCTACTGAGGCAGGAAGCAATTCTACAGCAGGAGTTGGGCCATTTAGATCAGGTCCCTCTTCCTTATTTTAAAAAGGAATTGAATTCCCAAACAGGGGTCCTCATTTGCTTGAGTAATGATCTCTTCCTTTTCACTCTGCTGAAATGCCTTCAAGCAGGATTAGGAAATCAGGGATAGTTTTAAATGTTGGCTCCCCATCCAAGACCGAAGACAAAACCTCAGCGTGGAAACTGGAAGCTATTATTCCCATCTTGCCCCTCAGAAAGTGCCAGACCACCTTTTAGAAGCACATTAGGAGAGGAAGGGGAGGGAAAAAAGCCAACAAAAACCTGTCAGAGATTGGTGAAAACAGGTTCCTCTGTTCTTAGCTCCCTTTTCTCTCTCTCCTCCTTGCCTTCTCTCTGACATTAACAGTCCAGTCTACATGGGGCCTCGACCAGAGCCCAACTCAAACTCCATCCCCTCTGAGAATCCTTCCTTGAGTGAAGTATCTTTTTCCTTAGACATAATCTCAGGTCCCAGGCTGGGGCCTGCTGTGTGTTTGGATCCGAACCTGGCACTTCATAAACATTTGGTAAATCCATCAATATAGATGATGATGATCTTTCAGTTAAACCCTTTTTCTAATCAATACTAACTTGAGGTTTTGTCAAGACATTGGCTATTTTCCAAGAAACATAGACTTTTCAAGCAAAGGCTCCCCACAGGACCTCTGTCTAGACAGGTTAAGTTTCCATCACAACCTTCCACAATGCCCATTAAACTTCTTTTTTTAAAAACTCTTTTTAAATGATTAGAGAGTAATTGTGCATACCTTATACTGTTTTGGGTATGACTTTGATGCCTGTTTCCTCATTTGTAAAACAGGGATTTTGATAGCTGTTCTCCAGACCCATTGGGGACCTGATTATCTGGCATCTACCCCAGTGCTTAGTACAGGGTTAGGCACATAGTAAGCGCTTAACAAATGCCATTATTATATTATAAGCCTCTGTCCCTTCAAAAACCTGTTAGTCCTGGTATCTGTGCAAGCCTCTGTTCCTTCAAAAACCTGTTAGTCCTGGTATCTGTGCACTTTATTTTTGACTGTAAATTTAGTATCAAATTTATCATCTTCTATGTGAGTACTGTGCTTGTACAGACCAAATAACCCTATTCTTTCCCATTAGTAAAGAGAAAATGGGACTCCGCAACAGTACAGAGTTTGTCCTCCATGGACGTAGGAAGAGGAGTGAAGATCTGTAAATCCTGCTGTTCTTCCCGCCACTGGTCAGGGGATACCCAGAACCCAAAATAATAATCATAGTATAACTGTCGTTTTGTTAATCACTTATTATGTGCCAAGCACTGTACCAAGTATCAAGGTAGATGATCAGATGATCAATTTCCTCATGGGGCTCACAGTCTAAGTAGGAGGGAGAACAGGTATTGAATCGCTGTTTTGCAGAATAGGGCGCTGAGGCACGGGGAAGTTTAAGTGTCTTGCCCAAGGTCACACAGTAGGTAAGGAGCAGAGACAGAATTAGAGCCCAGTTCCTTTGTCTTCCAGGTCAGTGCTCTTTCCCTATCAATCAATCATCTTTATGGAGCATCTATGGTGTGCAAAGCACTGTAATCACCACTTGAGAGGGTATAAGAGAGATCAAAGACAAAGAATATATTGCTCTAGTGGGAGACACACACAAAATGACTTACAGATAGGAGGAAAACAAGAGTGGAAGGGTAGGTGAATAAGCAAGTGTTCACATACTAAAGTACATAAATCAGTGTGATCCAGCAGAAGAAAATTAATCCGAGAATGCCACTTGGAGGAGGTGGGATTTCAGAAAGGCTTGGAAGATGGTGGGGTTTGGAGGAGGGAGCTTCAAGAATTGAAGCCTGCTTCACCAGAGGATCAGGAATAGGAATAACGATATTGGGTTTTCCAGCTGGTTCAAGGAGTTGGGTTCCAGGTTAAAGAGCAACAGCATGACCTAGAAGATAGAGCACAGGCCTGGGAGTCAGAAGAACCTGGGTTCTAATTCTGGCTCCGCCACATGGCTGCTGTGTGACCTTGGGCAAGTCACTTCACTTCTCCGTGCCTCAGTTACCTCATCTGTAAATTGGGGATTGAGACTGTGAGCCCCATGTGGGACATGGATTGTGTCCCACCTGTTAAGCTTGTATCTACCCTAGCACTTAGTACAATGCCTGGCACATAGTAAGCGCTTAACAAACACCATAAAAGATATTAAATAAACTGCAGCTGCAAAATGATAGCTTCTCTATCTGTAGGTTTAGATGTCCATCTTCGCTGGGTAGGTGCATTTTTTGATTTTAGAAATTCCATTAATAATAAAGCTCCTTGGCAATAGACAGCATTCAGGAATCTGTCCCAAGATGCTGAGAATTCTAATGTCCGGACTAAAGAGGTGCTGACACCCGCACTGCAGGTGAGCGAGCAGCCCTTCGACAGAACTTTGGGGTCACTGGTAATAACGCTAATACTTACAATAATAATAATGGCATTTGTTAAGTGCTTACTTTGTGCCACGCACTGTATGGATACAAGCAAATCGGGTTGGAAAGGTTCCTGTCATTCTTTCATTCAATTGCATTTATTGAGCACTTACCATGTGCAGAGCACTGTATTAAGTGCTTGGGAGAGTACAATATAACAGTAAACAGACACATTCCCTGACCACAGTAAGATTACAGTCTAGGGAGGGGTTGGACACAATCCCTGTCTCTCGTGAGGCTCACGGTCTCAATCCCCATTTTACAGATGAGGTAACTGAGGCTCAGAGAAGTGAAGTGACTTTTCCAAAGTCACACAGCGGACAAGTGGTGGAGCAGGGATTAGAACCCATGGCCTTCTGACTCCCAAGTAAAATGTGTGACCAATTCAGAACACACATTGTTTAATGAGTTCCCTTTGTCTGAATCTGGTGACAGTGAAAGGAGAAATGAAACCATAGTGGACTCGGATGGAAGAATGGAAAAAGGAAAAAAAAAATCCTAGACCCCCAAACCAAGCAAAAAACAATTATCACCATGTGGTTTTCTCTATGACATTTTTGCATGTCAGTCAAGTGTATTTATTGAGTGCCTACTATGTGCAGAGGTACTAAGCACTTGAGAGAAGCACAATAGAGAAGCAGCGTGACTCAGTGGACAGAGCATGGGCTTGGGAGTCAGAGGTCATGGGTTCTAATCCCAACTCTGCCACCTGTCAGTTGTGTGACTTTGGGCAAGTCACTTTACTTCTCGGTGCCTCAGTTACCTCATCTGTAAAGTGGGGATTAAGACTGTGAGCCTCACATGGGACAACTTGATTACCCTGCATCTAATCCAGTGCTTAGAACAATGCTTGGCTCAAGGTAAGCGCTTAACAAATACCAACATTATTATTATTATAACACACGTTCCCTGCCCCCAAGAAGCTTACAGTCTAGAAGGGGAGACAGACATTACTATAAGTATATTACAGATAGGTACGTAAGTGCTTAGTACAGTGCTCTGCACACAGTAAGCGCTCAATAAATACAATTGAATGAAGTGCTGTGGTGTTGGGAGGGAGGATGAATAAAGGGAGTGAGTCAGGGGGTGACACAGAAGGGAGCTGAAGAAAAGGAAAAGAAGTTTCAAGAAATGGAGGAGTCACTAGACCAGGCATAGATTAATTTAAAAGTTGGATAATAATAATTATAGTAATTATGGTATTTGTTAAACCTTTACTATGTGCCAAGCTCTGTTCTGAGCACTGAGGTAGATACAAGGTAATCAGGTTGTCCCACGTGGGGTCGCAGTCTTCTCGCAGTCTTCATCCCCATTTTACAGATGAGGTCACTGAGGCCCAGAGAAGTGAAGTGATTTGCCCAAGGTGTCACAGCGGACAAGTGGCGAATCTGGGATTAGAACCCATGTCCTCAGACTCCCAAGCCCCAGGATCTTTCCACTAAGCCATGCAGGATGTATACTTGCTACATTTGTGCAAACTGTCTGTTGATTTCTGGGAGGGATAACTTTGGGAGTTGCTTTCTCCTGCAACAAATCAGCCGGTAATAATTTTAGCAATTCCTGTTTCCTTTAATGTCTCAGTGTGGAACGAGAGACAGACTTGGAAAGTAACTAAATCTGAAAGTCAACATTTTATTTCCTTTCCCTTAGATGCCAACCTTCCTAGGAAATTGGTAGGCAGGGAAGACAAGAGTAGTAGGGGAAAGGAGACAAAACCGACTATCCCTGCAATTTTTTTTTTTTAAAGTCTTGATGGTTTCCAGGCCCTGCACACTCTGAAGTAACATTTACTGATAGCGAAGAGACTTCTTGGGGAGACTATCTGATGAGCAGACAAGCCGATGACTAAGTTCTGTTTATGCTATGAAGCGGTCGGAGACTACTACAGATGCAGCACAACCCCTGCTAGAGAGGAAGCCCACAGTAAGTGGGGCGAGGAGGACTCAGAATTGCTGGGGGCAAAAGAGTGATTTACAAACAAAAGTGTACAGTCATTCCAAGGATGTGAGAAATACCTTCAGGTATGTGGGATTTTGTGTCCGTAGGGGCTCAAGCTACTCATTTTCAAAGGTTCAGAAACCTCTGGGTAGCCTAAAATCATTAAATAATAAAAGCAATCTGAACTCAGTTGCTGGGGAAGCAGCGTGGCTCAGTGGAAAGAGCCTGGGCTTCGGAGTCAGAGGTCATGGATTCGAATCCCGGCTCTGCCACTTGTCAGCTGTGTGACTGTGGACAAGTCACTTAACTTCTCTGTGCTTCAGTTACCTCATCTGTAAAATGGGGATGAAGACTGTGAGCCTCACGTGGGACAACCTGATTACCCTGTATCTCCCCCAGCGCTTAGAACAGCGCTCTGCACATAGTAAGCGTTTAATAAATATCAACATTATTATTATTATTAAAAGTTATTGAGGGAGACAGGATGACGTGAGACATCTCTGCATCAAACAAAAACTCCTCACTATTGTCTTTAAACCACTCCACCACCCTGTGCCCTCCTATCTCACCTTTCTTCTCCTTCTACAACCGAGCCCGCACACTCGGCTCCTCTGGTGCTAACCTGCTCACCGTGCTTCCATCTCACCACCTACCCCTAGATCGTGTCGTGCCTTGGCCTGGCACACCCTCTCTCCTCTAATCCGAAGAACAACAAATCTCCCCCCTTTCAAAGCCTTATTGAAGGCACGGCTCCTCCCGGAAGCCTTACCAGACTAAGCCCCACCATTCCTCATGTCCCACTTCCTTTTGCGTCACCCTGACTTGATCCCTTTTCCTCTCCCCGCCATTCCAGCCCCAGAGCACTTATGTACAGATCTGTAATTTTATTTATTTGTATTGATGTCTGTCTTTCCCCCTCTAGACTCTAAGTTCATTGTGGGCAGGGAACGTGTCTGTTTATTGTTCTATTGTACTCTGTCAAGTGCTTAGTACAGTGCTCTACACATATGTAGAGCACTCAATAAATATGAATGAATAAGAAGCAGCATGGCGTAGTGGAGAGGGCATGGGCCTTGGAGACAGGTCGTGAGTTCTGATCCTGGTTCTGCCACTGGTCTGCTGTGTGGTCTTGGGCAAGTCACTTCACTTCTCTGGACCTCTGTCACCTCATCTGTAAAATGGGGTTTTAGACAGTGAACCCCTCATGGGATGGGGACTGTGTTTGTTTGTATCCAATCCAGCCTTAATATGGTGCCTGGCACATGTACGCATTTAACAAATACCACAACAAATTATTACTGTTATTATTATTATGGAAAGTGCTGTATGGTTCCGTGTGTCAGAACACCTAGGTTCCAATCCCAGTTCTGGAACTGGCCTACTGACCTTGGGCAAGCCACATAACCTCTCTGAGCCTTAACTCAGTCTCCTTATCTGTAAAAAGGGAATAAGATGGATAGTGAGCCCCAAGTGTGAGGGATGGTGTCCACCTCATAATCATGTATCTAATCAGTCAGTCATATTTACTGAGCTATGTGTGCAGGGCACTGTATTAAGCAGTTGGGAGAGTACAATACAATAATATAACAGACACATTCGCTGCTCACAGTGAGCTTACGTCCCGGGAATCTATTCCAGCACTTATACCATCAGCTCTTGACAATAATTGGTTGGCGAGGATAAAAATGTTGATTAGAATGGAAAAAGTATCAGTTAAGTGTGGTCTGGTGAAAAGAGCCAGGACTTGGGAGTCAGGAGACCCGAGTTCTAATTTCAGATCCACGACTTGCCTGCTGTGTGACCTTGGGCAAATCATTTATCTTCTCTGTGTCTCAGTTTACTCATCTGTCAAACTCCCTTCACTCACATAACTGACAGATCAGCACTCTTTCCCTCTTCAAAGTCCAACTGAAATCGTATCTCTTCCAAGAAGCCCTCCCAGCTGTCATTCTCCCACCTGTGCACCTCACCCCACCTCCTAAGCACTAAAGTACTCCCCCACCCTTCCCTTAGCAGCATTTATGTACAAATTCTTATACTCAGTTGCTTCCCTTACCTGTAATTTCTTTGAATGTCAGTCTCCCTCGTTAGACTGTAAAATCCTTGAGGGCAGGGATCAGGTCTGCCAACTGCACCATACTCTCCCAAGCTCTTAGTACAATGTGTGGTACATAATAAGTGCTCACAAGGACCCCAATTATTATTATTATTATTACTACAGCTGAGTCGGGGAAAAAGGACAAGATGATTATTATAACTCACTCAGGTCCACTTTGTCCGGATTCACCAACAAGGGACACTTCGTTTGTGGGCTCACTGTGTGCAGAGGCACTGTACTAAGCCCTTAGGAGAATATAATACATGGAGTTGGTAGCCACATTCCCTGACTACACACACAAATGGGCCTGGGAGTCAGAAGGTCATGAGTTCTAATTTTGCTCTGCCACTTGTCTGCTCTGTGACCTTGGGCTAGTCAACTTCTCTGTACCTCAGTTATCTCATCTGGAAAATGGGGATCAAGACTGTGAGCCCTATTTGAGACAACCTGATTAGCTCGCATCCACTCCGGCACTTAGAACAGTGCTTGGCACATAGTAAGTGCTTAACAAATGTCATAATCATCCTTATCCCTAGAGGCAGGGGTTATGATGGGTGAAGTGCAAAGTGAATACCCCAACTATGGTGACAGTGAAATTGAACATTCTCTCCTTCTCCCTTTCCTCCACCCCAACCAAACACCATATTAGACACCACTGGAGTGTTTCCCACACAATCCCTCATCAAGGCCTCCTGGAAGCAGAGAATCCAAGAACATTTGTCTGCTGCGTGACCTTGGGCAAGAGACTTAACTTCTCTGCGCCTCAGTTACAGTCCCTCTAGACTGTAAGCTCATCGTGGCCTGGGAATGTCTCTGCTATCCCTGTTGTATTGTACTGTCCCAAGCTCTTCCTACAGTGCTCTGCACATAGTAAGTGCTCAATAAATGCCACTGATTGACCAATTACATCAGCTGTAAAATGGAGATTAAGACTGTGCCTTCCATGTGGGACATGGACCGTGTCCCATCTGATTAACGTGTATCTACTTCAGTGCTTAGTAAGGTGCCTGGCACGTGGAAAGCGCTTAACAAATACCATTAAAAAACAAAACCACAACTTTCCACAAGAGAAATAACAGATTATTTTCCGAGCGTCAAAGGTGAGGGAGAAGGTTGGGTTAAAAACACAATAGATATCACTACACTTCCATATCTAGGTTTCAGTGACCACGGGACGGGACGCTTTAAAGAAGAACAAATCAGTAAGACAGGGCCGTGCCCTTGGTATAGTACATAAACCAGAAGGAACGAGAAAGGAGGTTTTGGCAGGTATCACTAACAAAGCCATATTAAGAATTCAAAGAAGGTTAGAAGCGGAGAAGGGAAGTAACACAAAACAGCACTAAAAGGGAAAGTGATGCAAAATAGAGCTAGAGTCACCAGAATCGGTATGAAGGGAGAGAAATGAGAACTGGCAAAAATCCGTGTTCAGCTTTCAGTGGAATTATGCTGCAACATAGCATGTGGGTTCACAAACAGAGTGAGGTCAGCGTTACGGGGCAGTGCCAGAGAGGCAGGAAAGAAAAGAAAACACATGATGCAGCATTTGGACTCGGGCTGCTGAATTCAGCAAGGGCAAATGAGGAGAACATGAGTGTAATAGTTTGGTTGATCTGGGTACTTGATCTGAAGATTTTGAAGCCGAGTTCAAGGGTCACAAGATGAGATGACTTCTGAAATCCTCGGTAAGAATTCAAGACCGAGTCCCTTCTGCTGGAATAGACTATAGCCAGTTTCCCAAATGCCAGGCCACCCAGTGGAATGCGAGAAATATGGCACTAACCGTTTCCCCTCTGGAAACAGCATTATAATTCTCTTCCTGGTCGGCTAAAAACATCAGCTCCTAAAGCAAGACAGGAATGATTCCAGACTTCCAGTTACAGAATTCTTAAAGTGCCAAAAAAGATAATAGACAATAAGTTTTTTTCTTTTTACCTGAAAAAAGAGTCCCTTCCCATCGTTCAGACCCAAGCCTGAAGTAGTGGAGAACAGAGGAGGTGAAGAAGTAGATTTTTTTCAATTATCTTGATCAATCGATTGGATTTATTGAGCGCTTACGGTGTGCAGAGCACTGTACTAAATGCTTGATAGAGTTCAACATAACAGATGGTAGACACATTCCCTGCCCAAAAGGAGCTTAGAGTCTAGAGGGGGAGACAGACGTTAATATAAGTAAATTGCAGCTATGAACGGAAGCGCTGTGATCCCAGAAATCAGAGCCAAAGTTAAGAGGGTAGGTCCGAATCACTGTTGAGTTGTGGCAGGGACTGCGTGGCTCTTATGTTTTCCTACTCCACTTTATCTTTTCCTTAACCTAGGGGTTCCCTCTCTTATGCCCAGGTGGGATAGGGCCCAGGGTGGGTATAATCTTGGGACCTGCAGTGCTGATCAGGAAGTGTTAGAAATAATTAACTGATTCCTCCCAATGCTCTGTACCTAACTCAGAGGAGTTTAGGAAGGAGAAAGGCTCCTACATAAAGTATACAGGTCTGTACAGCTCACTCTATTATGCAAATAGGGAGAAACAGCGTGGCTTAGTGGCAAGAACATGGCCTTGGAAGTCAGAGGATGTGGGTTCTAATCCCGGGTCCGCCACTTGGCTGTGTGACCTTGGGCAAGCCACTTAACTTCTCTGTGCCTCAGTTACCTCATCTGGAAAATGGGGATTTTGACTCAGCGCCATGTGAGACAACTTGATTACCTTGTATCTAGAACAGTGCTCAATACCATCATTATTATTATTATTATTATTAAATAACCATGCAAATGCAGTGATGGTAATGGTCGTCATTTATGACTACTTCTCTCCTTACTTTAGGTCAAGATTGGGAAGCAACCCTGAGTGAAAGGAGAGTGTGATACTTTCTGATATGGTTAGGTGAATCAGAGACTTTGGGTGTAGGCCAAGAATTGATTTTAAATGTCTGTCTTCCCCACTTGATTGTAAGTTCTTTGAGGACAGGAAACATATCTACCAACTCTGTACTCTATTGTACTCTCCCAAGTGTTTAATACAATTCTCTGCACACGGTAAATGTTCAATAAGTACCACTGAATGACTGAGTCATATGAAGCATCTCCATCTTTAGCGGAATAGCCACAACCCACTCACAGTGCCTCAATCTAGACTAAGCTCGTTGTGGGCAGGGAATGTGTCTATTGTGATATTGTACTCTCCCAAGTGCTTAGTACTGTACTCTGCACACAGTAAGCGCTCAATAAATATGAATGAATGAACAAATGAATGAAGGAATCTCATCTATCTCTCTACTCACCTCTGGCCCGGAACTCCCTCCCCTTCCATACATGACAGATCACTACTCTCCCCACCTCCTTCCTCCCCACCTTCAAAGCCTTATTAAAATGACATCCCCTCCAACAGGCCTTTCCTAAAATCTAATTTTCCCTACTCCCTTCTCCTTTTTGGTTAACACATGCATTTGATCTGTATGCACTCTTTAAGCACTTGATATTCAATCCACCCTCAGCCTCGCAGCATTTATCTACATAGGCAGAATTTATTTTAATGTCTGGCTGCCCCTTTTGTCTCTAAGCTCATTGTGGGCAGCTAATGTGTCTGCCAACTCTGTTGAATTGTACTCTCCCAAGCGCCTAGTCCAGTGCTCTGTACATAGCAAATGTTCAGTAAATACCATTAATGGATTTATTACCCACAAGGAGACACTGCAGTGAGTTTGGGGCCTCAAAAACCTCATGGTCCCCATGTGCATCCTGTTTGCTAATCCAGACACAACATGAGCTTTCTGTTAAGCAAAAGTCCAAAGCTAGACTAAGTGGAGTAATCACCAGCCATCGCCATTTTGGGTCCCTTTATCTATCCTGCCATCCTTGTGGACAAGGAACATTATTTTACCTCTTAATACAGTACAATCCACACTGTGGGCACGCAATAAATACATTTACTATGACTACCATGACCACCCCCTTCACTTTCTCTGCTTAATTCACCTCCATCCTCTGAAGCTTTCCGGTTTTGGTCCATTTGATAAAGAATGGAAATGCACTTCGGATTACTGTGTTCAGGGCACTGTACTGTTTCGGAGAGTACAATACAACAATACGATCATCACAATCCCTGCCCACAATGAGTTTACAGTCCAGGGAGGGAGACAGACATTAATATAAATAAATAAAATTACAGCTACGTACCTAAGTGCTGTGGGGCTGGGAGGGAAGAATGAATAAAGGGATCAAGTCAGGGTGACGCAGAAGGGAGTGGGAGAAGAGGGAAAAGGGGCTTTGTCAGGGAAGGCCTTTTGGAGGAGATCTGCCTTCAATAAGGCTTTGAATATGGAGAGAGTAATTGTCTGTGGGATATGAAGACGGAGGGCCATCTAGGCCAGAGGCAGGATGTGGGCGAGAGGTTGGCAGAGAGGTAGATGAGATGGGGGTATAGCGAGAAGGTTAGCATTAGGAGCATTAGTGAAACAAAGCCTTTGTTAATATTCAGCTGAACACACACAAGCCTTAATCCTGCGGGGAAGAGTGAGGTGCAGAGCGGAAGACGAGATATCGCCCTGGACAGATACGCCGCCCACCCGGGTGAAACAAATCCCACGGGCCAGGCTGCGAACCTGAATCCCTCCATGCGTCAGCTGAAGCGAACACAGTGGCTAAGGGGTGGAGGGGAAAGGGAAACGGAAAGAGGAGAGAGAAAGAGGGAGGAGCAACTCGCTTTATAATGAATGACAGGCACATTTCCAACTCCTATTCCCAGGGCTGAAGTTATTGAGGAAAAGGAAATTAAAATGATATGGGGTGAACCTGAAAATGAAGTTTATCAAGGAGATGAAATATTTAATGAACATTTCCTAGACTTCCTTGAAAGGGAGAAAGCTAATCAACCGTTATCTGAAGTGGACTGTGTCCCTGACCTTTACTGACTTGGGTGGTGGGGCCTCGGGAAAGGGAAAGGTGCGGAAGCTGCCCGCATAGCATATGAACAGAAATCATGGTCAAGGAAAAATGTCTCACTCTGTTCCAGGCACGTGCAAACTCCAGCACGTGTAAACACAACCTATATACACAACCACGACTGCTCCTCGGAAAGTAGAGGGGAAGAGGAAAAGAACCACCCAGCGTGAAACGTAAGGCTCAGACATATTTCGGCTAAACAGAATGTTCAGAGAACTAGACGCTGAAATGACTCCTACAGATACGATTCCCACTAAGCTTTTATGGTTTCCTGTGTGCATGACATGCCCATAAACCTGATTGATGATTGCTACCATAAGGGGTAAGTACAAACTGTAGCTTCTCCTGAAACCTCTTCTGAAAATGAAATGGATGAAGAGTGAGAGGTCAGTGATGCCTGAACCGGGTACACCTAATAAATGGCCATTAGCCCTCGGCTAAAGACCAACTGCTGAGTTTGGGAAACAGTTTGACTGGTCTGAGAGAGAGAGATGTTCCAGAGTCTAGAAATAATAATAATAGCAGCAATATAATTATTAATCATAACAGCGATAATAATAATCTGGCTCCCAGGTTAAGGGAGAGGCAAACAGGTATTGAATCCCCATTTTACAGATGAGGAAAATGAAGTACAGAGAAGTTAAGTGACTTGCCCAAGAATGCACAGCCGACAAGTGGCAGATTCCGAATTAGAGTTCAAGTCCTCTGACTATCAGACCTGTGCTTTCTCTACTAGACAACGCTGACTTGGCTCTGACAAGAATCCCAAGGTCTGCCTTTAGGCAAGTCACATACCCCCATCTTGTAGATGTGGAAACTGAGGATCAGAGAAGTTAGTACCCCCTTCTATTTGCTCTAATCTCAGGGATACTGTGAGGACACATAGGATCACTGATGCAAAAATCTTTTTTTTAAAAGTAATACACATTTAATGCAGTAGTGTTATCCACGTTAATCAATCAACTGTATTTACTGAGCATTCACTTTGCCCAGAGCATTGCTTTACAGGCTTGGAAGAGAGCATACACTAGAATAGGGTCCAAGTCATAATCCCTGCCCTCAAAGAACTTACAATTTTATGGCCCAACAATAATGATAAGGAACATTAATTTCAATGACTTTATGACCTGTATATCTCACAGTAGGGGCTATCAGTGGATCCAGGATAAGTCAGCAAGACCGAAGATGAGCAACCTCCAGTTACAGCCCTTTCAAGTTTCTCAATCTGAAGGTGTCTCCAATTTAGGTTTTTCTCCCTCCGTGCCAAATAATATCTGCAACAGTGTTTTTCCCCGAATGAGTCTGTCTACTTGATTCCTCGAGGCAAGCCAGTCCCTTGGCCCTTGAGGAAGGGAGGCTGTCTTGATGGGTCGAGCATTCATAGACGTACATACGCCAATCCTGCTGCCGAGACGTTGGCAGCTCCCAGAGTCCAGGGAGGTTCGCAGGACTGTACGGTGGAACAGAGGAGAGCAGTGGAGCCAGAACCTTTAGGCATCAGCTGTCAATCAGAGGTACTCCCAAGCCAATCAGGAAGAACATGTTGTACAGCAATGCTGTGCCCCATTTGCCCTATCAACCTTGAGCCTAGATAAGCATGTGTCTGTCTACTGTCATATTGTACTCTCCCAAGCCCTCAGTACAGTGCTTTACACCCAGTAAATGCTTGTTAGGGGGAGCACGGGAAGGGGAGAAGGGTAGGAATCTAGAAGGATGGGGGTGTTCTGGATCCGTTGCTTGTCGGCAGAGCTTCTTGATCGGGCAAACCTGGGGCAGCATGGAGAAGCGGGGTTGCCTAGTGGCTGGAGCCCGGGCCTGGGAGTCCCAAGAACCTGGGTTCTAATCCCTACTCTGCCACTTGTCTGTTGTGTGATTTTAGGCAAGTCACCTCACTACTCTGGGCCTCAGTTACCTTATCTGTAAAATGGGTTTTAAGATTGCGAGCCCCTTTGTGGGACATGGACTGTGTCCAGGCTGATTAGCTTTTATGTACCCTAGCCCTTAGAACGGTGCTTAACAATATTATTATTATTAATAATAATGATAAGTGCAATCGAATGAATGAGTGAATGACTGAGCTGTATTATGATCAGCTACATCAGTTCTCAATCCAGGGTTCAGTGGGCTGAAACTAAAGATGTGAACAATCAGGTTATTAGAAAGCTGTGGGCTCCCTCCTCCCCTTTGTTCTTAGTTTTTAGTTGGTTAGCATGGCCTAGTGGAAACAGCTGGGAGTCAGGACATCTGGGTTCTGGCCTTAACTCTGCCGCTGACCTATTATGTGACTTTCGGCAAGTCACTTAAACCAGCCTCAGTTTCCTCACCTGCAAAACAGGAAGAGCATACTTTTTAGATTGCGCACAGGGACCGTGTTACATCTGATTATCCTGAATCTATCCAGTACTTAACCCAGTGCTCGGCACAGAGAAAGGGCTCTGTAGCTTGCCTGGCATAGACATAAGATGACACCGAGAGGAAAGTTGGATATTAAGACTGTGAGCCCCATGCATCACGACCTCGAACCCTATGCGGGACATGGACTGAGTCCAACCTGATTTGCTCGTATCCACCCCAGCGCTTAGTACGGTCCCTGGCATACAGTGAATGTTTAACAAATGTCATCGTTATGAGACGTTTCAATTGTTGAAAAATAAATCTATAATAGCAGACTGTTAGTCGTTTCTCTTTGTCCCTGCACCTCCCTGTCTGCTAGATTATAAATGTTTTAACCTCTAAACATTTTTTGACTATATAACCAATGTGGGAGCTCAAGAAAGAACTGTGATGATGATACATGGAAATCAATGCAAATTAACTTTTGAACAAAGAGTGTCCTTTTATATTCCTTTTCAGGGCAGATCTAGGAGAGTTATTGCAAAAAAATTTGATCAGCTCTCTAATGTCTGGGTTGATCTGAGTAACAGGAAATGTGACCCACAGGGACTATTGGTCTGGCTGGAGGAAAGAACTGGAGAACCACTTATCTTTAATCTCAGCTGTCAATGGGAAATACACATTGAAAATAATGGAAAACTGATTGCCTCAAATGTAAGCTGACTGTGTATCTTGGGAGATGGTGTGGCTTACAGGAAAGAGCGGGGGAACTGGGAACCGAGAGGCTTGGGTTCTAGTCCCACTCTGCCACCGGCTTGCTGGGTGACCTTGACCGAGACATATAATCTCTCTGGGCTTCAGTTTCCTCATCTGTGTTCTCTCTATTCCTTAACACTGGCAGTCCAGTTTGAACTGTGCTCAAACTGATTACCTTGTATTTAATCCAGTTGCTTTGGCACATAATACGGGTGAATTAATTAACCGACTACTGAAACCAGGCTATTATCACTGATGTGTTTTATCTCCTCCTTGGGGAGAGCAGGAAGGGGCAGAGGGGAAGAGAGAGAGAGAGCGCGCACTCCCACACCGGACAAAAGCTCAGGGTCCAAGGCATCTGCACAGTGAAACTAAGGACTCCAAGAAAGTTTGTGTGGAATATCAGAATGATCTAGGAAGGCAGGAAAATGTTGGGAATTGGTTGGCCCAAGTTTTAGGAAAGCAACTGGGGAGAAACAGAGGTGGCTAGAAAGTCCAGGACACGGGAAGAGAAATCTGGGGTTGTACCACTTCCACTAAGACATTTTAGACACCAGAAAAAAAATACGCGAATTGCCTTGGCTAAATCTGGTCACGAGGGCAACTTGCTTGAAACCCAGAGCAGTGGTCACATAGAATCGAGGACCCAGTGCAAAGCCTCAGTGTTCTCCCAGCTGACAGCAAGGGCGGTGAATCCCAGGGCAGGCCCACAACCAAGCTTCCAGCCCTCTGACCCCTCGGTCGGACCTGTCCAGAGGAGAGAGGTAGGCCGCCTGCCTCTAGACCTCTCCAGCTGGCATTTATAGAACTCGATTCACCAATGGTTTTCAAAATAGGGTTATAGCCATCAGCTTCCCTGAAAGACAGTGGCAAAACAGGGTTGAGAAAAGTGTGTGCCAGAGGGGCAGAATGCTCTAGTCTAAGCTTGGGTGCACTTGTGGCCATACGTGGAGATTGTCTGAAGTAAAACCACTTTATTCAACCAGCCTAGGAGAACAAATACTCTTCATACTGTTTATTATATACAAAAGACCCACAGATTATTATTAGCAGTAATAATATAATAATAATGGCAGTTGTGAAGGATTTACTGTAAGCTTGAAGTAGACAGGCAACATGTCTAACAACTCCGTTGTATCGTACTCTCCCAAGCGCTTAGGACAGGGCTCTCGACTTCTAGACTGTAAACTCGGTGTGGGCAGGGATTGTCTCTAGTGCTGAATTATGCTTTCCAAGCATTTAGTACAGTGCTCTGCACACAGTAAATGCTCAGAAAATACAAACAAATGAATGAATTTATGCTCTAGGCCCCGTAAGCACTCAATAAATACCACTGATTGATTTACTACGTGCTAAGCCCTGGGTAGATACAAGATTATGAGATGAGACACAGTACCTGTGCTGCATTCAGCTCGCAGGCCATCTTATTCCCAGACTGTAAGCTTGTTGTGGGCAGGGAATTTGTCTACCAACTCTGTTACTATTGTTACCTTGCACTCTCCCAAGCACTTAGTACAGTGATCTGTACACAGTAAGCACTCAGTAAACATCATGGATTGATTTATAGGTGAGGAAACTGGGATCCGGAGAGGTTAAGTGTCTTGGCTGAGATCCCAAGGATCCCAAGGAGAAGGAGATTGACTTAGTGGATAGCGTACAGGCCCCGGGAGTCAGAAGGACATGATTTCTAATCCCGACTCTGCCACATGTCTGCTGTGTGATCTTGGGTAAGTCAGCCTCAGTTATCTCATCTGTAAAATGGGGATTAAGAGTGGGAGCTCCATGTGGGACAGGGACTGTGTCCAACCTAAATGACTTGTAGCTACACTGGCACTTAGAAATCATAGTGCTTCACATGCACCATAATCACCCAGCATTCCCTCCTCTCTATTCCCTCACACACACATACCCGATCCATTGGTCAGTCAGTCAGTATTTATTGAGAGCTTACCATGTGCAGAGCACTGTACTGAGTGCTTAGAAGAGTACAATATCACAATAAACTGACATTCCCAATGCCTGTGCTTCCCACGATCACTGCTGAATAATCACCCCATGTCATGCCTCTGTTTGGAAAGATGAAACACTTTAAGAGAAATGTTTATGTTTTAATTCTAGGGACAACTCAAAAAAGCAAGATTTAACACCCACTCACTGGAAAGCCATTCCACCCCACTCCCACTCCACTCCAGAGCCATGAGCTCTGTTGTTCTAGATTCTGAATCACCTTGATATTTCTGAGTCACCACAGAGGACGACCCGAGAAGCTGTCTGGCCTGACTTTCCATGGGGATCAAGCTCATTAAAAAGCAGTCTGAAAGACTTCTTTTCAGAAGCCCTCTTAGGTTCCTCAGACAGTCTGAATGGGAAAAAATAAAAGACTCTGGGAACTATAATAAAGCAGACACAAAATTGTATTAGGCAGGAGGGAGCTCTGAAGAGTATTGTAATTGGTGTCTGCCACCCATGAAGATCAGTTAATCAATGGTATTTAAGTGTTTAAGTTGTGCAGAGCACTGCACTACAAGCCTGGGAGAATGCGGTAGAGTTAGAAAACAGGATCCCTGGAGGAGCTTAAAGTAAAACTTGCTCACAGGGTGATGTAGGGAAGGCAAGCTCAGAATCTCACATGGGTAAAAGCCATCAGAATTCCTAGGCTCCAACTTTGAGTTTAGCCATAGGAGTCTTGCCCTCTGGGGGATTAGGTCCAAAAATTATTTCTTTCCTCTTCTGCCTCTGCTCAAAGATGGATATTTGTAAAAACAAAATAAATCCTTCCAACTTCCAGGAAAAAGATAAAAGACCCACTTTCATAAGCCTTTGACAGAAGAGTATGCATACACTGACAAAAAAAAAATCAGACCCACTCTGGGACAAGTTACAACCTAAACAAGATTCACAGATGCAGGAGTCACCTCGTTCCTTGTTCCCTTGATAAATCCATCTTTGAAAATTGAGGTCTAGGTAAGGGGCCATTCTGGAGAAATCAGAAAACAACACACTCATCGTAGAGAAGCCAGGAATCCGGAGAGAACAGACCAAGAATAGGAAAAAGGGCAATTAATTGTCACAGTTCTTTTTTTTTAATGGTATTTGTTAAGCACTTACTATGTGCCAGGTACAATATTAAGTGCTGGGGTAGATACAAGCAAATCAGGTTGGACACAGTCTCTGTCCCACGTAGGGCTCATAGTCTTGCCTCTCATTTTAAGGTGAAGTAACCGACACACAGAGAAGTGAAATGACATGCTCAAGGTCATCCAGAAGTCATGTGACGGAGTTGGGATTAGAACCCACGTCTTTCTGACTCCCAGGCCTGTACCCTATCCACTAGGCAACACTGCTTCTCCTGGAGCTTGGGGAAGTAGCATGGCCTAGTGGGTAGAGCACGGGCCTGGGAGTCAGAAGGTCATGTGTTCTAATCTCGGCTCCGCCACTTGTCTGCTGCGTGGCCTTGGGCAAGTCTCTTCACCGCTATGTGCCTCAGTTACCTCATCTGTAAAATGGGACAGGGAACTGTGTCCAACCTGATTTGCTTGCATCCACCCCAGCGCTTAGTAAAGTGCCTGGCACAGAGTAAGTACTTAACAAATACCACAATTATTATTAGTAGTAGTATTACAGTTACCCAGTCCTGGGGCTACAGAGAAGCAGCGTGGCTCAGTGGAAAGAGCATGGGCTTGGGAGTCAGAGGTCATGGGTTCCAATCCCAGCTCTGCCACTTGTCAGCTGTGTGACTGTGGGCAAGTCACTTAACTTCTCTGTGCCTCAGTTACCTCATCTGTAAAATGGGGATTAAGACTGTGAGCCCCTCGTGGGACCACCTGATTACCCTGTATCTACCCCAGCGCTTAGAACAGTGTTCTGCACATAGTAAGCACTTAACAAATACCAACATTATTATTATTATTACTTAACCCTCTTTGTCCCATCACTTCCCTTTCCTCGATTTCACCACGGCCAAGAGAGGTCCTGTAAGAGAGAGTTGTGAGGGGAAGCCTCCAGTTTTCTCACTGTGACACCACTGCAAACGGGAAGGCCTGCAAACTCTGGTGGTGTGCTCTGAGCAGTGGGAGAAACCTATCTTCAAATAGCCACCTAAGAGATTGGCACGAAACCAACCCATTCTCAATTAATTTAATCCACGCCAAGCGACCCTCCTCCCCCCCGGCATGGCCCCCTCCTTGCAAAAACACTCAGAAACCTGTCGAGCCATTCAGCTGTTTATTTGGCTGACAATCATAGGAAAAGGGTTGAATTAGTGACCTCACTAGCTGGATTTCCAGATCCTGAACCTGCACTTAGAAGAATGTACAGTACCGGATTTCCCTCATTACCAGTGAGCGGTGGATGACAAATTCATTAATTAAACCCACTTTTCTGGCTCCTCCTGCAGCTGATCTTAAGAAGGGAGATTACAAACTGGAGGGAAACCAAGGGCCCCGACAGGTTTGGGATGTGGGTCTGCACAGAGAGGGGGTCGTGATTCCGCTGGGGATAGTTCTGGCGACGACTTCCACAGCAACCTTCAGGAGACAAAGGAAATGGGGAAACACTGGGGAGCAAGTGGTGTATCCCAGTGGATAGAGCAGGGGCCCGGGCGTCAGTAGGAGCTGGGTTCTAAATCCCGGCTCTGCCACTCGTCTGCTGTGTGACCTTGGGCAAGTCACTTTGCTTCTCTGTGCCTCAGTTACCTCATCCGTAAAAGGGGGATTAAGACCATCAGCCCCATATGGAGCAAGGATTGTGTCCAACCTGATCATCTTTTATGTACCCCAGTAGTGAGTACGGTGCTGGCACACAGTAAGTGCTTAACAAATACCATTAATAAAACAACGACAAAAATCAGGATGTTCTGATGAAAATTGGGTCCCAGATTTCTGAGTTTCACTTCTTATGCATTTGTGTAAAGGTTTGAAGATCCTGCTAGGTCAAACTTGATCTTCAGAAACAAGGGTACCGTCTGAAGCTTCAATGCTGATGCTTAATAATGTTGGTATTTGTTAAGCGCTTACTATGTGCCAAGCACTGTTCTAAGCGCTGGGGTAGACATAGGGGAATCAGGTTGTCCCACGTGGGGCTCACAGTCTTCATTCCCATTTTACAGATGAGGGAACTGAGGCACAGAGAAGTTAAGTGACTTGCCCACAGTCACACAGCCGACAAGTGGCAGAGCTGGGATTCGAACTCATGAGCCCTGACTCCAAAGCCCGTGCTCTTTCCACTGAGCCACGCTGCTTCTCTCTGATGCTTACTTCGCTGACTTCTGCATCCCGCCTCAGCAGTAGCCAAAAGGGAAATCACTCGTAGTACTGAGCCAGCCAATAATTCCAACTCCCCTACTTCCCTCTGGAAACTATCACCTGTAATTCTATCGAGGGAAGCAGTATATCATAGTGGAAAGAGCACGGAGTCAGAGGCCCTGGGTTCCAATCCTGGGCCCCTCCCCTTAGCTGTTGTGTGACCCTGAGAAAGTCACTTAACTTCTGTGGGCCTCTGTTCCCTCATCTGCAAAACTGTGATTCAAGATCATTTCTCCTTCTTAGAATGTAATCCCCATGGGACCTGATGATCTATTTACCCCAGTGCTTGCTACCGTTTTTGTCATATATTAAGTACTTAAATGTCACAACAATACTAATAATTACTGTTATTATCTAGATACATGTGGTTTTTGTCAATCATTTTACTGAGTGCTTACTGTATGCAGACCACTGTACTAAATGATTGGGAGAGTACAATACAACAATAAACAGAAGCGTTCCCTGCCCACAATGAACTTATAGGACTCAGAGTTTAGTTTCTTCTTTATATTTCTCCATGGTTTATTTGAGTGCTGAGTCACACTGGCATCCCCAGGAGAACTTTACTGTCAGTGGTGGCACCTTTGAGTGCCCAAGATGGACAGACGGACAAAAACACACACGTGCGCACACGTGTGTAATATATGTCAGCTTCTGAGTCTCTAGGGAGAATGAGCCTGTCCAAACGTTTCTGGTTGACATCCTCATTTACTTGTCACAGACAGCTTGTGGGATTAGGTGACTTGTCAGTAGATCACTCCACACCCAAGAGACCTGGATGCCGATCCTACTGAGAGAAGAGGGCTGGGGCCCAGCCCTAGGAAATCACAAAGAGGCTTGGGTTTTGATTCCCTGGCCTGGTCTTCCCTCCTACTCCCCTCTCCTTAATGATTTTGGCTAGAGAACCCCAAACACAACACGTGCAAATAAGGGGCTCCTCAGCACTGGGCTGAAAAACTGACAGTTTGATGCGAGGTGCCAACATACTTCCAGGCAAAGTTTCAACCAGTCCGCTGGCGAACAGTGTGGTCTACTGGAGAAAGCATGGGCCTGGGAGGTACTTCATTCATTCACTCAATCGCATTTATTGAGTGCTTACCACGTGAAGAGCACTGTACTAAGCCCTTGGGGGATATAACAATAGACACATTCCCTGCCCACAAAGAGCTCACAGTCTAGAGGGGGAGACAGACATTAAGATATATATAGAAAAATAAAGTACATAATATAAATTTATATTATTAAATATATATTCGTAAGTGCTGTGAGGCTGGCGCCGGGGTGTTTGTGTGTGTGTGTGTGTGTGATGAATGAAGGGAGCAAGTCAGAGTGACACAGAGGGAGTGGGAAGAGAGGAGAGGAGGGCTTAGTCTGGGAGGGCTTCTTGGAGGTGATGTGTCTTCAATAAGCCTTTGCAGGGGGGAGAGTAATTGCCTGCTGTGTAACTTTGGGCAAGTCTCTTAACTTCTCTGTACCTCAGTTTCCTCAGCTCTAAAATGATGTAAAACATCTGTTCCCCTCCTACTTATATTGTGAGCCCCATGTGAAAGAGAGATTTGTGTCCACCACTCTGCCACTTTTCAAAGCTCTCCTATAATCACATCTCCTCCAAGAGGTCTTCCCTGACTAAGCCCTCACTCTCCTTATTTACCCTCCCTTCTGCATCACTTCTTCTCTTTGCTCTCCTTTCCACATCGTCTATGCATTTGGGTCTTTAACCCTTGAGCAACTTGATTTTCCCCCACCAAAGCAGCTCTTAAGTACATAATCATCTATAATAAATTTTAATTTCTGTTTTCCCCTCTAATCTGTAAGATCCTTGTGGGCAGGGATCATATCTATCTATTCTATTGTATTGTTCCCTCACAAATGCTTAGTGAGTGCTCCTCATAGTGTAAGCAATCAATATCACAGATGGATTTGCCGTCTGTCTCCCCGATTAGACCGTGAGCCCGTCATTGGGCAAGGGATTGTCTCTATCTGTTGCCAAACTGTATATTCCAAGTGCTTAGTACAGTGCTCTGCACATAGTAAGCGCTCAATAAATGCTATCGAATGAATTAACTGACCTGATTATTTTGTATCTACCCCAGTGTTAGGTGCTAAGCACTGGGGTAGATTCAAGATAATCAGGTCATTTAGAACCCAGTAATCTCTTAACAAATATCTCAATTAATGATCCAAAGATCTTTGGATTTTTCCTTCCAAATGAAGATCCCAAAAGCAACTGGAGACTTCATTTTTGTGCTTTTTGGAGATCTCAATTCAGAGGTCCTGGAATATTTCTGGGCAGGAAAAGGGAAAGCCATCGTTCTGATGAGAACCGGACCATTGGTCTTTGCCGTCAGAAGTATGTCCTCTACCTCACTACTGTCACTATTGATTCATCAGTAGCATGCACCGAGCACTCTTCTAAGTGCTTGGAGAGTACATTAGAGTTAGAAGACACGATTTTTCCTTTGAGAAGCTTATTGCCTAAGAAGACCAAAAGACAGCAATCTTTCTGAAGATCCCCTCTAGACTCTAAGGCCGTTCTGAGCAGAGAAGGTGTCTATCAACTTCGTTATAGCGTAATCAGTCAATCAATTGCATTTATTGAGCACTTACTGTGTGCAGAGCACCGGACTAAGTGTGTGGGAGAGTACAATATAACAGACACATTGCCTGCCCACAAGTTTAATAATAATAATAATGTTGGTATTTGTTGAGCGCTTACTATGTGCAGAGCACTGTTCTAAGCGCTGGGGTAGACATAGGGGAATCAGGTTGTCCCACATGGGGCTCACAGTCTTAATCCCCATTTTGCAGATGAGGTAACTGAGGCCCAGAGAAGTTAAGTGACTTGCCCACAGTCACACAGCTGACAAGTGGCAGAGCTGGGATTCGAACTCATGACCTCTGACTCCAAAGCCCGTGCTCTTTCCACTGAGCCACGCTGCTTCTCAAGTTTACAATCTAGAGGGGCAGACAGACATTAATAGAAATAAATAAAATTCCAGATATGTACTTAAGTGCCGTGGGGCTCTCCCAAGTGCTTAGAACAGTGCTCTGCACACAGTAAGTGATCAGTATATACAAGTGATCTATTAATTGATCCTGTCCAAGTCCCCCCTGGCTTGAATTCTATGGTGTGATGCATTCATTCATTTATTCATTCTGCATAGTGGTACAGTGTCAGGAGAAGCCATCTCCCCTATTACCTATGCAGTCATACCTGTGGAGGAGTACACATTCCATTTCTTGTGCGAACATCTCTTTGTAACTCCAAGCGGAAGAGTACTAATCGTATTAAGTGCTTTCCCAGTGCTTAGAACAATGCTTAGCACATAGTAAGTGCTTAACAAATACTATCATCATGATTATTATTAGAACACTGTACTAAGCACTAGGAGAAAATACTTAGGTGGGAATTAGACGTGATCACGGTCCTTCTGTGGGGGGAGCAGGTCTCACAATCTAAGAAAGGCTGTGACAAGCACCAAACTCTGCTATATGCATGGGTTGGTATTCCTTGCTGGTTTTGAAGCCATCTGCAAAAGGTTGAACTAATTAATGCATTTTATTTTAATGATGCATTTAATTCCCCAGCCTCAAAGAGCCTGAAGCTCTGTTCTTTTAGCTATGGTATCCTACTGCTCTTATTCTATTTCATGATCCCTGTCTTTTATGTTGTTTTGGGCTTTTTATTGTTTCATCTTTATGTGTCTGTGTGAACCCTCTAGGAGCCTGGAGGCCTTGTCTATTTCCCACCCCTGTATTCTTTCCCGGCATTTAGAAAAGTGCTTCGCACACAGTAGGGGCATCACAAATAATATTATTACTACTCCTTCCATGTTCACATTCAGGAAGGACCTCCAACTTAAATGCAAATTTCTGCAAAATCACATGCAAATGACTGGAACCATGGTGATTAAAACAAACAAAAAGCCCCACGACCACAACAAAAGACCAGGAGGACTCCATACTGTTGGGATTCTCACCAACCTCTGAACTGTTCTCCACACAAAACATCGAAGAAATGTGCCAGAATCCATCTAGTGTGCAAATGCATTTGAAATGGAAATGACTGCCAGAGACTGCAGACGGCCTAAGTCCCAGGGGGACTACCTCTGAGAGAAGCACTGCAGGAGACATTTTATGACAAGACACAGACCATAAAAAGAAGTTCTAGGAGATGACACCATGATTAAATGATCACTTAGCCAATTTCTCTTCCCTTATGCCTGCAGAGAGAGCATTTTCTAGTTGGATCTTTCTGGACTCATCAAAAGACTTGACTTGGAAATCTGCCCTATTAGAAACTCTGGGCACAAAAACTCAGAACGTGGATCCATAGCATGGCACCACTAGGAAGTATAAAAGAAAAAAAATTTAGTCTGGCCTAGGACTCAACAGCTCTGACTCTGCAAGTGCTGAGTTAATCTTGGGCAAAAGTGGTTCACAAGAATATGGTAGGGCGAATGAGGATGGTCCAAGCTCCAGAGAGAAATGAAACATTCAGTAATAGAAATTAATAATAATTGTGGTACTTGTTAAGCATTTAACTATGTGCCAGGCACTGTACTAAGCACTGGGGTGGATACAAGCAAATCAGGTTGGACACAGTTATTGTTCCATGTGAGGCTCACAGTCTCAATGCCCATTTTACAGATGAGGGAACTGAGGCACGGAAAAGTGAATTGACATGCCCAAGGCCAAACAGCAGACAAGTGGCGGAGCCGGGATTAGAACCCATGACCTTCTGACTCCCAGGCTTTGCTCTATCTGCTACGCCATGCTGGTTCTCTACCACAATACCAAGTGTAAATTGAGGTTCACCTCTGTGAGATGAAAATGATTAGGTATTTCCCAATGAGGGTGTCATATCAGGAGTAATACTAATAACTGTGGTGTTTGTTGGGAGTTTACTATGTGCCAAGCACTGTACTAAGCACAAGATACCGCTGTCCACATGAGGCTTACAGTCTAAACGTGACGTGTATAGGTATCTTTCCCTATTTTACTGATGAGGAAACCGAGGTACAGGGAAGTAAGATGACTTGCTCAAGGTCACATGGCGGAAAGCCGAAGAATTGGGATTAGAACCCAGGTCTTTAGACTCCCAGGCCCATGTTCTTTCCATTAGGCCAAGTCACTTTTCAGAAGTATAGCCTGAGACCCAATCAGACTGATATCCCTTTATTTCAAAGTGATTGAGAGAAAACAAAAGCACAAATCCATCACTTCTGGGGAAAACAATTTAGTAGGACACTACATCCTGAAAACATCTCTTGGTGGAAAAACAAACAACAAAAACAAACATTCCACTGATCACAGTTCTGGCAGTATAAGTCCTTCAAGGGAGGAAAAAACCCCTGTTTACATTCTAGTTCATACTTTTGATTCATTCTGTGGCTAGGGTTTAAAGCTTTTTGAAAGCTGGGGTTCAAGCTCCATTTTGTTGATAAAAACAAAAACACCTAAGAAATAATCTGTCATTCAATAATCTGTCTGCAGAACCCTCAGTATAAATTGGGAACACTGCTAACTTGTGATCTCCCGAGAAATAATAATAATAGTAATAATACTTATGGTATTTGTTCAACACTTACTTTGTGCCAGGCACTGCACTAAGCGCTGGGGTGGATACAAACAAATCAGGTTGGGCACAATCCCTGTCCCATGTGGGGCTCATAGTCTTAATCCCCATTTTACAGATGAGATAATTGAGGCCCAGAGAAGTTAAGTGACTTACCCAAGGTCACACAGCAGACACGTGGTAGAGCCGGGATTAGAACCCATGACCTTCTTACTCCCAAACCCATGCCCTATCCACTCTGCCATGCTCGTTCCCAGAAGCAGAGTAGCAGAAGTTCTGCAGAGGTGGAAAATGAATGGCTGAGAGCATTCAGTACCTCAGTGATCTCCTCCCATCAAGGATGAAGTCAGCAATCATATTCACAGAGAGCAGCTCATACTGTCCTAAGCGCTTGGCAGAACACAAGATAACAGAGTCGGTAGGCACGTTCCCTGCCCACGAGGAGCTTAAGTCATAGCTTTTACTCCAAGATTTAGCAGAGTCACTACCACGGGTCGACTCACGAGAAATGGTAAAGCTGATTATATTTGCTAAAATCTATTAGCAGAGATGGAATGCATTATCTGCCCAGGATCTCTATCACATACCCAACAACCAGCAAATGCCACAAAGTTTCAAAAATCACCATGACCACTATCATCAACATCTCAAGAAGAAAGGAGGGAATACTGGAAACTGCTACAATAAATAATTATGGTGTTTCTTAAGCATTCATTATATGCCAAGCATTGTACTAAACACTGAGCTAGGTTCAAGATAATCAAGGCAGACACATGGGGCTTAGAGTCTAGAACTGTACTTTCCAAGTGCTTAGTCCAGTGCTCTGCACACAGTAAGCGCTCAATAAATGCGATTGAATGAATGAGTGAATAAAGAAGATGAAGGATGATTTAATTCCCATTTTACAGAAGAGGCAAACAAGACAAATGAATTGATCTGTCCAAGGTCACACAGCAGACAAAAAGCAGAGCAGAGATTAGAATCCAGGTCCTTTGACTCCCAAGCTCTTTTCATTAGGTCACGCTGCTTCCCAGATACTGTAGGATCTTACTGCTCTTCACATGGGGGAGAAGCACATGATACAACATGAGAAGCTTCATGGCCTAGTGGGAAAAGCACGGGCCTGGAAGTCAGAAGGACCTGGGTTCTAGCTGCGGCTCCACCACTTGTCCGCTGTGTGACCTTGGGCAAGTCACTTCGCTTCTCTGTGTCTCGGTTACTCATCTATAAAATGGGAATTAAGACTGGGAGCCCCATGTGGGACAAAGACTATGCCCAAGCTGATTCCCTTTTACCCCAGCCTGGCACGATGTTAACGTTTAACAAATACCATGTGAAAAAACCAACTCCTGAAGAACTTCCCTTTCTATTCCCTCCCAGAATTACAGTGTAGCTTCAGACTACATTGGCTGCAGGGACGAGGAGAGCCGAGAACAACGTCAAGGCCTATCGACGGCACTCGGCAGCCTGATGCCTGAAACTACCAATGCCCTGAAAAGTCCAACCAAGATTCCAGAACTCCACAGTAGGACCAGGTGAGTAAAAATTCAAGGTGAATTGTCTGATCCCTTTCCCACACCAGTGGAGAAGAGCAAAATGGTGACCTAGAGCCAGCCTTGCTGGACCTAGTCTGTACAGCTGGATTTGAGGAGCCAGAAAGGATTTTCTGTCAGCAGGTGTAGGAATAGGATTTTGATTTTCTTGGGAACTCTTCCAACTCAAAAGGCTAACAACATTTTGTTCAATGGTGAGGTCACAATCAGGTAGGAAGGGAATGTGTCTGTTTATTGTTATATTGTATTCTCTCAGATGCTTAGTAAGTGCTCAATAAATAAGACTGACTGAATGAATATGATTTTAGAGCTCTTTCAAACAGGTCTGGTGGGAAAATTGCAGGGAAGGAAGGAGCTGTAACACTGCAAATCCCATAATGCAGGACAGCTGATGTCATCTGCACTTGCCAGAAACTCTTGGGGCAAAAACTTTGGAGTCTAAAATATTATCAAAAAATCTTGAGATGCTACATGCTCATGTTAATAGATTCATTCATTCATTCATTCATTCATTCATTCAATTGTATTTATTGAGCACTTACTGTGTGCACAGCACCATACAAAGCATTTGGAATGGACAATTTGGCAACAGATAGAGAAAATCCCTGCCCAACAATGGGCTCACAGTCCAAAAGATGGGAGGAACCCATGGTAAAAAGATCTGCAGGTGATTAGCCACTTTATGATGACAATAATAATAATAATTATTATTATTGTGGTATTAGTTGAGCACTTACTGTGTGCTAAGCACTGAACTAAATGTAGGAGAGGATTCAATCAGGTAAGACACAGTCCGTGTCTCACAGACTAAACAGGAGGGAATAGAATTTAATCCCCATTTTACAGATGAGGAAACTGAAGTTCAGATAAATTAAATGACTTGCCCAAGGTCTCACAGCAGGCAAGTGGTGGAGTCAGGATTAGAACCCAGGTTCTCTGCCTCCCAGGCCCGTGCACTGCTTCCGTAGGACTTTTTTGTTTAATACTTTTATATCTCGGGAGAATTAAGATCTAATAAAGGGAACTAGAACACTTTCTTGACTGATCTCCAATTTAAGATACTCTGAGAAGAGGTAAGGAATTAAGACATGTACAAATCTGTGGGGGATGAGGAGAAAATAATAGTAAAAAACGCTTTTAAAACCCTTTTAATTTACTGTTCATGGTCCCAAGTTTCCTTAGGAGGCTTTTTTTCTCCTTGTCGGTTAAAAAATTCATTTGTACTAACCTCAAAAAAAGCTGGGTTTAATGTTTCTCAGTCTGTTTCCAAGCAGACAAAAATACCAACAAATGCATGTCCACAGGGAGAGATTTATAGTTCACCAAGCTGGTATGATTCATGCTGAAGAGCTTAAGCGCCTCAGACAGCGTGATGTGCCCTCCGAATGCAATATATGGTATTCACATACCAAGGTTATTGGGATTTTCTGAGTATTGTGACGCGCTACAGGGTCACTGTTGTGAAAGCTGGGTCACTGAAGTGATTACATCACTTTAAACATGATTTTGCTTGCAAGGCGCAATGAAAAGGCAAGAGGGAGGTGGCCACTTATGACCGACAAGCTCGTAAATGCTTTAGAGATACTGGAGAAGTAGCCAAAGGCAGACATAAAACAACTTCTCTTGCGCATGAAAATTGTTAGACTAGGCAAGACTAAGGAATTGAGCTACAGACTCCCTAGGCTCCCTCAGTTCTATAATAATGTTGGTGTTTGTTAAGCACTTACTATGTGCAGAGCACTGTTCTAAGCGCTGGGGTAGATACAGGGTAATCAAGTTGTCCCACGGGAGGCTCACAGTCTTCATCCCCATTTTACAGATGAGGGAACTGAGGCCTAGAGAAGTTAAGTGACTTGCCCACAGTCACACAGCTGTTCTATGTATAACATAGGAGTATAACAGTACTTGGCACATAGTGAGCGCTTAACAAATGCCATCAATATTATAACATGGAGTGTGATATCAGAATAGGAAGCCAGATTCAAGTGGGAAATATGGACTTTTGGTTCCTAACCCTAGATCGGCCATTAATTTGTAGCAAATCTCATTCTCTTCATTGGAGGGGGAGGCGTGCAAAGTGTTATCATACCTAAAATTCAAATCCCCATAATGATTACACTATTACTCCTGTGTAAAACTTTCCATGTAATCAATGAAGGATTAGTTTTTAATGGTACTTTTTAAGCCCTGACTATGTGACAGACACGGTACCCAATTTGCTTGTATTCCCCCCCAGTGCTCAGTACAGTGCCTGGAACATAGTAAGTGCTTAATAAATACTATTATTGTTATTATTATTATACAAAGCGCTGGGGAAGATACACAAGATAATCAGGTTGGACACAATCCCTGTCCCACATGGGGTTCAAAGTCTAAGTAGGAGGAAAAAGGATTTAATTCCCATTATTACAGGTGAAGTAATTGAGAAACAGAAAAACTAAGTGACTTCCTCAAGATCACGCAGTAGACAAGTGGTGTGGTTGGGATTAGAATCTAGGTCCTCTGATTTCCAGGTCCAGGCTTTTTCCACTAGGCCATGTTGTTTCCCAATAGTTACACTCCTATAATATTTAGTCAAGCTGATTACTGAAAGGCATATACTGGATCAACGAAAAACTCTGCCTATCATCTTCTTATCCAAGTTTTTCCTTTCCCGGTTGAAACAGAGCAAACCAGTTTTAAATGAGAATAGCACTGCTTTGTCTGAGACACTGAGCCCCATTTTGGTGAAGAATCCTGAATTGTGATTCTATCTAAATCCACCCAACTGTTTCTCTTATGACTGTTCCCTTATGAAAGCCAACACCATATAATGAGTTTAAGAGGCATCGGAATGGAAAAATAAGTGTCAGCATAATTTAGTCCCATTTGGAAAGCCACAAACGTGATCTTATCAAAGCCTTCAGCTGCAAGAAGCTATGAGTGACTTTATTGTGTTGGAGCCGGTGAGACATGTTAGAGTTCGTAATCGGTTCATGAAGTTTAGATTCACATGAGCCTAACAGAGCGCTGAAATATGAGGCATCTCAATGCAACCTAGCAAAGGAAAGTTGAGTCAGGGTGAGGAAGGCCAGATGCAATCATACAAACCAACACTTTCCGTCCAAAGCACTTACCGAGAGCCCCAAAGTAGACTGCCATTTTGAATCCATTGGCTACATTATAACAGCAAACAGTAGGACACGTGTTCAGTAAGTGAAGTGAGGGAATTGCTTGAGAAGGACTATTAGGATGCCCAGTAGAGCAAGAGAAAACTGAAGTTCAGGGTCCAAAGGGCATACGCGAAGGTTGATGAGTTAAGGGAAATGAGAAAGGCAGGAGAGTGGTACTGGAATCAATCCATCAGTGGTATTTACTGAGTGCCTACCACGTGCAGAGCACTGATCTAAGCGCTTGGGAGACTACAATACAACAGAATTATCAGAGCTGTGTCCCTGCCTATAACGAGTTTACAGTCTAGAGGATGAGCTTACTGGGAAGCAGCATGGCTCAGTGGAAAGAGCCCCAACTTGGGAGTCAGAGATCCTGGGTTCGAATTCCGGCTCCTCCACTTGTCAGCTGTGTGACTGTGGGCAAGTCACTTAACTTCTCTGGCCCTAAGATCCCTCATCTGTAAAATGGGGATTAACTGTGAGCCTCACGTGGGACAACCTGATTACCCTGTATCTACCTCAGCGCTTAGAACAGTGCTCTGCACATACTAAGCGCTTAACAAATACCAGCATTATTATTATTATTATTAGGATATGAAATACTAGTAACTGTGATATATGTGAAGTGTTCAGGATTTGTCAGCTACTGAAGCAAGCCCAGTACTAAGTGCTGGGTTAGATATAAGATAATCGGTTGGACGCAGTCCTTATCCCACATGGGGTTCAGTCTTTAATCCCCATTTTACAGATGAGGAAACTGAGGCATAGAGGTTAAGTCACTTGCCCAAGGTCACAAAGCAGACAAGTGGCGGAGCCAGGATTGATAATAATGATAATAATATTGTTGGTATTTGTTAAGCTCTTACTTTGTGCAGAGCACTGTTCTAAGCACTGGGGTAGACACAGGGTAATCAGGTGGTTCCACGAGAGGCTCACAGTCTTAACCCCCCTTTTACAGATGAGGTAACTGAGGCCCAGAGAAGTTAAGTGACTTGCCCACATTCACACAGCTGACAGGCGGCAGAGCTGGGATTCGTACCCATGACCTCTGACTTCCAAGCTCGTGCTCTTTCCACTGAGCCATGCTGCTTCTCTACCCAGGTCCTCTGACTCCCAGGCCTGTGCTCCTTCCACGCTCCTTCTCACACACTTACATACTGCTAGTTTATAAACATGGATTCGGAAAGAAATCTGCACTACTAAACTAGGCCAAGTTTACACTGACTGCAACTTAAAATACCCTCTGACATGAGCGACGAGGAATAGTAGTAATAGGGTTTATTAAGTACTTACTGTGTATACTGCATTAGGCACTTAGGGAACATACCGAAGAAGAAAAAGACACAATCCCCTCTCTTGAACAAGCAATTCAGGTCGTTTCAGGCAAAAGGAGTATTTTCGGGCCTTCATTAACTCTCACTTGCTACGCTTCACCAGTGAGCTGTTTCCCTCAAGTCAGTGTGCTTACTGTGCCTTGTTCTTGTCTCTCCCACCCCCATCTCTTGCTCACACCCTCCCTTCACATCCTACAGACCCTTTTCCTCCCCCATCTTCAGAGCCTTTTCTAAAATTGCATCTCCTCCAGGAAGCCTTCCCTGACTAATTTTTCATCTCCCCACCCTAACACTTAGTACTGTGCCAGGCACACAGTAAGCACTTAATGGATACCTTTAAATATTTTTTTAAAAAGTTCCCTTAATGTTTATTTTCATGGAAGGATGGGGAAGGGGAGAGAATAGTCTTCCGTGGCCAGAACAGGACCACAGGGCCTTATCCCTACCAAACAAACTTGTCAGGGAAATCTCCACAGACAACTGATCTTGGATCCAACCAGCAGAATGATCCCAGCGTCCTGCTCATTGCGGCACTCAAAAATGAGATTTTGCAGAAGTGGTCTCAAGCTAGACAATGACTTTTCTTTCAAAATCAAAGGAAAAATTTATCTTTTTTCCCTTCACTTATTAGTTTCCCCATTCATGCTCCCAGTGGCCTGCTCCAGACCCCTAAGCACCTTCTTGAATTTAAGAGAATTTTTAAGTGTTGATATAAGAAATAGCTTGCTTTTTTAAAATAACCCTACTATTTCCACATGCTAAATGGTCTGTGTAATGTCTTGTCATAATGTCATACTCTAAAGAGGAATGAATCTTGATTTCCACTCCAGCTAGCACAGGAGAAAAACACTAAAGCATCTTTCCTAAACTTAGACAAAGATAATGACTGTGGTCTGCAAACATTCAAGAAAGATGAAATGATTATTCTGTTGAAAAAACCCTTGTGTTACTCTGTTTTTGGCTAGGGTTTTTTTTTCCAAAGAACTTGTAAAAGAGCATCCTTTTTAACCGGGAAAGGGTTTAGATTTAAGAGGTCTCAAAGAGAACAAAACTCATAAAGGCCAAATTTTGGGCCAAGATAAATGAAGATACAAAAAATTTCAATAACACATGATTCCAAGAAGCTGCATATGTTTAGGGAATTAGTTGGTGCCCAGGCACAAAAAAAGGACCGTTTACATGGCTCAGGATTTTGCAATTTAGGAGGTTTGAAGAGACTGGCCTCAGATCGTTTTAATAATCAAGTGATCACTAAATTTGAAATAAAAACTGTCAATCCACTTTTACCTAAAAGAGACTTCTTTGCCATCAAATATGTTTATAACCAAACTCCACTTCGTGTTTTTATCTCCAAAATCAGCCTCTGCCAAGACCTTACTTTGACTGTGAAACAGGGACAGTTCTGACCCAATCTACCCTATCATATTTTTACCCTAGCACTTAGTACAGTGTTTGGCATATTTTAAGGGCTTTACAAATATCCACAATCATGATTGTTATTATTTTTCTTTATTTACATTTTCCTGAGGATCAGGGAAACACATACCTTGATTTTAAAGTGTTAGATTCCTGAGCTATCAATAGCCAGCCTGCTTTAGTGACTTAAGCATTCACATTTTTAGAGGAAGTAGAATGGTCTAGTGGAAAGAGCAGGGGCCTGAGAGTCAGAAGATGTGTATTCTAATCCTGGCCCCAACACTTACCTGCAGTGACCTTAGGCAAGTCACTTAACTTCCCTGTGTCTCAGTTCACATCTGCAAAATGGGGAATCAATATCTTGCTCCCTTCTACTTGGACTGTGAGCCCAATATGGGACCTGATTATCTTTTAATTATCTCAGCACATAAATAGCTCTTAAATACCAAATCATCATGCACATAAATAGCTCTTAAATACCAAATCATTATTATTGTTATTATTATTAAGAGAGTTCTGATTTATAGAGGCCACTGGGTGATTTATACACAATAAAATTAAACTCCACGAGTCAGGTATCAAAAGCAAATGTCTAGTCTGAAAACATCGAGAGAATTAGACATTAAGGAGCAGTTAATCAAATGGTGGACACTTAAACCACAGTGAACAGCTATCAAATGGTGGACACTTACCACAGTGAACAGCTAAGAAAATAACTCTAACCTCAGTCACAAAAAGCAGATATATGAAACGGACTCTTTGAAGATAAAAACCCCTGGCATCCACACAACTTTTGTTTTTCCAGTATGCTACACCCAACTTGGTGCTGGCCAAACACACCTACTCTCCCTAAAACAAAACTCAGCCATATATGCCTAACATTTTTCACATGGAATTACTCTAAAATGAAAATGAACTGGATCTCCAGAAAGGAGGATGAAATGAAGCTATTTGTTCTGTTCATGAAAATTGTTGTAAAATCTGTATATTTGGCAATAGTTTGGGATAGTGTAGTGGTGCAGTAGGGATTTCAGGTGTTGATCCACTCTTACGTTCCAATGCTAACACAGTGGAAGTTGTCCGAAACATTCAACAGAATCCTCAGGGTGCTATTCAAGAAAATGCGCTCATTTTAAATATCCTTTTTGCCTATAGGAAATGGCCAACTTTCTCATTTTATTGACAAAATATAACTTTACAAGACACACAAATTTCTCCACATAAACCTCAAGTGTCCCCCTCTCCCTTGCCTGTCCTCCTGGTCTTCTAGAATCTCTAAAACTGGTGGACTTTAATGAAATAAAAGGTAAAAGTACTCTTATGCCTTGCTCTCCTTTGTATTTAAAGATGACACAGTGCATTTATGCCCTTGGATAGTCAAACTGTATTGGACATTAGCCAACATTTTCAAAATCTGTTCTAAACACTTAGCATTTTCCCAGAAGTCAGTTGGGCTGGTACTGTTAAAAGAGGTTTAAAATGACATCCACTTCATATTGTTGTCAAAAAGCTCTCTGATGTGCAATTTTTAAATCAAAGAACTTAGATCTCTAAAAAAGTTGTTCTATTAAAACCACAGTTTTCTTAATCTGATGCATGGCTTGGGTAACCCACTCAATCAACAGTATTTGTTGAGCACCTCCTGGGTGCAGAGCATTGCAATAAGCAATATGGACAATATAATCAAGTTAGTACACATAATAATAATAACAGTGGTGGTATTTGTTAAGCGCTTACTATATGCCAAGCACTGTCTAAGTGCTGGGGTAGATACAAGGTAATTAGTTGTCCCATTTGGGGTTTACAGTTTTAATTCCCATTTTTCAGATGAGGTAACTGAGGCACAGAGAAGTTAGGTGGTTTGCCCAAGGTCGCACAGCAGACAAGCGATGGAGCCAGGATTAGAACCCATGTCCTCTGACTTCCATGCCCGTGCTCTTTCCACTAAGCCAAGCTGCTTCAGGAGTTTACAGTCCAATGCCAGAGAAAGCCAGTATTTTCCTCTTTCCACTCTATCAATTGCATTTATTGAGTCCTTGTTGTGTGCAGATCACTGTAAGAAGTGTTTGGGAGAGAACAATAGAATAAAATAACTAATACATTCCCTGCCCACAACAAACTTTTACACTATGGAAAGCCTTCTTTAGAGTCTTTCATAGTTTGTCGATGTCTTTTTTAAAGAAATGGTATTTGTTAAAGTGCTTACTATGTGCCAGGCACTGTACTAAGCACTGGGGTAGATACAAGCTAATCAGATAGGACACAGTCCATGTCCCACATGGGGCTCACAATCTTACATATTTTCTGTCATATTACAGAAAAGTGACTTGCCTGTGCTCACACAGCAGATAAGGGGCAGAGCTGGAATTAGAAGCCAGATCCTCTGACTCCCAGGCCTGAGAGACACAGCACTAAGCACAGCACTAAAGCCTGCTGCTTCCCACTAGCCCACAAGGGAAACAACGTGGCCTCATGGCAAGACCATGGTTTTGGGAGACAGAGGAGTCTAATCCCGGCTCTGCCACTGGTCTGCTGTGTGACCTTGAGCAAGTCACTTCACTTCTCTGGGCCTCAGTTCCCTATCTACAAAATGGGGATTAAGACTGTGAGCCCCACGTGGAACAAATTGATTAGCTTGTATCTACCCCAGGGTTTAGAACAGCGCTTGGCCCAAAGTAAGCACTTAACAAATATCATAATCATTATTATGCCTTGTTACTTTCCTATGTGAGTCTTCAGAGCTTTTTACAGCTTCATTTAGGTTCAGCCTGAGGCCAGACTGGCTCTGAAGGATGGAATGGGAAACCCCTGGCATAAAGGCTTGACAGCAGAGTGGAGGTGGGGGAGGAGGGAGGGGACTTACCAGAGCCATGAAGGAGTCACCAGCTCCTCCCCCTTGGCTGCAAACTCAGCCCACTTGGATATTGCCTAAGTGCTTAGTACAGTGCTTTGCAGTCAGTAAGCGCTCAATAAATATGATTGAATGAAAGAATCCTGCCTGCTGGGAGTTTCCAGCTATCCTGGTGGGCCAGTTTCAAGATTACACTACTCACATGGATTTTTAGAGGAGAGCACACACTGGTTCAGTTTGTTCCTTTTCAGTAAGATCGGTTCTCTGGCACACATCAGGAAAATTTGTTTGGAAAAGGATCTGATGTACACACTCTGTCTTGCTCTGTGCAAGGAGAGCAAATCCAAGAGAGGTCTGTCACTAACACCTGGGTAATAATCCCAGCCCCGCCACTTTGTCTGCTGAGAGAATTTGGGCAAGTTACAACTTTTCTGTGCCTCAGTTACCTCATCTCTAAAATGGGGATTAATACTGTGGGTCCCACATGGAACATGGATTGTGTCCAACCTGATTAGCTTGTATCTACCCCAGGACTTAACATAGTGCTTGGCACATAGTAAGTGCTTAACAAATACTAAAACAAAAAACCCCAAAGAAACCCAAGCATTCCTTTCATATTTGGGTCCATATTTTTGTTGACTTTTCTCAAAGATTGATTGCCCTTTGGCAAAGTTTGCTAGGGTAATAGAATTGAGTTTGGGATCGTCTTCAATGACTTTGGCAGATCAAAGAGTTTCTGGGTGATTAAGCTCTACAGTCTTCCAATCAATCAATCCATCATATTTACTGAGTAAGCACTTGGAAGAGTACCATATAACAGAATTGGTAGACGAGTTCCCTACCCACGAGCTTACAGTCTAGAGTGGGAGGCAGACATTAATGTAAATAAGTTACGGATATGTACATAAGTGCTGAGGGGGTGAGGGAGCAAATCAGGGCGATACAGATACAGATGGGTGTGGGAGAAGAGGAAATGAGGGCTTAGTCTGGGGAGGCCTCTTAGAGTTGTGGTTTTGATAAGTCTTTGAAGGGAAAGTGATCTTCTGTCCGATATGAAGAGGGAGGTCTTTTCAGGCCAGAGACAGGATGTGGGCGAGGAGTCGGTGATGAGGCAGATGAGATCGAGGTACAGTGAGTAGGTTGGCATTAGGAGCAAAGTGTGCCTGCTGGGTTGCAGTAGGAAATCAGGGAGGTAAAGTAGGAGGGGACAAGGTGATTGAATGCTTTAAAGCCTATGAAAGAGTTTCTGTTTGATACGGAGGTGGATTGACAATGCCTGGAGGTTCTTGAGAAGTGGGGAAATATGAACTGAATGGTTTTTATAGAAAAATGATCCAGGCAGCAGATTGAATCATGGATTGAAGTGAGGCTAATGCAGTAATCAAGGCAGGATACGTGCTTGGATTAGCATGGTCAGCCTTCTCAGTCTAGGCTTCAAAGCTCTCCATCACCTTGCCCCTTCCTACCTCTCCTCCCTTCTCTCTTTCTACCACCCACCCCGCACGCTCTGCTCCTCTGCCGCCCACCTCCTCACCGTCCCTCGGTCTCGCCTATCCCGCCGTCGACCCCTGAGTCACGTCCTCCCGCGGTCCTGGAACGCCCTCCCTCCTCATCTCCGCCAAACTGATTCTCTTTCCCTCTTCAAAACCCTACTTAAAACTCACCTCCTCCAAGAGGCCTTCCCAGACTGAGCTCCTCTTCTCCCTCTACTCCCTCTGCCACCCCCCCTTTACCTCTCCGCAGCTAAACCCTCTTTTCCCCCTTTCCCTCTGCTCCTCCCCCTCTCCCTTCCCATCCCCTCAGCACTGTACTCGTCCACTCAACTGTATATATTTTCATTACCCTATTTATTTTGTTAATGAATTGTACATCGCCTTGATTCTATTTAGTTGCCATTGTTTTTACGAGATGTCCTTCCCCTTGACTGTATTTATTGCCATTGTTCTCGTCTGTCCGTCTCCCCCAATTAGACTGTAAGCCCGTCAAATGGCAGGGACTGTCTCTATCTGTTGCCGACTTGTTCATCCCAAGCGCTTAGTACAGTGCTCTGCACATAGTAAGCGCTCAATAAATACTATTGAATGAATGAATGAATGGTAACCATTTGTCTGGAAAGGCAAAGGAGTTCAATGATATTATGAAGGTTGAACTGACAGAATGTGGTGACAGACTGAAAATGTGGACTGAATGAGAGAGATGAGTTGAGGATAATGCTAAGATTATGGGCTTGTGAGGGAGGATGGTGGTGCTGTCTACAGTAATGGGAAAGTCAGGAGGGGGACAAGGTTTGGGTGGGGAGATGAAGAATTCTATATTGGACAAGTTACATTTGAGATGTCAGTGGGACATTCAAGTAGAGATGCCCTGAAGGCAGGAGGAAATATGAGATTGCAAAGAAGCAGAAAGATCAGGTGGGAGATGTAGATTTGGGAATCATCTATTTAGAGATAGTAGTTGAAGTCATGGGAGCAAATGAATTCTCCAACGCAGTGGTGTAAGTGGAGAATAGAAAAGGACCCAGAACTGGACCTTGAGGTACTCACACCGTTAGGGGGTAGGATGCAGCATGGGCTAGTAACAAGGGCCTGGGAGTCAGAGGATGTGGGTTTTAATGATGGTTCTGCCACTTGCCGGCCATATGACCTCATGCAAGTCATTTCAATTTTCTATGCCTCAGGTTCCTCAACTGCAAAATGTGGATTCAATATCTCTTCTCCCTCCCACTCAAATTGAGCACCCCATGTGGGACAGGTACTCTAACCAGCCTAACATGCACCTACCCCAGCACTTAGAAAAGTGCTTGACACATAGAAGTGCTTAACAAATATCATTAAAAACGGGCAGAGGAGCTTATGAAAACAACTGAGAATGAGCAGCCTCTTGAGAATCCATCCCCACCACCTTTGCCTCCAACCCCATTCCTTCACACTTATCAAAACACTTACCCCCTTCCTTCTTCCCTCCCTGACCACCATCTTCAACTGTTCACTCTCCAACATGCTTTCAAACATGTTCATATATCCCCCATCCTGTAAAAACTTTCCCTTGACCTCATGGCTCCCTCCAGTTACCGTCCCTTCTCCCTCCTACCATTCCTCATCAAATTCCTCGAGCAAGTCTTCTATACCCATTGCCTCCAATTCCTCTCCACCATTTCTCTCCTCGACCCCCTCCAATATGGCCTTCACCCACTTCACTCCACCAAAACTACCCTCTCAAAAGTCACCAGTGATCTCCTTCTTGCTAAATCCAATGGCTGCTACTCCAACCTGATCCTCCTCAATCTCTCAACTGCCTTTGGCACTGTAGACCACTCCCTTCTCCTGGAAACATTATCCAACCTTGGCTTCAATGACACTGAACTCTCTGGTTTTCTTCCTTCTGCTCTCAGAATGTTGCAGTTTCATTTTTAATTTCCAAAATCTCAATGTGTCAATTTGCAGCAAAACAAGATGCTTTGGGCAGGGAGCTGGGATAGTCTTAAAGTCCAGTGCTCATGCAACCAGCTCTTTGTTTTAATCTATCTCATTCCCTAATCAGTGATCTCAGCCCAAAGGAGAAAATAGATTACATTTCCATGCTCAGAATTTGTGTTGAGCTTATGAAGACAGTTGTTGTTATTATTTATTTCTTGAGTGCTTTACTATGTGCCAAGCACTGTTCTCAGTGCTGGGGTTATCAGGCTAGACACCAGCCCTGTTCATTCATTTACTCATTAGCATTTATCGAGCCTCTATAATGGCAGAACTATGTCTAAACAGTACAGTGTCCTTCCCCCATGCTGAAGTCCCACCAAACGGAACTTCATTCAGTTGTATTTATTGAGTGCTTACTTTGCAGAGCACTGTACTGAGTGTTCAGGAGAGTACGGCATAACAATAAACAGACACATTCCCCCCACAACTAGCTTACAGTCCCTTTCCTTTGGCAGAAAGGGAGCTGTTAATGAACAGATCCAAAGTCTCTTTACCTCTCGCGGACAAATCCAAATCTGGTCTTTAGGTCCCGGGTATTCACCAGGGTCTCTTAATTCTCCTTTTGTCCACCGGTCTCTCGTGCTTGGACATTATTAGTGCTCCCTTGTCCTGGTGTCCACTTGCCCCTCCCCTTCCCCAGAAAGCTCCAGGGCTTCTCCTCTCTCTCCACCCAGTAGGATCCTGGTAAAGGAAAGGGGTACCTCACTCTGCTACCCACTACTTTCTTTTCATTGGCCACCTCAGTGTGACTTAGAGCTGACTAGAGTTGAAGTAATTGATCATGGTGCCCAAGAAGACTGTGGTGGTGCAGGTGAGAGTGGAGAGAGCTCATCAAGCTTAAATCAGGAGGAGCTGCTAGGCTGATCTCCTAGTCCCCTGGGGATTCTCACATCTTAAAAATCCCTTTAAAATGTTAGGGGTCCTTTGGTGTGGCTTCCACAACAAGTCAATAAAGAGGTGTTAACTGCACCATTGTAACAAAACCAGCCAGGTCAGAATGGCTGCTTCATATGCTGCTTTTCAGGCCCAGAACCAACCTCTTGCCAGAGCTTCCTGGTTATTTAAAAAAAAAAAATCCTGGATGCTCACTCTTGGGAATCAAATGCGTGTGAAGAATTTACTCAGATCTTCCTATGCTCTTACGTGATGACAGCCCCCACTACAGCTGTAGTATTTCACAGACAATACTTACTTTGGTTTCTGGCAGACCTCAGGGTTTGGAGAAGCTACATTGGCTATTAGGAAGTCAGCAGGGATGATCCCAATTATGAAATGGATTATAGAGATCAAGATTATAAATGCTTTTATCAGAGGATCTTTCAGACTCAGATGGAGGGAAAAAAGAACCCCTCCCCTCAGCCAGAGAAAGCTGGTGAATGCCAGAAAAGGGGAAGAGAGGAAGTGTAGGAATGGGAGTGGGAGAGTGTCTGTGGGCAGAGGTGGGGCTCTGCCCATAGCCCATTATTTCCTGACTGTAGTCTAGTAATGATAAGGCTGGACTGTGCGAACAAATCTGTTGGATCACAGACAACATTTTCTGGGCCTACGTTTAGCAGTGGAATATTAAGGCCATATCTAATTCAGCTCTTCTCTCCTCAGACGTTGCCCTTAGGGTTTCCTCACCTGTTGCTGTGGGAGGCTGGGACTCCCCTCAAAAGCGAGATAAGTTTTTTGGGTGTGAGAAAAACTGCTCTTTCAGGTGCAACCCAATTTCCACTACTAACAGAGAGACTGGATCGTCAGATGTAGGGGCAGGGGGAAGGGAACCAGAAAACTCAAGTTGAAAATCTAGGAGAGGGGAAGGTCAAATATGGAAGGGAGAGAAAAATACCTACTTCCTCAACCCTTTCCAGACTGCTGAATAAAATGAACTGGTGATAAAACACTTGTCTAACAAGCTGTAAATGGGCATTAATATGTAACAAGTTGGGTAGGCATTGTAGGGCGGGAGGAATTTTAGCAATTTGGAAGAAAAAAAAACACTTACTGTACTATTCTAAGTATATCCAGTGACATGGAACCTCAGGTCATGACCATACATGACTTTTTCTGACCAGCAATACTTAACAGGTACTTTAAAAGGTTCAAAAGCATTTCAGACAAGCACAGAAAACTTATCTTCAGTCCCTGGAATGTGAATTTTTTTTCCTGTTCTCTTCATCTTCATCTTCTTTTCTTTCACCTGTACTAAAGAACTAAATGTAAAGCTGCTTGAATGTTACTATATGTAAAAGTGTTTATATGTATATTATTTTTAAAAGTAAACAATCAACAAATGTATAGTATTTACTGTAAGCTCACTGTGGGCAGGGAATATCACTGTTTATTGGTGTAGCATCACAAGCACTTAGTACAGTGCTCTGCACACAGTGAGCACTCAATAAGTATAATTGAATGAATTTACTGAGTGACTAGTGTGTGCAGAACACTGTAATCGATCAATGGTATTTACTGAGCAATTGGGATTTATTGAGTGCTTGCTGTGTACAGTGCTTGGGACAGTACAAGACAGAATTGGAGTTGCTTGCCTACAAGGAGCATCCTTAAATGCTTGGGAGGGTACAACAAGGAAGCAGAATCCTTGCCTTCAAGGAGTTTACAATCTAGTGGGAGACAAGGCAGATGGAAAGAAAAAATACTATTTTGACTAACCCCGCCCTCCGGCCTTCCCACTCTTTATACTGCTCTCTCTCCAGTGCAAGAAGGTAAATCTATTGTATAATTGAAACTCACCTTCTCTCCCCATTCAACAGATAAAGAAAATTAAAGAATGGAGTAAGTAAAACTGGGGGAAAAAAATGAAGGCTTTTGCTCTTCTAGGCTGTAAGCCTGTTGTGTGCTGGGAACGTGTCTGTTATATTTTTATATTGTACTCTCCCAATAATAATGATGGTATTTGTTAAGTGCTTACTATGTGCCAAGTACTGTTCTAAGTGCTGGGGTAGATACAAGATAATCAGGCTGTCCCACGTGGTGCTCACAGTCTTAATCCCCATTTTACAGATGAGGTCACTGAGGCACAGAGAAGTTATATGACTTGCCCCAAATCACACAGCTGATAAATGGCAGAGCCGGGATTATTACCCACAACCTCTGACTCCCAAACCTGTGCTCTTTCCACTAAACACTTAATACAGTGCTCTGCACACAGTAAGCACTCAGGAAATATCACAGATTGACTGACTCCTCGAAATTTAACTGCTCTGTGAAATAAGGCTCTCAATAGTACATATTTGTTAAGTGTCTACTATGTGCAAAGCCCTGGACAAGGAACCTAGAAACTAAAGAGACTATCCCTGTTCTCTAGAAGCTTTACTATCTAATGGGAAGACAGGCTATCAAATTATTTACAAATAGTGGGAGGAGGAAGATGAGCAATACCCAGAATCTATAAAGATGAAAGAATAAATATCTGGATGCATAATTGAAAATATACAGCTAAGCGCTGAAGATGGGTACAAATGCTTCACATTTATTTAACAAGCTGAAATCGGGTGTTAATACCTGATACTGTAGAGAGGTAAGAAATATAGGAATTTGGAGGAAAAAAGGTACCACTGTGCTATCCTAAGTCGTAAGGGTTGGCTGTCAAAGTTGATGTGATTTGAAGTGATGGGAAATGAATCATATGAAGGCTCTTACCCCAGTCAGTCAGCCAGTCATACTTATTGAGCACTTACTGTTTGCCGAGTACTGTACTAAGTGCTTGGGAGAATACAATATAGTAACGTAACAAGATAGTCCACAGGAGTAGACTTTCTCATGAAGTATATTGAAATAGAATTAATAAGACTCTATGAGTAGTCCTATGATTTTGTTAAGGAGGAATTTTGGAACACGGAGAAGACAAAGTTTCCACTCTTAGGCAGTTTGCAATGTAAAGAGCAAATAGAAAAAAATGACAGGATGTGAGAAACGAAAAATAGGCTTGTTGAACTGAAAATGACAAAAATCACAGGAAAGCAATGTAGTTTTCAAACTTCTAAACAGTATTAAAAAACAGGAGGGAAAAAATGAAAAAAATAAGCATTTCTCTGCCTTTTGGGTTGCACCTTAATGTTTCCAAGTACAAATTAAAGCTGAATGCAAGTTTTAGCCACTTTGGAAGGTTAAGTTCTCTCTTAAAAATGCCAGTTAAATTTTAAAAATCCATAATGCATCCTCACAGCTGGCCTCCTTTTATTAGCAAACTTCTTGGACCTCAGAAAATCTGAACGAGTTTGAAGAAAAAGAACAAACGAGCCGGAGGAAACTATTGGTTAGCGCGATTGTCTTCCTGTAGTTTTTGATGCTTTTCAAAGGCTTTTAATTAGATCCACTGGAAGTTGGCTTCCTTTGTTCCTGCTGAGGAAGGAAAAGACTCCTGGGAGGGATGGTCCCAGTTTAATGAACTAAGTCCTCTCTGCACGCCTCAGTGGGGCTTTTCCACACAAAGTGGCTCCCTCAGAGCAACTGGGCTGGCATTTGTTGGTTTGCTGGACCCTGCCACAGAGAGGAAAGACAGAAAACAAACACTGCCAGCAACACCAACTGGTCAGACCAGTGGGGCCAGGTGGTAGTCATTCCCAATTTCTGTTTTCCTCTCCCAGTCACTGCTGCTCTAGCAAAGTAAAAATGAAATCATTTGAGGAAAAGAAGCAAGCCTACATCGGTGCTAATCTGGAAGTGGTCAAATCCCCAATTTTCCTTATTTATGCAATACTTGTAACAAATACAAAACTGCAGGAGATGCGAGGGATCACACTGCAAGTATCCAACTGCAAGCAAGCAAGCTTTCTCCAGGCAAGAACAAATAAAACCAGCCCCAAATAAACAAGAGCAGCCAGTGGAAGTACCTAGTCGGCATCCTCCCTGAGACCTTTATTTGCAGGAAGAGGAGGGGTTGTGGTCCCCCACTTCTCAACAGCTTCGACAGTTTAACTGGAAGGGGAAAGGCCTGAATGAATTTAGCTACAGCCCTTGGAATTGAGGGCAGCTGGTGAACTCTAATGAGTAACTGAACAATGCCTTGACTTCTTTCCCCGGTTACAATCAGGTCTGGATTTAGAGGGAGGGAACATAGATGATTAAACAGGTGTCACCTGTGAGGGGGTAGAGGGTTCAAATCAATTCAATTTTTTAAACCGGAAATTAGCAGCTCTAAGGAATCTCCAGATACTTTCTACCTGGAATTGGGCATGGGAGGGGAATGGTAACTCTTTACCATTGGAATTGGGGATGGTGGGGGGAGAGGGAATTTGGGGGAGAAGTGGATAAGAGGCATTTTAAATGAGAAAGCAAATGCACCTATCACTATAGTTTCTTGGACATTGGCTGGGAAGTGGTGGATGGGGGTGGTGAGAGAAGGGACAAAGGAGGAAGAGGAAAAAGGGTCTCTTCAAATGAGAAAACTAATCTACTCACCATCCTAGTTTCCTGGCCTTTGGAAATGGCTGGACCAGCAGAACGTACCCGCTTTAAGCTGGCCGTGGGTTAGCTATCGGACTCCGCCGGGAATGAATCAGTATTACCGGGATGAAACACCCACAAGCTGGCTTGAACTAGCCGCCACTGAGACTCCCTCCCTTCTGGGACCTGGGAGGCTGGTAGCCAGGGATGGTAGATTTGGTAAGACGAAGGACCCGAACAGATCTGTCTGAGATGTGCCCAGCAGACCTTCTCAGGGCAATGTGGGATGCAGGGCAAGGACAACTGGCATTTGATTTTTGAGAGCTGGGGAAGCCAAAAATTAAGATTCTAGAACATGGTACTAACACCCACTTGGCAAGCAATAGCTTTACCAGTTGAAGCCCTCTTCAATTTTTTTTTAATATGGCATTTATTAAGTGCTTCCTAAGTGCCAGGCACTCCACCAAGTGCTGGGATAAATCCAAGCTAATGAGGTTGGACACAACTCATGTCCCCACATGGGGCTCACAGTCAATACTCATTTTACAGATGAGGTAACTGAGGCACAGAGAAGTTAAGTGACTTGTCCAAAGTCACACAGCAGACAAGTGGCAGAGTTGGGATTAGAACCCAGGTCCTTCTGACTCCCAGGCCCCTGCTCTATCCACTAGGCCACCCTGCTACCCTGTATTTCATTCGAGACAGTATCAACAATGTATTTTGAGCTTGAGGTAAGTGCAGAGCTGTGTAGTAGGTGCTTGGGGAAACTATAAGAGATGATGCAGAAGTCTTTTTTTTTTCACTTTGGTGAAAGACAACTGCACCAAAATTTTTGCTCCAGGACAGTCCATTTGTTTCAGGAAAGAAGGGTTAGGAAGGGAAAGGGGTGGGGAGAGGAAGCAGAGGGTTAGTGGAAAGGAAATAGTAAAAAGACAAGGTGCTGGAAGAGAAGAATCCCTTGACCTGGGATTTGTCTTAATCTATCATAAGTGAATTACTATGGAAAGAGCTGCTTTGAAGAGACACTTTAAAAAAAAAAGTCATTCAACACCAGGGAAAAGCATCAAAAATAAAGGGATGGAAAATGGGTTAAACGAACTAAGGTGCTTTTTTCAGGAGAAGAGAAGGCTGAGGAGTAATTTTCAGTTAGCTTTCCTTAGTTAGTTAGCCTCTCCTTTATCCTCCCCCTTCTTTAGGTCCACTAGATGTTAACTGTCTTCTCTTTCAAAATGCTTCTGAAATCCCACTTTTCCCAGGTGCTTAGGACAATGCTCTGCCTACAGTAAGTGCTTAGTAAAAGCTCTTTCAACTCATTTTCTTCTCCCCAGATCATATGTATGGCCATCCATAGTGGGCATTTTTGCAACCATTTACATTCTCTACTATTTAAGCATTTTTATTAATTTATCCATCTTTCCAATTTATTTTCATAACCAGTAACATTTCTCTTCCTTGGCAGGGAATAGTTGACCAGTTCTGTTGTAACTCTTCCAAATGCTTTGTATAGTGCTTTGTTCACAGTAAATGGGCAAATATGATTGATTAACTAGTAGACTTTGAATCTGTCCATCCAGACCTCATCTGCCTAGGATGATTTAGTCATTCACTTGCTTTGAGGTAGAGTACCATAGTCTCTCAAAGCTCCCTCCATATTGTAGTTCTAGAACCAGGAAAAAACATAATAATAATAATAGTAGTATTAACTGCTTACTATATGCCAAGCACTGAACTAAGCATTGGGGTAGATACAAAATATCAGGTCCCACATGGAGCTCAGAGTCTAAGTAGAGGAGAGAACTGACATTGAATCCCTATTTTGCAAATCAGGGAACTGAGGCACATATATATTCAGCAGCTTGCTTTTTACAGATGATGCAGAAAAACTGTATATAAGCTATATCATAAAGGAAAAAATAACTTATAAAAAGGATTACTTAATATCCCCACCATTTTAATTGTATCATCCCAAATAATAATAATAATAATAATAATAATAATGATGTTGGTATTTGTTAAGCGCTTACTATGTGCCGAGCACTGTTCTAAGCGCTGGGGTAGATGCAGGGGAATCAGGTTGTCCCACTGGGGGCTCACAATCTTAATCCCCATTTTACAGATGAGGTAACTGAGGCACCGAGAAGTTAAGTGACTTGCCCAAGGTCACACAGCTGACAAGTGGCCGAGCAGGGATTCGAACCCATGACATCTGACTCCAAAGCCCATGCTCTTTCCACTGAGCCACGCTAAATAGCTCTCTCAAGAAGAGCAGAGTGGTTAGAGCATAGGCCTGGGAGTCAGAAGGACCTGTGTTCTATTCCTGGATTTACCACTTATCTGCTGTGTGACCTTGGTCAAGTCCCTTAACTTCTCTGGGCCTCAGTTACCTCATCTGTGAAATGGGGATTAAGACTGTGAGCCCCAAGGACGGTGTCTAACCTGATTAACTTGTATCTACCCCAGTACTTAGAACAGTGCTTGGCACATAGTAAGTGCTTAACAACTACTATTATTATTATTATTGAGGCCTGAAATTTTTTGTAGACACAATGATGATGGTCTATGTGAAGTGACTATTAGAAATAAATAAAATAGAAAATAAATTCCACAATGGCAACCATAGAGACTAGTGCTCTGAGTCAAAGAACTAAAAATGGAGAACTGTAAGGCTGTTATCCTGAATTAAATACTTTAAAACTGTAACACTGCCAATATTTCTCTTCTGCCATCCTCCCACTTTTATGACTCATGTCTCACCAGGAAGAAATGTGCATTTCTTGGAAATCTTTACTCCTCCACCCCAAAACCCCCAAATCTCAGAAAGGGCTACACAGTAATGTTTTGGTTTTCCCCTTCGGACATAGATCATGAAGAGACCTGCGTACTAGATATACAACCTGCATCTCCATTCTTCAAAACTCCGATTGCTAAAACTCCAACTGGTAAAGGCTTTTGTTCTAAGAAACTTGAAACTTGGGGAATAGGGCTATAACCCTTTGGTCTGAGATCATGGGATTTCCTGGAGGGACACTAGTATAAAGTCAACTAAAATATCAAAGGAAACTGCTGATACTGATTGAACCCGGATGCTGTAGGAGGTTTGAAAGGAAGTACAAAACCCAGCTTCTACTCTTGAAGGATATAAGGTCAGGGTTGAGGAGGGGAAAGAGATATAGCAAACAAAAATATATATGCTTCTGCCCATTGTGCTTACACAAATAAATATATACAACTGAACACCATGTACAAGGATTAACAGCTAGAAGCACCATGGTCTAGTTGCAAGAGCAAGGGGTTGGGAGTCAGAGGATGTGGGTTCTAATTCCAACTCTGCCACCTGTCTGCTCTGTGGCCTTGTGCAAGTCACTTCACTTCTCAGGGACTCAGTTACCTCATCTGTAAAATGGGGGAATAACATTGTGAGCTTATGGGGACAGGGACTCTGTCCAACCTGATTACCTGTATCTTACTCTATAGCTTAGAATAGTGCTTGGCACATAGCACATATCAAATAATTATTAATTATTAAAGATATGCACATAAGCAAAAGGGGGAGGAAAATAGACCAAGGACAGAATGGGTAGATTTTCTGGTATCAGGAATCCACAGAAGGCCTAACTGTTTTATGCAAGGTTAATTCATTCATTCGTATTTATTGAGAGCTTACTGTGTGCAGAGCACCATACTAAGCGTTTGGTATATAACTCTGGAAAATAAATCTGGAGGGTTCACAGAGAAGCATTCTGGAAAGGGGTGGGATGAAATCACGTAGAGAGGGCAGGGAAAGGAAGTGAGTCTTAGGCAGGTATGGAAAGCAAAACAACACTTTATACATTGTTGAAGCCCGCCAAAATAGCGCTACAGGCAGAGGGGTCTTGGGAGCCAAAATGGCAGCCTTACCAGCTTTGAGTGGGGACACCAGTAATGGGGTAGCTCTTTGTGAGCAGAAACTGCGAGAATATTGGGAAAGCAAAAGGCAGAATCAAAACCGGGTTGGGAACCTCAAAAAGCAGTGAAACAGTACAGCAAAGGACAATCTCTTTGTGGGACCGAAGAGGAAGGGACTGTTAGTCGGATTTGGTCTTTCAATCAATCAATTAATCAATGGTATTTACTGAGTGCTTACTATGTGTACAGCACTGTGCTAAGAGCTTCAGACAGTCAACTACTTAGATTCATTCAGACACGGTAGTGCTGTCTTCAAATTTTCAGGACAGTTCTAAATTAATTTTAGAGAGAACTTGAGGTGGGAAATGGCATTTTAGAAACTCAGTGGTGGGAAAGAATCAGCAAGTATTGACTGGAGGGGAGCATTTTAGATGGAACACTTGATATTAACCTCATTCCTGGCTCCACAGCATTATAAATAGTTATATTTGTCTATCATCATATTCTCCCATTTTCCCCACTTGTAATTTATTTTAAAGTCTTTCTCCCTTTAGACTGTAAACTCCTTGTGGGCAGGGATCATATCTACCAACTCTGTTGTACTGTACTCCCTCAAGTGCTCAGTACGATGCTTTGGACACAGTAAGGGCTCAAATACAGTGAAGAGATTGACATGAGAGGAGTGAAGTGTGTGGATGGAAACGTGAGCTTCAATCTGGATGGAGTTCTGGAACCTTTGGTTGGCAGAAAGACAATCTCTGGTTCAAGTCTATGAAACTCTACTCTGCCTTCTCAGTGATCTGCTTGCTGCAGCTGGGACAATTTGGCATCTAAACCAGCCAAGTCCCTTTATGTGAGCTGACTCTGTGCTCCAGAGACAGGGAAAATCGAACAGGGAACTGAGCAGGTTGTCTCTCTCCTTTTCCCATTTGGAAATCTTTGCCTTAGATCTGTTAAACTGTGCGCTTCTTGAGGGCAGGGATCATCCCCTCTAACTCTACTGTACTCTCGGGAGCCCCTAGTACAGTGCTCTTCACAAACTGGAGTTCAATAAATACCACTGATCGATCGGTGGATTAGTCATTTGGGCTCCTGTGCATTTCTGAGAACCAGAGCAAGCTAACAGAAAATACACCTCATCTTCCAGTCATTTTCAGCATTTCTTTTTTATAAGACAGAAGTCTACTATTTTATCAGACATTTTATACCTCCCCCCCCCCCCCCCCCCCCGCCACCATAAGGAAGGAACACTTTCTAGGCAGTGGATTTCTTGACTGGTTCAGAAACCAGAAGTCCTGTATTGCAGGCCTGAAGATAAACAAGAATAGTTTTCTGGATTGTCACTATTCTACTTGGGATTTCTTCCATTTTTGGTCTTCGAGAAATATATTCGCAGCTACAGATCGGCTCAGAGCTATCTGCCGCCCTGCTCTGCTGAAACGGAGCTGTCCAGAGGAATAGATCATCCAACTGAGGAGAAAACATTTTTTTTTTCCAAAGTGGGGTGAAGTTGATCAAGGTCACATTATACTTAACATTCTTCTCTATTAAATAAAGGTCACTTCCTTTGAGATACTATTTTCGGTAAACTGATTTGTGTGATTCTACAAGATTGATGCTAATTAAACAGCACGGCAAAATGGAAAACAGATGGCACGGAAAAAGTTCAAGAGACTTTAATGGCATTTGGCCTGTTTTCTTAAGCTCATTTTCAGTTACTGTTCTCGTCCTTTTTACTTAAATTCATGAGTTGTTAGAAAGGGATGATTTACACCCACTGCACATAGCTGGCAGTGGAAAAGCCACTTGGAGCAGTGCACGGTCCAGACGGGGCCGCCCAGAGTTTAAGGCTGAAGCCCCCGATCAGTCTTTTTTTTTCCCCTAGGCTTTCAAATTAATATTGTTTTCCATTTTTCAAATTCATTTTCCACCTGATCCTTCCTGCCTTTATAGCTGTAATCTTATGTCCTTTTTTTCCCCTGGAGTTCAGTAGGCCACAGTCTTGAAACACCTGTTGAAGAGACAATGAAACTTTTACCTTCGCTGCCTTCAACAGAGAACGAAGAACCCCGGGGCAAGCTAGAGGTTTCAGCTAAGGCAGCCAGAAAGGTGCCTAAAATGTTGTATGATATAGAGATAACTCCAAAATTGTATCTCTCTTTCGATAGAGATTTTGTTGGTGGGAGAGACTTTTTTTAAAAAATTTTTCATTTTTTTGTGATGGAAGAGGATAGAGAAGAAAAGGAAATATGAAAAGGAAAGGAGTATTGAGACTTTTTTTTCTTATTTGGCAATTGTTCCGAGATGCAGCAAGATGCTTATTAAATCAAAGGGGATGAGAGAGGGTGGCTTTACAAAAAATAATTTAAAAGGAAAGAGAGGATAAGAAGCAAAAGTGAGATAAAAATGAATTATGGACATTCCCCTTCTCTCTTTTCTGTCACTGCTGGGTCACCCATGCACTCAGTCCTTACCCTCAAGGACTTAAATATTCTTCCCTACAGCACTTCGGTACATATCTTTAAACTGGGTTGCTTTTCCCTACTTTGAATTTATTTTTGCGTCTGCCCGTTCACACACACAGTCTTAGAGGTAGGGAGAGTAGATACCTTCTCCCTGTTTTATGGATGAGGTAAATAAGGTACAGAGAGGTTAAGTGACTTGCCCAAAGTCACACAGCAAGTCAGTGACTGAGGTAGTTGAGAACCCAGGTCTCCTGACACCCAGGCCTAGGTTCTTTCCAACAGTCTACAATGTCTCTTATGAGAAGATACTGTAACTTGGGAGAGGATGTGTTACTGCATTTTCCTTCTCTTCCATATAGACTCAAAATATCCCTGCTGTTTCCAAAGCAAACACTTTGAACCCAATAAGACAAATCCTGATTTCATACATATGTGGGGCATGGTACATGTTAATCTGAAACTAAAATTCAATAAATATAATCTGAACTTGAGTACTAAGACCTCTGAGGTAGGAAGGTGTCAAAAACTCCAAAATCTTCAATGGGGAATATTTCTTCAAATAATAGAGAGGGTCTTTTGTTCACTGGCTTGATTGTGGGAAGAGAGGCACAGCCTAGCATTCTTCAGGGCTTGACCTCCCTCAGGGCTCTCTGACTGAATTCAATACCAACCTCTCCCAGAAACTATGTTTCCATTATGCAGATAGGGCAGTTGGGACTTTGGTGGTAAAGGGAACTACCCGTGAAAGTCTTTCCCACCTTAATCTGGGAAAGTTAAGCAATAAAGGAAACCAATCCAAACCATCAAGTACTTCAGATTGTCCTCTGTTTTCATGCAACCTTTACTCCCAGTTCTCGAGTTCCTGCCTAAAGAACTGGGCTGAGTAGTCTATTGATGGGACCCATTAAGGAAGTTCAGAGATTCTTACATTCATTTGGAAAGCTTCCACAGTCTCCCTGGTAGGTCACTGAGTTCATGTTGTGTCTTGTCAGGGCATAGAACATAATACAGGAAAAGGAATTTGGAACAACAAAGAAATCCAAACTCTGTCCAAGAGAAAACTTACAAAGACAAGTTTTCTGGATCAATTCCTTGCCACATACAAATGACAGATGCAAAAGGCAGCAACCATGAAAAAAAATAGTAAAGTAATAATAATAATAATAATGTTGGTATTTGTTAAGCGCTTACTATGTGCCGAGCCCTGTTCTAAGCGCTGGGGTAGACATAGGGGAATCAGGTTGTCCCACGTGGGGCTCACAGTCTTAATCCCCATTTTACAGATGAGGGAACTGAGGCGCAGAGAAGTGAAGTGACTTGCCCACAGTCACACAGCCGACAAGTGGCAGAGCTGGGATTCGAACTCATGAGCCCTGACTACAAAGCCCATGCTCTTTCCACTGAGCCACGCTGCTTCTCTATGTACTTACTATGTGCCAAGTACTATGTGCTTACTATGTACTATGTACTATGTACTAGTACCAAGTACTATGTATTTACTATGTGCCAAAGTACTTACTATGTGCCAAGCACTGTTGTAACCACTGGGGTAGATACAGGTTAATCAGGTTAGACACAGTCCCTGTCCCACATGGGGCTCATACGTCCAACCTCTGGCCTGGAATGTCTTTCCTCCTCAAATCCGCCAATCACACTTCCCCCTTTCAAAGCCCTACTGAAGGTACACCTCCTCCAGGAGGCCTTCCCAGACTGTCCCCCTTTTTCCTCAGCTCCCCAACTTGCTCCCTTTGCTCTACCCTCCCCTCCCTGCACTTGTGTATATATGCACATATTTAGAGTTCTATTTATTTATACTGTCTGTTTATAGTGTCTATTTATTTATACTGATGTTATTGGTGCCCGTTTACTTGTTTTGATGTTTGTCTCCCCCTTTCTAGAGTGTAAGCCCATTGTGTGCAGGGATTGTCTCTCTTTGTTGCTGAATTGTATTTTCCAAGCACTTAGTGTACAATGCTCTGCATACAGTAAGTGCTCAGTAAGTACGACTGAATGAATGAATAATCCCCATTTTACATATGAGGTAACTGAGGCCCAAAGAATTTAAGTGACATGCCAAGGTCACACAGCAGATATATGACAGAGGCAGAATTAGAACCCAGGTTCTTCTGACCCTCCGGCCTGTGATCTATCCATTAAGCCTCTGCAGAGGTGATGTGGGGAAGATTTGAGAGTGGTCAGATCCTATCTATGCTTGGAGTCCTCCCAGGGATGGTCAGAAGGGCTTCATTCATTCATTCATTCATTCATTCATTCATTCATTCATTCATATTTATTGAGCGCTTACTATGTGCAGAGAACTGTACTAAGCGCTTGGAATGTACAATTCGGCACCAGATAGAGACAATCTTTGTCCATTGACGGGCTTACAGTCTAATCTGGGGAGACAGACAAAAACAATAGCAATAAATAGAATCAAGGGGATGTACATCTCATTAACAAAATACATAGGCTTCAGAGTTGTTGCTTTCTGTCATGGAGGCAAAGAAGGGCTATGGATGTGTCAGCTCCGTTGGAAGTCCCTGGACCTTGTTATCCTGGGGAAAAAAGAGGGAAGCCAAGGCTGGGGAATTAGGGGAGGGGGAGAGTCTCTGGGAAATTCAGTAGAGTATGACCTCAATGGCCAATCAATGGTATGCATTGAGTGTTTACTGTATGCAGAGCACCATACTAAGTACTTGGGAGAGTTTAATATAACGGACTTCTCTCCTCAAGAACCTCCAGTGGTTGGTTCCCCATCCACCTCCACATCAAACAGAAACTCCTTATCATTGGCTTTAAAAAAGTCAATTTGCCCCCTCCTTCCTTACCTCTCTGATTTCCTATGAACACCAACCTACTTATTGATCCTTGATCTTGTCTATCTCACTGCTGAGCCCTTGTCTACATCCTTCCTCTGCCTTGGGACTCCCTCCCCCTCCACCACTTTCCTCATTTTTATTCATTCAATCATGTTTATTGAGCACTTACTGTGTGCAGAGCACTGTACTAAGCACTTGGGAGAGTACAATAGAAAAATAAACAGACACATTCCCTGCCCACAACGAGCTTTAGAGTCTTATAATAATAATTATTATGGTATTTGTTAAGTGCTTACTATGTGCCAAGCTCCGTTCTATGCGTTGGGGTAGATACAAGTTAATCAGGTTGTCCCACGTGGGGCTCTTAGTCTTAATTCCCATTTTGCAGATGAGGGAACTGAGAAGTGAACTGGCTTGCCCAAGGTCACACAGCAGGTAAGTAGCAGAGCTGGGATTAATAATAATAATGATGATAGTAATGATAATGTTGGTATTCGTTAAGTGCTTACTATGTGCAGAGCACTGTTCTAAGTGCTGGGGTAGATACAGGGTAATCAGGTTGTCTCTCATGAGGCTCAAAGTCTTAATCCCCATTTTACAGATGAGGTAACTGAGGCACAGAGAAGTTAAGTAACTTGCCCACAGTCACACAGGTGACAAGTGGCGGAACTGGGATTCGAACCCATGACCTCTGACTCCCAAGCCTGTGCTCTTGCCACTGAGCCACGCTGCTTCTCTAGAAGCAGGGATTAGAAGCAGGGCCTCCGATTCCCAGACCTGTGCTCTTTTCACTAGGCGTGCTGTTTCCTTTCTTTATTAGGGTTGGAAGTGGGTTCTCTGGGTAACTGATGGCTGTGCTCAGCCGCAGCTTTAACTGACTCTCTCCGGTTGCTGTACTCTTCTTCTGCCTACACTTGGTGCTCCAGACTTCTTATTTTCTGTGCTCTTGTCATTCCCAGCTAAAGCTAGGCTATTTGCTATTCCCACAGGCTTCCAGTGAAGGGGAGAACCCAACAAAGTATGACTGTCCCACCAAAAATGGGTTGGATGGTCACCTTCCATATGCCCAAGTCATTCATTCATTCCATCATATTTATCGAGTGCTTACTGTGTGCAGAGCACTGTACTAAGCACTTGGGAAAGTAGAATATGTCTGTTTACTGTTGCATTGTACTCTCTCAAGCGCTTAGTACAGTGCTCTGCACACAGTAAGCGCTCAATAAATACAAGTGAATGAATGAACAAAATAGACATCGCTATTGGTCTGCCCAGAATTCTTTAGAATACAAACGTGGTTTTCAAAAGCCACATGACAACCTGGCTCTCAAATGCATCCAGATTTCACTTCCAAATGATTTTGAAAATATATGGCATATAATAAGGAATTTGATGGGCTTTTCCCTTCACAAGACAAAACACAACTTCCCACCCAATTCTTTCTTCGCCAGCTCTGCACAAAGCCAGAGCAAACTCCATGCTTCCCGTTTAGAGACATATCCCATTTCTCCCAGTGGCCTCCCATGTGTCTCCCTACCCCGTTCACCATCTAGAATGGATTCCTTTTTAAAGTTTTCGGGCCACTGTTATCAGTGTAAAGAGGTGAGAGTCAGCCTTTGAGGCTGAGTTCACTTTACACTGAAATGCTCGGCTTACGAGACTATTCCGACTCAGTGCTTGGGCTATTTTGGGAACTTTCTAGTTCTGATTTGGACTGTAATCCTTCACAAAGAATACCGACATATTTTTACCCTGAATTTTGGTTCTATTTCACCTGGGAGGATAACATCATAAGGCAGATCTATAGACATATAAAATGCTTTCATAGCATAAAAGTTGGTTTCAAACAAGAGGAAAGAGCTTTGAAAAGATAGCCTTCATTTTCATGGAAAAGCACTTAGAGTAATTTGTGGTAGTGGCGATATACGGTATTAGATTAGCCTACAAATGTGTTTTAAGGTTTATGGGGACAAAGGATTAGTCAGGGCAGGAGAAAATGGAGTTGTGTAATGGAAGCAGAACTACTAGCAGCAAAATCTGCATAAACACAGGTACAGAAGAAATGAAAAGATCAGAGGCAAGGAGCTCACGCTGTAGAAACCGATAGACATTGGTAAGAAAGATGAGCTGGTGTTTTCAGAGATTCCTGCAAGAAGACCTACCCTAATCCAGCTAAGGAGTTGTCTGTAAATTATCATAAGAAACTAGAACGATTTTTTTTTTTTTTGGAAAAGCCTATGAGTGGTTTATGGTCAAGATACCTCATGTGAATGTTTGATTTCTGCTCTCTAGCTCTGATTATCTCTGTAAGCTTGCTCAGTTAGTTCCCTCCACTAGAACAGCGTGGCTCAGTGGAAAGAGCACAGGCTTTGGAGTCAGAGGTCATGAGTTCAAATCCAGGCTCTGCCACTTTTCAGTTGTGTGACTGTGGGCAAGTCACTTAACTTCTCTGTGCCTCAGTTACCTCATCTGTAAAATGGGGATTAAGACTGTGAGCCCCACGTGGGACAACCTGATTCCCCTGTGTCTACCCCAGCGCTTAGAACAGTGCTCTGCACATAGTAAGCGCTTAACAAATACCAACTTTAGAATGAACGGAGATGGTTCTCAGTGCCAGGAAGAAGCCAAAGACTCATTTTCTTGCTTATAGTTAACCCAGGCTTGCATATCATCATTGTTTATGCAAAGTAAATATATTTCAACAGCCAGTGGAATTAGAAAGTCATTGCCTTCAGGAAATGGGTGGATTTCACCATGTCATTTTCGAAATTCCTGATTTTGAGTGTGAAAATTTAAAAAAAAGTGCCTTTTGAATTAAGCGACTCAGTTGAAAAGGTAATTAGTGCAAAGGCTTAAGAGGATTTTGGTTTTGGTCACAAAGCTTTTTTAAAATCATTTAATTGAAAAGTTAAAAAAATGACTTCATCACCACTATTTATCAATTCCTAAAAGGTAATTCTCCACTGGATCATAATTCACCTTACAAAAAAAAACCCAAACTGCATGGAGACCTGGCTTTCTCCATATTTTATAAGCTTGGTCATAAAATATCAGAGAACTGTGGATGAAGAAATGATTCATGGAGCAGGGAGAAAGAACAGTGGCGGTTGTGTAGATAAAATAATTTTCTTGCAAAGCACACTGTATAGATTGCTTCCCCGGAGACAATTCAAACTCATTTTTATTTCATTTTGCTTAACATTTCTTATTTGCCCCAGTGTTCAGTCAACTCCAGTAATATTCTCCTACTCAGATTTCTTGGTTCCTTTAAGGAAGCCAGAGCTCAGAAATGTCCAGACTAGAGGAAATGGCTCGGGTGCCTAACCACAGTATGGAAGCAGGGCTCTATCACTATCGGCTATTTTCTTTTCTTCTGGTATTTGTTAAGCATTTACTATGTACCAGGCAAAGTACTAATGCTGTGGTAGATACAAACTAGTCAGATTGGAGACACTCCATGTGTCACATGGGCTCACAGTCGTAATCTCCATTTTATAGATGAGGTAACTGAAGCCCAGAGAAGTGAGATGATTTGCCCAAGGTCACACAGCAGACAAGTGGCTGTACTGGGATTAAAACTCAGGTCCTTTGACTCCCAGACCCATGTAGTAGTTCTTTTTTCTCTCTCTTCCCCCACTGCCCCCACAACCCCAGTATTAGAATTCCTGGCTCAGCTCATCATGGGCAGGGATTGTGTCTATAATATTGTTATAGTGTACTCTCCCAAATGCTTAGTACAGTGCACTGCACACAGCGCTCAATAAATGTGATTGACTTTTTTCACTAGGCCATGCTATTTCTACTGTGAAGCTCCAGAATAACAGTGACTGGACCTCAGAAAGAAAGGTCAGTATGGAGCAGGTGGGGAGAGGAATGGGGAGAAAAAGCTCATCTCACCATGCATCATGGGGTGAAGGCAACAGCAGCCAAATACGGCAGGAGCAATAATAATGATTGTGGGATTTGCTAAGTGCTCACTTTGTGCCAAACACTGCAGTATATTCTGGGCCAGATATAGAATAATCACCTCAGACACTGTACCTGTCCTAATCAGCGTTTACAGTCTAAGAGGTAGGGAGAACAGGTATTTCATCCCCATTTTACAGGTTTCCCTAAGGGAACTGAGGCAGAGAGAAATTAAGTGGTACTCACAGCAGGGGTGTCACTGGCCCTCCAACTCATGTTCTGATACAGGTTTATATAAGCCAGATAACCGATAGGAAGGGCATCACGGCCTACTTGAAAGGACAGAGTTGAGGGTCAGGAGACCCAGATTCTAGTTCTTACTCTGCCACTGGCCCACTGGGAGAACTTGGACAAGTCACTTAACCACTCTGTGACTCAGTTTCCTCACATGTAAAATGGGCAGTCCCTCACCCTCTCAGGATCACACCTGGAGAGTTTCCAGTACTCTACTGATCTCAGCTACGGGAGGGAGAGGCAAGCAGAGGTATTCCCATTCCATTCCTAACTTGGGCAGTGACTAGCGAGTGGAAGGCCAACTGCTACAATCAAAACTCACCCGTGCTGGGCAGCAGTGGCATGGGAGAGAGTCATTCATTCATTCATTCATTCATTCATTCATTCATTCAATAGTATTTATTGAGCGCTTACTATGTGCAGAGCATGTACTAAGCACTTGGAATGTACAAATTGGCAACAGATAGAGACGGTCCCTGCCCTTTGACGGGTTTACAGTCTAATCGGGGGAGACAGGCAGACAATAACAATGGCAATAAATAGAGTCAAGGGGAAGAACATCTCATAAAGACAATGGCAAATAAATAGAATCAGGGTGATGTACATCTCATTAAACAAAATAAACAAAATGAATAGGGTGATGAAGATATATACAGTTGAGCGGATGAGGACAGTGCTGAGGGGGTGGGATGGGAGAGGGGGAGGAGGAGAGGGAAAGGGGGGAGAAGAGGGTTTAGCTGCGGAGAGGTGAAGGGGGGGGTAGAGGGAGCAGAGGCAAAAAGGGGGGAGCTCAGTCTGGGAAGGCCTCTTGGAGGAGGTGAGCTTTAAGTAGGGATTTGAAGAGGGGAGGAGAATTAGATTGATGGAGGTGAGGAGGGAGGGCATTCCAGGTCCGCGGGAGGACGTGGCCCAGGGGTCGACGGCGGGATAGGCGAGACCGAGGGACGGTGAGAAGGTGGGCGGCAGAGGAGTGGAGAGTGCGGGGTGGGCAGTAGAAAAAAAAAAGGGAAGAGAGGTATGAAGGGGCAAGGTGATGGAGAGCCTTGAAGCCTAGAGCGAGGGCGGAGATTTGAGTTCACTACGCGGAAGAAGGCGATGGTAAACCACTTCCGTATTTTTACTAAGAAAACTGTAGGGATCCACTACCAGAATGATAGCAGTTGAGGATGGGGCATTTTGGCAGAGATGTGTCCATGGAGTCACTATGGGTTGGAAATGATTTAGCATAAGGCAAGACAAGACCCACTATCCCTACCTCTTAAATGGGGAGCTCCATGAGGGACAGACACTGGGTCTGAATTTATCATCTTGAATCAAACCCAGCACTTAAGGACAGAGAAGCCCTTAATAAACAAGCCCTCCCCCATCCCAACACACTCACAAAACCATTCCTGAAAACTTGGAGAAAGCATCTCCTCATCTGTGGGCACTAGGTCTCTCTCCGTTTGACTAGATGGGCCTATTCCAAATTTTACGCAAAGAGATAGCTCTACAGTTCCCTCTGCATACAACAAGGGAATAAATCCTATTACCTCAACTGCAATTCCTTTGAAATGATATGGCATTCAGAATCAGAATCATTTGGCAACACTTTTCCAGGCCCATGAGGTCTCTGTCTAATCAGCAGAACAGAGATTTCTCAAGCCTCAGCGAGGGAGATGGCTATCCCAGACGCATTTACTTCTGTCATGAGATGCCGACGTATCCCAACATAGGAACGTTTTACCTGATGACCTTTGAAGTGAAACCCATGATGACACCCTTTACCACAAAGCAGAGAACAGGCAAAATAAGTACTAATTTTCAAACTTAAAATGCCTGTTACATCATATCACCAATCACTCTTCCTGTCAGTGATCTGCTAACACAGCTTTTAGCACTGACCTAATGTCTGACATCACTCAGGAGATCATCTTATCTATTGTTTCAAGGTAAAGCCATTTTTTGCACGCCACAGACTTCTCATCAATCTCTAACACTCAGCTCCCTCTAAACCATCGTTTCATTTTCAGAAACACTTTAAAGTGACCTGAGAGAACAATAAATCTTCTTTGTAACTTTAGTGTCAGAACTAGGAAGGTTTTAAATTTAAAAAAAAATTGTGGTGGTGGTGGTAGGGGTGGGGGTGACAGAAGGGAAAATAGAAGTGAGAGAGTTGGAGGAAGATCTAAGCCTTTGGTGGCTAGAACGTGAATTAACTACGGTGAAATGAAATCTGCCATGGAGTAAAGTTCTGCATCACCATCGGCCATATGTCTGAAATTTGTAATTTGAATTTATTTAAAATTATTTGTGGTGTTTCGCTCGTGCCATGTAGTGTTAATGTTTTCCAAGGTCATGTGTACTTGGTGGAGAAAAGAGAAGGACTGAGGAATCAAAAATCTGGCAAAGTTCTGGAGCTCTCTGCCCATACAGAACATAGGACTGGGAGTTAGGAGATCTATCTGGGAAATAATTCCAGCTCTGGCACTTGTCCCCCGTATGGCTATGTATAGAGAAGCAGCGTGGCTCTGTGGAAAGAGCACGGGCTTGGGAGTCAGAGGTCATGGGTTCGAATTCCGGCTCTGCCACTTGTCAGCTGTGTGACTAGGGGCAAGTCACTTAACTTCCCTGTGCCTCAGTTACCTCATCTGTAAAAATGGGGATTAAGACCGTGAGCCTCATGTGGGACAACCTGATTACCCTGTATCTACCCCAGTGCTTAGAACAGTGTTCTGCACATAATAAGCGCTTAACAAATACCAACATTATTATTATGGCTTAGTGGAAAGAAGAGCATAGATTTGGGAGTCAGAGGTTCTGAGTTCTAATCCGGACTCCACCACTTGTTAGCTGTGTGACTTTGGGCATTTAACTTCTCTGTGCCTCCGTTACCTCATCTGTAAAATGGTGATTAATAATAATAATAATAATAATAATAATAATGTTGGTATTTGTTAAGTGCTTACTATGGGCAGAGCACTGTTCTAAGTGCTGGGGTAGATACAGGGTCATCAGGTTGTCCCACGTGAGGCTCACAATCTTAATCCCCATTTTACAGATGAGGTAACTGAGGCACAAAGAAGTTAAGTGACTTGCCCACAGTCACACAGCTGACAAGGGGTTGAGCTGGGATTCAAACCCATAACCTCTGACTACAAAGCCCAGGCTCTTTCCACTGAGCCATGCTGACACGCTGACACGCTGTTTCTACCCCAGTGCTCAGAACAATGCTTGGCACATAGTAAGCGTTAAACAAATAGCATTATTATTATTATTATTGTTGTTGTTGGTATTATAATTTCTCTGTGTCTCAGAATCTGAATCTAGACTGTAATCTCACTGTGGGCAGGGAGCATGTCTGGAATTCTTTTACGTTGTACTCTCAAGTGCTTAGTACTGTGCTTTGCACACAGTAAGAGCTCAATAAATACAATTGACTGAAATGAGGATTAAATACTTGTTCCTTCTTCCTCTTAGACAGTAATTTTCATATGAGATGGAACTGACTCCAAACTGATTATCTTGAATGCATCCCAGTGCTTAGCACACAATGGGTACTCATTCATTCAATCATATTTATTGAGCATTTACTTTGTACAGAGCACTGTACTAAGTGATGCATCCTCCAAGTCCCCTCCTCTCTTGGAATATGGGTTCTACTGAAAGGTGGAGTGGAGGTAGCATGGGCCTGGGAGTCAGAGGACCTGGATTCTAATCCCGGCATTTACCTGCTGGGAGATCTTGGGCGAGTCACTTAACGTCTCTGGTACTCAATTCCCTCATCTGTAAAATGGGAATTCAATATCTGTTCTTCTACTTAGACGGTGTGCCCCATGTGGGACCTGATTACCCTGTACCCCAATGCTTAGTACAGTGCTTGGCACATAGTAAGCGATTAACAAATATTATTATTATTAATAATAATAACCATTGGTGTTTATTGAGCGTGGCTCAGTGGAAAGAGCACGGGCTTGGGAGTCAGAGGTCATGGGTTTGAATCCCAGCTCCGCCCCTTGTCAGCTGTGTGACTATGGGCAAGTCACTTACCTTCTCTATGCCTCAGTTACCTCATCTGTAAAATGGGGATTAAGTCTGTGAGCCTCATATGGGACAATCTGCTTACCCTGTATCTACCCCAGTGCTTAGAACAGTGCTTGGCACATAGTAAGCGCTTAACAAATACCAACATTATTATTATTGTTGAGGCTTACTGTGTACAGAGTACCGTACTGCAGAACTCTTTTGGAGTTAGTATTTAGTGGGATTGGCATAGTGCGTTCTAGTCTGCAAAATGTAGATTCTCCTTCAATTTTGGTGCAAAATTAAGGACAAACAGATGAACATTATAGTCAAAGATTCCAGCTGGGAGAAAATGGCCCGAGTCCCACTTGCCAGTGGTCCAGGCCTGGCATCCTCTGGGAGCCACAGGCCAGTTACAGCTGCTGCAGTAGCCACAACCTTGCTAATGCTGAAATCGCAGCTTCCTTTCCCTTTATCCTCCCACTCTTTATGAATAAATGGGATCCCCACCCAAACGATATTTTTATTCAAGATCAAAGATAGTTACACATCTATTTTTCAAGGAGTTCAGCAGAAAAAGCAAAATGGATGGATTTTTTTTTGGTCACAACGATCAGGTCTAGTGGAGTTCTGATGCCCCAAAAGCTGTTTAATCAAAACAAGTATTTTATGAAAATAACTCACATGAGCAAATTGTTTGGGTTGTGGGGGGAAAAGGGGAGGGTGGGGTCCATGGCTAGTGAAGAGGTTTACTCTTAAGGGAGATTTATGAGTTTAGTTTGATCCTCTTTTTAATTTCTCTCATACCTTTATCCCATCCAATAACTCCTAAAAGTATTGGATTTTCTCTCCTTTACCTAAACTGCTGTCACCTGTCTGATTTGAGTGGTCATGTTTTTTTTACTAAGGAGGGTGAAACTTTGGATTTGAATAAATTGGCCTATTCTGGGGTATTTGAATGTACAGTGCTTTGCACAGAGTAAGCGCTGAATGAATCCGATCGAATGAAGTCTCCCTTCAGGAATGACAGATGAACTTCAGGGCTGAGACTTCAGGATTGAGACCCCGGGTGAAGGAACCGATTCGAGGCCTAGTTGCTGGCACAGTGCCACTCACATACACTCTCATCCCTCCCAGTCGCGTTCCCGAGCAAGTACACGGGCAGGGACGCGAATACCATGAGGCTGCAGGACCCAGGAGAAGCAGTGTGGCCTGGCTTAAAGAGCACGGGCCTGGGAGTCAGAGTCCCTGGGTTCTAATCCCAGTTCTGCCAATTGCTCGCTGTGTGACCTTGGGCAAGTTGCTTAACTTCTCTGTGCCTCAGTTTCCTCAACTTTAAAATGGGGATCTAATACCTGTTCTCTCTCCTACTACAGACTGTGAGGACTTTGCAGGACAGGGATTGTGTCTGAACTAATTGACTTGTACCTACCCCAACACTTAGATAAGTGTTTGACCCACAGTAAGTGTTTAACAAGTACCATAAAAAAAGAAACAAGCAGTTATGGCTAAAGTGACCCCCAACAGAGTGCCACGCTGTGTCCGCAGCATCTTGGACAGACAGGCAGTTGCCTCGTGGCTCAGTGGAAAAAGCCCGGGCTTGGGAGTCAGAGGTCATGGGTTCAAATCCCAGCTCTGCCACTTGTCAGCTGTGTGACTGTGGGCAAGTCACTTAACTTCTCTGTGCCTCACTTCCCTCATCTGTAAAATGGGAATTAAGACTGTGAGCCTCATGTTGGACAGCCTGATGACCCTGTATCTACCCCAGCGCTTAAAACAGTGCTCTGCACATAGTAAGCGCTTAACAAATACATTATTATTTAGAATAGTTGCAATCTTTGCTACCGTTAATAGCCAGTCATCAGTCAGGATTCCTACTGGTTCTGTCGATCTCTCAGCAGGCCCTGGGAGGCTCTACGAACAGCAAACTTCACCACGGATGGGCTAGCCCTTTGCAGGCCTTCCCCTCTGGCCAAGATACCAATATTGTATAGAACCCAGGTCTCCCCATTCCCAGAACCACACTCTTTCCAGCGAACCAACAGGAGAGTCAATGGAGTATCCAGTGACTGCTCTCCAGTTGCCACCTTCCATGGAGCTGCCAACCTGGGTGGAGAAGCTGAGGCAATAAGATGGCGGCTGCCAAATGTTCTTGCGTAGAAAGGTCTTGCAATTTGTCCTCTGGTGCCATCTCCTGGTCCTGTTGCCCAGGGAGACTCTGTAAGTGCCGAAAACTCAGGAGGCCACTGCAATATCGCCTCGGTGCCCTCTTGTTTCGTGACCAGTTTCTCAATAGGAAATGCATCGGGGCTGTTTATTAGACGGTAATTGTGGCTTCTTGAAAAAGTGTGGCACTATTACTCCTCTCGTCCTAGGCTGTACAAGAATAGGGTAGTAAAAATGTAGAAATGCATGGTGGGATCTAGTGGAAGGTGCGGCCTAGTGGAAAGAGGTTGGGGCTGGGAGCTAGGAGGCGAGTGTTCAAGTCCCAGCTCTGCCACTGGCCTGTTGCCTGACCTTGGGCAAATCATTTCATTTATTCATTCAATCGTATTTATTGAGTGTTTACATTGTGCAGAGCACTATACTAAGCGCTTGGAAAGTACAGTTCAGCAACAGAGACAATCCCTATCCACACCGGGTTTACAGTCTAGAAGACTCACTGGGGCTGGGGGTGGCGGGGGGCTACCATTTACCCGACTGCGGGCGGGGGAAAAAAAGAGATGAAAATTCAGGGTTCCTACGTCCTCGCCGAGTTGCCTTCTGATAGAGAGCCAGTGTTCTGATTGCTGCTTCCTTTTACAGGAAACTAATTAAATACTGGTATGTGATTACCTTTTTTCTTTGGGTAATTTATACTTCATGAAGATTTCTGAAATTTAATACTGCAATACATTATGCTTAAGCTTAGCAAAAATATGCCTAATTCCATTCCCTATGTAGAATAAGTTCCTAAAGGCTGTTTTGATACCAACATTGTCTTTAAAATTTGTATATCACCCTTTCACCATGGTAAGAATGAATTCATTCTTAGATGTCTTTGAGGATTTGAACAAACTGCTTTCACATATGTAACAGAAACCAACTCAAATAAACCTTCCTATTATTAATGTTTTCACCATCAGGTGATGTGTAACTTCAAAAAAAATTTACATACAGGAAAGAAAAACAAATCAGTAGTGAAAAATATTGGCAATTTAATGTGTTTTAGCCTGTCGTAGGCAGGAAAATATGTTCTGGTAGTAAAAAATAGTAGACAACGAGGGATATTCAACAAAAGGAAATTAAGGCCTCACTGGGTGAGAACAATAGCATGTGTTCAATAAACTCACACTTGGAATGTCTCTTGGATACCAAGAGGTTAGTGTCCCCCAAATAGGGCAGTGGGACTGAAATGTAATTGAACTAGTGGATTCCATCCTATTCAAAAGAAATGGGAACTTCCCAGAAAGAGATCTGTCCGTAATGCAGTGGAATAATAAAACAGACCAAGCAATCACCAAAGACAAAGGAAAGGGATATAAAAGAAGAGATAAGAAGCCCATAAGAAAGCTCTGCATTTGTCAAGATGAGCTATTCAGTTCAGGATGCAGAGTGACCTCCAGGAGTAGTTTGACTTTGTCAAGGAAGAAATTCAGATCAATAGAGAAACTGGCAGACCACAATCAAAGCCTTTCTTAAATCCCAACTCCTCCCACAAGCCTTCCTCAATTAATAATAATAATGAGGTGGTATCTGTTAAGGTTTACTATGTTCCAAGCACTATTCTAAGCACTGGGGTAGATATAAGGTAATCAGATTTTCTCACGTGGGGCTCACAAGACTTAATCCCCATTTTAGAGATGAGGGAACTGAGGTGCAGAGAAGTGAAGTGACTTGCCCAAAGTCACACAGCTGATAAGTTGCGGAGCCGGGTTTATTCATTCATTCATTCAATAGTATTTATTGAGCGCTTACTATGTGCAGAGCACTGTACTAGGCGCTTGGAATGAACAAGTCGGCAACAGATAGAGACAGTCCCTGCCGTTTGACGGGAAATAGAGTCGAGGGGAAGAACATCTCGTAAAAACAATGACAACTAAATAGAATCGAAGCGATGTACATTTCATTAACAAAATAAATAGGGTAATGAAAATATATACAGTTGAGCAGACGAGTACAGTGCTGAGGGGATGGGAAGGGAGAGGGGGAGGAGCAGAGGGAAAGGGGGAAAAGAGGGTTAAACTGCGGAGAGGTGAAGGGGGGGTGGTAGAGGGAGTAGAGGGAGAAGGGGAGCTCAGTCTGGGAGAGTGGGTTTAGAACCCACTACCTCTGACTCCCAAGCCCGGGCTCTTTCCACTGAGCCACGCTGCTTCTCTGCTAGTTCTCATCACTCTAAGTTATCTAAGCCCATTAATCATCTTTAAGACTTTTGAACTTATTTATATGTATCCCCAGCACATTTGTACATGACATATGCTTATTCAAGCATACATTCAACTATTTAGACGACTCTATTTGTAAAGATTTTTAAGCCTCTCAACCCCATTAGCATGCAAGCTCTCTCTGGGAAGGGAATGTATGGTTTCTTCATTTTAGACTCTCCAAGTACTTAGTGCAGGGCTTTGGGAAGCAGGATGGCCTGGGAGTCAGAGGACCTGGGTTCTAATCCAGGCTCTGCCACTTGCCTGTTTTGCGACCATGCACAAGTCACTTAACTTGTCTCTGTCTTAGTTTCCTCACCTACAAAATGGGGATTTCCACACAAGAAGAAAGAAATTCTGCGACACCATCATGGATACAGTTTCACTGTCAGCAGCATGATCTTTAAACCAAAGGTCAGTTCAACTACTATTCCTGTGTACAAAAAATGTCAGTCTTGCAAATTACCTTTCTGGTGTGTCAAAATACCTGCCAAAATAGAGATGGATGGATCATATAGATAAGGATTTCATGTGGCTCTGGGCCCACCACAAAACTAACAAAGCACTATTAGCTTAATGCCCCAGAATGACACCATGCCTGAGTCAGTATTCTTGTGAAAAAGTCATAAAGCGAGGACTCATCAGAGTGTTATTCCTCATGTCAAAAGGCTCATACTTCAGGAAGTTCTTTGATTGGACCTCCCATTTCAGGGCAGAGTTGTTCTCTTTGTGATCCAACATTAACATCCTCAATGCAAAGTCATCATCACTTAGATTTCATGATGAACTAAAAGCAGCATGCTCAAATCCGCCTTCTCTGTGGAATGGTGGAATCTCTTTTCATTTACAATCATCCCTTCTCTGAATTTTAAAAAGGACAACGTACATTGGTTTTGCCAAAACGCCATTAAGTCTAATTTCTAGGCAAAGCTTTGATTTTTCATCAGGGTCTCATCACTTGGCGTTCCCTGTGCTTCACCCCTGTTGTTGCTACAGTGATTTCAACCAATTCTGTCTCACCCGAAGTCCATTTTCATATGACAAAAGGACAATAATCTAAAACAGAAAAGTTTGCCCGCTAATGATGTGGAGTCAAAAACAGTGTCTTACAGATGCATGAAAATGATGTGCTTCTAAGAATATTTGCAATTTGAGTTGGAGTATTGAATTTTCTAGACGAAAAATTTAATAAAGGAAGAAGGTCCAATTATTTCACTCACCAGGTGTAGACCTAAAGACTAAACGGATGGAGAAGTTTCCAATAAATGTTTGGCCTATCGCAGGATTTCGTTAAATTAACCGTAATGGATATAACACTGCCTGAAACTTGTAATCTTTTTTCACCCATCTATCCCCAAACTGTGTTTCCTGTCCTTTCCAAGCTCATCTTTCTAATTTACATCAGGTTTTACAGTTAAGGATTATGGCCAGAGCAGAATTTAATGGCCTACCAATCCTCCGGGCTTGATTACTGTAACTCTTCCAAACGCTAATTCAATGCTTTGCACACTTTGCACTATATACGATTGAATGAATGAATAAACCTAGATTTGAACAACAAATTTTAAATGAAGTTCAACAAGTATGGCTATGACAAGATTTATAGCACTAAACATGGGGGTGGGAGGGTCAGAGATAAGGAAAAAATGCAATTTCTACCAAGGGCCTTCATTAAGTTAGACCCCTAGATAGTCGATCAAAACATGCATCAGTGTCTGGAGTACTTGTCCAACATAAACAGGATGGGAAGGGAGGATGCAGAAGCTCCAGAAGCTCTCAGCCCTTCATCAGGAAGTATAGCAGGGCCAGGGGGTATTAACTTGTCAAGTATTTACACCTTGAGTCGGGCCCTTGATTATACAGGAGCCAACAAGTATATGTTGGAAAGTGATAATGTCAAGGAAAATGACTCTTCTATGTCTCATTTTTAAAAGCAAAATGTTGATGAAATAGAAATGGAGGGGAAATGAGGAAGGGATTTGAACTAATCCAAGAATTCTGAGTATCCCAAGAATCCAGTTCAGTTTCATGCCAGAGAAGACACAGTAGATCATAGACAGCTGGGTATTTATTAATCTTTTATGGTACTTGTTAAGCACTTATTATGTGCCAAGAACTGTACTAAGCACTGGGGTAGATACACAATAATCAGATTGGACATAGTCCTTGTCCCACATGGGATTCCAGTTTAAATTGGAGGGAAGAGGATTTAATCCCCATTTTAGAGCTAATGTAATTGAGGCACAGGGAAATTAAGAGATTTGCCCATGGTCGCACAGCAAGCAAGCTGGGGAGCCAGGATTAGAATCCAGGTCGTCTGATTCTCATGCCCAGGATATTTCCACTAGACCATGTTTCTTCAATTACTAGTAATTGGACTTTTCAAAGATGTCATTTCTCTCTGTGGCCAGATGGCCCTTTTGCTCTGCCTGGTTGATTCAGTTAACACTATGTCTCTGAGGCAGAATAGAGGAAAGGAATCCAGAAGGGTGATGCTGCAAACACTGGGGTCTAGATTAATTAATAAATAAATAAATGGTGGCATTTGTTAATCACTTACTATGTGCAAAGTGCTGTTCTAAGTGCTGGGGGATACAAGGTGGTCAGGTTGTCCCCCGTGGGGCTCACAGTTTTAATCCCCATTTTACAGATGAGGTAACTGAGGCACAGAGAAGTAAAGTGACTTGCCCAAAGTCACACAGCTGGCAAGCGGCGGAGCCGGGATTAGAACCAGGTATTAATCTAGTTCTCTAGACTACAAGCTCTTCCTTTAGATTGTAAACTCATCCTCTAGATTGTAAACTCAGGTAGGCAGGGAACGTGTCTACCAACCCTGTTATATTGTACATTCCAAGAGCTTAGTACAGTGCTCTGCACATAGTAAGCGCTTAATAAATACTATTGAATGAATGAATACTCTCCCAAGTGCTTAGTACAGTGCTCGGCACAGAGTCAGTGCTCAATAAATACAACTGATTAATTGATTGGGGTCTTTTCTAGGTAAAAGGTAAGCCAGAGCATGGCAGAAGGGAGGAGGAGACCCTCTTTTTATTTGCTTTCCCTCTGATCTGAGCCCACCTGTTGAGGTAGGTGGGCCCATTCATTCATTCCTATTTACTGAGTGCTTACTGTGTGCAAAGCACTGTATTAAACACTTGGGAGAGTACAATAAAACAATGCACAGATACATTCCCTGCCCACAACGATCTGACAGTCTAGAGGGGGACACAGACATTAATACAAATAAATTAATTAAACGAGGAAAGTTGGTAATGGTTTGGACACTAGTGAGCAGTCATATTTATATGATCGAATTAATATTTCTCTTCCCCCCGTCCCCCTTTAAGTATTAGACTCCAACAGGGAGAGTGAAGAGATGGAGCCGGGAGAACGCATGTCAACACTTCAAAGTCTCCCCGTGAAACTGCTTCCAGTACACTTAGCTTAACTCCAAGAGTGAAGACAAGTAGGCAAAGTGGCCTATTCATTCTGCACTTCCTGGGCTAGCTATCACATTCTGCTCCCCTTACTGCAGATTCCTACTCATCTGCAACAATAACTCCCACCACCACTCATTCAGGATGCGGGATGGTAATCTCCATGGCCTAGAGGAATTCGCTCTATAAAGCTGTTTGACATGTTTCCATAACAGGATTAAGCAGAACTAATCTAACCAGGGTGTGCCGATTCCTACTTTGAACTTCATAGAGATAAAAATGGACATGCTTTTTTAAGGAACAGAGTACTGCTTAAAGCCAAAAATTGAGTACGGGAAGATGAAGACAAAGAAGAAAAAATACCAATTTTCTGTAAAGACTTTAGGGGCTGATGTAGGATTTTTTTTTAAAATGGTATTTATTAAGTACTTACTATGTACCAGATACTGTACTAAGCCCTGGGGTAGATACAAGCTAATCAAGTTGGACACAATCCATGTCCTACATCGAGCTCACAGTCTTAACCCCCATTTTAAAGATTGAGCAACTGAGACAAAGAGAAGTTAAGTGACTTGCCTAAGGTTACACAGCTGACAAGGATTAGAACCCAGGTCCTTCTGACTCCCAGGCATGTTCTGTTCACATGCTGCTTCTAGACTGTACACAGTTTTACATTTCACTCTGGACTCTTAAAGCATACGCTTGTCTGATGTTTTCTTCTCCATCTTTTCTGGCATTACATCCAACATTGTTATTTCTTGAAGGGTAACCTTCCTTCTCCATCAGTCCTAGTCACTGGAAGAACATTTCTTTTTTTATGACTGTCTGTTGCTGCTCCTTTTCTTCCATCGCTTCTCTCTCATGGCTGTCACCTTCTCATCAACAGAAGCAACAGCATTTCCTGAGTGCCTACTATAAAATTAGGAGTAGTGATAGTATTTAAGTGGTAACCCTGTGCTGGGAGAGAATACACAGAGGAGAGAATACACAGGTGGGAATTAAATATATTTCCTGTCCCTCAGAGGCTCTCGATCTAAGAACAGGCGCTGTACAGTGCTAATCCAGCATTGTTCTAGGTAAAGTGAGTTCCTTGGGAAAACATAACCCTAATTTACTGTTGGCGATTACCCATTCACCATCAAGTTTCTCTCCGGGGCCTGACCTGAAATAGAATTCTTGTCTCCGGGCAGGAGGCCTAGAGAAGTAGAATGTTCTAGTAGAAAGAGCTAAAACTGGAATTCAGGGGACCTGGGTTCTTTCATTTGCCTGATGTCTGGTAGCTTGGGCAAGTCACTTCACTGTGCTTCAATTTCCTCATCTGTAAAATGGGGATTAAATACCTGTTTTCCCTCCCCATTTGGAGATGTCTTACACTGGACAGGGACTGTGTCCCATCTGCCTGCATTGCCTCTGCTCCCAGGGCTTAACAGTGCTTGGCACACAGTAAGAACCTCTCGGATTTCATTGTAAGACTCAATATTTGTGAGAACAGGACAATAATGCGTGGTTCAGTGGAAAGAGCCCGGGCTTGGGAATCAGAGGTCATGGGTTCTAATCCCAGCTCCGCCACTTATCAACCATGTGACTCTGGGCAAGTCACTTCACTTCTCTATGCCTCAGTTCCCTCATCTGTAAAATGGGGATTAAGATTGTGAGCCCCACGTGGGACAACCTGATCACCTTGTGTCTACCTCAGCAGTTAGAACAGTGCTTGGCACATAGTAAGCGCTTAAATACCATTATTATTAATAATGGGTTTTTTGTTTTGTTTTTTATGGCATTTGTTAAGCTCTTACTATATGTCAGGTATCTTACTCAGTGCTGGAGTAGATAAAAGGAAATCAAGTTGGATGCAGCCCATGTCTCAAGTGGGGCTCACAGTCTTAACCCTCATTTTACAGATGAGGGAACTGAGGCACAGAAAAGTTGTGACTTTCCCAAAGTCACACAGCAAGGTGGCAGAGTTGGGATTAGAACCCAGGTCCTTCTGATTCCCAGGCTTGTGCTCTCTCCATTAAGCCACACTGGTTCACTAGAACTCATCCTGTGAAGCCCTACATTTCCTGGCTATAGCAGACACCAGACACTTTTGTGTGCCCGGAGTGGTAGCCTAATTAGCCAGCATATCATTCACACCCCTGAGAGAGAAGGCTCATGCCACAGGGAGTTGACAATTTGGGTTCATGACTATAAAATTCCATTTGGGCAAACTTTTCCTAACCCTATAAAGGAATGTCCCTATGAGCCACTCTTTGTCTCTGACTAGAGTTAATCCAAAAATGCCATTCCTCATCTGTGCGTTTCCTTTGGAGCAATGTTTACCCACTTCCCGGCAGAGGTGCCCACTTTTCATTTTGAGGGGGGAAAGGGGACAGAGATTTTACTGGGAGACAGGATTGGGAGAAGGCAAATTTCAGAGAGTGAGTAGGTAGCAAGGCTTATGGCCTTGGGAAATCAGATGACTTGGGTTCTAATCTTGACCCTGCAGGTGACCCTGGCCAAGTTGCTTTACTTCCCTGTGCCTCAGTTTCCTCCTCTGCAAAATGGAGATTAAATATTTGTTATCCCTCCCTCTTAAACTGTGAACCCCAAGTGGGACAAGGACTGTGGCGAATCTAATAATCTTGTACCTCCTCTTGCACCTTCCCATTACTCAGGACAGATACCATTAATAATGGGCTTTAAAGCACAATCTGGGGTCTTTTCTGCCCTGACTGGAAACTCTCAGGCCTCGTCAGAGACTTGGGATGAGTAAGTCTGGAAGTCCAGCTCCGTAAACTGTGAGGGGCAACTGTTATTCCCCCCTCACCCCGAGTGACTGCTCAGTAGAATCCAGCCAGAAGGAAGTATGGAAGCAGACCAGGCTAAAAATCCCAGCTGAGGACAACTAGCGTCTCTATCAAAGCCAGCATGTCTGAGTGCTTTGCTGACACCTCAGGGGATCAGGCCAAATAGATGCTAAGTGATTAAATAACTGAAGCTGATTCAATCCCAGCAGTAGGCCGATAGCTGGGCCAGGAAACAAAATCTCATAATCTCATTCCCAGTACTTTATGCTTAGCTGCATGCGTGCAACTGCTGCTAATCCATTTGCTCCATAAGTCAGCTATTTCTAATGGCATGAGAAGAAAGTTTCACTTTGAGAAAACAATACAAATTTCTTCCTCCTGTACCTTCTCCTTTCTTGTTTAGTAATACTGGGAGCAAAATGAGATGGAAAAAAGTCATGAGGACCCTTAAGGGATGGCTTTTTTTGAAGATAACTATTTTTCAGGAAGATAATATGTTTCATGATCACGTTATCCAATCCTTGGTTGGCTTTTCTTAGTTGGCTTTAATGGAATGGATAAGGGGATTCTTATTCACCTCTCCACTAAAGAACTAATTCGATAACTTGAAGTAGAGAGCCATATAATACTGAAACCCTACTAATGCACTTTTCCAAACTAGAGAGAAAGCAATTGACCGAGAAATAAGGTTAGACCAAGAAACAAGAGGATGCCCCTTCTCCCAAAAGAGATTCAGTTAAAATACTTGTCCAAGCCCCTGTGAGGATACCCTTTCATTTCAATAGAATCTATCCTTCTAATTCACAAACAGAACTTAAAACCAACTAGTAGAGAGGCAGCAGAGCGGAAAGAGTAAGAGTCTGGGAGTCAGGAGACCCAGATCTTAGTCCTAGTTTGGCCTCAGCACTGGCCTCCTGGGGGGCCTTTGGCAAGTCATTTAACCTCTGAGCCCATACTGCATCCCAGCTGAAAACTGGGAGTCAATTGCTGAGGAGAGACGTTCATGGTGTACTTTCATCAAGAATGGACTCGTTCTCTGAGCAAAAACTTCATGATGAGAGAAACAAGAAGGCAAAAGAAAAACCAGCACCAGATGCTACAAATATTAACACTATAACAAGGGATAACCTGAAATTCCCCGTCAGTGATGTCTTCTTTAAATATGAAGGACAACTATATATTAACCTTTCTGTGCCTCAGTTCCCTCATCTGTAAAGTGGGGTTGATAGCTGAAGCAAAAACCTCTTAGACTGTGAGCCCTTGAGGGAAAGGGTCTGTGTTCATTCTATTTTGTAACTACTTAGTGCATAGCACATTAGAAAGTGATTAAAACATGCTCTTATTATTATTATTACACTTTTTCAGCAAATGTTGTCTATCTGTAGGGATCATGTCTGCTGTACTCTTCCGCACACTTAGTACAATGTTCTGCACAGAGTAAGCTCCCAATAAATACTGTTGGTTGTTTGAAGTAATAAAACATTTTAAAAATCCTGAATTGTCAGCAGTATTTATTCTCATATTGAAGTATCTCCAAATATTCACCAAACTATGAAAGTCTAAAAGTTGATGCCAACAATACACTTCCACAACTTTAGTAATTTTCCTCAGGCTAAATATTTAGAGATTTTTTGTCTCTGAATAAAGCTAATCTGGTTTCTAGGTTTCCTGGTTATTCTCAAAATTCTTCTTCATCATCATATAGACTTAAAGATTGCCTGCTCTGTAACCGACCCGGTACAAGGCTTTTGGAAACATTCAGAAGTAGTAAGTCATATTTGCCCTCAAGGAACTTGCATCCAGTTTAATTACTGTAAGTGAAACTTACTTTTCTTTGAATTTCTGTATGAGGAGAGAAAATTTGATATGGATATTAAATTTGATATGGATATTTCTGAAAACTGCACCTGAACAGCATACTAACTCTGACTCATGAAGGATAATGATGTCATTCTAGAAACTTGTGCTTAAGCTACTCATTCTTCTCTATATAACCACAAAACTGTTTTGTCTGCTTTTCGTAGACATATAGAGGGGAAAAAAAACTCATGCACACCAACATTACTGGGACTCCAAGTACAAAACCCTTGGAACTTTTGAACTTCTAAGATATGGTCTGTTACTGCCTGTTCACAACTTCTAAAATTTGAGTTTCTGTGATTTATATTCAAACTGGACACAGAGTAAGAGTCGTGATGGAAAGCACATCTCTGCCAGTCAGGACCATGGGCTAGGTTCACACCTTAAATGTAATCCTTACCTGACCAATTCTTACTTAAATTTATGAGCAATTCCCATCTAATCAACCCACAACGAGTCTGACCCATGCCTGGAAAACTGTGACTGGACATGGCGACAATCTGCAGACCATCTTTTCTTGGGGGTGAACTTGGCTGGAATGGACTACCGATTTTCCTACATCTGTTCTCCAAACTTCTCAGAGATGTTTTCCCAGGAACCACCATCCGTGGGAAGAAGTTCGGAAAGAAACTGGCCAGCTCCAAGGCAGTGGAGTACATTTTCCTCACCCATCTGTTGCAGTGCATTTCCCCTGCCACATGTGAGTACAACCCAAGTCTCTTGCTAGCTTTTATCAAGCAAAAACCAAACCTTGGAGCTTTATCTTACATCTTCAACACTGGTATGTATTATCCATACCAAATATCCAAATACACCAGTACCACATTCTCGAAAGACCATGATTCACTGGTAAACCTAGGGAATCCTTGCCTCCTGGGTTCAGAGCTGGTCAATGAAGAGATGATTGAGGGTTTTCTTTGCTTAGGAACCTGTTTTTCTCTGAGGTTGCCATACTGGATTTTAAATAAATAAATTCCCTTTCAGGCAATTTGGGTCTCTCAGATGTCCCGCTCCGTTGTTTAAATGGATCTTCTTCTGCACAGTGGTGCCCAAGTCTAAACCAGGGGTTCCAAGAAGAGGAGAGATGCCAATCTAGGAAGTGGGGTTGGGGGGGAGGTGGGCAAGAAAGGGAGGGCTACTCACAGTTTGGGTTTGGCAAGCAGCGGCGGAGGCTCCTTGGTGGGGGAAAGCACGGTGGCAGGCGGTGAGGCAGGCTTGTCCTCGTGCGCTTTGCCGTTCATCACTCCGTTGACGCCGTGGCCCAAGTGGATGCCGTTGGTCTCCCTGCCGGTGGAGTTGAGCTGCAGTTGGAGGGCAGCCATGCCAGGCCTGATCTCAGCCGGAATGGCCTGCTGCTTCTCCAGAGGCTTCTTTGGGGTCGGCTCCAGGGGGCTGATCTCCGGGGCTGGAGGGGGCGGAGGGAAGGGCTGGAAAGCATCGCTTTTGGATTCCCTCGTCGACAAGTTGGGTCCACAGTCTTCAGTGCTGGCTAAAGGTGGGAGAGGGGAGAGGAGAAAGGAGGAGGGTGGGTCCAGGGGGAGGGGAAAGATAATGCTTATCCAACCCATCATTCTTTCAACTCTCACTGATACGTTGAAACACACCCAGAGTTGTTAATTCATTAAACAGGGGATTGCTGAGTTGCTTTCATTAGAAGCAGAAGCCACGCCAGCTGGATATTATTTCTGGACAACTTTCTCGACTATTTATGCTCGTGTTGAATGACTCCGGACTATTCATCTCTTAACTCTGCCCGCGGAGGGCGAACTGTAGCCGGTTATGCAACGGCAGCATTTGACTGATGGGTTCCGGACAGTGCCTGAAGAGGAACTTTGACAGCATGGACTGCACAAGCAGAAGTCACAGAAATGGAGTTTTGACCTCTTCAGCACCTTTAACCCAATGAGTTAACTGAAGAATTTAAAAGACCTTAACTTGTCCATTCCATAGGGATATTTTGTGATAGGGAACATTATCCCTGGTTTAAAGACAGTGACGATGAAATGTTAAAGTTAAGTGGCTTGCGCACGAAGCAAGACTATTCCGTGTCGGGTCGTTGCAAAACCAGGTTGCTTCATGTGATCAATCGTATTTATTGAGGACTGCCCGGATGCAGAGCACTGCACTAAGCGCTTGGGAGAGTACAATGTAACAGAATCGATAGACACGTTTCCTGCTCACAGTGAGCTCCAGAATAGATGGTGGTCCCATGGAGGTGGCGGGAGGGGGAGAAGCTCTTGCCAATCAAAGCTGGGCTTTTGTGGTCAAGTGTCCTCTCAATGTCCTGCAGACTTGGGGACGGTGTCAGTGGTGGGATTGCCATTGGGACAGTCCTGCTGCTTAGGAAGCCTCTTCAGGAGAGCTGAGCAGAGGAAGGCCATGCCTAGTGGATAGAGCACGGGTCTGTGTCCTGATCCCCGCTCTGCCACTTGGTCTGCTGGGTGACCCTGGGCAAGTCACTTAACTTCTCTGGGCCCCCTTTAACTCACCCGTAAAATGGGGTTAAGACCGTGGACCCCACGTGGGACATGGTCTGCGTCCCCAGGTACCGTGAAAAGAGCCCGGGCTTGGGAGTCAAGAGGTCGTGGGTTCTAACCCCGGCTCTGCCATTTATCAGCTGTGTGACTTTGGGCAAGTCACTTACCTTCTCTGTGCCTCATTTACCTCATCTGTAAAATGGGGATTAAGGCTGTGAGCCCCACGTGGGACAACCTGATCACCTTGTATCTACTCCAGCGCTTAGAGCAGTACTCGGCACATAGTAAGTGCTCAACAAATACCATCATTATTATCTTTTAGACAGTGAGCCCGTTGTTGGGTGGGGATCGACTCTGTTGCTGAATTGTACTTTCCGAGTGCCTAGTACAGTGCTCTGCACACAGGAAGCGCTCAATAAATACGACTGAATGAATCTACCCCAGCGGTTATCACAGTGCCTGGTACGTAGTCGGCACTTAACAAATACCATTAAAAAAGAAAAGGGAGGAGGAGCGGCTGGAGCAGCAGTGGAGAGATGCAGTCACAATCAATCGATGGTATTTACTGAGCACTTACTGCGTGCAAAGCACTGTGCTAAGCGCTTGGGAGAGGGCAATACCGCATTCCCAGAACACAGTGAGCTAGCAGGGAAAGAACCAAGGCCTTAGAAGAGGGGCCCTTCTCCCCATGGCAAGGGCAGGGGGACTCCCAGACAGGGTGGAAAGCCGACCAGCTTGGGCTCCAGGATCTCAACACTGGAATTACTCCCACCTACTGTTGACACTCTCTGTCAAGGTCTGCACCTCTGTTCTCAGTTTGGAAGGCCGTAAGGGAACCGATTCGGAGCTTTTCAGCCGTTTTTGTTTCGCCTCTGCTGCCACCTATAGCCCTAAGCTCTCGCTTTTGAGGAATCACATCCACTAAGCTGGAGACTCAGACGATCAAAACGATAAAATGATCCCCAGGAAACCAAGGCCAGAGAACCCGGGGCATAAAAATCACAAAACAACAAAGGGCAGAGGGCTGTCTTCACGCTTGCCTTTGAATTGCCTGGCCTTAAAAACTCTCCCGGTGACCTTACTGATTTCTTTTTTACAATTCCATGCTGTTTTTTTTTTCCCTCTCAGGATAGCTAAGCCTCGCTGAGGATGAGAGATTATTTTTCATTTCCCAAGCAGTGTTTTGCTATTTTCCCACCTTTTCACATCTCTCCAAGGATTCCCTTCTGGGGTTCTTCAATAATTGGATTAAACAATGATCACATGCGTGGCTGCACTGCAGCCCGACTGATGCGGTGCTGATTCAGCTGCAGCTGTCTGACGTTAACAAGACCCTCTCAACTAGCGTTTGGATTTCTGCAAGACATTTCCAAGATGCTACTTTCAGCAGTTTTTCTTTTTGTGTGTCTGCGAGGCTGGGTTACCCTCAAAAGCTTGTTCCTTCCTTCAAGGCAGTAAGCACGTCGTGGGCAGGAAACATGTCCGCTGACTGTCATATTGTACTCTCCCAAGCTCTTAGTACAGAGCTCTACACATAGTAAGCACTAAATACCACCGACTGATCAATTCAAGGCCTTCCTCACTGGAAATAACTTTTATACCTAGACCCGGATTAGCTCTCACCAGTACAAAACTCCCTCTGGTAAAAGATCGCCCGCCTCAGAGCCGGCCGGGCGGCAGGAGCGATCCTTTGCCTGGAGAAGATCTTTCTCTAATGATTAACTACGCAGGTGTTCCAGGCACTGAACAGTCTCGCCACCCCAGCGCCTGGTCATTCTTCAACTTGACACATACCTGAGCGGACCACCAGTTGGGCAGTGCTGGTCACTGACCCGAACTCATTTCTTGCCGAACAGGCGAACGTTCCTGCATCTTCGGGGAAGGTTTCTGCAATCACCAGGGTACAGATTTCCTCTGGAAATGGAAAGAGATGAAAAAGTTAATCCCCTATAGGCCCAGCCTTCAATAGAGCAAATCACTGACTATGCCAGAGAGTAATTAAAAGTTTATAAAAAAGACTTATGCCCTGGGACTGCAAGCACCTTATGGGCAGGGACTCTAATAATAATAAGAATTGTGGTATTTGTTCAGTGCTTACTATGCATCAGATACTGTACTAAGCGCTGGGGTGGATACAAGCAAATTGGGTTGGACACAGTCCCTGTCCCATGTGGGGCTCGCATTCTCAATCCCCATTTTGCAGATGAGGTGGTTACAGATGAGGTGCAGAGAAGTGAAGTGACTTGCTCAAGGTCACACAGCACACAAGAGTGGGAAGCAGCATGGCCTAGTGGCAAGAGTCAGAGATCATGGGAGATCATTGGAAGCTGTCAGTGGCTAGTTATCATACTCTGTTCTCCATCTATACTCACTCCCTTGGTGAACTCATTCACTCCCACGGCTTCAACTATCATTTCTACGCAGATGACACCCAAATCTACATCTTCTCCCCTGTTCTCTCCCCCTCTTTCCAGACTCGTATCTCCTCCTGCCTTCAGGACATCTCCACCTGGATGTCCACCTGACACCTAAAACTCAACATGTCTGACTGAGCTCCTTATCTTCCCTCCCAAGCCCTGTCCTCTCCCTGACTTTCCCATCACTCTGGACGGCACTACCATCTTTCCGTCTTACAAGCCCACAACCTTGGTGTCATCCTTGACTCCACTCTCTCATTACCCCACACATCCAATCCGTCACCAAAACCTGCCAGTCTCACCTTCACAAAATCACAAGATCTGCCCTTTCCTCTCCATCCAAACCACTACCTTCTTGGTACAGTCACTCATCCTATCCCGACTGGATTACTGCATCAACCTCCTTGCCGATTTCCCAACCTCCTGTCTCTCCCCACTCCAGTCTATTCTTCATTATGCTGCCCGGATCATTTTCCCATAGAAACGCTCTGGGCATGTCACCCCCCCTCCTCAAAAATCTCCAGTGGTTGCCTATCAACCTTCATATGAAGCAAAAACTGCTCACTTTTCACATCAAAGCTCACCATCACCTTGTCCCCTCTTACCTCACCTCCCTTCTCTCCTTCTACAGCTCTGCCCACACACTCCGCTCCTCTGCCGCTAACCTCCTCACTGGGCCTCATTCTCACCTGTCCCCCTGTCAACATCCTATCTCTGACCTGGAATGCCTCCCTCCTCACATCTGCCAAACTAGCTCACTTTCCCCCTTCAAAGCTCTAGTGAAAGCTCACCTCCTCCAGGAGGCCTTCCCAGACTCAGCCCCCCTTTTCCTCTGCTCCTCCTCCCCTCCCCATCCCCCCAACTCCCTGCCTCTGTTCTACCCCCTCCCCGCCCCACAGCACTTGTGTATATATTGTACATACTTATTATTCTATTTATTTTATTAATGATGTGTATATATCTATAATCCTATTGATCTTTTTGATGCTATTGATGCCTGTCTACTTGTTTTGTTTTATTGTCTGTCTCCCCTCATCCGGTCTGTGAGCTCGTTGTTGGGTAGGGATTGTCTGTATCTGTTGCTGAATTGTACTTTCCAAGCATTTAATACAGTGCTCTGCACACAGTAAGTGCTCAATAAATACGATTGAATGAATGTGGGGAGGGCCCCCCAGGATCTGTTAGAGGGTTTTCTTCTCTGCTGGGCTTATTGTTCATAACAATAGAATGACTCCTCCACAGTTGTTTCCTTTCATCTGTGTGTCTGCTGGCTAGATTACCCTCAAAAACTTCATCCTTCCTTCGAGGCTGTAAGTTCCGTGTGGCAGTACCCATATCTGCTGTACTGAGTGTCCAAGCACTCAGTACAGAGATCTTCAAATAGTAAGCACTTCTCTGATGGGTGGATTGGTCAAAACAATAAAATGACTCTTCCACAATTGCTTCCTTTCATGTGTGATGCAGAGAGGCTTCAAAACTTATAGGAATGACCCACTTGCAAGGGATATACTTGGTATTTAAAGTGAAAAAGCAAGTGTCATACCTACCAAAGAGTTCTCTAAACAAGAACCCTGAATTTTAATTTTATCCACCAGGCAAGGGCTAGGCCCAGAGCCTATGAGGAAATGAACGGGAACACACGTGTGGGATTAATACACTGCAAACGGGGGATCAAACAATTCTGTCACCCCCAAAAACCTGAGATCTGTAGGCACATTTGGCCTTGGTCTCCTATTTGCAGACAATTATTTTAGAGTTTTCCAAATGGTCCTCTCATTCAAACTCCTGGAACATGGGAGAACAAAGGCAAAAACCTGCAGAGCTTTCAGCTTTATTTTTGAGCAAAACAACTGAGAATTTGGACAGCAATGAAAAATTCATAATGGACTTTTCAGGAGATGCCTTAGCCTCAAAATGGTTATGCCAGACTTCTGGGGAGCCTGCTTCTAGTCAGTCAGGGGGCGCCCTATAAGCACAATTTTAGCATATTCCCAAAGACAGCTCCAGTAAACCCTCAATTTTCTGAGGGTGATTACCCACATTGCGGTCGATAAACACGCCTTCCCTGTCTGTCATCCTCCTGGTCAGCTGTTTTCCTCATTCTCGGAACCCTGCAGGACCCTCCCAGACGCTACCACCCTCAAACTCTCCTCATGTAGCCTCAGATGCCTGGAAACGATCTGTTCTAACAGCCCAAAACCAAACCCCTGAGATCAGCCAGGATTGAGGAAATGGCTCTGGAGTGGCCGTAGGGGAAATCCACACTGAATCCATGCTGTTTTCGACATTAGCGCCAGGGATTAGTGGGCCTAATTTCCTCTGCTAGAGGTGAATGTGTGTTTGTGGACTAACCGTGATTTCAATTATCCATGCATGGGCTCCCATCTATTAGCGTGGAGAATTGAGAGCATACTGTAACCACAGCTCCACTCCCAGGGCTTAAACTTCACTCAGAATGACATTAGCCATTTTCTTTTCTCCTTCTTTAAACTTAGCTGTTTCTTTCAAACACACCAAGATATTTTTAGAGGAGCTTCATTTTGGGCTTTATGAGTTTGCTTTGCTCTGACTGGTTTCTGGGCAGGCACTCTCAGTGGGTATCGGCATATTACAACTGGCAGCCACAAGATGAAGGCCCCTACCCAGTTGGAAAAAGGAGTGGAATAGTTCAGACTGTTTTTCTTCACTCAGGAATCGGAGTGTAGAAAGAACAACGATGAACAGCAGCCTCAAAGCATTTGGTTTAATTTAATCATAAAACTTTAGACCTTCTTAATATTTTGTTGAGAGGCCGCCTATCTGTGTCAATTAAAACTAAATTAATTTTCCTCTTTGAAGTTATCGTGTGTCTAAAGACTTCCTGTGGCGGAGACACAGGCTGAAAAGGAATGACTAATTAAAAGCTCAGAACGGGGCTTCTTCAGTCTATCTGGAATATATTTTTTGGCAATACAGTGGAGTCACTTTGTAAGACTGCAGACAGGGTGCTTCATATTACTATTGCATGTTGGGTCTTATCTGACTTATAATGATGATGAATGACTCCTGAAAGGCCTTATCAGACGAATATTGGGTAATTCAAGTTAGGTTTTGAACTCCGGAGTTCAACAAAGGCTTTTCAAAGTCTCATTATGCTTTGGTTAATGTGCCTAAATTTGGATTTGTTTTCATTCAGTATAAACCTTCCAGTTTTCAAAGTGTCCTGGCTGAGTTTGAAACCACATCAGTCCGTTTTGAATGTCAGCAGAATCTTCTCTATCAATTTTATCACTTGGGTAATATTAGTAAAGTACGATGAATCAGCTAATGATTCTAAATTTTACAGACCTACATGGCATAGTTGTTCACCAGAGCTTTCAGAGATGCTCACATTTTCTATGAGCAGATGAAGGGAATCCATAAGTGGAAACAGACAAAAAAGACACCATGAGGTCATCCTCCCATTATTGCCCTCATCAGTCAGCACTTTCTAAGGATTGTATCCAGTTCTGGCTCCCAAATAAATGTAAGGAACTTGAGGAAGGTTCACTGGAGAGTCACATGGAAAATTAAATAATTGGGGAATAAAGCCCATGAGCAAATGTGAAAGGAACTAGGGGGGTTGAGGACTGATTTATGATGATCTTCAAATATATGGGGGGGCTTCTTCACAGAGATAGGGCGGTGATCGACTAACCTAAATTCCCTCCAAAAGCCAAGTGCAATGACATGCACTTTGTGATGCAATAATTGATTTCTTCTTGATCAGCTGATTCTTAGAAAAGAACAAGAAATAGACACACTGCAGGACGAATGATTTAAGTTACAGATGAGAAGCAGTGTGGTCCAGTGGATAGAGCATGGGCCCAGGAGTCAGTTCTAATCATGGCTCCCCCTCTTGTCTGCTGTGTGACCTTGGGCAAGTCACTTAATTTCTCTGGCCTCAGTTACCTCCTCTGTAAAATGGGGATTAAGACTGAGAGCCCCATGTAATAATAATAATAATGTTGGTATTTTTTAAGCGCTTACTATGTGCAGAGCACTGTTCTAAGCGCTGGGGTAGACACAGGGGAATCAGGTTGTCCCACGTGGGGCTCACAGTCTTAATCCCCATTTTACAGCTGAGGTAACTGAGGGACAGAGAAGTTAAGTGACTTGCCCACAGTCACACAGCTGACACATGGCAGAGCTGGGATTTGAACTCATGACCTCTGACTCCAAAGCCCGTGCTCTTTCCACTGAGCCATGCTGCTTCTCTACGTGGGTCACGGACTGTGGCCAAACCGATTAGCTTGTATCTATCCCAGCATGCAGTACGGCGCCTGGTACATAGTAAGCTGTTAACAAACATGATTAAACAAAAAAGAAGATAAAATAAATAATTTCCTGGCATGTAGGGTCGGTAACTACCAGGCAATCAATTGATGGGATTTATTGAATACCTGCATGCAAAAAGCTGTACTGAGCACTTGGGGATAAGAAACTGAAGCAAGATACAAGCTCCCTGCCCTCAAAGTACAATCTTATAAGTTGTCATCAAGGTCATATTCAAAGTTTTATTCAAAGTATTTATTAAGCACTTCCTATGTAATAATAATAATAATGGTGATACTTGTTAAGTGCTTACTATTTGTCAAGCACTGTTCTAAACTGCTGGAGAAGATACAAGATGACCAGGTCAGACACAGTCCCTGTCCCACATAGTGTTCACAATCTAAGTAGGACAGAGAACGGGTATTGAATCCCCATTTTACAGATGAGGTAACTGAGGCACAGAGAAGTTGTCCCTTGCCCAAGATCACACAGCAGGCACATAGCAGAGCTGGGATTAGAACCCAGGTTTCTTGACTCCCAGGACTATGCTCTTTCCTCTAGGCCCTACTGGTCCCCTATGTGTGGTTAATTCTGATATCAGAATACTTTGGCTGTTGCTGTTCACTAATCACATCCAGCTTTTATGTGAAATTTTACATGAAATTCCACCTCCCTAGTTTGGGAACTAAATCAACCCCTTCCTACCTTGTGTTCTGTTCTGTTTTGCTTTGTTGTCTGTCTCCTCCATTTAGACTGAGAGCCCGTTGTTGGGCAGGGATTGTCTCTGTTGCCGAATTGTACATTTCAAGCGCTTAGTACAGTGCTCTGTACATAGCAAGTGCTCAATAAATGCCATTGAATGAATGAATTGGTGTCAGAAATGTGAAATATTTAAAAAGTATTTTTAAGAAGTCATTGTCCTCTAGACTGTAAAGCTCCTTTTGGGTAGGGGACATATCTACCACATCAATTACATTGTACTCTCCCAAGCATATAGAACAATGCTCTGCACGCAGTAAGCACTCAAATACCACTGACTGAATGGTGATCACCAAATAACTTAAGGTCTCTGTCTCCGACCTTCAGGAGTTATAGCTACATTGGAAGACTGTAAGCTTGTTTTGAAATGTGTCCATTTATTGTTGTATTATACTCTCCCAAACACTTAGTACAGTGCTCTGCACGCAGTAAGGGTTCAGTAAATATGACTGAATGAATGAATGAATGGAAGCAGCGCAATAGGTTAGAAAGACAAGTAATAGAATTTTCTTTTTCAGGGGTCTTGGAGAGCAAAAACTCAACAGAAAGACAATCCCTGTGAGAGGAGAAGACCCAAAGAAGCTTAATTGAATAGAGACTCAGTCAGCTCCCTCTCGGTAAATGTCAGGCAGGTTTCTGTGCCCAATCTGACCAGGTGCTGCTAGCGGCCCGGGTGGCATTCATGGCCATTAGAGGCTTCCTGTAACTGTGTGGAAGGCGCCAAGGAATGCCACCATGTGGTGCCTGCCAGTCAAACCTTCACCTCGGGGGACCCCTGCAACTTCAACGTAGAAGTGTCCTTATTGGCCATGCAGGTGCTCGGGGTTGTCCCGGGGCAGTTTGCCTTGGCTCTACGATAGGCATTTTCCAGCATGGAAGCCTTGTGAATGCCTCAGGAAACCTCAGTGACAATACGGGTCCTCCTGGCTCTGAACGCTGCCTGCTGTTTAACAAGCGGTTGGGGCCTCGGATGGTCCGGAGGGAAGTTTAAAGAGAAGCAGCATGGTGTAGTGGATAAAGCCTGGGGCCTGGGAGTCGGAGGGTCATGGGTTCTAATCCCGGCTCTGCCACTTGTCTGCAGTGTGACCTTGAGCAAGTCACTTAATTTTCTGTGCCTCCGTTACTTCATCTGTAAAATGGAGATTGAGTCTGTGAGCCCCACGTGGGACAGGGACTGTGTCCAATTTGATTTGCTTGTATCTACCCCAGTGCTTAGCACAGTGCCTGGCACAGTAAGCACTTAACAAATACCATTATTTTCATTATTAAGTTTAGAGGGGCTGATTAGACAGTCTCTCGGGGGTGATTGGGTATTTGATGTCCCTCTAGTATTGAATAAAAGGGCAGTGCCGGTTGGTAGGATCACAGGACTGCGTCACTCTGATTTGCTCCTTTTATCCATGCCCCCTCTCAGCTCCACAGCACTTACGTACATATCTGTAATTTATTTATCTATATTAAAGTCTGTCTCCCACTCTAGACTGTAAGCTCACTGTGGGCAGGGAATGTGCCTGTTATAGTGTACTCTCCCAAGCGCTTAGTACAGTGTTCAGAACACAGTAAGTGTTCAATAATAATAATGTTGGTATTTGTTAAGCGCTTACTATGTGCAGAGCACTGTTCTAAGCGCAGGGGTAGATACAGGGTAATCACGTTGTCCCATATGAGGCTCACAGTCTTCATCCCCATTTCACAGATGAGGTAACTGAGGCACAGAGAAGTGAAGTGACTTGCCCACAGTCACACAGCTGACACGTGGCAGAGTTGGGATTTGAACCTATGACCTCTGACTCCCAAGCCCGGGCTCTTTCCACAGAGTCACGCTGCTTCCCTAAATACGACTGACTGACAGGACTGTAATGCGAAAAGTGAAAAGACATACAAAAACAAACCAAAAAAATTAAACAAAGTCTCAAGTAACTCCGGGGCAGTTTCATAGAGCACACATTGGCCGCCCAGTCCAAGTAGGAGGGAGAACAGGTATAGAATCCCCATTTTACAGTTGAGGAAACTGAGGCACAGGGAAGTTAAGTCACTTGCCCAGTGACACACAGTAGGCAAATGGCAGAGCTGGGATCAGAACTCAGGTCTTCTGACTTTCAGGTCGTGTTTCTTCTTTAGTATATAAGGGCACTCTTCTATGGTTTCTGTAGGTAAAGGCTTAATACCATTTAAAAGGTCAATCTGTGAGGTTCTAAAATTGGAGGAAGTCATGAGGAAATGAGAAAAATGAAGCCCCATGATATTTAAAATCCATCTGGTAACATCTTACTAAACAAAGGAGCTGAACATCTGCAAAATAAATTTTGAGAATGGATGGAAATCAGGAAATGACTCCTTTCGTCAAAGAGTCTTAATTCTCTAAAGTGAAAAATTTACTTCAGGTTAGGAAGCACCTCTGAGTTGCTCACATGGCATTTCATCAGCACAGAGTCTCATCTTCATTTTCGGCTCTGGGACGGAAGGTGCCATTTGAGGGCGAAGCATTACAGGCACTAAAACAGAATATAGCAATGCTCATTTCTCTACAGCAACCAAAGAAAAGGTCCCTTTGGAGCAGAGCTTCCCGGAGGGCAGCTTAGAAAAATGCTTTGCCAATGCTTGACCAAAAGAAAATGAAAACTCATTCTGTAAGCTGAAACCTGTGTAATGCTGAGTTTTGCCAACTGTTAGCTGATTACTGGGTCACTTGGACATCAGTGGAGAGTTTTTATAGCTGCTGCTCCTCCTCCTTGCTCTAGTGTAACAGGAACACGTAGAGAGGACTAGGTATCCAAAAGAAATCCTTACCTCGCTCTCCAAACTATGCTTCTTGGAAACAGAGTCTTTGGCAGCACATCTTAGTGGAAAGACCCCAAACTTGGGTGTCAGCAGATGTGGGTTCTAGGCCTGGCTCTGCCATTTCCCTGCTGTTGCCCCTGAGCAATTCACAGCCCTCACACTGCCTCACTTTCCTCACCTGTAAAATGGGGCTAAAATCCCAGGTCTCTTTATCTCTTAGCCCCATGTGGGATGTGGCTCTGTGCCTGATGAGATTGTGTGTACCCAGAGCACAGTAAGCACTTAATAAGTACCATTATTATCATTATCCTTCTAAAAATAGAATTCATTTGTTTGAGGCAGGAATGTTTACAAGGTTTGGTACCAAAAGAAATGATAATTAATAAAACATAATTCGATTTCCCATTTTATAAGGTCAAGCTCTTCCTCATTTGCAATCTTAACTGGTTGTGATTCAACTGACTTGAGAAGTAGATTAACTGCTCTTGAGAGTGCCTGAAGCCATTAAATTCCTGCTGTGGATAGCAGAGGAATATAATCCATTGCTTTTAATATTTGGTTGGAAGTACCCAAACAAAGAATTGAACAGGTTTTAACAACTCCCTTCTTCACTCTTCACTTTTTTCTCATGGTACTCATTACGTGCTTTAAGCAATGGGATAGAAAATCAGGTTGAACACAGTCCCTGTCCCACTTGAGACTCACAATCTAAGTTGCAGGGAGGAGGATTTAATCTTCATTTTACAAATTAGGTTACTGAGGCTCAGATAAGTTAAATGACTAGCTAAGCTTCACACAGCAAACAAGTGGTAGAGCCAGAATTAGGACCCAGGTCCTCTGATCCCCAGTCCCGTGTCCTTTCCATACTGCTTCTCGATCTCCCCAAGTTTCCTCTATAAAAGATTGTTTTGAAGTACAGTACGAGATTCTTACCAAAGCTATAACATCTCTGGTACTTGAGATTTAACAGTTGAGGGGAGGCAGCAACCTTTCTGGGATTGCTAAAGAAAAGAAAATTCTTACAGAGAGGCAGGAGGTAGGCTGGGGGACTTTCTCCCTCCTCCTCGAAAGCTGGGAAGTTCAAACATGGCCCTAGGTTCTACAACAGGCACTACTAACCAACACAGAATGGTAGAGTTTTCCGAAGATAAATGGTAGGTGTTGGGGCGGATGAGAGAGAGAGAGGAGAAAGAGGTGGATCCACCAAGGAATATGACAAAAGATGATTTCTAATTGTTCACTTTATTTCTTCCATTTCTGAAATTGAGATAGAATTTCTGTCACAAACTTTTGTACTCTCTCAGTTGTGTGTGTGTGTGTGTGTGTGTGTGTGTGTGTGTGTTGGGGGGGGAGCAGCAGCGGTGGTGGAGGATGATAAGGGGGGTGTTGGGAGGGGGCAGGAGGAGACCGCAAGGGAAGAAAGCCTAAAACCAATGAACAAATCCCACAGACGGAGCATTAAAGATCAAAGGAACTAAAATATAAAAGCTGATGACGCACTGTCCCGTGAAAGGCCGGGGAGATCTTCAATTCTCTCCGAAAAATGTGATGCGGTGAAATCTGGCACTCTCACTTGGTGCTATTTGCTAGATAGGGGAGTTTGGCTCAGGTTATGAATCACAGAAGCAAAAACAAAGCCTATTATGCAAGGTTCAAGGCAAGTACTTATGCTCTTCAGAGATCCATCTTTAAGGCATGAGGCATTGGGCTTTGAAAGATTTTATGGGAACAACTCCCTGGCCACCTAAGAAAAATTATTTTACAAATGATTCTTCTCACATGCCACTAGACAATCGCCTTCAGTAATTCAATAGTTCGTGGCTGCACCCAGACGTCTGAGTAATAGCCAAAGCATCAACAGCTGGCAAATGAGTCTTGCTTCCCCTTTTTTCTTCCCAAGCAGACTGCTCTTTGAAGGATTCAATCACCATAAAGTCAGAATGTCAAAGAAGAAGCACAGAGTGGGTAATTTGACAAACGGATGTCGACCTTAAGTAATCGGACTAGCTATTAATTCACAAAACAGTCTAAAAAGATTTGTGATGTAAGTTGACTTCCGTCTAGACAGAGAGAGGAGTGTAAAATACATTAGACAGATACAACTCAGCAATGACAAGAAAAACCTGTTTTACCATCTTTCAGCTCGACACACTCTCGTGGGAGATGATCTTCCCTGTATGTATCCCTCCCCCATACCAGCTCTCTCTAGCCAACCTGCAGAGAAGGAGTCTAAAGCTAGCTATCGCTGAATTCCAATTTGAAAATCCTAACACATCTGACATTTACAACAGTGTTCCGGAGTGTTATATACATGAACAATATTGGTTAAGATACAGAAAACTTTTAAGATAGATAACATCTGAATGGTAAATATTTTGGTCAATTGCTGGAGCTACCTAAATCTCAGCTGCTTTTAAATGCCTCTAGCTGACGTTTTCTTATCCATCTGCTGGCTGGAAGGTACTCGGTGTTGATTTTGTTTCTGATGCTCATGATGTTATCTGGAGTGAGCCTCGCATAGGTATTATTTGACAGTGTGCATAGTGTGGATTTCGAGCACACTCTCCCCCAACAACAATTTACTCAGGACTTCCCTGGAACTAATTCAACAGATCTCTTAGACCAAACGCCCAGCTTTAGTGACTGTGTGCTACTGTGGGGAAATAAAAGAAGGGGTAGTATTTTCAGATAAATAAAAGAATTGTACAGTTAGTTCTATTGGGTAAAACTATTAGGTAATTTATCAAGGTGTCCAGTAAGCAACAGGCACTATCTTCTGTTCTTTAACACCGAGGTTCAGTAACTAACCAATGTCATCAGATAGAAAGAGATAATAATGATGGTATTTGTTAAGCACTTACTGTGTGCAAAGCACTATTCTAAGTGCTGGGGAGGATACAAGGTGATCAGATTGTCCCACCTGGAGCTCACAGTCTTAATGCCCATTTTACAGATGAGGTAACTGAGGCACAGAGAAGTTAAGTGACTTGCCCAAAGTCACACAGCTGACAAGTGGCAGAGTCTTAATTTGAACCCATGACTTCTGACTCCCCAGCCTTTGATCTTTCCACTGAGCCATGCTGCTTCTCTAAGAGATCATTTTTGACAGGTTGCCTCATTTTGCTCTACAAAGATTATTCTGGCAAAATCCTGAAATCCCTCCTGTGGTGGGCTGGGGACTCTGCCCAACCATATAAACTTATCTCTAACTCAACCCTTAGAACAATGCTTGGCACATACAAAGTGCTTACAAGTACCATTATTATTGCAAATAATAATAACGATAATAAAATCCTGCAAGATGACATGATCGATGGGAGGTTTTTAATGGCTACTGATTGGTCAGCTTCACAGTTAGTCAGTCATATTTGTTGAGTGCTTACTGTGTGCAGAGCTCTGTACTAAGCACTTGGGAGAGTACAATATAGCAATACACCAGGCACATTCCCTGTTTATGGCCTAGAGGGGTGTATCACTAGGGCGCCCGACCTACTGTGAAGCTGGGAGGAAAGAATTCAGGCCGACCCTGGGTGCATGGATGGTCCACCGGGCGTGCGAACCCATGGCATCTGCCCAAACTGAAGAGTGTGTGGGGGACCCTGGAGCTTGTCTCTGTGGCAAGGGGAGAACTGCCACGCTTGAGATTGCGGGTGAGGTGGATGCCAGGTTGGGTCTGCTTATTGTTGTCTTGTATTCTCCCAAGTGCTTAGTACAGTGCTCTGCACGCAGTAAGTACTCAAAAAATAGGATCAATTGACTGGCTGGATCTCCCAGCTGGGTGCAGAAAGCTGCCACTGCCAGCATTAGCATCAGTGCTGGGGACAACAGGAGGTGTGAGAGCTGGGGACTGTCTTGGCAGGGCCACGCCCGGAAATGCAGGACGGGTGGGATCTAGGCTGGGCTCCCCTGGTGGGGATGTGGCCAGGGCAGCAGGATTGGTGACAGCCGGGTCGGGCTCCCCTGGTGGGGCATAATAATAATAATAACAATGATGATATTTGTTAAGTGCTTAATATGTGCCAGACACTGTACTGAACACTGAGGTGGACAAAAGCAAATTGGATTGACATAGTCTGTCCCACATGGGGCTCACAGTCTCAATCCCCATTTCACGAATGAGGCCCAGAGAAGCAAAGTGACTTGGTCAAGGTCAAACAGCAGACAAGTGGCAGAGCCGGGATTAGAACACATCACTTTCTGAGCCCCAGGCCTGTGCTCTATCCACTCTGCCACGCTGCTCCTCTAAAGGCTACCACCACCGGCACCCTTACTGGCTAACTGGGAACAGTAGGAGGGATGGTGGCCGGGTTCTTCCCGTGTGGGACCGCACCTGCGACTGTGGGGTGGGTGAGAGCTGGGCTGGGTTTCCCAGCAGGGGATGGAGAGCTGCTGCCAACACTGACATGCTTGGGACTCCTGCTGGGCTCAGAGCCAGAATGTGCCCAGGGGGCAGGCACTAGGACAGAGGCAGATTGGATCACAAGACGAGCCGAGCCAAGACGAGCCGAGCCGGGGGAAGTAGCCCCATGTTTCTACCTCAGAATTGGGAGAACTGATAGGTTGGCTTCGTAAGACAATGAAATGCCTCTTATGCAAATCGCACCCTCGAGGCAGACTCATCTCCCATATCGTCCTGCTGTTTGCCCACTCAGTCAGTCAGGCAGTCATATGTTTTGAGCCCTTACTCTGTGCAGAGAACTGTACTAAGCACTTGGGAAATTAAGATATAACAATAAACAGACACAACGAGCCCACAACAAGTTTACAGTCTAGGTGGATAGACAGTAATGTAAATAAATATATTACAGATTAGTACATAAGTGGGGCTGGGATGGGGGATGAATAAAGTCAGGGTGACGCAGAAGGGAGTTGAAGAAAAGGAAAAGAGAGCTTAGTCAGGGAAGGCTTCTCGGAGATGTGCCTTGAATAAGGCTTTGAAGGGGAATGTACGGTTCTTGGAAGATGTACTTGCTCTGTAAATGGACAGTTCTTGGGGTATGTATTGTCTAGCACACGGAAAGCTGCTGGGGGACATGCCATCTAGTATATAGAAGTCTCAGGGATATACCAATCTAGCACACAGAAAATTCTTGGGGTATGTATCCTTTAGTATATGGAAAGTTCTCAGGGGACATACCGACTAACACATGGAAGGCTCTTAGGGAATATACCATTTATTACATAGAAAGTTCTCAGGGACATAACAGTCTAGCATATGGAAAACTATTGGGGTATGTATTCCCTAATGCGTGGAAATTTCTTGGAGGATATACCATCTAGTACTTGGAAAGTTCTCAGGGGATATACCATCATCTACATGAAAAATTTTTGTGGGATGTACTGTCTAGTTCCTGGAAAGTTCTCAGGGGATGGACCATTCTACTACATGGAAGGTTCTTGGGATATATACCATCTAGTACCTGGGTAAGTTCTCAGGCATATACCATCTATTACATGGAAAGTTCTTGTGGGATGTACTGTCCAGTACAAGGAAAGATCACAATCATTCATTCATTCAATCATACTTATTGAACACTTACTGTGTGCAGAGCACTATACTAAGCATTTGGGAGAATACAGTACAACAAGAAATCGACACATCCCTGCCCACAATGATCTTATAAGCTAGTACATGGAAAGTTCTCTGGGTAAGTACCAAACTAGCGCTTAGAAGCTTCCTGGGGAACATACCGTTTAGTATCCGGAAAACTTTTAGGGAATGTACTGTCTAGTACACAAAGATTTCTTAGGGAACATATCAGTCTAATACATGGATAGTTCTCAGGGCAACATATCAGTCTAACACACAGAAAGTTCTTGGAAGAATGTAGCAGTCTAACACACAGAAAGTTCTTGGAGGTCGTTCAGCACATGTAAAATTTTAGTCTTAGTATTGCAGCTACTCCTTAGAGGACAAGTCGAGCAAAGTGGGAATGGCAAAACTGGGGGGATGGGGAGGAAAATCATAATGGTCTTTAATTCATTCATTCAATAGTATTTATTGAGCGCTTACTATGTGCAGAGCACTGTACTAAGCGCTTGGGATGAACAAGTCGGCAACAGATAGAGACAGTCCCTGCCGTTTGACGGGCTTACAGTCTAATCAGAATTGCCCAATCCAATGTTGAGCCCCCCCAAGATTGATTGGTGCCTCCTCCTTTTTATCTCCACTTTCCTCTGGGACTTTGAGATTTCTGCACAAACAGTGTGGATCAACTTAAACTATACCTTGAACTTCAAGCCAGTGTTTTGAACTTGCTAACTGATCTCTGGTTTATAATTTTTAAGCCAAAACCAGTGAAGGAATTCAATAAGTGAGATGCTGATGATGAAGTCAGATAACAATTTTATGATAAGAGCTGTCACGCTGATCGGCTTTGAATCAAAAAAGCAACATCAAAAGCGAGCCTAATCAGTTCCAGTAGCGTGGTTGGTATTCTTTTGCTGAGGATTTCAGTTCTAATTACTCATACCGCACAAAGGAACATAATATATTAGTGAATAACTTTCTCACTTAACCTAAGCTATTCCTTAGTGATGAAGGAGATGTCTGGCATTTTTCCTAAGCTAGTGCCAATCCCCAACTTTTGACTTTCTTCAACTTAAAGAAAAAGTTCATTATAAAAAAAAACCCTTCATAAAATGACATATAATGATTTCAGGCATGGGTTGAGTTAGGGAAGCAGCGTGGCCTAATGGAAAGAGCACGGGCCTGGGCGTCAGAGGACCTGGATTCTAATCTTGGTCCTGCCATTTTACCCGTTGTGGGACCTTAGGCAAGTCACTTCACTTCTCCGTACCTCAGTTCCCTCATCTGCAAAATGGAGATTCAATACCTGTTTTCCCTTCTTCATTGTGAGCCCCATGTAAGACTTGATTGTCTCGATTCTACCCCAGAACATAGTACAGCGCTTGGCATACAGTAAGAGCTTAAGATATACCATAGTTATTATTATTTCCTGTTCTTAGCCCTCAAACACTAGTCCTGCTGGGATCAGGACAGCTAATGGGAAGCCCTGGACTGGACTTAACCGAAGCAGTCAGAAATATCCCCCTGGGATTGGAGGAATCCTTACACCACATTCGAAGGCCACTCCAGTCTGGGAGTCAGGCTACTCCAATTTGGGATTTACATCACCCCTAGTTTCAGTATAGGACTGCGTCTCAGTGGACACCCCTAGACTGGGGAGGTGTGGTGGGTTGGGGAGGGACCTCAACTGCCAAAGAAGCAGAAGCTGCTCTAAGCAGAAACTGCTCTAAGGGAGTTCTTAACCTCCCCCACCCTACCTACCTTTCTCTGGCCCTGTGTGTCTGCCCTAACTTGGTGCTGGATTTTATTATTCAATTATGTGGAAGTTCTATTTAGCAGGGAGTCTTTTCAGCAGGATACAGTATTGTGCAATATTGGGTTACAGACAGAACACCAAGTATTGCATTTTCGTAATCCTGGACATGTATATTTTATGAGGGGATTAGGAAACTTGAGGAGACCTGTCCTATCTATGTCTTCAGAAAACATATCATTTCCATTTCATTCTCGAGGCTATTTCTGAGTCAATCAAGAGTCTTAACTGAGTACCCACTAGGAGCAGAGCAATGTAGAAAGTATTTTGGAGAGCTCAAGTGAAGTAAAAGACAAGGTTCCTGCACTCATGGAGTTTACAGTATAATATCCATTACGTTTTTCAACCTCCATTTATGTTTAGATGCAGAAAGAACCAAGCATTTTCACCTAGGAGAGAAGCACCAGAGAAGTAGCATGGCCTCGTGGAAAGAGGAGAGGCCTGGGAGTCAGGATCTACGGCTTTCCTGCTCTGTTACTTTCTCTGTGGCTCAGTTACCTCATCAGTAAAATAGGGATACAATACCTCTTCTGACTCCTACTTAGACTACGAGCTTCGTGTGGGACAAAGATTGGGTCTGACCAGTATGCTTAATACAGGGTTTGGCACATAGTAAACACTTAACAACTGGTATTATTATTATTATTTCTACTACTACTGCTATCTGGGATGGGAAGGGTACAGAGTTATGACTGAGTTATGCATGAATTATTTGGTGAAGTTGAAGTTGATTTTCCCCACAGAATCCCATCTCAGGGGTCGGTAGGGAAAATATCTGAAAATTAACACGAACTTTTCCCAAAGGCCCAACGTCCCCTTCCTCTACCCATAATCTGCTTCTCTCACTGTGTGGGCTGATGGAGTTCAGATTAAGGTCCACTCCTGGGTCAGTAATACCAGGACCAATGGCCCCAGACTCCACAAGGAGAAAGAAGGTGTCCGGCTTCTATTGTGTAAAGACTAAGAAAGACAGAAACTACCGATTCAAAATAAGCTTTTTTTTTTTTTTTTTTTGCTCTTCTGCTGACAAGAAATGGTGCCCCAAATGGCAGCTTTCCTGGGAAAGGGAAAAAGTGAAAAGGAATCCTTCTGGGGAAAAAAAAAATGCTGGAACAAGTAGGTAAAATCCTCCCTCAGGAGCAGCTCCTTTCCCTTAGGGGATGTAAATGTACAATATGACTGTTGTGGAAATAACAAATTCTGAGGGCTAAAGGCTTCTGGCTAAGACCCAGTGAGCCTGATACCACAGCACTATAATGACGTCAAAAAACCTAGTGGTTTAGAGACGATCTGAGAGCGGTGACTTCTCATGATTGCAAATGGTATTACTTTATGGAAATATGCACTCAGGGCACACACTCTAGTCTGCCCAGGGGCCTGTTTGGCTTACATTTTTTGGTCTGCTCACATTTGAGAAAACAGAGCTGCATTTGGGGAGCCTAGCTGTTAGTGGTTTTGGTTTGCAGAACTATGCGACAGAAAGTTTCTGCTGGAATTTCAGGGCAATTTTTTTTCTCCATCAGCTTGCAAAAAAGTTTACAGAGAATAAAGGGTTTCCCTCCTCCCCCAAAATTAAATATTAAATCATTAGGTTCTCCCTGCTTGCCTGAATGAATTTGGAGTTTCACTAATAAAACACTTGATGTAAAATACAGTGGGTTCTCTCATGATAAACAATAAATAGATCGACTTTCAGCGGGTTTCATAATTCCAAAGCACTGAAGAAACAGAGTTCTGCTCACGGCTTAATACAAATTTGAAAAAAGCCTATTGAAACTTGAAAGAATTTAAATAAAAAATGAATTCTTACCAGGTTCAGCTGTAGATCGAGGTTCTGTTTTCCACGTCAGAGAAAAAGCAAGGAAAAGAAGAGAGAATTAGAATGAGAATTCAACTATAATAAATATTCACATCCTTTTACTGTCTATTCCACTGTCTAGGAAATATATCTGGGATATACTCTTTCAATCCCAGCAAGTAATGAAGGCAAGCCAGAGGAGTGAATGGGACTGAACTAGCCAACTCATCTGGCCAGTTTATTGCTCATCAATTGCAAATTCAGATTATTGTGGCGGTATGGTCTATTCAAGAGAACAAAGGCCTAAGCAGCCTGAAGATTCTGGTATGGTTTTTTTTGTTGTTGTTGTGGTTAAGCACATGATATGTGCCAGGCATTGTACCAAGCACTGGAGTAGAATCAAAATAATCAGGTTGGACACATTCTCTCTCCTACATGGGGCTCGTATGCGTAATCCCATTTTACAGATGAGGTAACTGAGGCATAGAGAAGTTAAGTAACTTGTCCAAGATCACACAGAAGGTAAGTGGCAGAGCTGGAATTAGAACCCAGGTCCTCTGACTCCCAGGACTGTGCTCTATACACTAGGTCTTGCTGCTTCTCAATTGTCCCTGGGTCTGCCACTTGTTTGCTTTGTGATCTTGAACAAGTCACTTGACCTTTAAATTTTAAATAGGGATTTAACATCTGTTTCCTCTCCCTGTCGAATGTGAGCCCCATGTCAGATAGATCGGAACAGTGCCTGGCACTTAGAAAGTGCTTAACAAATGCCATAATTATAATTATTACCCTTGAGACATATTTAACAATTCCTTTCTGCAAAGAAAAGATGCTCTTGGGGTGACCAAGGCCCCCTCTGTACCCATCTGCAATTTTCCTCTCAGGTCTCTCTTACCTGTTTGGTGATTGTGACAGTGGTGGGAAATGAAAAGGAAAGGTGTGGGGAAGTAGAAAGTGGAGGAAGAGGAAGAGACGGAACTGGAGAAGGCAGAGGAGTGCTGAGAGTAATGGTGATTTAAAGTCCGTCCTCGGGCTTAGCGGAAAGAGCCTGGGCTTGGGAGTCAGAAGACCTGGGTTCTAATCCATACTCCACCATTTAATGTTGGTATTTGTTAAGCGCTTACTATGTGCAGAGCACTGTTCTAAGCGCTGGGGTAGACACAGGGGAATCAGGTTGTCCCACGTGGGGCTCACAGTCTTCATGCTCATTTTACAGATGAGGTAACTGAGGCACAGAGAAGTTAAGTGACTTGCCCATAGTCACACAGCTGACAGGAGGCAGAGCTGGGATTCGAACTCATGAGCTCTGACTCCAAAGCCCAGGCTCTTTCCACTGAGCCACGCTGCTTCTCTGCTGCACCATTTGCCAGTGCTGGGTGACCTTGAGCAAGTTACTACACTTGTGTCAGTTCTCCCACAGTGCTGACTTACTTTTCTGCAGAATTCGGAAGTCAGGAGAGTCTTGAATCTCACTGCCTTGTCGAAACCACTTGACCTGCAATGGCGGCGTTCCTCTGACCCTGCACTCCAGAACAACAACCTGCCCCTCGGATGCTGTGATGTTTTGCAGATCCTGCGTTTTGGGGGAGACACTCTCCATTAAACCTCCATGCATTTATCAAATACATACAAACACCCAAAACTAGTCAGAGTAGTTTTAGAAAATTGAAACAATGGAACCAGTATGAGTTAGCCCTGTAGAGAAACACTGATCTTTGGCTTTCCATAATCACCACTTGATTGCAGGGCATTCATCTTCAGAAGGTCTGCAAAAGTGCTAATCTACATACAGAATCAGCTTTAGTCTCATCCACATTTTCCAATCCTAAGCCTCTCACTTCCAGTCATATTCTTCTATTTTACCCATGTTTAGAAACCAACAGAATATATATGTATTTGCAAGGATGAAACCGAAGAGCTTTCTCAGTCAAGCCGAGGTTCTTTGAAAACCAGACAAAAAGCAACTGGAACAGAGAGGCAGAAACTGCCTGATTTCCTTTTGGCCTATCCTGATTTCTGTTAGTCTTAGAGTATGGCCTTATAATGAAAATACCATCTGCTTTTCATTTTCCCCGAACTTTTAATGTGATTGATTTATGGTGCTTTGAAGTATAAGGGTACTCTGAAGATAGATTTCAAAAAGCTTTCCTAGAAATTTGCATTCGATATCCAAGATTAGAAATTAAAAGATAGATATTTTTAATGTCTTCTCTTACCCAGGCCATCCACCTAGCTAGAGAAAAATGGAAAGACTCTTTCCTAATCTTTTTGATGTTTGTAAGAGTTGTGATTTTGAGTTTCTGAAAACTTGCCCTTCACATGATGAGGATGATGAAGATGAGTATATTAGAGAAAAAAAATCTATTGTGCACTTGCACATTTTGTCTATAGGAAATTTGGTAATTTTTTTGGTCTCTTGCCAGTGGAGTGACTGTTTACAAGAAAGGGTCTGATCTAACTGCCAATGGGACATGCACTTGAGTTGTTTTGGCTCTTTTAGACTGAGCAGCAAGATTCTGACTATTCTCCAGCCTGGCACTCTGGCTTTGTCATCGTGGGACAGGAATGTTTTTTGAAAGGGGTTTTGAAATGGAAAATTACTTTTCTGGTCAAAATCTGCACAAGAAAAACCTAACCTTAAAGGCCAAACTAAAGTGAGCAAGCAAGACTATGTTTTGGGAACCAGAGACTGTTAGTCTTGCTGAAGAACTCTTGATCTACCTGGCAATCCCAAGTAAGTTTACAGTCTTTGTGCTTACTATGTGTCAAGTACTGTTTATTACAAACAAATTATTTATCTATAGTAATGTCTCTTCTGGCTGAATGCCTGTTAATGCTGTTGCACTTTACTCTCCCAAGCACTTAGTACAGTGTCCCACACGTAATAAGCACTCAATAAATACCATTAATTGATTGATTGTTCTAAGCATGGGGATAATTACAAGCATTAATTACAAGTGAATCAGGTTGGACACAGTCCCTGCCCCACATTAGTCTCACAAGATTTTGACCGACAGCTCATGGATCTCGCCCACATCCTGCCCCTGTCCTCTTCATATCTGACCGACAATTACTCTTCCCTACTTTCTTGAAGACACATTGCCTCCAACAGGCCTTTCCTGACTAAGCCCTCTTTTCCTTTTCTTCCACTCCTTTCTGCATCACCCTGACTTTCTCCATTTATTAACCTCCCCCCATCCCAGCCTCACAGAGCTTATGTACCTATCGCTAATTTATTTATTTATATCAATGTCTGTCTCCCTCTTTAGACTGCAAGCTTGTTGTGGGCAGGGAATGTGTCACTTATATTGTTATATTGTACTCTCCCAAGTGCTTAGTATAGTGCTCTGCACAGAATCAGTGCTCAATAAGTACAACTGATGAATCTATCATGTCTGAGACTTTTCCCATCATCTTGCCACTTGCTGGCAGTGTCCAGATTCCAGATTACTGGAAGAAGTATAGCTCAGAGCCACCCCAGATGGATACCATCAAGCAGGTATTCATTCACTGGAATCCACTAGGAAGCAAAGAAGAAATACAAGCTTTCTGATTTATTCTTCCACCGGTGGCTATTACTTATACTAACCCTTATATTACATATAATTTTCCTTATTATCACATTATTAGCAATTGTTTTTATCAGTTTATGTCTGGTGTTCTCCCACAACCTCAAGGGAAGGGATTGTGTATTACACTTCTCTGTATGTCCCCCGTGCTTCTAAGACAGTGTTTTCTGTTGAGTTGATAAGAAAAAAAAATGCTTTTTTTTCTTATGGTATTTGATAAGCACTTACTACATGCCAGGCACTGTACTGAATGCTGGGGTGGATACAAGCTAATCAGGTTGTACACAGTCTCTGCCCCAGACAGGGTTCACATCTCTGATGAAGTGACTTGTGCAAGGTCACCCAGCAGACAAGTGGCAGACCCAGGATTAGAACCCAGGACCTTCTGACTCCCAGGCCTGTGCTCTTTTCACTAAGCTATACTACTTCTCTGGATCTCACCCTGATGCTTTTCAGTTTTTCCCCACTGAATTGTAACAAAAAAAGATCAGGAGCAAACCTTATTCTTTAGCTGGCCAGTGGGTTAGGTCTCATTAAGGTCATTCAGAAACACGGGGGCTCCAGTTTTGTTTTCCAACAATGTTTGCTCTATGCAGACTCTGACAATGGGAGGAACAGTCAGAGAGAATCTCACGCTTATAGGCTGGCCATAATGGAGCTCCTGAAAATAATGCTAGACTGGTCACTGTCTGGGATGGGATTATTCTAACCACCTTGAAGATGACAATCCCACTTTGGTGAATGACCCAACAGCTTGCTAGGGCCCTGAAGATGAAACCAAACCATACAGGGAAATAACTCAGGGTTAGGTAGAAGAATCACTTTAAATGGGTCAAATTTGAACAAGAGAAGGCAAGGTTAGCTACATACAGTGAGATGTCAGTCTGTCAGAGAGGAAATAGCATGGACCTGGGAGTCAGAGGATTTGGGTTCTACTCCGGGCTCTGCCACTTGCCTTCTGTATGATCTTGGGTGAGTCACTTAAATTCTCTGTGCCTCAGTTTTCTCATCTGTAAAATGGAGAGTCAGTACCTGTTCTCCCTCCTACTTATATTGTGAGCCCCTTGAGGGACAGGGGCTGTGTCCAACCTGATTAACTTATATCTACCCCAGTGTTTACCATATAGTGCAGATTTAAAAATTGTCACAGTGATATTATTATTATCATTATCATCATCAGAGCTCCTTGCTTTGACTGTCTTATTCTTCCTTTTATTATTTTGGGCAAGGGAAAATTCTGGTTTAACTTAATTTTGTGTTTAGTTAATGGGATACCCTGAGGGGTTTTCCTACTACTGAATGGCATGAAAGGGTGAACCCACAGGGGTTGCTGCTGAGTATTATCTGGGGGAACCTGCTACATTTTCCCCCAAATCCAGGGAGTAATTTGGTGAAACTCAATGTACATAACTTTTAGTTTTGAGGCTTCATCTTTTAATAAGCATCCACACATTAGAATGTGCTCTTTCTTTCAGGACAAACTCCAGGTTATGAAGGAAATATACTGGAAAACTAAATCTGTGGCTGTAATTGCTGGTCCTGAGGAACTTAATTTGAGTAGTTTCAGTTTACTGATAGGCTGAAAATCTGAGTAATCTCCACCCTCCTTGGCCCCAAGAGGGCTGAAACAGCTTGATTAATTTCCCTCTGGCATAAATAGTAGTGAAATGCCCAAGGTCAGCCGGTGGGCCCTGCGTCCTGGTATAAACTCAGTCAGAGGAGGCTGGACACAGAGGTGCCACCATCTCCAGGCCATTCTGACACTGGTGCCTTCGTCTGGAGAACTGAGTGGGGCCCTCCATTAATAAGAGGTATTTTTCAAATACCTTTTAGGGGCATAACTCTATATAAAACTGCTGGGGAAATGCAACAGAAGCAGCATGTATGTTCTCATCAAGAAGCTTTCAATCTAATAGAGTTGCTAACAATTCAATCACATTCAGTGAGCACCTATGGTGTACAAAGCATTGTACTAAATGCTGGGGAGAGTACAATAGAACAATATAAAAAGACACATTCCCTGCTCACAGCAAACTTACAGTCTGGGTAGTCAATTTGAGCTATCCCTAGACAATGGAATCTGCTCACGATGGTCTGATGGGGTCTGGATCCACCCACTACCCTGTATGCATCATCCTCAAGTAGATTGGAGTGGATCCTGGGGGAACGCTCTGAAGGAACTGCGTTGGGTCCAGAGAGGGAACCTTGAGCAAATGAACAAATCTGGACTGGAATGGGTGAGCTAGATTTAGTCCTGGCTTAAACCCCAAGGGTGGCCCTGAAAGCCTTGGAACTAGCCCAGATTTGCAATGTAGGTTGTGGGTTGGCTAAGTCCATGAGAAACATACCAAGTAGCTACATTCTGGGTCATCCCGCCAAGGAACGGAGGGCAGGAGAAGGTGCTCAAATGGTTCTAAGAAACCAGCTACATCATGCTTTGGTCCCTTGTTGACTTCCAAGCCAGTATTCTCCAATAAAGTCACTAGCACTGCAGCAGAGTAAGACTCATTTAGAGTACAGTAAATCCATTCATTCTGATTTAAAAATGAGAAGCAACTTGGCCTAGTGGATAGAGCATGGGCCTGGGAGTTAGAAGGACCTGGGTTCTACTCCTGGCTCTGCCCCATGTCTGCTGTGTGACCTTGGGCAAGTCATTTCACTTTTCTGTGCCTTAGTTACCTCCTCTGTAAAATGGGGATTAAGACTGTGAGCCCTCTGTGGGAAAGGGACTGCGTTCAACCTGATCAACTTGTATTCAACCCAGTGCTTAGTACAGTGCCTGGCACATAGTAAGTGGGCAGGGAATGAGTCTGTTTATTGTTATATTGTACTCTCCCATGTACTTAGTACAGTGGTCCGCATGCAGTAAGTGCTCAATAAATATGATTGAATGAATGAAGCGCTTAGCAAATACCATTTAAAAAAATCATTGCATTACGTCACAATGAACTGGGATGATATTCCAAAATGCAAACCCAGAGAACGAGCATAGTAGCTGCCAAACCTTTGTAAAAACGGGTGGAGAGAAGGCAGGATTGGAGCCATCCAGTCGGCAGAGATAGGAAGTGGGACTCTGAACCTGAAAAATCAAAATTGGAGCAATCAGAATGTGGGACGCATATATCGCTGGGAAGATGTAAAGAAAAACCCCCATGCTGAATTTTGTCTATCTCTTAGATACTTCTGCCATACATCATCCTGCAAGGCTGCTCTTACACAGCAATCACTGGGCAAACCTCCCTCTTCCACATCTGTTCCTTTTCTCTGATCAAGATGATATTTACAGGTTGGGTTTCCCTGAGTCCTCTGGGAATTATGGACTTAATGCCATTACCAAACAGATTTGGAGTACAGGGACCTCTGCAAATGCTTTTTACAAAGTTCTCCAGAAGACTAAGTTCCTTTATACTCTCAAACCCAGACTGAAACAGTTTAGTCAGCAGCATCAGCTTCTGCTCCAATTTAGAAGGAAAGTGCCTGATCCAGTTCTTAATGGCTTAATTTTAAATGTGCAGTATTTTTGTTCCATTAAGATTGGAAGGAGAATTTATTCTTCTTAACATATGCACCCCTAAATTAAGATGCTGCTATTACTCCCGAATGCCAAACCTCATGGAGAAGAAAATTGTCTGACTTCAGGAAAAGTCAGATTTTATTTCTTGAAAATATTTTGTGTGTACTTCATGTGCCCTTTTCCGCTCACTTAAGCAATACCAGGAATCCCACATCCAGATGCACACTTTTTTATGCCCATTATAATGAACCTCATAAGGTATATACACATTTATTAAATATAACAGGCAAGTCTCTTCAGATCTAAAGATACGGAGAGAGGCAACATATTTGATGATTAGAGCATGTGACTTTCTTTTATTTTTGGCTTCATCATTAGCTTGTTCTGGGATTTCATCAAGGTTCTCAGCTTCTGTTTCTCATTTCTCCTGTTGTAAAAGAAAGACCCAACCTCTTCTCCTTATGGGGTTCTTTTAGGGATTGTAATAGCAAACTGTTAGTTAAGTACTTTGAACTCCTTTACAATGCAAACAGAACTGTTTCGTATTACATGATGAGTAGACACCCAATATCATCTCTATGTGCAATTAGAAAATGTATGAATAAGAGACCTGGGCATAACTTTGAAGGTCATATGTTTCCTCTAAACTTCATCTAAAAATCAACATTCCATAGCTCATATTCCACAACTTTATGAAAATAAACACATATACAGAAACAGAATGTAAATGCTGGACTCGAACTGGGGGTCTTATCTTCAAATTTCATGACCCGGGCAGCACAAGGAGTGAGCGTTCAGTGAATGTTAACTGATGAGGCCATTCCTGAGTAAAGGCAGTGTATCACAAGACATTTAATGAGTTACCGACCATTTTAGAGATGGTGAAGACTGGAGTAGAGCCACAAGTGGGTGTTGATAAATCATTTTGTGGAGCATGGCCTGCCACCCAAGTAACCGTATTTGATTTAGATATCTCACTTGTAATGATTTTAATGCTGTCTATCTTTCATGGGCTGCTTGCCCCCTGCCAAGATATCCAGAGTGCTTTCAAGTTTTTGCTGGGTGAAGGATAATATTTTATGACTCAGGTATTTTATTGGGAAGAGAATGGGCTAGTAGGTTATTTTTGAGGACTTTTGCACATTTTGTACTATTTACAAGCAGCAGCATGGTCTAGTGGATAGATAACAGGCCTGGGAGTCAGAAGGACCTGGGTTCTAATCCCAGTTCTGCCACTTGTCTGCTGCGTGACCTTAGGCAAGTCATTTTGCTTCTCTGGGTCTCAGTTACCTCATTTGTAAAAAAGTCCTAGTGGACTCAGGACTCAGGTCCTTCTGACTCCTAGACCTGTGCTCTATCCACTGGGCCATATTGTTTCTCCTCTTAGCAGAACTCCTCTTAGAAAGAAGAGTTTCCAAATGGGAGGCTGGGAATACTGACTAGTAAATGGGATGTCTGTGGTTGTACTGGATTAACATTGTGAAAGGAAGGGGAGGAAGACAGGAGGGAAGCCCTTATAACTCACGTAGCCTCGCTAGCTTAGTGCACTGGATCACAGTGTTTGTTTTTTCCCAGTCTTATTACTCCTTAGACTATCCCAAGCTTTTGAGAGCCAGGAACTATATCAGCATTTGATTTAAATATACACTTTTATTTGTATTGAATTTGGATTAACTATCATTAGCTCATTTAAAATACAATTTCCTGAAATAACACATTCGAAATCCCGCTTATAGGATATCCTCCCCATCAATTAGAACAGTGCTTGGCACATAGTGAAGCACTTAACAAATGCCGTTATTATTATCAATACCAAATCCTTAAAGCTACAGTGTCAGATGATACAGTCATACATCATTCTTACCTGTTGAACAGGAACTGATATGGGTTGAATCACGGCTGTGGTCACTCCAGTCTTTGGGGAAGACGATCCTATTGTTAAGGAGACTGAGGTTGTTTTCTTTTGGGCTCTGGAAATTGGAAGACAAAAATTTTCAGTCAGGCTGCCAATCAATGGTACTTCTTGAATACCTACCGAGTATAAAGCACTGGACTAAACGCTTGGAAAAGTACAGAAGAAACAAATCAAATGCTCCTGGCCCTCAAGGTTTTTGCATCTAATGGGATTGACAGAAGTGATATTATTTATTTGAGACAACATCAATTCTCACAGGACTCCCAGTAAACTTCTTGTGGACTCAGTAAGGTTTTGCCTCTCAGAGTTTTCAGAAAAATCTTTCACTGGCCATCCAGAACTCCAACATCTATACCTTATTTTAATGATGAATTTGGAAAGTAATGTGAAGTCTTTCCCTGGTTATACCTTAGAAAATGGACAAAATGGCTATTCTATACCAACAGACTGAAACATGTAATCTGCAAACACTCCGAAGAATCAGAAGCTTTCAATGTAGAATTCATTCAATAGTATTTATTGAGGGTTTACTGTCTGCAAAGCACTGTCCTAAGTGCTGCTACTTTGGGGGTCAAGGTTGTGTGCAGTTCGCATCTGGGTATGTTTCCCCCATCACTTAATAGAGTTCTCTGCACACAGTAAGGTGCTTAAATATTTTCTCTGTTATTACTATCCTTGTAATTAATTTTCACTGATTCCTGAGTAAACATGAATTAAGTGATTTTATCTTTATCCATTAGTTGAGTCTTACAGAGAGAAGCAAATTCAAGAATGCTCTAATCTTCACATTACTTTGTGTTCCATGCAGAAGCCATTTAAGTATTTTACTTTTAAATTAATTTACGGTTGCTTTGGGATTTAACCTTAAACTCAAGGTACAGAATTCAAATCTCCAGATGACTGCTATGCTTTGATGGAAATGATCTGATTATTGATCGACATCAATTTGATCTCTTTTAGAATAGCAGTAACAGGGGGCAAAGAAATCTAGCTGAACCAGTTTGTTGTCGATCCTGATTAGAGCTAATCGGTATTGCTGATGCACTCATACACACTTACTGTGGCATAGCTCCAGGGTTCAGTTTGAAAGCTGTACTTTCGCTGTCAGAATCTGTAGAGCTAGCACCTGAAAGAAAATGTAAAATGATTATCGTTCAAAGTGTTTATTTGTCCTTAAAAAAGTCATGCCTTATTCCTTTGTAATTGTATTCAAATCAATACTTTGATTTGCCCTTGGATCTGTACCCTTTAAGCACTTGATTTTCACCACCTCCTCCGTCCCAGGATCTGTACCCTTTAAGCACTTGATATTCACCACCTCCTCCATCCCAAGCCCCAGAACTTATGTACATATCTGTAATTTATTTTAGTGTCTCTCTCTCTCCCGCTAAACTCTAAACTTCTGGTGGGCAAGGAATGTGTCAACGAAGTCTGTTATAGTGTATTATCCCAAGCACTTAGAACTGTGCTCTGCACCCAGTAAATGCTCAATAAATACCACCGATTGATTTGGCCATATAATACAAAAAGAGGACATTTCAGGGGCACCTAAATCTGATAGTTTTGAATTGGTTTTTACAAAGTTTCAACTCTAGCATAGCAATGGATTTTGTATTTGCATTCAGAACCACGGAAGATTCCATTATTTTAGTTTCAGATTTTAAAATTGTGAATTCCCTCGGTTTCACTTCAGGTTTTCGTCCCATCATTTCTGACAGGCACTTTTAGATGATGATTCGCAAATGGTTTAATAATCGCCTGAAAACTTCACCTTCTGTGAAAAATAGGAGTTTTTTAAGTTGTAAGTGTCCCAGAAAGGTGGATTAGCAAATGATTTTCACTTCTTATTTATCAGATAGAGTTGGTGGACTCCTAAACAGGTTAACCAAACTATCATTTTTATTATTTTTATTGTATCTGTTAAGCATATATTATGCGCCAAGCACATAGCTCTAAGCGCTGGGATAGATACAAGTTAAACAGGTCAGACACAGTCTCTGTCCCACAGAGGGCTCACGGTCTGAATAGGAGGGAGAACAGGCACTGAATCTCCATTTTGCAGATGAGGAAACTGAGGCAGCAGTGAAGCAACTTGCCTAAGGTCACTCAACAGGCAACTGAGAGAGCTGGGGTTAGAACCCAGTCCCTCTGACTCCTGGGTCTGAGCTCTTTCCATGCTGCTACCCTAGAGGTCTACGTGTTGAATTTGAGAGCTCTGTAGTTTCTGAATTGCTACTAAACACACACACACACTGATAACTAAGTTTTTCTTCAGGTTAGTATCTCGTTATCAACAGCTTCATAGACAAATCACAGGCTGTCTGTTTTTTAAGGCCATTGGACTTTGACTTGAGATAAAATGTACAAAAGATTTCAGGGGTGAGATAAGAATTCAGCCATAATGTCAACAATTATGTTCTCAAAGAACTCTTCGGAAGGAGACACATTTATCTAATGTGCATTAAAATATTCTTTTTCAGGTGACTGTTTTGGAGGGTTTCTTGATTTTATATAGAAGCAATACGGCCTAGTAGATGGGCCTGGGGTCAGAAGGACCTGGGTTCTAATCCCAGCTCTGCCACTTGTCTGCTGTGCAACATCAGGCAAGTCACTTCACTTCTCTGTGCCTCAGTTACCTCATCAGTAAAATAGGGCTTGAAACTATGAGCCCCATGTGGGACTGGGATGGGGACTGTGTCAAACCTTACTTGCTTGTATCCACCCCAGCGTTTAGTTCAGTGTCTGGCACATAGTAACACTTGACCAATTCCACAATTATTAAGTGCCCTGTTTCTCAAACGTTAGGGGCAATATTAAAGCAGTAGACTAAAAGCATCTTCTCAAGATATCAAAAATTCACTCTGGTTGAGAGAACAACGTTCCACCTGACACAGCTAGCCTCCAGATTAAAATAAGTTAAGTGACAATGTCTTTTTTTTAACAAAGCTAATGTGATGACAGGTCACACCGTCTATGATCTCTCAAATTCACCTTTTAGGAAAAATAATGATCGTACTTATGAAGGGCCAACTATGTGCCAATCGCTATGCTAGGCACTGGGGTAGATACAAGATCACCAGGACAGATACAGTCCCTGTCCCACATAAGAGTCCCATAGAGGTAAGGGAAGAGTGGGTTTAATTATTGCCATTTTCCAGATGAGATCACGTGGCTCTCCCAAGGTCAGAGAAGGCAGCTAGCAGAGCTGGGACTAAAACCCAGGTCTTCTGATTCCCAGATCTCTCTTCAACTCTTCCCATTAGGCCGTGTTCCTCTAGTACCCAAAAGGCCATTTTAGCCCCAACAGAAAATGCTATTCCTTCTTAAAAGCCACCTCAGTTCTCTTTTCATGAGGGGGGAAAAAGAAAGTACCTAGCTAGAGGAGTTTCTGTGCTCTGGGCAACAGATCACTGCTTGGTTTCCCTTTCATTTCCCTTTCACCTGCTCAGGCCCAGCTAGAACTCAAAGTCACCTTCCATCTCAGGTGACACAGGAGCCTCTCCAGGACAAGGTGGTAGATCAGGTCTCCCTGTCAGTGTGCACCTGCTCCCTCTCTCCCCCTCAAGTAAGCGCTCAATAAAATCCGATTGACAGAGGGACATTCTCTCATCTCAGCTCCTCCTGTTGGTCACCTGCTCTGCATCTGCCCAGGAGTTGGTCTCGGGTATCAGTGTACTCTTTCTCCAGTGCGTGCCTCTGCCTGGGCCTCGGGAACTGATTATTATGTCTCATACGAACCCAGCAGGCTTCCTGGAAACTGTCTGATGCTAATAGTCCCAGACCCTGCTCAAAGGCAGCGAGGTAGAAATATAACTATTACCATCATGCTTTCTTGGAATATGAGGATGCTCATCCTCTCCTTAATCCACCAGGGTATAATTTTGCCTCCAAAATAGCCATCATTTGGAGGAAGAGAAGGTGGGCCGAGAGCTTGAGACATTATCTTTTGCCTTGGCTTTTTAAGCATTTCTGAATCAAGGCAAGTACCATTAGTTGCAAATCACATGGCTTCAACAGAATTTTCCCATAATGAGGACCAGAGCCTGGCTGTATTTTTCTAGTACTTGTTTATGCTCTGAGATCTAATGAGATTGATTACTCAGGGACCTCACCAGAAATGCGCAAATTCACCCCAGTGGATTTATTCTCTACAGCAAGTGCTCAACAAATACCATTGATAAATTTATTGATTACCATTGCTTTAATTAGACTGTCCTCAGAAGTAGCCATTTCAACATAACTCCGCTCCCTGTCCTTTGCTTGCCTATAATTTAATCCAAGAATTTTAGAACAATTCACTAGCTAAGGTGATAACAAACAGGCAACTTCCACCGAGAGGATATTGGAAGCCTGGGGACCTGATGCATTAGAAAGAAGAGTTTTTGTTTAACTTTGAGAGTCAATAGGCATGTTCTGTATTTTCTGATTGAACAATCACGTGATGTATTAATGGCACAGTGCAGAAAGCAGCAATTCAGTGAGACTATATCCAAGTTTAGCCTAGTCTTAGAGGAAATGAAAGATTGCAAAGGGCTTCCTGCAAGCCATCCAATCAATTACTGGTATTTATTGAGTGTTGACTGTGTGCAGAGCACTGTACTAAGTACTTGGGAGAGTATGATACAATAGGCTTGGTAGACATGATCCCTGCCTTCAAAGACCTTAGAGTCTAGTGGAAGGTGTTATAAATACAGAAATTTTCCAGCTCTCGGGATACACATTTCAATATTTCCTAAGGCCAAATGAATCCTTTTCCTACAGTATTTGAATTTGGTTTTGGAAGAGTTAATTGCCCTGGGAATTGTTATTGGATCATAGAGATTCCGTCTTTCAGGTCCTCTAGCATCCAAATCTAGTTGACCTAACTTTGGATGGAAACTGCCTTCTTGTGAATGACATCTTCTTGCCAGATCCAATGGCCTCTACTCCGTCCTAACCCTTGTCGATCTCTAAGCTTCTTTCAACACTGCGGACCGGGCTTTCCCCCTAGAAATATTATCTAACCTTGGTTTGTCCTCTCCTGGTTTGTTTGTTTATTTATTTATTGTATTTGTTAAGTGCTTACTCTGTGCCAAGTACCATATTAAGCACCGGGCTATATACAAGCTAATCAGATTGGACACAACCCATGTCTCACAAGGCATCTCATGGTATTATTCCTCATTTAACAGATGAAGTAGTTGAGGCACAGAGAAGTTAAGTGATTTGCCCAAGGTCACAGAGCAGAAGAGTGGCAGAATCTGGATTAGATCCCATGTCCTTCTGATGCTCAGGCCAACACTCTATCCACTAAACGATACTGCTTCTCACTGGGCCATGCTGCTGTTTTGTTTTTTTTTATGGTTATTTGTTAAGTGCTTGTTATGTGCCAGCCACAGTTCTAAGCATGCTGGGGTAGAAACAAGCTAGCCAAGTTGGACACAGTCCCTGTCCCACATGGGTCTCATACCCTTAATTCCCATTTTACAGATGGGGTAACTGAGGCACAGGGAAGTGAAGTGACTTGCCCAAGGTCACACAGCAGATGGGAGGTGGAGCCAGGATTAGAACCCAAATCCTTATGACTCCCAGCCCTGTGATCTATCCACTATGTCATGCTGCTGGTTCTCCTCTCTAGCTGTTCCTTCTCAGTCTCTTTTGCAGGCCCCTCTTCTTCCTCCCACCCCTCAACTGTGGAAGTCTCTCAAGGCTCAGTTATGGGTCTCCTTCTACTCTCCATCTTCCTCCACTCCATGGGAGAACTCATTCACTTCTACTCCCATTTCTATGTAAATGATTCCCAGATCCACATGTCCAGCCTCTCTCCTTTTCTATCATCTCGCAATTCCTCCTGCCTTCTACTTGGATGTACCTCTGACAATTAAAACCTAACATGTCCAAAGAGAAATCTTCATCTTTCCACCCAAACACTGTCGTGGCCTTGACGTTCCGATCACTACAGGCAGTACTATCACCCTCTCTCTCACACAAGCTTGTAACCTTGGCATTATCCTCGAATCATCTTTCTCATTCCACCCACACATTCCATCCGTCATCAAATCCTGTAGGTTGTACCTTTACAATATCTCCCTTTCCAACCTTTCCTTTCCATTCAAACTGTTACTATATTACATTGATCCGGCAACTTATCATATCCTGACGAGTATTCTCACTGACCTCCCTGCCTCCTCTCTCTCTTCACTCCAGTCCTTACTTTGTTCTGCTGCCTGGATCATATTTCTAAAAAAACATTCAGCTGCCAACTTACCTCTCCTCAAAAATCTTCAGTGGTTGCTCATTCACCTCCATGGCAAACAGAAACACCTTACCAATGGCTTTACAGCACTCAGTGTGTCTTCTCCTATCTTACCTCTCTGATTTTCTACTTCAACCCAGTCTGCTCACTTTGCTCTTCCAACATCAACCTATTCACTGTACCTCAATCTCAACCATCCGGCAGCTGACCGCTTGACCACATCCTCCATCTGACCTAAAACTCCATGCTTCCCGCCCCCCAAACACACACACAGGACAGATCATCACTCATCCCACCTTCAAAGTCTTAATAAAATCATATCTTCTCCAAGAAACCTTCCCCGACGAAGCCTTCATTTCTTCCCCCTTCTGTGTCGCCTATGCACTTATCGGTACCTCTTAAGTCCTTGATAGTCACCCCACCCTCAGCCACACAGCTCTTATGTACACATCTATAATTTATTTTAATGTCTGTCTCCCCTTCTGGATTTTAAGTTCCTGGTGGGTAGAGAATGTGCCTACCAACTCTGTAGCATTGTACTCTCCAAAGTGCACAGAGTAAGTGCTCAATAAACAATCGTTGATTGTGAATTAAACCATTAATACTTGATTGTTTTTGAAAATTCCCACAAATTGACTTTAAGCCCTCACTTAATGTGACCCTTTTGCACAGATTGGCTTCAGCTTTACTGATCCTGCCCCGTTAAACACCCACCTACTTTCGCATCACAGTGCAAAAGCTCGTCTTGTAAGAGAGGCCTTTTCTGATTACCTCCAACCATCTCCAACCAACAAATACCACCCTTAACCCATTCCTAACTCATTTGTAATTTTCCTTTATACAGAAAGACAAGTACAGTGCATGTTCACGGTATATCTGCCTTGTTTCCTTTATTAGATTGCAATCTGCTTGAGGGCAGGGATCTGCCTGTTCCTTAATCACATGTATCCCAAGTGCCTAGGAAATTCCTTTGTGAGAATCAATGCATTCAATAGATTGTCTATCGTCTACCTCTCTATCAAGCTCTCCATTATGCTGTAGATTCTAGGCAGTATTTCAATTTATTTCAGCACTATGAAAAAGTGCTATTATTCTGGTTCTCTTAATGCCTTTATTCTGGGTAGTATTCACTATAGGTAAGAATGTTGTCCCTTTTGTTATTAACATATTTGATATTTTCTCAACTCTAAAATCAAAGGATCACTTAATGAAGAACTATTTCCTGTAACCCAGAATGGCTTCCATGAAGAAGCCAACTTTTTTTTTTAAAACTAGCTCTTTCCATAAGTAACTATATATAAGACCTTATCCTTCACATCTTATCCAATCAAAGAAAAGGATAAAGTTTCTAGAAACAAATCTGATCCTCATTAGCTAACAAACATGCCAGGCTCATTAGTACAATTCATTTGTTTTAGGGAAGTTTCATACACATCTATACTTTACTGCTGGACTCAGAGAACCATATAAACAAGCACAGTGCAATCAAATCCCTTGCTAAGAGAACAGAACATTTAACTACCTCCACATACCAAGTTACTACAAGGGTCAGCTTGATGATGGTTGCAATCAGGTTATTTTTAGAGTGAAAACATTTCTCACTTATTCTTAGGAATTCAGGGCTGCAGGATACACATGGAAAAAAGAGATGGTATTGAAAAATTAGGTTTACAGACACCCACCATCTTTTTCTTTTCTGAATCACAAAAGACATGGTGCAATTTAGGGGTGGAAAGTTCACAACTGAAATGGTGGTGAGTTTGGACACTTGCCTCATCCTCCTAAATCTTTAGCCTTCACACTTATATGGCATTTAATTTTTAAGCTGGTGCCAATGAGTGGGAGCGATTTCCTATGTATCAGAAACAATTTAAACCTGCCAGGTTTTATGATGCATACAGAGCTGTTCCAAGTGTTTAGGGTTTTCATATTGTTGATGAAATGCTATTGTAAAATGAATTTACAACATTCCCTCCGCCACAGCGCCCCCCCGCTCCACCCCGCAAGTCTTAAACATCCCAGAGGTCTAGCTAGGCCCAAAATTGCTTGGGGAGAAAATAGACTTTTAGTTGAAGGGAGAGAAAAAAGACCTAGAATTCAATAAAACTCAGAGAGTAACACATTAAAGTATTCCATCATTAATGAATTCCTCCAAATATTTCTCCACAGAGTTGTGTTATATAACCTTAGTTGATAGAAACCATTCTTGAAGTAAGACCACATTTCCAATTCACAAGAGAAGTTCTAAATAACTTCTGGTATTTAGTTATGATCATAGATGCAATTTCATGTTACTGAAATGCTTTTAATTAAAGGAAAAAATGTTGGGAATCGTGACCCACACATTCAATATACTGCTCCAAGCATCAGAACCATTCGATTTTGTTACAGATGTTTTTCTGGGGAGAGTAAGTTTGGATCCCGATGCCGCTGAAGTGGTTTTAATTTAAAGAGGGTTTTTCTGGCCTTAAAGCTCTAACACAATGAAACAAAACCCCTCAACACGCATCCCTTACCTTCGACGAACACCTCAGCAGATGTCGTATCTGAGCCACTAGGGTTTGTAGCCAGACAAGTGTAGCGGCCGGTGTCGTCTTCGAAGGCTTCGGCTATGATTAAAGCGTGGAGGTCTCCACCTTCACACTGGATTTGGATATCGGGAGAGTTCTGCAGCTCTTTCCCTTCACAGAACCATCTGCAGGCCACATGCAAGGAGAGAGACAGAAAAGAAAGAAAGGAATGGGTCACTTTAAAGCAATAAAGTGCAGGTGAGAGGCTGGCTGCTCTGTAATAAGACACTTCTCTGATAAGAAGTCCCCTAAAAGTTAGCAATGAAAAATGTGTATTGTGGACTCAGCTTGTGTCTCAAAAATCCCCCAAACTGAAAATGGATGGAAACCAATGATTTATTTCATCTAAGAAGAGGAATCCCAGAGTTTAGTTCATGCAAAGTTTATTTTCACCCCAAACCATCTTCTGGTGTGCTGATCCACATTTTTCTTCAAATTTATTCCTTCATGACCCTTATTTTGCTACAGACACCAGAAACAATTTCAATTTTACTGTGTAAAATGAAAAAAGATATCCTTTTCACGAAACTTAAAGCATAACCTACTTAAATGTAATCATTGTTATGATTAAACTGTCTTCAGAGCAATAAAGAGTCTTTAAATGAAGGGGCTGTAATGATTTCAACATCTCTCTCCTCACTCTCAATCCACAGTCTTTCTCATCTGCTCTTAGACTTGCAATCAGCCTAGCGACAACTAACAATTCTTCCCCGGTTGCCTGATACTTTAATAGGAGGTTCTTAAATCCTGCATGGCCTTGGACAGACTTCACAAAGACACAGAGGGTTCTGCTGTAATTTATTTTTACTGGTCAGCTCTTTTCCTTTCCCAAACAACCAAGGAACCTGGTGTGACAGACTCCAAAGCCCGACCATATATTAGACCACGGAGCCTCTCTTGCACCCATGGTCATCCTCCCTCCACTTCTTGTGGTCTGAGTCCTCCTCCAAACATGCTGCTTTTGCTTTCCTGCCTTCCAGAAAACTGACCGTGCCATTGCCCTGAAAGCCCAGAAAGTCTGATGTGCTTTAAAAGAAAGAAATAATAATAATAATAATAATAATAATAATAATGGTATTTGTTAACTGCTTACTATGTGCCAAGCATTGTCCTAAGTGCTGGGGCAGATGCATGCAAGGTAATCAGGCTGTCCCACGAGGGGCTCACAGTCTTAATCCCCATTTTTACAGATGAGGTAAATGAGGCACAGAGAAATTAGGGGTCTTGTCCAAAGTCACACAGCAGACAAGTGGCAGAGCTGGGATTAGAACCCACGACCTCTGGCTCCCAAGCCTATGCTCTTGCCACTAGGCTATGCTGTCCTCACCTTCTGACTGCCTGAGTTACGAGTTGTGCTTCCAACACCTAATGGGTCCCTTTTTTCAGGCTTATGACATGGAGAAGCAGCATGGCCGGTGGATAGAAAACAGGTCTGGGAGTCAGCATACCCCAGCTTCTAGTCCCAGCTCCACCACTTGTCAACTGTGTGACTTTGGGCAAGTCACTTCACTTCTCTATGCCTCAGGTACCTCATCTGTAAAATGGAGACTAAGACTTTGAGCCTCATATAGGACAACCTGATTACTTTGTATCCATCCCAGTGCTAGAACAGTCCTTGGCACCTAGTAAGTGCTTAACAAATACCATCATCGGCATTCTTCTCTTCCTCGGTTACCTCATCTGTAAAATGGGGATGAAGACCGTGAGCCCCAAGTGGGACAGGACTGTGTCCAATCTGATTAGCTTGTTTCTACCCCAGCACGCTTAGAACAGTGCCAGGCACACACAGTAAGGGCTTAACAAATACCACAATTATTTTTACTATTATTGGATCCAACTTTGCAATTCTTGCCTCCTCCCTCTTCACAACTCTCCTGCTCTCCCTTGCAGTGTTTGCAGCCCTGACTCCCTGCACCTTCCCTGTTCAATGACATGTGCACATTTATGGCTTACCATCACCTGTGACCACCAAAATGGGAGGATGGGGGTGGGATGGGAGTGGAAAGAGGGGACTGGTAGTGAAAGGGGAGGGGGATGGCACCAAGCAGAGATTACCATTTAGCCCCTCCTGTCTCATTCTACCTTGCCACTTCTGCTGGGTCTGAAAAGGGGTCCGGCAGCAAGTGCCACCAAATTAAAATTCCTGAAAAGACTCCAGCCAAGACAGCTCCAAATCACTTCAAGACTCCCTGGGACCTCACCCAATCAGACCCCACCTTGAGCTCATTTTTTGGTAAAAGCAGGAGAGTTTAAAATTTCTCCATGCATTTTTCGATCATGTGTTGGTAGAAGAAATGCACACTTTAGAGTAAAGTATTAGACTATGTTTCCTTATGTGCTATATTTTTAATTTGTATTTTTACATCAATGTGACCACTATTTGCAATATAAAATACATGAATGAAGGCTATATTATTCATTTATAATTAAATACAGAATTTGGGAATGAATCATTCATTCATAACATTATTCCTATGGGAAAATTAATTCTGACTTACAATGTTTCAACTTAAAAATGCAGTTTACAGAAACAAATTGGGTTGTAAATCAGAGAACTACTTGTTGTAGGAAATGCCATTTCAAACCAAAGGATCACAATACTTTTTAATATTATTATTAAATATGATGTTTGTTAAGTGCTTACTATGTGCCAAGCACTGAGTGCTGGGGTAAATACATGGGGCTTCCAGTCTTAAGTAGGAAGAACAGGTATTGAATCATTATGTCATATTAATTTCACTTTGTCTGTCTTCCCCTCTAGACTGTAAACTCGTTATGGGCATGGAACATGTCTGCTAATTCTGTTGTATTATACTCTCCATACCCTTAGTACAGTGATCTGGACATATAGGAGCTCAATAAATACGATTGATCCATTTTGCAGATGAGGGAACCGAGGCATAGAGAAGTTAAGTGAGTTGCCCAAGGTCACACAGCAGGTAAGTGGAAGTGCTGGGATTAGAACTCACATCTTCTGATTCCCAGGTCCGTGATCTTTCCACTAGACTACACTTCTTCTCTAGACAACATTGTTTAGTACTTACTTAGTTCCTAGAGAAATATCTAAATATAATCTTATTTGTGACATTTTGTCTGGAAAAACATTCCACCTTGCCTAAATTTTAGATTTATAATTCAAGAAAATTGAACTCAGACTGTAAACTTTCCCCTCTAGACCCTACTCTCCTTCTGGACAGAGACATGTCTACCAACTCTGGTATGCTGTATTTATCCCAGTGCTTAGTAATGGATAATAATAATAATGATGACATTTGTTAAGTGCTTACCATGTGCCAAGCACTGTTCTAAAACCTGGGGTAGATACCAGGTAATCAAGTTGTCCTATGTGGGACTCACAGTCTTAATCCCCATTTTATAGCTGAGGTAACTGAGGCACAGAGAAGTGAAGTGGCTTGCCCAAGGTCACCCAACAGATAAGTGGCAGAGGTGGGATTAGAACCCACATCCTCTAACTCTCAAGCCCATGTTCTTTCCACTAAGCCATGCTGCTTCTCATGCCGTGCACATAGTAAAAGCTCAATAAATATGATCGATTGATAACTCAGGCCCATATCATTCTGAACTAATAATACAGTTAACTTGCTGTGAGCTCCCTTTTAGACTGTGAGCCCATTGTTGGGCAGGGATTGTCTCTATCTGTTGCCAAAGTGTATACTCCAAGGGGTTAGTACTGTGCTCTGCACACAGTAGGTGCTCAATAAATACGTTCGAATGAATGAATGAATAATTCATGCTGGAATGGGGCAGGGATACCACAGACAGCCCAAAAATCTGAATTTTCCTCTAATTCTACCCTCCTTTCTAATGAGTTTCACCTCTCTTCCTTTACCTAGCTTATCCTCCACTGTAGGTGGTGATGAGCAATGGAAGATCAGAATGGAAGGCAGAAGGAGGGACAGAGGTGGATGAAGTAACAAGTGATCTGGGCAATCACTCCCTAAAGAATGAAGGGACATCTAAAGCCACCAGATGTGTAAAAATCAGGACCTTTCAGTCAAGCATTCCTGGTAGGATCAGACCCATGTTTGATTTAACATAAACAAAAATTGACCACACAGAAGGAAGTGGAATGGGATTAACTCTTTCAAGTGACCTGGCCTCCATTTTGTTCACCAGGGCTCTTGTCCACTGGACTTATCGGTAACATAATGGCTCCCGGTTCTCCTAGAATATGGTGGTTGTGTTTCTTAAAGTACTCCCGGCTAAAAAAAGAGTATGACTGTTAGTGTGCAAGTGCACAATTGTTTCTTCCTACACCATGCTAAATCCAGACAGACGTGTTCCGTTAGAAGAACTTTTTCTAATCCTGTCACTGCGTGCTATCCAAAGTATTTAGTGAAAACATGTGTCCTGGTGGAACTGACTCTACTGAGTGAACATTGTACTAAGGTGTTGGGAACATCTAATAAAACTAAAAGCCACCGCCCCTGCCCTGAAACTCATGGTGGAGACAAGCAGATACGAGTCTGATTCAAATTGAGCCACTTCGTCTCATAACATTACTTGGCCAGGAGGGCCGGGCTTTTGTAGGAAACTCTATCTGTTCAGGGTACGACGCAGGAGAAACAGCATGGTGTAGTCAAGAGAGCAGGGGCCTGGGAGTCAGAAGGTCATAGGTTCTAATCCTGACTCTGCCACTTGTCAGCTGCCGTGACCTTTGGCAAGTCACTTCACTTCTGTGTACCTCAGTTACCTCATCTGTAAAATGGGGATTGATACTGGGAGCCCACAAGAGAAAGGGATTGTGTCCAATTCACTTTGCTTGAATCCACCCCAGCGCTTAGTTAGGTACCTGGGACTTCGTAAGACCTTAACAAATACCATCATCATTACCATGATTAAGATCCCCAGTGATGCCTTCCACTTTCCTTATTTACCATCATCCCTCTTAAACTCACCACTCAGCAGGGATTTCAATCCCTAGTGAATTCCAAATGGATATCCAAAGTCAATCTCCACCATGTCTGCCATGAAACCAGAGAACAAATAACAGGCTTGGTGAGACTGGGCCATCACGGTCATAATCAAACCAGGCCCACTCTGAATCTTGTTCCATTTTGTAATTAGAGGCTTCAACTCCGTCCTGTGCGCTGGCGGATTGAGGGGTCACAAGCAACACTGTTTTTTGCCAGGAACTATTTATTCAGTTGTGTCTAGTTTTATAATTAAGTTTTGAGTCAAAATATTTCCTGGCAACCAAATTGCCTCCTCACTCCTCTTTTTGCTCTCTGCTCTTTACCCATCTCTGGCCCAACCCCCCGCTCTCCTCTCTAGCAGTGCGTCCAAGCCTGGAACAGCGTAGCGGCATTCTTGTGGAGCGAGATTTGGGGAGAATGCAATCCAAGAATAGGGGAACGTGGAGCCATAAGGAGGACATGAATTGGTTATAATGTGATGTGGCCTGAAGGGCTAGTGGTTCCAAAAAGCCGTCGCAACCAGAATCAAAATATCGCTTGTGGAATCAGCTCAACAGCTGATTCCATTGTTTATTGGAAAGTGAATTTAAAGCTGCTGCTGATTGGTTCCCAGTGCTGTGTTAATGACCTGTAGAGAAAGTGTCAGAGAAGATGTCAAGAGAAGGCAGATTGCTTGAAACGAGCTTATTTGTTTCCCACAGCCTCGTTGAATTTGACATGGTGTGACAGAAGCCATGAACTATTACAATTATTTTTGAACCCCTTTCACTTTAACTCCTGATTTTCCAATAAAGCAACTGTCGATCCAAAACCAGTTTTTGGGTAATGAGCGTTTGCAGTAATGCAGATACCATGTTGTTGGAGGTCTACCTATTCATTTTTTCTTCTAGGCTATATTTAGTTCCCATTATTAAGATTAAATCGATCAATCAATGGTATTTATTGAACGCTTACTGTGTGCGCAACACTTCACGGAGCACTTGGGAGAGTACACCGCAACAGTTGGCAGACACGCTCCCTACCCACAGTGAGCTTACAGTTAAGAGGGGGAGGCAGATATTAAAGTAAATTATGGGTATGTATTTTAATGCTGTGGGGCTGAGGGTGGGGTAGATATCAAGCTCTCAAAGGGTGCACAGGAAATGCAGAAAGGAGAGGAAGTTGGGGAAATGAGGACTTGGTCGGAGAAGGCCTCTTGGAGGCTCACTCCTGAAGACACGGTCTCCGCCGCTACTCTCTCCAGCGGAGGCCTCTCCTTCTCCCACTCCCCCAGACTCACCGGTAAGGGAGGAGGCGTCGGCTTCCTCCTCTCACCCCGTTGCCGCTTCCGCACTATCCCTCCTCCCCCCCCCCCTTCCCTTCCTTCGAAGCCCATATCATTCGCCTCTACCACCCCCTCCAGATACTCGTCGCTGTCATCTACCGCCATCCCGGTCCCACCTCTGACCTCTTCAACCACCTAGACCCCTTCTTCACCTTCCTTCTCTCTTTCTTTCTGCCCACTCTGATCCTCGGAGACTTCAACATCCATACGGATGTACCCGACGACTCCTCTGCCACCTGCCTGCTATCCTTCCTCGACTCTGCCGACCTCCTGCTCCACCATACCGCGCCCACTCACCGACTAGGTCACACCCTCGATCTCGTCATCTCCTACCGCTGCACTATCTCCTCCCTCACCGACTCTGAAATCCCTCTCTCTGACCATAACCTTCTCACCTGCCTCATCTCTCACACTCCCTTCTCCTGCAAATCTTCGCTACTGCCCCACAGAGACCTCCGCTCTCTCGATCCCATCCGTCTTTCCAAAAGCATCTCTCCTCACCTTGCTGCCCTGTCCTCACTTCCCACTCTCGATGATCAGGTCTCCGCTCTCAACTCCACCCTATCTACTCATCTCAACTCTCTCACCCTCCTTTCCCTCCGCCGCTCTCGTTCCACTAACCCACAGCCCTGGATCACCTCTGCTGTCCGCCTCCTACGCTCTTATGCTCGAGCTGCTGAGCGCTGCTGGCGAAAGTCCAAGCACCAAGCTGACCTCACACACTTCAAATTTATCCTTTCCTGCCTTAACTCTGCCCTCTCCTCCGCCAGGCAAAACTTCTTCTCCTCCCTCATCGACACCCATGCCCGTCACCCCGCCGATTGTTCCGGACCTTTAACTCTCTCCTTAGGCTCCCTGTTCCTCCCCCTCCCCCATCTCTCACCCCCAATGATCTGGCCACCTATTTCCTCACGAAAATCAACACGATCAGGTCTGAGCTCCCCAAAGTCACCCCTCCGCCTCTCCCCTCCCCCCCACCAACCCCCTCCCCTACTTTCCCATCCTTCCCTGCAGTATCCTCAGAGGAGATCTCTTCCCTCCTCACAAGTGCCACCCCCTCCACCTGCGCCTCGGACCCCATTCCCTCTCACCTTATTAAAACCATCGCCCCTGCCCTCCTCCCTTCCTTGACTTCTATTTTTAACCACTCAATCTCCAATGACTCCTTCCCCTCTGCCTTCAAACATGCCCACGTCTCCCCCATCCTAAAAAAACCCGCTCTCGACCCCACTTCCCCTTCCAGTTATCTCCCTATTTCCCTACTATCCTTCCTTTTCAAAATCCTAGAACGAGTCGTCTACAATCGCTGCTTAGAATTCCTTAACTCCCATTCTCTCCTGGACCCCCTCCAATCTGGCTTCCGCCCCTCCACTCTACCGAGACTGCTTTCTCTAAGGTCACCCGCGATCTCCTTCTTGCCAAATTCAATGGCTCCTACTCCATTCTAATCCTCCTTGACCTATCGGCTGCCTTTGACACTGTCGACCATCCCCTCCTCATCTATACCTTATCTCACCTTGGCTTCACGGACTTCGTCCTCTCCCGGTTCTCCTCTTATCTCTCTGGCCGGTCATTCTCGGTCTCCTTCGCAGCCGCCTCCTCCCCCTCCCATCCTTTAACTGTTGGAGTTCCTCAAGGGTCAGTTCTTGGCCCTCTTCTGTTCTCCATTTACACTCACTCCCTCGGTGAACTCATTCGCTCTCACGGCTTTGACTTCCATCTCTACGCAGATGACACGCAGATCTACATCTCCGCCCCGTCCTCTCCCCCTCCCTTCAGGCTCGCATCTCCTCCTGCCTCCAGGATGTCTCCACCTGGATGTCGGCCCGCCACCTAAAACTCAACATGAGCAAGACTGAGCTCCTCATCTTTCCTCCCAAACCTGGTCCTCTCCCAGACTTCCCTATCACCGTGGATGGCACGACCATCCTTCCCCGTCTCTAGGGCCCGCGATCTCGGTGTCGTCCTTGACTCGTCTCTCTCGTTCACCCCACACATCCTATCCGTTACCGAGACCTGCCGGTATCACCTTTACAATATCGCCAAGATCCGCCCTTTCCTCTCCACCCAGACGGCTACCTTACTGCTATGGGCTCTCGTTATATCCCGGCTAGACCACTGTGTCAGCCTTCTCTCTGACCTCCCTTCCTCCTCTCTCGCCCCGCTCCGGTCTATTCTTCACTCCGCTGCCCGGCTCATCTTCCTGCAGAAACGATCTGGGCATGTCACTCCCCTTCTTAAACACCTCCAGTGGTTGCCTATCAACCTCCGCTCTAAACAAAAACTCCTCACTCTAGGCTTCAAGGCTCTCCATCACCTTGCCCCTTCCTACCTCTCCTCCCTTCTCTCTTTCTACCGCCCACCCCGCACGCTCCGCTCCTCTGCCGCCCACCTCCTCACCGTCCCTCGGTCTCGCCTATCCCACCATCGACCCCTGGGCCGCGTCCTCCCGCGGTCCTGGAACGCTCTCCCTCCTCACCTCCGCCAAACTGATTCTCTTCCCCTCTTCAAAACCCTACTTAAAACTCACCTCCTCCAAGAGGCCTTCCCAGACTGAGCTCCCCTTCTCCCTCTACTCCCTCTACTACCCCCCCTTTACCTCTCTGCAGCTTAACCCTCTTTTCCCCCCATTTCCCTCTGCTTCTCCCCCCTCCCTTCCCACCCCCTCAGTACTGTACTCGTCTGCTCAAGTGTATATATTTTCATTACCCTATTTATTTTGTTAATGAAATGTACATCACCTTGATTCTATTTAGTTGCCATTGTTTTTTTGAGATGTTCTTCCCCTCGACTCTATTTATTGCCATTGTTCTTGTCTGTCTCCCCCGATTAGACTGTAAGCCCGTCAAACGGCAGGGACTGTCTCTATCTGTTGCCGACTTGTTCATTCCAAGCGCTTAGTACAGTGCTCTGCACAATACTATTGAATGAATGAATGAATGAGATGTGATTTTAATAAGGCTGAGGGCGAGGAACATGTGGTCTCTCGGATATGAAAGGGGAGGGAGTTCCGGGTCAGGGGCAGTGAAATAGATGAAATAGATGAGATTGGCTTTTCTTGAGAGTGAAATACTCGATTACATAATTATGAAGCAGAACAACTAACAGCCGCTGATAACTCAAAACAAGGTGAAGGCGAAGTAAATCCTATTCACTTCTCTCCTGGCAAATCCTGATGGATCAGTTCTTAATGAAAGAGACCCCCAAGATTATCCTAGTGTTTTGAAGTTTTAGACCATATTTAAGGCAGTGACGTTGACTTAGTTATGCTTCTCGACATCATATTTCTGTGGGCTTTGTGGCAGAGGATTAAAAGCATTTAGTACACATTCCTTAGGGAAGAGGTAAAGATCAAGCCTGTGGACTTAAACGCTTGACTGTCTGGCTGAAATTTTTTCTGTACTGAGTTTGTTGGTTGCTATTTCAGCTCAGATACAATAATAATAGTATGATATGCCCGTTGGTGGGAAAATGTAAAAAAGGGAGATTCAAATTAGATGACAGAAAGATGTAAATCATCTCTTTCAGGAGAACACTTTACTTTGGTTGCTTGGATGGTGACAGTGAGGCAGAACAGGATAGAAAAATAGGAAGTGGAGGCTTGAAACAGTTCTAGCCCTTGAATGTTTATAGGACTTGGTCCTAGCCTCTTTACAGCTCAGTTTCCCCAATTTAAAAGTGATTATAATATTATCTGCCTAAATCCCACAGCATACTGAATGCAAAACCCCGATTCATCTCTTTTTCTAAAATATTAGATAGTGGGCTTTGAGAGAGACTGTCTGAGAAAAATGTCAAGACGCCTTTGAAGAGAACATAAAAGAACCATAGAAGATTTTCTTCAAGAGTTGAACATGTTCTCTTATTTTTGCCCATTTCACTCTACAGAATATCAGTAAAGAGAGAGGTCTCCCCACCTTTGAAATCCTTCTAAATAAGCAACACCTCCTACCAATCAATCAATGGCATTTATTGAGTGATTACTGTATGCAGAGCACTGTTTTAAGCACTTGGGAGAGTAAATTGCAACAGAATTAATGGTCATGTTCCCTGCCCATAATGAGTTTACAGCCCAGAAAAGATTCTCTGACTAATCCCAATCTCTTTGATTATATCATTGCATCCATGTCTCTTCCCACTTGTGTATTTATAGGCTTACTTCTTCCACTATTTCTCTATTCACTTTCACCTACTTTTGTTTTTAAACAGCTCTATATTGTTCTTTTTGTATGCTTAAAATTTGTGTCTGATGCCTATGCTCAATCAATCAATAGACTTTATTTGGCACTTACTGTATGCAGAGCATTGTACTAAGCACTTGGGGGAGTACAGTACAACAGAATTAATAAATATACGAGGAGTTTCCAGTCTAGAGAGGAGTTTCCAGTTTAGAAACTCCCTGTTAGAATATATATTCCCAAAGAGACTTTTACTTTTATTACATACTTCCAAGTGCCTAGCTAGTGATCTGAACTTAGTAAATACTGAAGATAAAAAGGAAGAGGAGGTAGCAGTAAGCAAAAAACTAGATAATCCACAAATTGAATAACCAGCCTTCTGAGTGAACAAGAGCTAAATAGACAATGAATATTCTTGCTGGAACTGGTTGGCAGATGACAAGATATACTAATTTTTCCACCACCTTCTTCCAAATCGCTCATGGTGCCCACAACCACCCTCTGAAAAAGATGGGAGGACTGATTCAAGAGGGAGAAACTGAGGTACACAGAGCCAACTTACCCAAGGCCATTATGTTAATAAGCAGTAGGGTTGGGATCGCAACCCAGATCTCCCAATTCCTCACCCCATTCTTTATTCATCAGACTTCTCCTCCCTCTGAAGATGAAATAATAACTCCATTCACATGCTTGGGATAAAAAGGTAGTTTCAAAATCCTAGAGGCCCTTTTCAACAGCACTCCACCAATTGGCAAACTACAAACTGCAAAATGTTTGCAAACTGCAAACAGATTCCTCTAACATGCCATAAGGAAGGACTCACAAAAGACTCTTGTCTAAAAGCATAAACATAAATGGAGAAACATGGTGATTAAGCACCGTTTCTTGAGAAACAGGTCAAGATTTCCACCAATTTATAATCTAGTAGTGGCCTATGTTTGGCCCAAATCACTAGGAATTAAGCGGTTCATGTTTCTTCCTCTCAAGTTTTTGAAGAAAATTGAATTCGAGAGAAGCAGACCTTAAAGATGAGGCCTAGTTGAATGACCACTATCCCTGTGTAAATAAGAAACACTTTTTCATTCCTATTGGTGTCAGCTACAATCAGAAAGGAAGATGGGCAAATAATAATGTTGATATTTGTTAAGCGCTTACTATGTGCAGAGCACTGTTCTAAGCGCTGGGGTAGATACAGGGTAATCAGGTTGTCCCATATGAGGCTCACAGTCTTAATCCTCATTTTACAGATGAGGTAACTGAGACAAAGAGAAGTTAAGTGACTTGCCCACAGTCACACAGCTGACAAGTGGTGGAGCAGGAATTCGAACCCGTGATCTCTGACTCCCAAGCCTGTGCTCTTTCCACTGAGCCACGCTGCTAAACTGTAGTGATATCCAGTAATATGGCCTAGTGTTGAGGTACATATGAGCTCACTGTGTCTGTTGTTGTGTTGTACTCTCCCAAGCACTTAGTACAGTGCTCTGCACACAGTAAGTGCTCAATAAATAAAATTAAATGAATGAATGAATGAATCCACTGGAATGACTTCTCTGGGGAAATTCACCCCAGGTCAAGATTCTGAGTTGATGACATGCAAGAATTTAAGTCTCCCCTCAATCTCCAAATCTTATAATTGGTTTCTGTATACTCTTACGATCAATATTATTGTCTTTTGATTATTTTGATGATTGCTGAAAAACATCTAGCTTTTGATTTTCAAACTTCAAATGAGAGAAGAGAACTAGAAAAAATTTCATCCCTTAAAATCTTTAAAGGTGGACTTCCTCTAGTGCTTGAAAATGTGTGTACCCCACAGGAAGAGAAAGAGAAAGTAGAGGACACAAATATAATTGTGCATCTTTACAGTTGGTGTACTTTAATGTGAGTCATTGGGCCAGGACACTGATAAAATAAAAACCAGGGCCTGCATTTGAAATTCTATTGCCAAATCTTACTGATTTTTTAGCCACAGTATTTTTGGCATTCACCCCCTTGCTTTCCATCCAAACAGCCATCACCCTGGTTCAAGCGTCTGTCATTTCCCAATTAGGTTATTACATCAGCCGCTTCACTGATCTACCTGCCTCCAACCTTTTCCCTTTTCAGTCTCTGCTATTCTTTATGGTCCTGGTCATCTTCCAGGCGTACGGGATTCGTTTCTCCTCTCAAAACCCTCCAAAGATTATGCATTTCTCTTTGTATCAAACAAAACTCCTAACCATGGGAGCAGCATGGCCTACTGGGTAGAGCACGGGCCTGGGAGTCAGAAGGTCATGGATTCTAATCCCGGCTCTGCCATGTGTGTGCTGTGTCAACTTGGGCAAGTCTGTGCCTCAGTTACCTCTGTGCCTCAGTTACCTCATCTGTAAAAAATGGGGATTAAGAGTGTGAGCCCAGTGCGGGACAGGGACTGTGTCCAACCTAATTAACTTGTATAAACTACCCCAGTGCGTAGAAGAGTGCTTGACACTCAGTAAGCGCTTAACAAGTACCATAATTATTATTATTATCATTATTATGAAATTCCATGCTTTCTACTGGCTTTCACCTTCTTCCATATATGATCTTTCCTTCCCAGTTGGCATTCGATGTTCTTTTTAAATTCACCAACTTCCTGTCCCTTGCTCTCTCCTGCTTCAGGCCCCTTACATACACTGTTCCGTCTGTTTGGAATTCTTTTCCCCTTCAGATACACTGGGCCACAACTCTCCCCAGCTTCTAGGCCTTTCTGAAATCCTGCCTCTTCCAAGAAGCAACCCCTAACTCTCTCCTTCCCAGATCACATCATTGGAACAAACACCTCAGCACTTATGCATTTACTGACACCCATACCTTTTATGACTAAAGCCTCTTTTCCTTTTCTTCGACTCCCTTCTGCGTCGCCCTGACTGGCTCCTTTTACTCATCGTCCCCCTCCCAGCCCCACAGCTCTTATGTACATATCTATTTATTTCTATTAATGTCTTTCTCACCCCTAGACTGGAAGTTCACTGAGGATAGGGAATGTGTCTCTTTTATCGTACTCCCCCAAGAGCTTATTACAGTGCTCTGCACACAGTAAGTGCTCAATAAATACAATCGACTGACATCAGTTCACATACCCATTTACTCATGTATGCAACTTTCTCTTTTTGTTATAACTGCTGTGACTGTTTTCACTCCTAATTGTAAATAATTTGTGTCTGTCCATGTCCCCTATTAATCACAAGGTCTTTGATGGGAAGCATCACTTCTTTCACTTCCATTGTTCTCTGCCAAACAATACAGTACTCCACAAACAGCGGCTTAGAGCTCACACTTAATACTAATGATGGCTAGATTGATTGAACTGACGTCATTAATCCAGAGAAATGGAAAAGCAAGGATCCACCGTGTGATAAGAAATGCCTGTTTTTATAATTTCCTTCTGGGTCTGACCTCTAAGACATTGAATTTGACATTCTGACATTCAGTAATTTCCAAGCTTTCACACAGATAAAGAGAAAAGATTGGATGAAAACTTTCTAATCCAATATGGATGGTCACATTCATTTTAAAGCATGCATCACACTTATGCAATAAGGATAGAGATTCCAAGGTAAAATTTGCAACAATAATGGGCAGTTCACTCAGTGTCATATATCTCTATATTTAGAGTTGCATTAAAACCTTCCCGGGGGTCCTGAATTAGCAATGGATTGCTTCAGTGCATACCAAGTACTGTACAATGGCCCTGGTATTCAGGAATTGATTTCCCAAAACCGCTTTCTGTTTTGACTAATTTCTTCTTCCCGCTGTGTGTCTTTCTCCACAGCAATTTGGCAACTGAAAGGTCATATGCTGGTCCAACAGTGATTCAGTGATATTTACTCAACTGACATACTTCAGCACTGTGGCCCCAACCAGGGCACTGTGGTATGGAAATCTGAGAAGCTGTACTAAAGTCAAACAGAATATTGAGCTCTCAGCTTTCCACATTCCTGGGTCTGGTTAGGAACGACAGCTGGCTTTGGATCAGAATTAGATGGCAAGTGGACGACAGCCAAAGCTCGCTGAAGGGACAGACTGAGGGTTGAGAAGCCAGATGCTTCAGGAGAGGGGTGATTGTCACATGACAAGCCTCAAATGCTCAGAGCATTGTCAAGAGGTCAGAGCAATTTAGACACCTCCGTGTTACTTCCTAACTCTTCTTTCTGGAGTGACCCTGGCAACTGCTTGTGGGACTCCAATGTTACATATTGGGATGGTATTTGTGTTCTTGGAATGCCCAGCTTTATGGGACACTAAGTTATACTGGAATATACATCAGAGAACATTTTTCTTCCGTTTTCTTCAGTTTTTCTGCCTTTCTCTGGAGGATGGACCATGAGAATCAGAGTACCTGGTTCCTTCAAAAGTAGAAGAGAGGGCAATAGGGAGATGTTAATGTCAACCATATTCTACTGACTTTTTTCTGGTATTTGTTAAGTTACAAAGTTAACTTAAAAGTTAAGTTGTTTAAGCCTACTCTATGTCACACATTGTTCTAAGCAATGGGGTAGATATAAGTGAATTTGGTTGGACACAGTCCCTGTCCTGCATAGCTCACAGTCTAAATAGGAGGGAGAACAAGAGAAGTAAGGCACAGAGAAGTTAGGTGATTGCCCGAGGTCACACGGCAAGCAATCGGCAGAGCCGGGATTAGAACCCAGGTCCTCTGAATCCCAGGCCCATGTTCTTTTCACTAGGCCATGCTGCTTCCCTGAGTTCTAATCAGTGGTTAAGTCCTATCTACTGCTGAGATGTAGGGATAACTGGCAAGCTAATGGACAGTGTAAATTTATTCCGGAGATCTCAAGCATGTTAAGTCGAACTCTTACTATATAAAATCCCTTTATTCAAGACTCTATTGGTTTGAGTTATCCTTCAAGTTAAAAAACGATGCCATTGTTGGTGAGATTTGAACTTTACGTGTCTTGTCACTGAAAGGACTGATGTGTGATCGTGACTTTTCGTAGCCGGGAGTGTAGCTGTTTAAAAATTATTCCAGTTGTAATGAAAAAACCAGCAAGTGATAGTTAACCAGAATTTTTCATTGCTATATGATAATTGAGCATGGACCAGGGGTGGGAGGAAAATCTGACTCATACTGAAAAGAGGGGGAGGAGCAAGGGAGCTTAGCAGGTCAGGCTACCTGAAAGACAGACCTGTGTAAGGTTGGATGTCAGAGAGAAGGAAGGCATGACCCGCTGCAGAGGCCGTGCGTCTTGGGCTCACCCCACAGCCCGCTATGGAAGAGGAGAAGCAGCGAGGCTTAGTGGATAGAGCATGGGCCTAGGAGTCAGAAGGACTGAATAATAATAATTATAATTATGGTATTTGTTAAGCACTGTACTAAGTGCTGGGGTAGGTACAAGCTTATCAGGTTGGAGCCAGTCCCTGTCCCACATGAGGTTCACAGCCTTAATCCCCATTTTACAGATGAGGTAACTGAGGCATGGAGAAGTTAAGTGACTCGCCCAAGGTCACACAGCAGACAAGTGGCAGAGCCGGGATTGGAACCCAGGTCCTTCTGACTCCCAGGCCCCGCTCTTGTCACTAGGTCATGCTGCTTCCCTGGATTCTAATCAGTGGTTAAGTCCTGTTAATGTCAATGTAGGTTGCACAGCCCAGGTTTAGTGTGGAAGATGAGTGATTTCCTATCCAGATAATGAAGTCCCTTAAGATCTAGGCTCAAAATGGGCTCCCTGAAATCCACCTGAGAGTAGGACAAGAGCTATGGATCCAACTGGACATAGATCCTTGAACGTTTACTCCTGCTACCTGCCTGTTTCTTTCTCATATACCCAAATATTGATACTTTTCACTTCCTTTCATTTATTCATTCATATTTATTGAGCGCTTACTGTGTGGAAAGGACCGCATTAAGCACCAGGGAGAGTGGAAAGAGCATGGGCTTGGGAGTCAGAGGTCATGGGTTCGAATCCCAGCTCCACCACTTGTCAGCTGTGTGATTGTGGGCAAGTCACAACTTCTCTGTGCCTCAGTTACCTCATCTGTAAAATGGGGATTAAAACTGTGAGCCCCACATGGGACAACCTGATCACCCTGTATCTACCTCAGTGCTTAGAACAGTGCTCTGCACATAGTAAGCACTTAACAAATACCAACATTATTATTACAATGTAACAATAAACAGACACATTCCCTGCCCACAATGAGCTTACAGTCTAGAGGGGATGACAGACATTAATATAAATAAATTACAGCTATGTACATAAGTGCTGTGGGGCTGGGAGGGGGGATGGATAAAGGGAGCAAGTCAGGGTGATGCAGAAGGGAATGGAAGAAGAGGAAAGGAAGGCTTAGTCTGGCAAGACCTCTTGGAGATGTGCCTTAAATAAGGCTTTGAATGAGGGGAAACTTCAAAGGAGTTTCTTCAGGAGCCCACCTCAGGGTGAATATGTCCACCCAATGGTATTCAGTCTCCAGTCAAACCAATCTGCAGTCCCGTTATGACATAGCAGGGATCCAATGTCAAATCCCATTGCAGTGGGATGAATTTCCATGTTCTGGGGATCAACTACATTTTGCATATCTTCATCTTAAGGGCAAGCCATACAAAGTTAGCAGGGAGATTAAAGCACTTTAGCTATAATTTCTTCCCTTCCAAATCAATTTTTCCTCCACACCCCTGATAAATAATATTAGAGATTTCAGTTTAGCCAGTGTACATCACCATGATCATCATCTCTATGTACTGATCACTTACTGCAAAAAAGAGCTCTGTATCAGATGCTTTGGAGGACAGAACAGAAATAGAAAACAATGGTCCCTGACCTTGAGGACATTACAACCTAATGTCAGGAGACACAGACACATATTGCAGACATGCAGTATGAACAAGAATTAGAGCAAAAGCCCGCCATCATATAAATAAAAGAGTATGCTTGTTAGCATATCACTCATTCTCAAACCACTCAAATATTTTGAAGATTTCACTGCTTTATCAAACATGGTAAGTTCTAGCCTCTGACGATTTATTTTTTCAGAAAGCTACAGGCTAACACATGACTTTCTGGAAGTTTATGAGTAAGCGTACCTAAATATGCCTTGAATGCTCTAATAATGGAGCCCAACATTGGAAGGAGGCAATTGTACAGATTGATGATGCAACAATGACAACAAAGACCATGTGGTCGTTGAAATACTCTGCCATAAATTGGAGATGAAAACTGACAACCTCTGAGTTTGCTTATGCCCAACATCACTGTAGAACCATCTGCAGAAAAAGCATCTCACACACCCATGATTAGACACCAATTAATATGTACAAAGTGCTTTCTGTCTTGTCACCAAAGACTCCTTAATTCATTACATATGTTCATATTAACCACATGACACCCTATGTTTCTTCTGCCATCTGGAGTTACAGACCCACTCAAGTGAAATTAGGGGCCTCACACACATTTCCTCTATTACTGCATGACTACTTAGCTTTAAGACTAGCAGTTAAATTAGGGTGGACAACAGATGGACTTTGACCTTGTTGGCCAAAAAGACCAATAAAGTGAAGTTTTCAAATCAAAGTCCAAAGAATGTTAAGATGTCTCCCAAAGTAAAAGCCAACCGGTGGCTGGGATTATCTTTGTAACCGAGGACCACAAGGAATCGACAGATGAGAAAAATTGAAAACTAAAAGCAAAATGCAGGAGATTGTAGGCTTGATTACTTACAACATGATCATACCTTAGAATAAGAGGCCAGAGGCCATGGCAGATGCACGTTTTAAAAAGGATCATTCACACCAAGGTCTTTCACCTATTAAACCATTAACAAATCTGAAAACTAACTACACCTCATAAAAACATGAGAAATGAGATCTTACTGTGAACAGATTGTAGCAGCTTAATGTATACTGACAGAAAATGTGTTTAAAATTGGGGTGACTTAGTTTTTCACATCCACGAATAAACATTTATCTCTTTGGTTAATAATTTATGTGGACGAGTTGGCACCTCAACCCCAACCTCCCTCCAAACCTTGACTTTCTTGTATTCTGGAAGATCTCTTTAAGGCTTTCTGATGCACATCTGTGGCCTCTGAACAAGACTTTTCCCCCTTTTTTGGCCTTGGGAAAGAGCAAACATTGGACCATTAAAAACTCTGTTTCAGGCTCACGCTTGGAACTCATTACAAGGGAACCTCCAAAAGAGTTTATTTTAGCCAAATGGGTTTTCAGCCTTGTGCAGCTGTGAGTTATCCTTATGGACAGGTAAAGTAGTAATTTGGGAGAGCATAATGACAAGTTGTGAGGCCTAGTGGAAAGAGCACAGGCCTGGCAGTCAGAAGAACTGTGTTCTAACCCAGCTCTGCCAATTGCCCATTGTGTCACCTCGGGTGAGTCACTTCACTTCTCTGGGCCTCAGTTCCCTCATCTTTAAAATGGGGATTAAATACCTATTTGTCACTCCTTCTCCGACTGGGAGCCCTGTAGAACAATAATGAAATTTGTGCTGTTTGTTAAGTGCTTACTATGTGTCGGGCACTGTTCTAAGCGCTGGGGTTGACATAAGGTAATCAGGTTGGACACAGTCCCTGTCCCAAATGTGGCTCACTGTCTTAATTCCCATTTTAGTGATGAGGGAACTGAGGCACAGAGAAGTGAAGTGACTTGCCTAAGGTCACACAGCAGTCAGGTGGCAGAGCCAGAACTAGAACCCAGGACCTGCTGACTCCAAGGCCCGGGCTCTATCTACTACGCCACGCTGACAGGGATCGGGTCCAACCTGATTATCTTGTATCTGCTGCAAGATCTGGTACAGTGCTTGGCACAAAGTAAGTCATTTACAAATACCACAACTATTAAAAATACCTATAGCACTTGTACTCCATTCATAACTATGCACTCCTCCTTCTTCTCTCTCCCTGGGCCCAATTAGTTAGAAGGAAGATTTTCCCCCCTTATGCGCAGCATGTCTTGACAAGTCATACTTCAAAGTTACCTAGACTGTGAAAAATTGTGCTGACTGCTTCTAAGCAATGAAAGCGTGGGGGGGGGGGGGGAACTGGTTTATAGATGTTGAGATTGAGAAAGACATAAAACAGCCAGAGGTGCATATTCAGCTATTCTGATGCTTCGGTTTCTGCAGGTAGTTATTAGTTATTGTTGAAACCTGGATTACATGCAGAAAAAGACCTATTAGGAGATGTTCTATTCAACGACACTGTCAATCTTCCTTGTTAACAGAATTTTTACGGCGCTAGGACGATTATCTCAGAATCATGAAACGTTAGCGAGTGGGTTCCAGTTTAAGCAGGAAAACACGGTAGCTGCTACATATGGTATCTGTAGCAAGTTGGAGACACAGAACCCATGGTTAACTACAGTACGTGAACTCCAAGACACCAGAGCAGTAATTTCTTTGCTCATGACAGGTAATTAAACTAAATGTTTTTCCTACAACTTCCTCCTCAGCACTGGCACATCTTATCATAAGTCAGAGTGGAGTAGACATTATCTAAATTTCTCTTTAATTCCTTTGTCAGGCCCTTAAGAAGCCCTCTTCCTCTTGCCTTTGTGGTGATGCCAGCTAACTGTGATTTACTGGCTGAAAAGGAGATGGGGTTGGGGGTGAGGTGAAGAATGGAGCAGGGAAATCACAGCTCCCTAAAGAAGCCGGAGTTTGGGATTTCCAAAGAGAGATGCTTCTCCGTCTTTGACCTCCTCCCCAGCTCTGACCGAAATTGTCGGTTCAATCCCTCTAGATAATCGTAATTTTTCTCTATGGGCAGGGATCTTGTCTACCAGCTCCACTGTATTGTTCTCTACTAAGGGCTTAGTACAGTGCTGTTCATAGAAAGTGCTCAGTAAATTCTAATTTATCGATGTCCAGTTGTTGTAGAGTCCAGCAGCTTGCCAGGTCTGGCTTTTCAGATATGGTCAGAGTCTTGTCAGAGAATGAGTCAGTCACTTCAGTAAACAGATTCTGCATTGCCCTCCCTGGCCTCTCTTCTAACCGCTCTCATTCTGAAAGGTAAATAGAAGGACTGTATATACATTTACTAATGGTGCTGAAGTAGAGCTTCCGCTTTTCAGAGGAATCGTGAAAGAAACAACCAAAGCAGAGCTGGGAATTGAGCAGAGTAGAAATGACTCAGTTGCGTCTATAAATGGTGAAGAGTTTCCTTCTCTCCAGGAATGGGAACTTTTCTCCACTATAATGGTTCTCTCTCTCTCTCTCCCCGTCTTTTTTCCAGAGACTTTTGGATTCAGCATTCTGGATAAGCCACTGAGTGACTGAGCTGTTTGATTTGGAACTTGGTACTCATGGACAGGAAAGGGGAGTTAGGAATGAATTCTCTGAGGCTCGACATCACAGGCTAGCTCTTTTTTGCTGGGAGGGTCTTTCAGCAGCACCCTTTCTCAGTAACACATACCCATACACACTGACTCACATACATGAAGAAATTAGATTAAACCGATGGCCCCATCCCCGGGTCAGAGTCTCTACGGGGAAGGCTGCCAATGTGCTTTAAGGTCTGCTCCAGGTGCAGCTTGTGAAATTGTCCTTTGCGAATGGCTCTGAACATGAGGTAATTCGTTTGATAATTTCCTCCCCAACCACTCTACCTGATCAAACCCATAATGTTTAATATGTTTAGTAAAGTGAGCCAATTTCAAAAGAGTTGGCTCGTTAAATGGCCAAATTAAATAAGATGACAGGTCACTCCCGCCTTTTTCTGTGTTCCCACGAATGCAGAGCTCAGGCACTCAAGGCCTAGAGAGAGAGATGGGCCTGGGGGGCAGAAAGCGGGGTAGGCTATTTAAATATTGTACCTATTTTTAAAGTCGGTATTCAAAATACATTCTTGAGGCTACCATTACCCCTTCCGGGTGCTTTTGTTTTGAATAAATTGTGCTGACCAGAAGCTGACATTTTGGTTTCACAGAACATGATGAAAAGTTTTTTGTTTGGATAACTAGCAAACCTCTCAATTCTAAATGCAATGTGCCTATATACCTTAAGGCAACTATGATCTTCTACCCCATGTTAGCCTTAAATTAAGTTATATCATTTCTACAAAAACCTACATTAGTTGCAGAAATCTCTACCTCTGAGTATAATATTATGTGCCAAAAAAAAATGATACATTATGAGCTAGAAGTTAGAGAATTTCCTTTTGGGTAGGGAATATGTCTACCAACTCTGTTATATTGCACAAGAGTTCAAGCGCTTAATACAGTACATTGTAAGTGCTCAATAAATATGATTGATAGATTGACTGCTGAGTAACAAAGGATAATAATTACAGCAGCTGAGTTGTAAAAGGTCTTGAGAAACTGAGTCATCTGTTCAGTCATCAAAAGGAACCTTGGGAATTTTTTCTAGCAATAATAATAATTGTGGTATTTGTTAAGTGCTTACTATGTGCCAAGAACTGTACTAAGCGCCAGAGTAGATACAAGATAAGCAGGACCCATATGGGGCTCACAGTCTAAGTTGGAGGGAGAACAGGTATTGAATTCCTATTTTGCAGATGAAGGAACAGAGAAGTTAAGTGACTTGCCAAAAGTCACACAGCAGGTAAGTGGAGGAGCCAAGATTAGAATACAGATGCTGTGACTGCCAGGCCCTTGTTCTTTCTACAAGGCCATGCTTCTTCTCCAGTGTGACCTACCAGTATAGCCAAACAACCAGTGCGACTCAACGTTTTAAATTGTGGAATCGAAATGAGAAGAGCCAAGACGTATTTCAGCTCTGCCACAAACTCCTTCAGTACCTTGGAGGTGTCTACGTGCTCCCGTTTTGCCATCAATAACACAGAAATAAAATACCCGACAATGTACGCACACAGCTATAGATAGCTGCGTAGAGAAAGATATATTCTTTGTGTAGGTGACACTTTGGACTGGGGGCCCTTAGAAGCAGTGTGGCCTACTTGATAGAGCTTGCGACCGGGAGTCTGGAGATCTGAATTCTAAACCTGACTCCACCACTTGCCTGACTTATGACTTTGGGCAAGTCACTTAACTTCTCTGTACCTCAATTTCATCATCTGAAAAATGGGGATTTAACACCAATTCTCCCTCTCTTTCAGACTGAGCCCCACGCGGGACAGGGATGGAATCTGATGTGCTTTTATTTATTCCAGCACTTAGCACAGTGCTTGGCCAAAGGTAAGCTCCTGACAAATACAATCATTATTATTATTATTATTATTACTGTCACAGGTGAGTGTGTACAGCTAGAAAGGCCTGTACTTGAGCAAAAATGAATTCCACACTGTGTTGTCCTTTCCTGCTTTCGAATCTTTCTCCCTCTTCCAATCTTCCCCAAACCTTTGCAGGAAAAGGGTATTCCAGTCCTCCTGAAGTATCCCCTCTGCCCTCATTGCCTGCCTGTGCTCCATCTCAATTCACCACACAGCAGCTGCCTTGACTTTTCTTCTCGTATGTCCCACACAGGTAGCTGTGATCCGATGAACATTGTCTCATTGTGGGCAAACTGACTGCGTTCAAGTATCACTACTTCATGGGAACAGTGTGAGGAATAAAAATAAAAAAATATTTCATTGACATAAAACATGGGGAACAGCCAAGAGAACAGAAACTCAAGTGAATCTTGCTTAGTACAGTGTTCTGCACCCAGTGAGCACTCTGCAGATACCTTTGATTTATTGATTAATCTACTATAGGCACCCAATCAATAGGCCCATGGTCCCCACAGAGAGGCAGCATGGCCTAGTAGAAAGAGAAAAGCATTGGGAGTCAGAGGACCTGGGTCAGCCACTTAGCTGCTGTGTGACCTTGGACAAGTCACAACTTCTCTGTGCCTCAGTTACCTCATCTGTAAAAGGGGGATTGAGACTGTGAACCCCAAGTGCCTAGCAGCATGGCATAGTGGATAGAGCATATGTTTAGGAGTCAGAAGGTCAGGGGTTCTAATCCCAGCTCTGCCACTTGTCTACTGAGTGGCCTTTGACAAGTCACTTCACTGCAAGTCACTTCACTTCTCTGCCTCAGTTGCCTCATCTGGAAAATGGGGATGAAGACTGTGAGCCCTAAGTGGGACAGGGACTGTTCATCCTGATTTGCCTGTATCCACCCCAGTGCTTAGTACAGTGCCTGGCACATAGTAAAGGCTTAACAAATACCGTTATTACTATTACTATTATTAATAAATGCCATACTTATTATTGCGGACTTAACTGTGGAGGTGATAATAATGTTGGTATTTGTTAAGCACTTACTATGTGCAGAGCACTGTTCTAAGCACTGGGATAGATACAGGGTAATAAGGTTGTCCCATGTGAGGCTCAAAGTCTTCATCCCCATTTTGCAGATGAGGGGACTGAGGCACAGGGAAGTTAAGTGACTTGCCCACAGTCACACAGCTAAGTGGCAGAGCCGGGATTCGAACCCATGACCCCTGGCTCCCAAGCCCGGGCTCTTTCCACGGAGCCATGCTGCCATTAACTTCACCCCATCTGTTTTTCAGGCAGAAAGGGTAAAATGACTAGCCCACGATTGCTACCTCTTGTCCCCTACCAATTGGAGCTGGGCACAGGCTGAAATCTTGGCAGCAGGGGCTGGGCATAGGCTCAGGTCTTTTCTCAGGCTAATTGAGGCTGGGGTCTCCACAGTAGGGGTGGGAGCTGGCTGCAGGTTGGAGTTAATAATAATAATAATAATAATGATAATAATAATATGATAGTGGCATTTGTTAAGCACTTACTATGTGCCAGGCACTGTTCTAAGTCTTGGGGTGGATACAAGCCAATCAGGTTGGACACAGTCCTTGTCCCTCGTGGGGCTCACAATCTTAATCCCCAAGATTTCCCTCTAGACTGTGAGATCGCTGTGGTCAGGGATTGTGTTTGATGTTGTATTGTACTCTCCCAAGAGCTTAGTACAGTGCTTTGCACACGGTAAGCACTCAATAAATACGATCAATAACTAATAATAATAATTGTAGCACAGGCCGGTGGCCAGGGCGTGGGTGGGATCAGAACTCTAGAACCATGGCTGCAACCAACAATTCATCAATGGTATTTACTGAGTGCTTGCTCTATACATAGCACTGTACAATACTCTCTCAAGTACAATATTCTACTCGACAGAGTACAATGCGGTGGAGTTGGTAGTCTCATTCCCCGTTCACGACAAGGAGTTTAGAGTCTTGTGACTGAAGCAGCTAAAGGACTTCTGGAAGAAGGTGAGGATCATGATCTGAGAGGGAAAAGGCAAACGGGAAGATGGTTCTTGGGAAGGAGAGGGTCAGAAGAAAGATGGTGGAGAGGGAAGTGGCAGAGATACTCCTCTTGGACCTTTTATACTTCTTTTTTTCCCTCTCTCTCTTTTTTTCCCCTTCTCCTCTTCCTTCTTTTTTTTCCATTTTTTCCAGCCCTTTCCCCTTAAAGTCCCCCGCTCCATGTCTCTTCCCTCAATCTCCTCTCCTAGATTACCCCCTCCTTCCCCTGCAGTTCTACTACCTGGGAGTCATTGCCCACTGGATCCAGGAGTAGAGTAACTCTTCGAGCACATTTTGATCAAGAAAATCCTCTAGACTGTGTCCAGGCTGATTACCTTGTATCTACCCCAGTACTCAGTAGAGTGCTTAGCCCATCGTAAGTGCTTAACAAACACTACCATTAATGAATCAAGTAGGGTGAATGCGGTTCAGAAATACAGGAACGACACCACCCTTTAACCACAACTATATGCCTCCTTCACACCGCCGTTATTACATATTCCATCTTGTTCACCATGAGTAACTTCTCTTCATTTTTCATTAGTAAGCATTGGACAGCTAAATGTGTGAAATATCTGCTTAGTGTGCTAAATACCAGAGCAAAGCACAGGCCACTTAATTGTGATGAATTTCCGGGATTAGCCTGCTTAAACAGGGTTAGCTTTAGGGAATTTATCTCAAATTCATTCTTATCCAGGATGGCTCAATGCTGATGCATTCCTTTGGTTATGGGTGACTTATGGGTTACGTGAGAACTGTACAAGATTTCCTTGTTGTACGATTGAATTAAGATGTCCAGTTCCCCAATCTACTTACAAGCCTTCTTTCTGGAATCAGATCTGATGGAAATCTTGGCCTAGTGGAAGAAATCCAGGGAGCTTCCTAAAGAGGATTGATTTCCTATGGGTGAAAGTCCATGTGAACTTTGTCTTTTTCTGGTGCTTTCCACTTAACTTCTAATTCTTCTTGTCCACATACCTAATGGCTCAATTTTTCTACTTTATTACTCTAGAGAAGAATTAAATGATGAAACTCCCATTTACATTTTTTCACTCAAGAGTATTTCATTTTCCTAATGAAACATCCTAATTCGTAACCATATTTTTATCACTTGACTGAATATATTGTAATATAAAGTGTTGTTTGGGCAGAGGGCCTCAGAGGCAGGAAATGATGTCAGTGAAGAGAAAGTGCAATAACGGAATTAAGGGAAGCAGTGAAGAGATGATCCTGAAGAGGAGACACTATTTTGATCTTAAAGGTTCCTTGAGTGTAGATACCAGGTTCATTCATTCATTCATTCAATTGTATTCATTCATTTAATTGTATTCAATTGTAAAAGCACAGAGTGATGTATTAAGTGCCTGGAAGAGTACGATACAACAATAAACAGACATTCTTTGCCCACAGTGAGCTTAGAATCTACAGAGGGGGAGACAGACATTAATATAAAAAAAATTACAGATCTGTACATGAGTGCTGTGGGGTTGGGAGGGGGGAAAGAACAGAGGGAGCAAGTCAGTGTGACACAGAAGGGAGTGTGAGAAGAGGAAAAGGGGGGCTTAGTCAGGGAAGGCTTCCTGGAGGAGATGGGCCTTAATTTAGGCTTTGAAGAGCGGGAGAGTAATTGCCCGTCGGATTTCAGGGCATCCCAGGCCAGAAGCAGGATGTGGGCTAGGCGTCGGCGGTGAGATAGGCAAGACTGAGATACAGTGAGATTAACGTTAGAAGAGCCAAGTGTGCAGATTGGAACTGGTCCCGTTACAGAAATCACTGTTGGGGCAGAAGATGCCAGTTAGTGTTGGAGGGCAAACCACCAAGACCATCCTCTTGGTCATGTTAACTGACTTGAACTCTCATTCTCAACTTCAAGATCTTGATAAACTCTTTCCTCATATGAACACCCCAAACCAATATGAAAAATTCTCCTTCAACCCAATAATTCATAGGAGCCTTCTATTTTCTGTAGTGAGCTGACAGACTTGGGGGTAAAACATTTCTCTGGGCAAGGAATGGGAACTTTTTCCCTGGCACCAGAACACTTTTTCCAAACAAATACCAAACATGGTTTTACCTGCCCACTTAGCCCCTAGACTAAAAAACCTCTCCCTTGACCACCCAATCACACCCTCCAATTATCTGCCTCTAGACTCTAAGCTCCTTGTGGGCAGGAACCCGCCTACCAACTCTGTTATACTGTACTCTCGCAAGCATTTGGTACAGTGGTCCGCACACAGTGAATACTCATTAAATACAATTGATCGATTCACCGACTGATCACCCTATCTCCTTCTGAACCATTCTTTTTCAAACCCCTTAGGAGAATAGTTTACTCCCACCGCCTCCTCTTCTGCTCCTTGAACCCCTGAAATCTAGCTTCTGACCACTCCACTTCAAAGAAACCAACCTCTTTTAAGGTCACCAATGACTTACTTCTTGCCAAATTCAGTGGATTCTACTCCATCTGAATCTTTCTAGACTTCTCAGTTGACAGTTATAGAGAAGCAGCATGGCTCAGTGGACAGAGCACGGGCTTTGGAGTCAGAGGTCATGGGTTCAAATCCCAGCTCAGCCACTTGTCAGCTGTGTGACTTTGGGCAAGTCACTTAACTTCTCAGTGCCTCAGTTCCCTCATCTGTAAAATGGGGATTAAGACTGTGAGCCCCACGTGGGACAACCTGATTCCCCTGTGTCTACCCCAGCGCTTAGAATAGTGCTCGGCACATAGTAAGCGCTTAACAAATACCAACATTATTACCTCCTGGAAACACCATCTAACTTTTGCTTCCCTGATGCTCTTCTCTCCTGGTTCTCCTCCTATCTCTCTGCCTGCTCCTTCTCAGACTCTCATTGGTTCTGCCTTCCACCCTTTAAGTATGGGATCTCTCAAGGCTCAGCTTTAGGTCCTCTTCTACTCTCCATCGAACACCCACTCCTCGTAGAACTCACTCACTCCTATAGCTTCAAGGACCACTTCTAATCTGGATGAATTTCCAAACTACTTCTCCTGCCTTAACGTCTTTCTTTCTCTGAAGTTTCTCATTTCCTTCCTTCAGGACATCTCTACTTGGATGTACTACTGACAACGCAAACTCGACATGTCCAAAATAGAACTCCTCCTCTTCTCATCCAAACCTTCCCCTCCCCGTTGATTTCTCATCACTGAAGACAACAGCACCATCCTCCCTAGTTCACAAGCCCATAATATTGGCATTATCCTCCACTCCTCTCTCTCATTTAACCTGAACATTCAGTCTGTCACCAAATCCAGTCTTTTCTACCTTTGCAACATCTCAAGAATCCACCCCTTCCTTTCCACCCAAACGTCTACCATGCTGGTCCAAGCACTTCTCATATCTGATCGCCTTAATCAATCAGTGGAATTTATTGAGCATTTACTGGACTAAGGGCTTGACTCCTGCATCAGTCTCCTTGCTGACTTCCTTGCCTCCAGTCTCTCCCCTCACCGGTCCATACTTCACTCTGCCGCCTAGTTCATTTTTCTAAAAAATCTGTTCTGCACACATCTCCCCACTTCTCAAACCCTCCAATGGCTGTCAGTCCCTCTCTGTTTCAAATAGATATTCCTCATTAATCGTCTTTAAGGCATTCCTCCTACCTAAGCTCACTCTCCCACTATAACCAAGCCCTCACACTTCACTCTTCTAGCACCAACCTTGACCTTGACTCTCCCTTTTGATCTCTTGCTCACAGCCTCCCTCCTGCCTTGGAATTCCCTCCCCTTCACATCCAACAGACCACAAGCTGATTAACTTGGATCTACCCCAGCACTAAGAACAGTATTCGACACATAGTAAAAGCTTAACAAATAGCACGATAATAATAACCGTCAAAGCCCTACTAAAATCCTATCTCTTCTAAGAGGAATTTCCTGACTGACTTTTCCTCTCCCCAGACTATTCACCCTTCCTTATGCATTGCCTTGAATGTGTATCTGTATACTTCAAGCACTTTGATATTCCACCCTCACCCCATGGGATGAATGAAGCTTTATATTCAGCTGATTTCTCTTATGTGAAATTTATTTTAACATCTGTCTACCCCACTAGACTGTAAACTCAGACTCTTTTGGGACAAGGATCATGTCTACAAACTCTATTGTATTGTAATCTTCTAATGTTTAATACAGTGCCCTCACACAGTAAGTGCTCAGTGAATATCACTGATTAATTAAATTATCTGATTCTTGGTTGGGTGTCGCAGTCCTTTCTATCCTCCCCTCTTAACTTCACTTAAAGAGGAATAGAGGGGAAACTTGCATCTGTTCTGAATCTCTTCAACCAGGGTTGAGCCCAAACGTGTCACAAAAGGCAACCCAAAATACACCCTGTAGAGAGACTGTCTGGCCGGAATATAAATAGTTAATTATGGATTTGTTTGTCTTTAGTTTTTTGTGGGGGGAATGCTATATTAATTGTCTGGATACTTATTACCTGTCATAGTTTTAAAAGAGCATGTTTACCCAACACTCCCGAACCTCATAATGTAATTGTAACCGGCAAGCTTTAGAAGACTGAAACACTATTCTAACTTTGCATTAGCTTCACAAGTGATTTATTGTTCCCTCTGTAAAACTTCCTCAAAGATCCACGTAACTAGGCTTTCCCGATGTGTTCTGACTTCAGGAAAAATTGACTTTATACTTGAACTCTATGGCTTCCCTCCATTAATCTAAGAATTACAATTAAGCGCAGCTAAATCATGCTCCAGGAAGAGAGTCCAGCTTTGGGTAGGAACGGTGTTTAGTTTTCAGAAAATGCACTGCTTTTTATTTAAATTTTGGTCCTTGTCTCAGGGATGGACTACCCCAGTGGGAATGCAGGCATGGGCCTGACAGCCTGTGGGAGAAGCTGCACCTTTTCACTTTTCTAGGGTGGGTGGGTGTGGGTTGGGGTGTTCACACAAGCACGTGTGTGTGTGTGTGTGTGTGTGCGCGCGTGCATGTGTACGCATGTGTGCTTGTGAGGGAGTCTGGAAGGTAAAAGCAGTTCCTCTGCTTGTCTCTATCCCAATACCCCACTGGGGTGCCAAAGGATGCTGCCAAGGCCACACAACTCACCCAGGAAGCTCTGCTCACTGCTGAATCCTGCTCATGAGGTCAGCCCAATCCTTTACATGGCTCAGTGGAAAGAGCACAGGCTTGGGAGTCAGAGGTCATGAGCTCTAATCTCAGCTCCGCCACCTGTCTGCTGTGTGACCTTGGGTTTATAACAGTGACTTAGAACAGTGCTCAGCACATAGTAAGTGCTTAACAAATAAAATAATTAACTTAACTTCTCCATACCTCAGTTCCCTCTGTAAAATGGGGATTAAGACTGTGAGCCTCATGTGGGACAATCTGATTACCTTGTATCTACCCCCACGCTTAGAAGAGTGCTTGGCACATAGTAAGTGTTTAACGAATACCATCATTATTATTTACTTTATTTCTTGGGAGATCATTTCCTCATTTTGCAAGTAATATGTAATAAAAATGTGCAGGTTTATTAATAATAATTATGGTACTTCTTAAGTGCTTACTATGTGTCAAACACTGTTCTAAGCACTGGCGTAGATACAAGTTAAGCAGGTTGGACACAGACCCTGCCACACATGGGGTTCACCCTCTTATTCCCCATTTTACAGAAGAGGTAACTGAGTCCCAGAGAAGTGAAGTGATTTGCCCAAGGTCACCCAGCAGACATGTGGTGGAGCTGGGATTAGAACCCATATCCTTCTGACTCCCAGGCCCGTGCTCCATCCACTACCCACGCTGCTTCTGCTTAGTGCTTCTGTACTGCTTAAACATTACATTATTCAGAAAAACAGTGATATCCAGAAGGCACCCTACGGAAAAATAAGGATCTTGCGTTCACACTTAAGCAACAGATTTTTCCTGAACCATCACTCAGTGGTATTTACTGAATGCTTACTTTGTTCAGCACACTCTATTAAACAATACAGTTGAGTAAGGGGATGCGATCCCTGGATGTTAAGGAGCTTACTGTTCAGTGGGGAGACGGACAATAAAATGTGACTGCCATGACATTCAATCAAGCAATCAATCGTTTTTATTGAGTGCTCACTTTATGCAAAGCACTGTACAAAGCCCTTGGGAAAGTATTATGCAACAGAGTTGGTAAATACGGTCCCTTCCCTCAAGGAGCTTACAATCTATAGAGGGAGACAGACATTAAAATAGTTTAGGGATAGGGGAAATAGTTGAGTATAAGAATTTTTCTGGAAGTATTGTGGAGCTGAGGTGAGACTGAGCTGAAGGGAAATATTAATCCTTCCTCAATGTACTGCAATATAAACTGTTCCATTTTGATAAGAAGAGTCCAAGCTTACGAGATTCTCATAATTATGCCGCCTGCCGAGCTGATGGTAAGTATATGGTTTCGGCATGCTAGCCTCCAGTCAAATGCATTCTGCATCATAATTTCATAGATCACTGTCCACTGGGACCTTTTAAACTCCTATTCAGGAAATAACCTTTTGTCCATCAAGAAAGGCACTTTGCATGACTGCCAAATGGAAAATACACATTTACCACTGTGCTGTTTTTAAGTTTTGTGAGGGGGCTTGGATGTAGGGCTCCATCGAGATCAATCTGAATTAGAATTTTTATAGAGTGCCTCTCACTTTTATTAACTAGAAATGCCAGAACATGGGTGCTGGTTTTTCATTTTAGCTGGGGGTGGGATGTCCAGGGTACAGGGAGAGGAGAATGGGCTGCAGGAAAGGAGAGAGAGGAGGAAGAAGGTGGAGAAACCCATGGGGACCGGAGGGAGGGAGAGGTAAATGGTGCCAAGAGAAGTGAAATCACTCTTCCATGGGTCGTGAAGGTGCCAGCCCCCTCCCCACCCAACCCCCTCCCCACTACTGAGTCTGGTGCCTACGAGGGGCTCCATTTCCACAGATAGATCCATGCTGTAATGACATTTCCTGTTTTCCTGCTCCTGGAAACCAACAGTGGGGCTGCATCAATTTAGAATATAGGAGTGGAGGGTGCTGGGAGACTTAAGAATACGGGGGTTACTTCAGGACAGTTCGAATAACCTCCTGCATTTAAGGGAAAGAATTCAACCTGGGAAAATAATGTGGATGTTATTCTAATTCACTCATAGTAACTAAACTTTGCTCAATAAATCAGAACACCCTTTGGCGGTGTTATTCGGAAATCTGTCACAGATTTGAACAACTTACTCAGAAGACCAGAACACAGCCTTAAAGAAACCATTCACTGATAGATCGACTCTGGGAACTAGTACTAAATTCGTCGGCCTAGCATTATCGTTGTTTGACATTAATTTGGCCCCCACACTTTTTGAACCCTAGCCTAAAGGAGAGGACTAATTTATATGATGGGTCTGTAGGCTCATCTGAAAGCCAAGATACCTTGACTGTTGATTGAAAATAAATCACATCAGCAAGGGAATATCTTCAGGCTACTTCAGGTAGTTGGTAGATGAAAAAGCTCTCAGCCCTGTAAATGAACATGTGTAGAACATGTAGAATGTGACAGATCAAAGACTGGATTTTGCTACCAAGTTTCTTTGCTCCCTAGTAGTAGCTTCTAGGAAGGAGCTTCTGATTCACTGCATCAAAGTGGCAGAAACAAAACTGCTTGTAGTTTCAAGTGGATTGATCTTGGTTTCTGGAGAGAAAACATAAGCCAGACACCTGGGACCTTACCACCCTGAGCTGTCTTTTGAAGGTCAAACAATCAACCATACTTATTGAGCACCTGCTATGTGCAGAGCGCTGTACTAAGTGCTTGGGAGAGTACATCACAACAATTAGCAGACACGTTCCCTGCCCATAACACGATCGTTACCACCAGATGACCCTGAAAATGGTGGAAGGGAGAAACAGATATTTTGTTGGGGAAGCAGAAGTGCTAGTGACATGAAAAAGTGGGGAAGGAAATCAGAGATTCACAAACCTCAGAGCAAATCAGGCAAAGGACATCCAAGCTTGAGGTGTGATAAAAGATGATGGATTTCTGGGAAAACAGGTTTGTAGGAAGCCTTAGGGATCAAAGCTGATGATTTCTATTTGATGCAGAAGGTTCCGTGGTAAGAGGACCCCAAATCGAAATGCCATCTCCCTCTAATTATTTTCCCCCTTTGCTTCCAGTTCTCTCCTTAAGATGGACCCACGGCCCTCCCATCTTCTGGGCCAAAAACTTGCCCATTTTTCTGGGAGCATCTGTTAGGTTAGCTCACGTCCACTTTGAACCCAACTTGGACCAAAAGCTTTCATTCATGACTTAATACAGATTTTGACTTCCACCTCTCTAGGGAGAAGTTCCATCTACTTCCCTTCTTGTGCCATTCAGACTCCTAATTGTAAGCTTGAAGGCTGTAAAACATCTGTATCTAATGAATTAGGCTGGAGTTCGGAGTCAGAGCTGCCGGTGGATTAGAACAAGCTCTCTAGAGGCAGCGAGGATCTTTCTGTTTAAAGCTGGGTTTGAAATGCCTGGAGGTCTCTAGGGAACAATGGCAGAACTGAAGCCTGACCAGCCTGACTTGTAATTTATTTGTTTGGTTTTTTTAAAAAAAATTTGCCTTCTGCATCGATTCAGTTCTTTCTAGGAAGCCGACAGACCAGATTTTTTTAAAAAAGCATTAATGCAAAAACACCATTAATAACTCAACAGAAACCACTTAGTTATGTCTGGGAGAGGAGAGGAAATTTGAGGATTTTTCATTATAGCATATGGTGGTTACTCACGGAAAAAAATGCTGTTAATAAACCTAGTTCTTGAACTCCATGTAAAGGAAAACTCCCATTAAAAGTACGTGCACACAAACTGTTTCTTCCACATTCTATCCAGAGAGATGTGCATAGTCAGAAAAATGTTTCCTACTTTTCCAAAAGAGTTCTAACTATAACACGCAGTGAAAACCCACATTATAGAAGTGGTGTTACCGGTACTCATCAGTGAAATATACAAAAAGGTAGGCTAGTTCGTTGGGAGAAGGAGTTATCAGCTCAGCTGCCAGGGGGTGACAGTAGGAGACCAAATAACAAGATAGATTTCAACGGAAATGTGCTGAAAACTTGCCCTAGGGGCTGAAGGCTGTTGGTTCAACCTTCACAACATCCGAAGAAGCCACCCTTTTCTCTCCATCCAAACTGCTAGCATGCTTATCTGAGCATTCATCATTTTCCACCTTGACTACCGCATCAGCCTCCTTGTTGAACTCCTGGCATTCTGTCTCTCCCTTTTTCAGTCTACAATTCACTCTGCTGCTCAGATCAATTTTCTAAAACAACAACAAAAAAATCCATCCATATTTCCCCATGCTTCAAAACTTCCAGTGGTTGCCCACACACTTCTGGATCAAACCAAAACTCCTTCCCCTAGCTTTAAGGCATTCAATCAGCTCTTCCACTGCTAATTTACCTCATTTATCTACTACTATAACTCAATCCGTACACTTTGCTCCTCTAAAACTAACCTACTCTCTGTACCTCTCCCCTACTCACCTACTTTCCCATCCTTCCCTGCAGTATCCTCAGAGATCTCTTCCCTCCTCACAAGTGCCACCCACTCCACCTGCGCCTCGAACCCCATTCCCTCTCACCTTATTAAAACCATCGGCCCTGCCCTCCTCCCCTCCTTAACTTCTATTTTTAACCACTCAATCTCCAATGGCTCCTTCCTCTCTGCCTTCAAACATGCCCACGTCTCCCCCATCCTAAAAAAACCCGCTCTCGACCCCACTTCCCCCTCCAGTTATCGCCCTATCTCCCTACTACCCTTCCTTTCCAAAATCCTAGAACGAGTCGTCTACAATCGATACTTAGAATTCCTTAACTCCCATTCTCTCCTAGACCCCCTCCAATCTGGCTTCCGTCCCCTCCAGTCCACCGAGACTGCTCTCTCTAAGGTCACCCATGACCTCATTCTTGCCAAATCCAATGGCTCCTACTCCATTCTAATCCTCCTTGACCTCTCTGCTGCCTTTGACACTGTCGACCATCCCCTCCTCCTCCATACCTTATCTCACCTTGGCTTCATGGACTCCGTCCTCTCCCGGTTCTCCTCTTACCTCTCTGGCCGGTCATTCTCGGTCTCCTTCACTGGCGCCTCTTCCCCCTCCCATCCTTTAACTGTTGGAGTTCCTCAAGGGTCAGTTCTTGGCCCTCTTCTGTTCTCCATTTACACTCACTCCCTCGCTGAACTCATCCACTCTCACGGTTTTGACTACCATCTCTACGCAGATGACACGCAGATCTACATCTCCGCCCCGTCCTCTCCCCCTCCCTTCAGGCTCGCATCTCCTCCTGCCTCCAGGATGTCTCCACCTGGATGTCGGCCCGCCACCTAAAACTCAACATGAGCAAGACTGAGCTCCTCATCTTTCCTCCCGAACCCGGTCCTCTCCCAGACTTCCCTATCACCGTGGATGGCACGACCATCCTTCCCGTCTCTCAGGCCCGCGATCTCGGTGTCATCCTTGACTCGTCTCTCTCGTTCACCCCACACATCCTATCCGTTACCGAGACCTGCCGGTTTCACCTTTACAATATCGCCAAGATCCGCCCTTTCCTCTCCACCCAAACGGCTACCTTACTGCTACAGGCTCTCGTTATATCCCAGCTAGACTACTGTGTCAGCCTTCTCTCTGATCTCCCTTCCTCCTCTCTCGCTCTGCTCCGGTCAATTCTTCACTCTGCTGCCCGGCTCATCTTCCTGCAGAAACGATCTGGGCATGTCACTCCCCTTCTTAAACAACTCCAGTGGTTGCCTATCAACCTCCGCTCCAAACAAAAACTCCTCACTCTAGACTTCAAGGCTCTACATCACCTTGCCCCTTCCTACCTCTCCTCCCTTCTCTCTTTCTACCACCCACCCCGCACGCTCCGCTCCTCCGCCGCCCACCTCCTCACCGTCCCTCGGTCTCGCCTATCCCCCCGTCGACCCCCGGGCCACGTCCTCCCGCGGTCCCGGAACGCCCTCCCTCCTCACCTCCGCCAAACTGATTCTCTTCCCCTCTTCAAAACCCTACTTAAAACTCACCTCCTCCAAGAGGCCTTCCCAGACTGAGCTCCTCTTCTCCCTCTACTCCCTCTACCACCCCCCCCTTCACCTCTCCGCAGCTTAACCCTCTTTTCCCCCATTTCCCTCTGCTCCTCCCCCTCTCCCTTCCCATCCCCTCAGCACTGTACTCGTCCGCTCAACTGTATATATTTTCATTACCCTATTTATTTTGTTAATGAAATGTACATCGCCTTGATTCTATTTAGTTGCCATTGTTTTTACGAGATGTTCTTCCCCTTGATGCTGTTTATTGCCATTGTTCTCGTCTGTCCGTCTCCCCCGATTAGACTGTAAGCCCGTCAAACGGCAGGGACTGTCTCTATCTGTTGCTGACTTGTTCATTCCAAGCGCTTAGTACAGTGCTCTGCACAGAGTAAGTGCTCAATAAATACTATTGAATGAATGAATGAATGAATACCTCGATCTCATCTATCTTGCCACTGACTCCTTGCTTGTGTCTTCCCTCTGAGCTGGAACTCCCTCCCCCTTCATATCTGACAGACCAAAATTCTCCCCCTTCAAAGTCCTCCTAAAATCACCCCTCCTCCAAGAGGTCTTCCCTGAATAAACCCTCAGTTCCCCTACCCACCCTCCCCTCTGCATCACCTACCTCAGTCTCATCTGTCTCCACTTTTAGACTGTAAGCTCCTTGTGGGCAGGGAATGTGTCTACCAAGTCTGTTATAGTGTATTATCCCAAGCGCTTAGTACAGTGCCCTGCACACAGTAAATACTCAATAGATATGACTGAATGCCTATGCATTCAGATCAGTACCTTTTAAGTGCTTGGTATTCACCCCACTCACATCCCCATAGTATTTATGGTCACATCCTTACACTCTGCTACTTCCCCTATCTGTAATTTATTATAATGTCTGCTTCTCCCTATAGGCTGAAAGCTCAATGTGGGAAGATATTCTGTCTACCAACCCTATTATATTGTATTTTCCCAAGGGCTCAGTGCAGTGAGTGCTCAATAATTGACCGATTAATCGATCGATTCCAACGGCCCAAGTGTGGCAATAGGATCCTGAACTTCTGGAGGACATTTTGGCTTGGAATTGAAGTTGATTCCTAAAGATTAGAGTGGTCCTGGGAAGAATGGTGAATATGAAAGGCTGATGTAACTTCCTGTTTCCTTGGCTCAGGGACTATGTGATCCTTGTATCTATGCCAGGATCTCTGCCCTCAGCTGAGATGAGAGAATCAGGGTGGTCTGTCACCTCTCTGTCCCTTTGCTAAGGTAAGAGTTGCCATAACTGTTCTGTTTCACCCAATACAGTTTAGGTTTCTGTCATACCCAGGAATGGTGGAAAATAATGGTAGGAAATATGGCAAATTACTGGGTCCTGTCCTCCGGGCCCCAAGATAGGCTTGTATAGGTCCCAATTGAATGCAGTTTGTGATTTTTATTATTACTGTACTTGTTAAGCACTTACTGGTTGAGCGGGGACAGTGTCCCACCTGATTATCTCATATCCACTCCCTTCTGCACTGCCCCGACTTGTTCCTTTTATTCATCCACCCTCCCAGCCCCACGGCACTTATGTACATATCTTTCATTTATATATTTATTTCTATTAATGTCTGTCCCCCCCATCTAGACTGTAAGCTTTTTGTGGGCAAGAAATGAGTCTGTCTATTGTTATATTGTACTTGCCCAAGAGAGTACAGTGCTTTGCGTACAATAAGCACTTCAATAGATACGACTGAATCCAATTACCCCAGCGCTTAGAATGGTGCCTGGTGCACAGCAAGTGCTTAACAAATACCACAGTTATTATTTCTCTGCACACAGAGAGTACTCAATGAATACCATTGATGATGATGAAATGCTTATTATGTGTCAAGCACTGGGGCAGATAGAGTTAATCAGTTGGTGAAAAGTAATTGAAAGGCTGGCAGCTGTTTCTGCAAAGAAGTGTGTGCGGGTTCCCTTGAACTGCTGCCAAGAGGCTACTTAGGCACCTGGTGATGGAGCTTACTCTCTCTCCAGCTCCTCCTCTCTCAGCACCAGCCCCAGCGTCTCCAAAGGGGAAGTTCCTTCGCAAACACGGAACAAGCCTCAACATCCCAGGGAAATCTTCTCCCCACTTAACACAGTTTGAATAATAACACTGTGTAATTTTTAGAGGGCCTTTCTTCAAGAGCTCAAGACCTTTCTGTATGTTATTTCAGCCGTCCCCCTCCTAGCCACAAGGTAGGAAGGTGGCCAGGGACTATCCCCCTTTCATTCCGGCAGTCGGAGAGGGAGCCCAGCAGACATCACATTTCCCCACCACTGAGCAAAAAATCTGCAGCAGAGCTAATACCTGAATCTGGTTCTCCCAACTCCCAGATCAGGCCCTGTTATGCCTTGTTAAATCAACAGTGAGGGACTGCAGCCCTAAGGGACCTCTCTCTCTTGGTGAGAGCAGGAGCTCCTCTCAGATAAAATGGGCAATGAATGGTATTTATTGAGCGATTCGCAGGTGTGGAGCTTAATAATTATAGTACTAATAATGATATTCATTAAGTGCTTACTATGTGTCAAGTACTGTTCTAGATACAAGCTAATCAGGTTGGACAGTTCCTGACCCAAATGGGGCTCTCAGTCTTAATCCCCATTTTCCAGATGAGGTAACTGAGGCACAGAGAAATGAAGTAACTTGCCCAAGTTCACTTAGCAGACAAGTGCCGAAGTTGGGATTAGAACCCAGGTCCTCCTGACTCCCAGGCTGGTGGCCTATCCAATAGGTCACGACGTTAGAAAGAGCGTGGGTAGACCCACTCCCTGCCTAGAAGGAGCTTCCAGTCTAGAAAGGACCTTTCAGAAGACGCTCTAATGGACTACCTATGCTTCCTTTGTCCTGGGAAAGAGTAAAATGAACCAACTGCAATTTGGTAATTAGCTGATGATTATCTGTCCCCAAGGATTGCTACAAACAAACCTACCAAGCCTGCTTTATAAACTCATGCAAGGGTGCAGGGGAATTATGCTTGTTCAGCAGATACAGTTTCAAAGTGCACTGGTGGGACATGTCGGGTGTTTTGATTAATGGCTCAGGAGATATTCATATTGGTAGTAATAACTAGCACATGTGCATTGGTAAGCATACACCATATATTATACACTTCACATTACAAGAAACAGCAAAGAGATCCTAAGCAGTGACACTTCGGATGTTTGCTCTGATTTGAACTCCACCATTAACTCTGGGTCTGCCAGCGGCTTCGGTCTCTGGATTTTCTTTTAAAGAGATCGAAGAGTTTCTTCTAGATTTTTCTTCACTAGAGAGAGACCCGGGGCCGGCAATGCTTTCATAATGGTTGGAAGGTCACTCGGATTAATGGCCAACGATGGTTTCCTCCTCTGGGTCCGCCCGCTTCACTAAATTAAGTAGGGGGCATGGAGTCTGCACCTCCATCAGCTATTCCCACTTCCGTATATTAATGGCTTGAGGACTTTTAAATTGCCTCTGAGTAAGACTACTATTTATTGGGTGATAACAGAGCAAGAGAGACACTGTGTTTTTAGCAGGGTCTGCGCTTCTTACAAAGGCATTCCAGGGACAGGGAACTAAGGCGGTTCTGGTGCAAACCTCCCATTAGTCGGAAAGAGATTTGTAGCCTATATGTTTAATGGCCCTACGAAATCTGCCTCGCTAGTCAGTAACAGCAGGAGGATTTGCTACTAGTCTGTACCGGCTGTGTCTTTCCAGGGGCAGTCATATTTACTGAGCGAAATACTGGTGGAAAATTCCAACCTGCCAGAGGCAGACTTAACTCACTTTTTTGGACTCAGGAATCCCTGGCCCCTCCTCAAGAGTCCGACCTAGATATTTGCAGAGATCTTAGACATCAGCTAGTTGGCTTGAGAGATGGAGCGCTATTTGCATTTGAAGCTCGTTGTGGGCAGGGAATTTGTCTACTTATTGTTATATCATACTCTCCCAAGTTCTTAGTACAGTGCTTTGCACACAGGAAGTGCTCAATAAATATGATTGGATGGATGAATGAATGAAGGACTAGCCCTCCGGCCTGACTCTCCACTGCAGCAGGAGCATAGTAAAGTGGCTAGAGCATGGACCTGGGAGTCAGAAGATCATGGGTTCTAATCTGAGCTCTGCCACTTGTCTGCTGTGTGATCTTGGGCAAGTCACTTAACTTCTCTGTGCCTCAGTTACATCATCTGGAAAAGGGGAATGAGACTGTGAGCCCCAAGGAGGACAGGAACTGTGTCCACCGTGATTTGCTTGTATCCACACCGGTGCTTAGTACAGCATCTGGCACAGAGTAAATGCTTAACAACTACCATAATTATTATGACAATAATTATTATCATCACTATGATTATTTCCAGGGCCGGGAAAAGCTTCAGAGCAGTTCCTGGAGACCAGTATTTCTGAGATTGGGTTGAGTGGAGCAGTACTGGGTTGCCTGGAACCTCATCAGCAGCTGTCAATCAAGGACTTTGGGACTAATCATGAGGCACTCATAACATCACACCCATATTAATCAATCAGTGGTATTTATTGGGAACTTACTGTGTGCAGAACATTGTACTAAGCGCTTGGGAGAGTACGAAGAGGAAAAAACACTGCACGAAAGTTCTCGGCCCAGTGCTCTATGGGGCTTCCAATCTGAATTGTGGCAAAAAGTATTAGCAGCAAATTCTGCTGTGGTTAGTCTATTAAAAAAGCAGATACTGTGAGAGTTAAGAAACACAGATTCTGCAAATGTTTTTCAACTGGACCTCAGTTTTACTCCATGCAGGACTGGCCTTGGTCACATTTTGGTACAGAAAAAACAAAAAGGCCTTCAGTTGAAGATATGCAAACAGGGTGTTTTTCTTTTAAGTATTTGCATGCTTAAAATTGTTCTGGGGAACCACTAGATTGCAAGCTGTAGTTTAGAGGTGCTAGTCTCCTTACCCTGCTGCCAGTCTGTCTGGACTTTAGACACACTCTTGAGCACCCCTCTCCCCCCAGCCCCTACCTCAATGTGACAGCAGGATGGAAGGATTGGATAAGCATCTGGAAAAGCCTGAAATGCTATCCATCAATCAGGTGAATGAGTTGACATCGGGGTTCCTGGGATTGGATTCTAAAGTGAGACTTGTGGTATTTGACTTGATCTTGGACAATCTTTGCTAAAGTTAGTTGGCATATTAGAGTTATATTTGCCTATTCAGATCCAGGGCAATTTTCCTTCTAGAAAAGTCTTTGGTTCCAAGCTTCCCTGCAAGCTCTTTCCTCTTTACTGATCTGCCTCCTCAACGCACACTTTTCGCTCCTCCCAAGTGAACCTTCTCATGCCCCTCGTTCTCAACTCTCCACCTCCGGTCTTTTGCACCTGCCCTCCCCCAAGCCTGAAATTCCCTTTCCCTTCAAATCCACTAGCCCACAGTTCTTTCCATCTTCAAATCCCTCCTGAAAAACCACCTCCTGCAGCAGGGATTGCCTCATTATTTTCCTTCTGGCTATCAGTTATCCACTTATGGCCACCTGTAACAGTAATAATAATAATAATAGTCATAATTTATTTGTTAAGCACTTACTGTGTGCAAAGCATTAGGATCTATACAAATTAGATCTATTTTTATTATTATTATGGTATTTGTTAGTGCTTACTCTGTGTTGAACACTGTTCTAAGTGCTGGGGTAGATATCATTTTAATCAGGTTACAGACTCTGTCGCACATGGTGCTCACTGTCTAATGGGGAGAGAGAAGAGGGATTTTATCCCTATTTTGCAGATGAGGAAACTAAGGCACAGAGAATTTAAGTGATTTACCTAAAGTCACATAGCAGGCAAGTAGTGGAGGCAGGACCATAACCTAGGTCTTCTGACGTTCAGGCCCATGTTCTTTGCACTAGGCCATGCTGCTTCTCATACATCAATTTATATTTCCCTACCAATTGAGCACTTATTCACTTACTCATCTTTCCATTCTCTTTTTCCTCCTCACTATAAATAATTTTGGGTCTGCCTTCTTTCAGATTGCAAATTGAGGACAGAGATTCTGATTTGTACCTTTATTTTACCTTCCCAAGCAATTAATCCAGTTCTCTAACAACAGTAAGTACTCATTAAATATTATTGAGATAAAATTCCTTTCCAAAAAACTCACCTGTGCTTGTGTGCGCTGAAATGGCGGTAGTTATAATTTTTTTTTAATGTAGAAAGAATTTATCCCAGCAGAAGCTGCAGAACCTTTTTTAGAGTTAATTGGAGACAGAATGAAGAGGGAGTCAGTGTGGGACAGAGGATAGCATCATACACAGCAAGCTAGGATGCCAGATTCTACTTCGATCTCCTGCTCTACATTGCTGTGTGACCTTAGAAATATCACTAAACCTCTTTGAGTTCCCATTTTCCCCTCCCAAGAAATAGGGTTAAAGTGTTCCTCTAATGTACCTTACAGGTATGTAAGGAGGATGAAAGGCTGTTCTAAAATGCTTTGATAGCCGAGACAGAAAGGCACTTTGTAAATATATGGTACTTTTGTTAATGGTATATGGTGTAATGAAGGGAAACCTTCCTAAATATTTCGCTTAACAGCTCCATTTAAAATATGCCTCCCAAGTTTCAGTTGACAAAAAAGACCCCACCTTTTCTGCAAACAATTCAAGCCCTGATAGATAGAGGAGCCCAAGGCATGTAGAAGAAAACTGAATGCTTGGCTGGGTGTGTGGGTGGAAAAGCCTAAGGAGCCTCAGGATAAGGGGGCTGAGGGGGTTGTGGAATCTTCTTTGAAATGTTTTAATTTGTGGGTGACACCAGACTAGGGATGGGAGTAAGGTCAAGGAAAAGGATATCAACACGCTGCCAAACAAAAGCAGATTATTCCTACATCACCCCTGTCTGCAGGCTGGGCTGGTTCAAGTTTCAAGTTTCACTTGGAGGGGTGAGAAACCACCCAAACTTCAATCCTTCGCAAACTACAATCATCAACCTTCTATAAAAATCTTAATCTCCTGTGGACAATCTCTATTATCAAAAATGAATCGAGTTATGTTTTGAGAATACAATATATGCAGTACACTGTACTGAATGTTGGGGAGAGGACAATATAATTAGAAGATATGATCTCTGCTCTTGAGGAATTTACAGTCTAACAGGGATCATATATTATGACAGACACAAAATAACTGATGGATAGGTGGAAGAACATGATAGAAAGATAGATATGGAAATGTGGATAACCCTCCAGGCTGTAAGCTCACTGTGGGCAGGGAATGTGTGTACTCATTAACTCTGTGTGTGTTGGACCTCCCACTCCCCCCCACCCCACCAAAAAAAACAAAACAGTGATGGGGACCAGAACCAGAACCAAGTTCATCAACATCAAGTACCTGAAAGGAAAATGACAACCAAAATAATGCAGTAACACAAGAGAGCCGATATTTTGCTGCACAAAAAAGCTGCAGGGGAACCATGGAGCAGAGTGAATACAGAGTGGAAAATGAATCATTGATTCATTTTCAGTGATTCATAAGGGAGCCTGATTCCAAGAAGCATAAAGTGGGATACCTTGTCCAGGAAATGCAAAATATCGCACCGATGTTCTCAGTACGCACGTCAAGGTTCTACTCCTTGGTAGACAGAAAGTGTAGAACAGGTTTACTCGAAATGGAGGTTGACCCATAGATTATTCAGCTTGAAGAAGAAAGGGTCAGGTAAATTCTGCAGGTCTGTTACACAGGGACTGGCCACCATCCCTTCTTCATCAATGAGGAAATGGGTTTAATCCATTTCATAAGGGATTTAGATTCGGTAGAAGGAAGAATTTCCCAATAGGGAGGCCTTTTAAAAGGTAGAAAGCACTGCCAGGGAAACTGTGGGATCATCATCTTCTATAGGCTGAAATAATCAGATGGCTTGATGAAGACTTCTCATTCTCTGTGTAAGAACGTTTTATATTCTTGAGGCAATTAGTAAATTGCCCCTTAGTCTCCTTTCCTCCAGGTTTAATAATCCCACTTCATTTAACTCTTCCTTTCAGGTCTTATTTTCTACCCCTTTGATCATTTTTGTGGCATTCCTCTGAAACATCTCCAAATTTCCCCACCCTTTAGGTTCTGAAATCCAGAACAGGACAAAACGTTCTAGAAAGAGTTTTTGATAGTGGATGGGGATTACTTCATGTTTTCTACATTCAATACCTCTCTTTTTTTTTTACAGTGATAGGATGATCTCATGGTGTCCTAGGAATGAATCATGATGCTTGACAAGGTTTCACTTAAGTTCTTTGAAAAAGACAGTCATTTTAAACGTGAGCAGCTCAGAAGCCGGATGACTTGTAACATTGGTCTTTGCTTTCCAACTGCACTAGGGAGAAGCTTTCTGGATTTCACATGGATCTCAGTCAGATAATGACAATAATGATAATAATGACAATATTATTGGTTAAGCACTTACTATGTGCCACGCACTATACTAAGCACCGTGGAAGATATAAGATGCCCTAGTGCTTAATACAGTGCTTGGCACATAGGGTTCACAATCTAAGTAGGAGGGAGGAGAGGTACTGAACTCCCATTTTACAGTTGAGGAAACTGAGGCACAGAGAAGTGAAGCAACTTGCCCAAGGTCACACAGCAGGTAAGGGGCTGAGTCAGGATTAGAACCCAGTGCTCTTTCCACTAGGCCATAGTTCCTCAAAGTACTTAGTACGGTGCGCTGTACTGAAAAGGTGCTCAATAAACACCTTTAGTACTCTGGGTGGTAAGCCAGGATTAGTCATGCAGTATATTTTTTAAAAAAATCACACACTTGTGTATTTGGTGATCTTGCTCCATATTTACTCAGAGAAGCAGCATAATGTAGTGGATAGAGCATGGGCCTGAGAGTCAGAAGGTCATGGGTTCTAATCCCGGCTCCACCACTTGTCTGCTCTGTGACCTTGGGCAAGTCACTTCACTTCTCTGTGCCTCAGTTACCTCATCTGTAAAATGGGGATTGAGAATGTGAGCCCCACGTGGGACAAATTGCATCTCTGTCCCAAACCCAATTTGCTTGTATCTGCCCCAGTGCTTAGTACAGTGCCTGGCACATAGGAAGCACTTAAATACCATTGTTATTATTATTACCCAAGATATATTTTGTAGAGATGAGGGTAGAATAGTTAGAGCACCAAAGAGGAAACTATTATAAGTAGTTAATATTTTCTGTTTGCTGGGGGGCAGGCGGAACGCTACAGAAAGGATAAAGGAATCTTGCAAAAAGAAAAGGCTTTACTATGGCAATTTGTGTGGAGTCTCTATAGAAGAGGCCCAAGACATAGATTCGTAAGGGACAAAGAACTGAAGCAGTGAGAATTGAATGCTGCCAAGAAGTATCACCAAGATCCCCAGGTCTTAACATTAGGATGAATTTTCAAACTCTGAATGTACTCATTTTCTTGGTGGCACCGCCAATTAATTCACAACATTCTGATGTGTAAACCAAGCAGCCATTTTAGTCCTATCCTCAGAATTTATTTGCATATTTTTGCTTCAGCTACTTCATCCTGAAAGAGCTATATTACTCTCTGTTATACCCCTAGTCTTTCTCCATTACTTAGACTGTCTACTTCAGCAGTAATAGCAATAATAAGAGTTGTGTTATTTAAGTGCTAAGTGCCAAGCATTACATTTAACACTGGGAAACATACAAGATAATCAGGTCCCACATGGGGCTTGCAGTCTAAAGGGAACGAGGTTGCATAGGTAAATTGAAGCTCCCCAAGGCTAAAGAATCCGTGTTATATCCGATCACTTAGATTGTGAGCCCCGTATGGGATGATCTGCATATACTGCACCTAGCCAAGTGTTTAGTACAGTGCTTGGCATATAGTGAACACTTTAATGTTATCATTACTACTATTATTATTCTCCAGTCGTCACTTCTTTCTTCTCAAGCTAACTACTTAGTGTGTCTCATTTTTGTCTCTCCTGCTGCTGGTCTCTTGCATAAGCCCACCCTCCCTCACCCTAGAATCTCCCTCTCCCTCCATATCAAACTGTCCACAGCTCTTCCCACCCTTAAAGTCCTTCTGAAATCATCTCTCTTCCAGAACGTTTTCGCTCATTAATTTCTAAATTTCCTGGGTTTCCCCCAACTCTCACATCAGCAGTTTGGCACCCCCAATTCCACCCAGCACTTTCTATTTCCTCCTTGTTGCAATTTACAAGACCAACCTGCCTGTCTCTTGGCCCAGATTGTAAACTACTTGATGGCAGGGATTATGACTATTAATTCCATTGTATCCCTCCCAAGTGCTAATACAGTGCTCGGTATGCAGTAGGTGCTCAGTGAAGGCTAGTGATTGAGTTTGAGTTGCTTTTGTTGTATTCTCTCAAGTTCCTATTCATTAGGTGCTCTACAAATATTACTGGTGGGCTGATTTTTTTATGGCATCTGTTAAGTACTCATTATGTGCCAGGCCTTGTACGAAATGCTGGGGTAGGTATGATAAGCAGGTTCTACACAATTCCCGTCCCACAGAGGGTTCATAATTTTAATCCCCATTTTTTAAGTGAGGTTACTGAGGCACAGAGATGTGAAGTGACTTGCCTAAGGTCACAGAGGAGACAAATGGCAGAGCCGGGATTAGAATGCAGGTCCTCTGACTCTCAGGACCGAGCTCTTTCCGCTAGGCCATGCTGCTGCTCTTGATCAACACGCTACTAGAGTGACCAATGGATATTTTATTCTGGGCTCATCAGGGATTACCCCTCCTGTCTTTCTTGCCTGAACTCCAGCAACAATTCCACTTATCTCTGAGGCCCAGGTGGGACAGGGACTATGTTTTGCCTGTCTAATTTGCATTTACCCCAATGTTTAAGGCAGTGTTTGACACATAATAAGCATTAACAAATACTATAAAAAAAGGAAAAATACCCAACACAGTGGTTGACATTCCATTTTCCCTTCCCTGCCTCACTTGCACCCTCCTTCCCCATGAGTTATTATTCCATGACAAGAGGCTTCTCTCCTTAACACTTGACTGAAATCTTCTCCCCAGGCAAGCACTTGGGAGAGCATTTGTCTCCTGCAGCGAGAACTAATCTCTATGCAAAAATGTCAAAGGAAAATCAATAGTCTCTGTTGAACACTTACACTGTGCAGAGCACTGCACACCCTTCATCCTTGGTCTTCCCAATTACTAAGAGCCTTGCAGGCTATTTATTTATTTTAAGCTTGACCTGACTGTTACTGCTGTGAGCACGGCTCTCTGCTCTAGGCAATAAAAAGAAAAAAGAAAAGAAAAAAGTAAAGAAGTCATTTGAGTTAGTCCAGCCAACAATTTCCATGTTTAAAAAAAAGTGCATGTTGGAGCCATGTGGTCTCAATAAAGCAGTAAAATGTATTTTCTTTACCGTACACTGCAGTGTGCCCATAACCTTCCTTTTAAATCATCTCTAACCAGCCCCAAATCACTCTGACCGCAAACCATTTGGTGGCTTTGGTCTTCAGGCGGTGGAATGCACCCAGGCAGACGGGGAGTCTCAACCCAGTGGACACTAAGGCAGTCGGTCTCCACTTTCCCAGCACTGGCACATCGTCCCCGGCAAAAGCCCTAAAAGGTTGAGCGTTTGAGATAGCACATGACATCATAGCTCAACCATTCAGGAAAAAACTGCAAGGACTGCGGAATAACACAACGCGCCACAAACCACAGTGGGCAGATAAAGCCAAAGAACGGCTTTTCTTACTAAAACGTACACAGATACCACAGGCAGCTGGCAGAAACACGTTTAATTGCATTCACAGAAACCTATTGTATCCGTCAACCCAGACCATATTTGGGGCAGGCCGTTTAGTGGAAATCCGCCTCTAAATGGGAAAGCCAGGTCAAATGGCATTTGAGTGCCCCTACCTACTTTTAGTGGGCCTTCATTTGTTTGGGCTCAACTGAAAGTCATTCGATAGGCCTTGAAAAGATTTCTAAGTGGGCCGTAACCGTAACCTCCCTTAAAAATTACGGAACCAGGGGAAGTATGGTCCACTTGAAGCGTGCGTGAAATCAAATTTTCAAGCCACAGATAATTTTCAAAAGACACTTGGCTTTGTCCCAAGCCTTAAGGAAGGAATGCAGGTGGGTTATCTACTGTCAGAACACATGGGTGCAGCCTCACGTGGGCAATTCTCATGGTTTAAAATAGAACCATTGAAACCTAAGTAATCAAAACTTTCACTCTAGGCTACATTTATTGAACTAGTCTCCAGGTATCACAACCCAACTTCAGGATGTATCAGTTAATAATTAAAACAGATCATCCAACACCCATTTGATGAAAACAGGTATTTGTGAGGCAACATTTGAACATTTCTTCATAGACTCACTAAATTATACACCTGAAAGGTACCCCATGAAATTTGCCATGATACAGGATGTAGCTAGCCTAGCAGTCCTGGGTAGTTTTCCAAACCTAGCTCTGAAAAGCTATCTTTGTAGCTAATTCTAGTCTAGGATTCCAACTAAATGAAGGGAGCATCATTAATAGCCAAAACAATCGTGGGTTTGGTAGATCAGTCCTTTTCAAGTGGAGATAAAACACACCTGTTCGCACACAGCCAAGAATGGAAGCTAACCATTTCCGGAGCAAAGAAGCCTGAGCGTCAGAGTGGGCCAGGAACTTGTCTGGCACTCACCTCCTCTACTAAATAGTAAAGAAATAATACTATTCTTTCAAACCATGAAGAAAAGAATCAGGATTCAGAGTCAGAAAAAAAAAAAAAAAGAAAAAAGCTCATCTAGTCCAGGATTCCAAGATATGCCTGCAACCTTCAGTAGGTGTTAAGGACGAAAATGTTTCATTATTATTGAATCAAAATGAAGACTGGGGACTTTTTTATACCTCTAAATTAGGCATCAGTGAAACATTCTCCACTTGTCTAGATTTCCGTCCAGTGCCACTACATGGCTGGTAAGAGATCAGAAGCAAATGAGCATCTCACAGCAAACCACCTGGAAGGGTTGAAAATAATATTGTACATCTTTGTCACAGATTCTCTTAAACCAGGACCCCGATGCGGGAGAGAGACAGTGTCCAATGTGATGAATTATATCTACCCCAGTGCATAGAACAGTGGTTGACACAGAGTAAGAGCTTTACGAATGCTGTCATTATTCCTAATAATTCTAAAAACGTGAACTAGAGTTCAGTAATATGCAAATAATCAGATTTACCTCATGCGCCTCAGAGGTTAGTCCCTTGCCCACCCCGACCCCCCACCCCCCTGTGGCTTGACAGTTATATATGAGTAATTCATTCGACTTCATCAACATCTTAGAGTGCGATGCAGTGGGTTATGAAGACAACCTAGAGAGAGGGCAATCCACCTCTAAATAAAACACTGGGTCTTGTGGGTTAGCAGATTTAGGGGTGCATCAACAGTTTCCTAGAAGGATAAAGGATTCACTTTCCTTCTTCAGAGAAGTCACTGGGAAAATTCTCCTCTCCTCTGAATGTGCCACTTGTTCCCGGAGGAGTGGAGAAGAGCCAGCTGAAAGCTAGAAACATGGAGCATAAACACACTCTAGAGGGCTTGAGAGGGAAAAAGAAAAAAAATAGTAAAACACACCAGCATTTGGTTTCTTAAACAAACGGGTGTGAATGAAGTGAAACCCATGGGGAAACAGCTTTCACATTCCTTAAGTTTCCCAGGTGCAAAAAACACCACATTCCTCCCAGGAACAACTGCAATGATCCTCAGCTTGACAAGACCTAATTCCCGCTGCAGGAATCCCGTTCAAGTCAGAATTAAAATAGCCGCCTCTCTGCTGTCAGTAGCCTGCCCCTCTAGCAGATTCTCCCCCAACGTAGACACTGAAACAGATTTACAAAGAACCCCTAAAACACCCACCATACAGGTATCACCCCTGCAAAGAGCTCCAGCAAATCCACCCTAGAAAGCAGTAGTCCGATCTCTCAAGAAGAAAACTCACAAAACTGATTCTTTCAAGTGAAAAGCCTGCATGCCCCTGCAATGTAACTCATTCTTCCTCTGCACCGTTTTGCAGACGTTTAATGTTGTCGCTTACCGGGTTTGAGGGTCTGGTCCTCCTCTCCGACCCCTCAGAGCGGCTGAGCCTCTGGATCGCTTAGTCCTTTCTCTAGTCCCAGACCACAGCTTCACCACTCTAAGTTGCAGAATAGAACGGAGGAAAGGAACAGGCGACCCAAGCTGCCAAAAAACCTCGACCACTCACAAGCAGGAGTGAAGCCTTCTCCCAAGTTCTGACTGATCCCAAAGAGCGAAGCCGCCAGGCAATGAGGAAGCAGAGTGCAAGTCTCCTGGATTTAACCCAATTATGCTCTGGCTTCAGTTTCGAGTGCAGTCTGCGAGAGGGGCTGTGTGCTCGCACATGTGTGCTCGTGTATATGTGTGCATGTGTGAGAGGGGCTTTTGGGGGGGGGAGAGGGGGAAGGGTGTGTCTTGGGGAGGAATGCTACTAATGTCCAAAAATAACACTGAGGAAATAAGGAGGGTGATACATCTCCCCTCACTCTTTGTCTTATCGCATGAAAGGAGCTTTATCTTTGTCCAGAGATTTCGATCTCTCACCAAGAAAGGTAGAGAGCAAATTCCACCAACACTTTCTAAAACCTCTAGCTTGTTCAGCTGTAGTTTTAAACGGCTTCTCAAGAGCCCTGAATCTACGAAGACACTTGGGGGAAAAATCCAGGTGTTAACTAGTAGTCAATTGCCGTTCCTTACAAAGGAAAATAAATCTCAGCCTTTATCAACCTGAGGAATGCTTTTTCCACACTCGCCCGAGTCATTTGCCATCCTATTCTATAGCTGTACTGTTCCTTGTGAATTATTCTACCCCATAGATGAAAATGAGTTTACTCTGAAATGTAAAGCTATAAATTAATTACTACTGTAACAAGTGAACCCCCCAGGAAAGCAAGTCCCAGGAATAAATCTGGACTTTGTTGTATTTATGTTGAACGTGTCTGCCATTAATTCAAAGTCTTTCCACTAACATCTCGTGAACAGACCAATATTTGCAGTTTATTGAGAGATCAACATGTGGACATGTCTTGGAGCTCCCTGGAATCTTCTTTCAGCATTACGTCACAGAGACTCAGTATTCAATCAGTGCTATTTATTGAGTGCTTACTCTGTTCCAAGTAATAATAATAACATTGATATTTGTTAGCACTTAATATGTGCAGAGCACTGTTCTAAGCGCTGGGGGAGATACAGGGTAATCAGTTGTCCCACGTGAGGCTCACAGTCTTCATCTTCATTTTACAGATGAGGGAACTGAGGCACCGAGAAGTGAAGTGATTTGCCCACAGTCACACAGCTGACAAGTGGCAGAGCCGGGGTTCGAACCCATGACCTCTGATTCCCAAGCCTGGGCTCCTTCCATTGAGCCACGCTGCTTCTCAGTACTGAACTGAGCACTCGGAAGAGTACGGTTCAACAGAGTTATTAGACATGCTCCCTGCCCCTGAGGGGCTCACAAGGCTACAGATCAAAGTCCTGCAATGAGCACTGTGGAACAGCAGAACTAATCAAATATCTTAATGAAGACCCTTGTGTTTGCAAATAGTAGCATTGTCCTAAGTCTCAAAGGTGACATACTGCTGCCAATGAGACTGCAGCTTTGAGAGTGTCAGGATTTCTGTGCACAGCTCTACTCTCTTGCAAAATATTTATCCAATAAACAGTAACCAACTATTTCAAGTTTCATTCTTCATATCACAGAGATAGTTCTGAAAAAAACTTATAGGCTTCGTGATGTGGTTTTCAGAACAGTGGGAGATATTTATTTAGAATTTTTTAATGTGAACCACAAAAGATAATTCAAGCTCCAGTTTTGGAGAGACGTGGAGGGATGTCTCTTCTAAGAACAATCTGTTGTTGGCCAGCCTGAGAAACAGGAATCGAGGTCTGTTTCTGGGAATTAGTCAGAAGGGACCTATGGAGTTATTAATTTTAACAGAGTACATCGGTGTCAAAGGATTGACAGATTCTTGAAGGCAATCAGAAATCAAATCAATAAGTGTTCCAGGAGTAGAGTCATATGAAGGGGATCTTATTTTGTATAGATATCATAGGGGAGATTTTCCAAATTTAAATAAAATGTTTACAGTTTGCATCTTAAATTCATTTTTATTATCCCAAGGAAGTGATGTCATAAAAAAAATCAACCTTCTTTTCCTTATTGGATCTATCTTTCCTTGTGAATTCATGTTAATAAATTAGGTGGATTTGCACTAGTTTTTCTCTACATTGGGTACCCTTCCCCCTTTGACATTAGATGTAGAATTTCACAAATATTTCTGTCTCCTTAAAGGGGACATATACACATAGAGGTGACTCTTTTCTTTGCAGGAATTTGTCAGATTCATGTGAAAAGGAAGTAGCTGCCACACCTAAAGTTCAAACAGATCAGAATAATGGTTATAAGAGGGAATTTTAAGAGGCAGGGAGGACAAGTTGGGGCATTAGATGGTTCATCTCTAGACATTAGGATGGATGTCAAAGAGGACAACCATCAATCACATTAACCCCCTAAGCATCCTGAAATCACAGTCAGATACAGAATCCTAGGCTGGATGGATCAGATCTGGCCCATAAAGGTATTTACTAGTAGCAATAATGTTTGGCTTTAGGGCTTTGGCTAATGTTTGGCTTTGGCAGTGAGGCTATGGGGCTCAGCCATTCAGACTTTTTTTGTGTTTGGGATATGGGGAACTCAGTGAATGAGAGCCCCTGGAAATGATTGTGATGCTGAACACTTCTGCCACTCTGATCATAGGGCTCTCAGTTACGGTAGTTGTGACACCCTGCAATTATGAAGCTGTAGAATTTTAAAAATGCTTGATCCCTAATATTTATTGAGAGACTACTGAATGCAGAGCCCTCTACTAAACACTTGGGAGAGTACCTTAGCGGGAGAAGATACAATCCCTAACCACAAGAAGCTTAAACTTTCAGAAGGACATTTCAGGGCAGATTTTTAACCCCCCCGAGATCTTCTAAAGGATTGGCTTTAGGCGATCCCTCCCCCCCACCCTCTGGTCTTTCCCCCTTCCCCCTCCCTTAGCACTGCTCTCATTTGTATATATTATTTATTACCCTATTTACTTTGACAATGAGGTGTATATCTCCTTGATTCTATTAATCTTGATGATGTCTTGTTTTTGTCTCATTCTGTTTCGCTCTGTCTGCCTCCCCCGTTTAGACTGTGAGCCCATCATTGGGCAGGGATTGTCTCTATCTGTTGTCGAATTGTCCATTCCAAGCGCTTAGTACAGTGCTCTGCACATAGTAAATGCTTAATAAATACTATTGAATGAATGAATGAATGAAAGCAAGAGGTGTGCTGCCATCAGTTTGGCAATCGACCTCATACTTGGGCAACTTTCCTGAACCCCCTGCCTCCTCCTTCTTTGTCCCGATGACTTCAACTCTTGCTATTAATCGCGGTAGTATTTGTGAGTGACTTGGATCTGTCAGTTCCCCCATAGTCTGTACACTACTCAATGGCAGGGCACAAGCTACTTTCTCGATCATAATGCTTCCAACAGCTTAGTCTAATGCTCTGCACTCACTAGGTGTTCACTAAATATTACTGCTACTACTGTTGTATTTGCTAAGCACCTACTATGTGTCAAGCACTGTATTAAACTCTTTGAATAAAGAGAGCAAGTCAGGGTGACACAGAAGGGAGTTGGAAAAGAGGAAAGGAGGGCTTAGTAGGGGAAGGTCTCTTGAAGCAGATGCGCCTTCATTAACACTTTGAAGGGGAAGAGAGTAATTGAGTGAGGGATCAAGTACCCCAAGTGCTTAGGTGACTGGGAAGTGCTGAAGTTAGAGTTAGGGGGATTTAAGGTGGGGAGATGAGAGATTAATCAGGGAAGACCTCCTGGAGATGTTTGACTGAGTCCTCCAGAATGGTCACCAGCCCTGGGAAAATCCTGAACCCTTTGGCTCTACTCCTGACCCCATAAAAAGTAGCATCAGCCTGCCAACTTCTTAGGCTCCCCAAAGCAGAGCTTTCTTGGCCAGGTCAGCATCTTCCCCACTGGGCTGGGCTACAGAGGAATCCAGGAGAATGGGAACAGCGAATTTAAAGCTATTATAGTAGGTAGGATATTTTTAAACGATAGGTGTGGGGGAATACGTTAAGCAATGCAACCCAATACAAGTACGAAACAGTGAGGCTCACTTGAAATGTCCCGGGTTGCTGATATAAAAATTTGTTTATGCTGAACTTCATGAATGGCACAACACTGGCACAAGTTTGTTACCTAAACATCTTTCTTTTTCAGTTCTTTGAGGCAAAGCTAAGCAGAAGTTAACTCTATACAAGTCAACTTCCCCTCCTTTGGTTGGGTGTGTTTTTAAAACTTGCTTAATGTGAAGGGCTCTCTTTCTAATCCTTACAATCAGCAAGCAATTTGATCAAATTATACCTTGGCAGTGCTGTGGAATTGGAAACATTTCTCCTTTAAAGTTGAGGAAGGGTACTTTCTGACCTCATCCATGTACCTTGCATTCTGTTAAGTGTCAGAAATAGAACACTCATTAATTTAGACAGTTGCCCTTCATTAAGTGTGGCAAAACAGATTAAGGTAGAAATTGAATAATTCATCTAATCATTACAGCATTTATATTCCATGGCCTGGATTCTATCTTGGCATATCTCAACCCATCTACTACAAGCACGTTTCTTTCACAGAGACAGAGAAACACAGAAAGGGACACAAACACATGGAGTATTATCCCAGAAGAGAGAGAAACATACAAAGAGGGGAGAGAGGTGAAGAGGGAACAGGGATAAGAGCAAATTATCCAGAATTTTATCCAGAGAAAGGGGAGGGGGAAGAAAGAGAGAAGCCAAGAGAGAGGGAAGGAGAGAGAAAGAGTGGGAGGGAACAGCAGAGAGAAAAAGAAGTAGAAAGAGAGAAGTAGAGAGAGAGAGAAAAGATGAGAGAGTGATATTTGCAAGTCACAAATGTAGCAGACAGAGCACTGGATTAGGATTTAAAAATCTGGATTCCAATCCCTGTTTGAACCCCTGCCCTCTCCTTAGACTAAAGTCTTAGAAATTTAATTTCCCTCGTCCTGTTTAAACCATGTCAGTGGATAATCTGAATCTTTGTTTCACTGGAAAAAAGAACCTCCTAAAACACACGTGTTCATGCATTAGAATAGCAACTGGAGGATGAAGGGGGAATTTTCCCGGGTAATCTCTCATCCCAAAGTTATTCTTCTTGGCCTGTTCCTTACATAGCATTCATCTTCAAGCATCTAGCCACTTGACTAGACGGAGCACACAAAGCATTTGGGAGTGGAGAAGTGCTTAGTAATTTAATTTACCTACCCACTTGAATATTCATAGAGAGTGCCCAGGAGATCAAAGCAAAATTGTCAGTCACCCTTGCCAACCATTTTTTTTTAATCAAAGGCAAATCAAGCAAAAGGATCAAAGAATGTTTAGAGGCACTCTCTCCTAATCTTGCACAGTGGAATCACAGGATCAAAAGTGTAACAATCAAAATCTCTTGTTCGACATCTAATACCCCAAAGGGAGGTAAACATTTTCAGAGATAGCACTGTAAATATACTCAATCTGAAATAGCTTTTATCAGTCTGTGAACTGGTTACTTTCTTGGCAGCTGAGACAGGGAAGGGGAGGGAGATGACAAATTTGGTAGAGTTAAGACAACAGGCGGGTGGTGAGAAATGCCAAAGGAAATTTGAGAAGGTTTTCTATTCTCCCTCTTTTCAGAGGCTGAGCCCTCTATTTGAAGAAAAAAAAAACACACCCAAAAGCCCAACCAGATAATCTTGGATTTTAAAAGAAGAATTCTAGCATCTCAACACTCAAATTGTAACAATGGCATTGGGCGCCTTTTACCTCTTTTCTCTGCCCAGTCAAGGAGATGACAGCTGAGGGTGACTCTTCGTTGCAATTTCACAGGTAACCGGATTCCAACTCTGATACATTTCCCTTACCTCCCTGGGATCTGCACCTGCCCGGTTTTTATCTGTAACTGAAATCTGGAATCTCTGGCAAGAGCAGCAAATGCTCGCGTCGCTAGTCCCTGGAGGACTGCGGGTCTGTCTGTGGGCTCCCCTATTTGTAATTTATTTTAGTCTGTCTACCCCGCTAGCCTATAGGCTCTTTGTGGGCAGGGATCTCTTCTATTAACCCTATTATACTCTTTCAAGTATAATGATCTGCACACAGAAGGCATGCACTAACTACTGACAAATGCCTGAATCTGAAGACGTGCACATTAAGCACTCAATAAATACGAATGAATGAATGAATGAATGAATGAATGAATGAATGAATGCTGTCTGGGAAAGATTTGAGAGCACAGAGGGTCAAGAACTTCATGGGGTGGTGAGAAGTAGGAAGATCAGTGAATCTGGGGAACGAGAAGGCTTTAGCCACTCCGAGCTAGAGCAGTCTGTTTTGCCACCGGGGTGGGATTCTAGTGCAGGGAGATTTGGCTTATATTCAGTTTCTACCTGTGACAGTACACAGTTATCATTATTACTCTTGGTTATACTCAATTTCTAGAAATTTGAGATAGGGTGGTTATGAGAAATTAAACCTTATTTTCTGCATCTTTGCTCTATATTCTTGTCTATGAACCATCCCATCTGGTTCCAAAATCTTCCCCATCCATGTTCCTGTCCAGTTTTTCCCATCTCCATATTCCTCCTCATTCACCTCCTTTTGTCAACAATATTAACTGATCCCCTGCTGTGGGCAGAGCACTATACTGGTGCTTGGCAATAAAAGTAGCAACACTGCACCTGCTTTCTAAACGCTTACAATCTAATCTTGCTGCAAGAGGGAGTTCCCGCTTCACCAAAGAACCTGTGGTTTAAATTCATTCATTCAATAGAATTTATTGAGCGCTTACTATGTGCAGATCACTGTACTAAGCACTTGGAACGTACAATTCGGCAACAGATAGAGACAATCCCTGCCCAATAACGGGCTCATAGGGACCTAAAAAGATCAAGAGGTCCTTAAGTTGTAACCTCTAAAAATGACTCACTCTTAGATGGCGAGCCCCCGACAAGGGAGAGGAACCGTCTTTAATTTCCATCTGGGTATTCTTTCCCAGCACTCATTAGATTGCTCTGCACACAGTAAGTTAAGAAATATTAATACTAGTTCCATCCCTTTCTGCCACCCTGACATGTACTTCACCGTTGGTATTTTGGACTTATGGAGTTGTGGCAGTAAATTCCACTCACCGAGGCCAAAACCAAGTCTGTGGCCCAGCCTCCATTTCAGTGATCCCCACCTTCTTCCCAGCTCCGTCACCTTCCTTCTGGCCTCAGCCAAAGCTCTGCTAAGGAGGGGTCCACCTTCCCCAGAATGTGACAAACCCTCTTCCTCCTCTCTTCCAGCTCTGCGTCACACCCTCCCATTTGGGGTCAGGAGTCTCAAGTGGACTTATGTTCTTTAATATAACTGCATTCCCATGCCTTTGAAACCTACAGATACTATTTCCCTTTACAGATTTCTACAGTCTTTGCTTAACCAATTTGTTTTTCTTCTGCCTATGGACAGTGGTCTCCCGGTTCCAGTTCCTCCAATTCCTGGAGGAACGGTAGGAAGGACTAGCTTCGGAACAAAAGTGCAAATATCCGAATCAGGCCATGGGCATGAAGATGACAGCTGGGCCCACTGGGCTTCTGAATACTGGAATCATTTCTGGTTTTCCAGAGAGTTGGAGAAACCCAAGGTGAAAATGAAAGTGAGAGAAATTTCACCTGGCCTACAATCTTTCACTTCCAGAAAGGTCAGGGCAACATTTCTCACTGATACATTCTAGTTTCAGATTGTCCTCAAATTCAGCATCCGAAGCACTCTGACGAGGCACTGTCCGGCATTCAGAAAATTCTTAACCACCTGGTAAAATTCCGAAATGTCGGACAAATGCTGATATTGTGGTCATGTGAAGAAAAAGTCCCCTTCTCAACTGGAGTTGAGTTTGTTCACATCTTATTTATAGTGTCCCAGAACACTGAAGGAATGCAGGATCTGGTGTGGTTTGTGTGTGTGTGTGTGTGTGTGTGTCTGTCTGTCTTCTGGGGAAGGGAGGGGAGGGGAGAATAATTGTTTTGTTTAAAAACAGAATCCTCCTCAAGGCTCCAGTGCTGGAAAGCAACTGGAAGAGTTTTGTTACTTTGCTAGCAACCCCATCTGTTTACAATGAAAGCTTGGCTTCCTCTTTTTTGGCCCATATAAAGACCCGCGGGTGCCCATATAAGTCAAACAGATGAAGCATGTGCTCATGGTCTTGAAGAATCACCAGCTTTGCCTGCACAGAGATTTCATGGTAGATTTACACAGCTCTTCATTCCAACATAAATTCAGGAGGATAAGCTTCTGAGAACCAAAGGTGAGTCAAATGTCACTGAGAATTTCACAGCCTAGACAGCTCATCTGCAGCCTTACCAAACAACTGACCCTGGAGGTGCCTTCAAGAAAAGTTTGGCCAATGGCAAAATAATCACTAGAGTAAAAATATCTTTCACCACTTGTCAACGGTTTCTTTGACTGGTCTCCAGAAAGCCACGAGGGGACAGACACACAGAAACAAACTGGCTTAGAAACATTTACCATGCTTACTAATCCACTGCCAAACTTGGGACGGGGAGGGAAATAGGGTAACCGGTTAACATATGTATCTGAGTCAGGAAGGAAAAATGGAGGATATCCATGGTGGCTGTATAATTCGAGTGGCTCCAGAACCAAGCTGGCGAGAACTTGGATAACCAGCTCAGAGCAGGAACGAGGCAGAGACGGTCTTGCAGTCCTTCCTTCATCAAGGTTCAGGTTTTCAAAGATTCTCACAGTTTTGACCCCTCTAGATAAAGGATTTTCAGCCTCTCAGGAGTGGAGGAATAAAATGAAAAGAGGGGTTGAGGGCCTGTTCGCATAAATCTCACAAACTGTGAACTGAGCTACACTTCTGTCAGCCCGACTCCTTTGGCTTCTACATCACCCCGGCACTTCACACTGTCCTCCAGGCCCCGTACGCCATGCTCTGCTTCTCCAGGTGTCCCACGTTTCTGCCTTTGGTTCCCACTCCCAACATCGTCACAAGGTGTTCTAATCCGGCCCATCACCCCTGTTCATTAACTATCCCCCTGTGTCAGCTGCAGTGACCCGCTGCAACCCCAGGAGGTCTACTGTGCTACCTTTGTGAGGTTGACGGGGAGTTGAAAATACTCTTGCCCCATAACCTGGGGCCTGCAAGGACTATCCTCCTCCTAGCAGAGAAGCAGTGTGGCCCAGTGGATAGAGCAGGGACCTGGGAGTCAGAAGGGCCTGGTTTCTAATCCCGGCTCTGCCACTTGTCTGCTGTGAGACCTTGAGCAAGTTGCTTCACTTCTCTGTTGCCTCATCTGTAAAATGGGGATTAAGACTATGAGACCCCGTGGGTCAGGGTGTGTGTCTAGCTCGATTTGCTCGTATCCAGCCCAGTGCTTAGTACAGTGCCTGGCACACAGTAAGCCCTTAACAAATGTCACGATTTTCGTCATTATTATAACAGAATCAGCCCGAGTTCAGACAGTTTCAGTTGAAGTGACGTAAACACAGCTTTGCTAAGCTTCTGCTTTGCTAAGGAAGGGAAGAAGAGGGCAATGTAGGTGCCCTCAAGGTTTATCTCAACCATGGGAAGGTTGGGCCTCACACTTGGATTTCCCCCTCTATTCACTCCTCCCTCAGCCCCACAGCACTTATGTATGTATCCATAATCTATTGATTTACAACCATGTCTGTCTCTTCCTCTGGATATAAACTCATTGTGGGTCGGAACGTGTCTTCCAACTCGGTTATATTGTACTCTACCAAGGGCTTAGTATGGTGTTCTACACACAGCGAGCATTCATACACACAGCGAGCGTTCAATGAATAGGCTATTGCTGTAGGTTAATTCTTCAAAAGGAGATTCACTCTAGAGGAAAGTATAGGATCTCGTCTGGGGAGATGGGATGCTCAAGGTCTGAGTCCCAAAGAGAAGATTGGAGACTTGTTCACCCCCTCTAGACTGTAAGCTTACTGTGGGCAGAGAATGGAACTACCAACTCTGTTGAGTTGTACTCTCCCAAACTTTTAGTACAGTGCTTTGTACTCCGTAAGTACTCCGTAAGTACCACTGACTGATGCTAATCCAGTTGATAAGGGTCACAGGAGGAAGGCAGTGGGGTCAAGTGAGAGATATAGGGCATCTTAGTAAAGATCTCATATATGTGTACGACATATGTAATAATAATCATCAGAGTGACATTTGTGAAATACACACCACGTGCCATCTACTGTACTGAGCATTCGGGTAGGTACGAGATAAGCAGATGGGACATAATGTCTGTCCCACAGGAGAATTACAGTTTAAGGGGGAGGGAAAACAGGAATTAATCTGCATATTACAGATGAGGAAACTGAGGCACAGAGAAGGTAAGAGACTTTCCTAAGTTCACAAAGCAGACAGGTGGCATAACTGGTATTAGAAACTAGGTCCACTGTTTTCCAGTCCCTTGTTCTTTTCCATAGACCACAGAATGGGATTGAGAATGAAGTAGGCTACATCTCAAGACTTTCTGGTTTATGTTACTTTTCAAGCAATCACTGATATTTATTCAGCACTCATGTGCAGAACACTGTACTAAGCCTCTGGGACAGTACGATAAATTAGAGTAGGTAGATATGATCTCTGTCCACAGAGAGCTTACAGACTAGAGAGGGAGATAGACATTAAAATAAATTACAGATGGATACATGCATTAGTGCTGCAGGGATGGGGTAAAATTCAAAGTGCTTAAGATGTACAGACCCAAGTACATAAGCAATGCAGAAGGGAGTTCAAGTAGGGGAAGAGAAGGCTTAGTTAGGGAAGGACTCTTGAAGATGACATGATTTTAGGAGAATTTTTGAAGGAGGGCAGAGTGGTGGTCTGTTAGACATGAAAGGGGAGAGAGATCTAAGCCGGAGGGAGGAACATGGGCAATGAGTCATCAGTGAGAAAGACATGATACTAGGGCTTTGCAAATTAATATCAGTAGATTCACATAAAAACAAACATAAAGCAGGCTTGTCCCTCATTTGTCTGCCTCACAAATATCTGCGGGGTCAACTGATCCATGGTATCTGCACTTAGATGTTTTACTTTTTTTTCCCCTGAAGCTTGTGAGAACTGTGGAAATATAGAGCAAGAAATATAGAATGACCCTACTCGAGACTTTCCAGGCAAAACCCAGTTGTTTCCGAGAGCCTTCTCATTAGACAACAGGTGGGGCCAGCCCTAGTGGAAGACCTAATGTGGTTGTTTAACCCGGGGTACTTTTGGTCCTGTGAGTACCAAAGAGCCAACGTCAGAACTTGGCAGGAAGCAGCATGGCTTAGTGGAAAAAACATGGGCTTCGGAGTCAGAGGTCGTGAGTTCTAATCCCGGCTCTGCCACTTGCTAGCTGTGTGACTTTGGGGAAGTCACTGAACTTCCCTGTGCCTCAGTTACCTCATCTGTAAAATGGGGATAGAGACTGAGCGGCCCACCTGATTACCTTGTATCTACCCCAGCATTTAGAACAGTGCTTGGCACATAGTAAGCACTTAACAAATACCATCGTCATTATTATCGACTTCCTTCGCTCCTGTCCCAGTCTGTACCCTGACGACTCTATATGCTCCTGATGCCCTGTGTTTCAGAAACAGGCAGACCGTACAATACCTTCTTCATCCTCCTTCCCTCTGAAAAAACCTCTCTCAGTCCTGGGTATAATGGATTATTTCAGTCCTATTTACATCATCTTCAAATAATGATCACTGAGAGCCCACTGGGAATTGTTAAAACAATTTCAATAGGTACAGCCCCTACCTTCAAGGAGCTCCCATTTAAAAGTAGATGCCAATGCGGATCACTCGATCAATTGCATTTATTGAGCGCCTATAGTGTGGCTAGGGTGTTGCTGTCTGAGCTAGACACTGTGCTTTCACTAGAGCCAACCCTGGAAGGATTGGAAGGGGAGGAGTAGAGCAAGCCCTCGCCTCTTAGCACAGTTCTGAATAGAATCTTGTCCACAAAGCTCCTGGTAGGCAGAGATCAGGAATGCTTCACTAAAGTATCAGTATCAACAATATTTATAGAGTGCTTCTGTATACAGAGCACAATACTGTGTTTGTGAAATACACAAAAGAAGTTAAAAGTGTGATCCATACTTCTGAGGAACTTGCAGTAATAATTATAACATTCATTAAGTACTTACTGTGGTGTTTAGCCCTGGAAAGAATACAAGCTAATCGGATCGGACACAGTCACTATTCTGCAGGGGGCTAATCTCAGGAGAAAGAAAGAGAGAGAGCAGGTATGTTATATTCATTTTACAGATGAGGGAACTGAAACACGTAGAGATAAAGTGACTTGCCTAAGGTCTCTTGGCTGGCCAAGAGCAGAGCAGGGACCAGAACCCGTCTCTTCTGGTCACCGGACCCATGTTCTTTCTGGTAGGCCACCTGCCTCCCCACCGTCTCTAGGGAAAAATGGGGAAGAAGAGCTAAAAAGAGCCTACTGAATTCTGGATGAGCCAGAGCTTCTGTCAGTCCTGTGTATAATGGACTACTTTCATCCTATTTAGGTGATCTTCAAATAGTCATCATCGAGAGCCCACTGGGAGTTGTTTAAGCAGTTTCGATAGGCACAGCCCCTACCTTCCAGGAGCTTCCATTCAAAACCAGAGGCCAACGTGGATCAATCAATCATTTGTATTTATTGAGCGCTGTGTGCAGACCAGGTGGATGAAAAAGCAGGAAACCCTAAAGATCACACGAAGTTTCTACACTAAATTAAGACATGAAGCATCAGAGGGATCCATGATCAGGAAACACAAATAAATATACATAGCAGAAGGCTTGGTGCTTATCTTGGAAGAAGGGACTTGCACTTTGTTAGGTATAAGCTTGTTCTGAGAAGGGAATGTATCCATTTACTGTTGTGCTATACTCTCTCAAGTGCTTAGTACAGTGTTCTGCACACAGTAAGCACTCAATAAATAAAATTGAATTGAATATCAGGAATTTTTGATTCCTGATATTGGGTGAGAAATGAGAGCCTTGATGAAATCAGAACAACTCCCAAGACGATAACAACAGCCTTCCTACTGCACCTGAAAGGTTGGTTAAATCCCTCCTTGGCCCTCTGGTTTGAGCAGTAGAAGTGCTGGGCTGTTTTTCCCATCAGCTCTCTTGGGATGTAAGATGTGCCTACAGGGAATATGTCTATCAACTCTTTTATATTGTATTCTCCCAAGCGCTTAGTATGGACTTCACATAGTAAGCACTTAATCAATACCATTGATAGATTGATTAAGAAACCTTGATTTACAGAAAACTCACAGTCTGGTACTCTCCGGGGCTGATGCACACATCACGCACACAACTGCTTCTTCTGACTCTGCATCCCACTGATTTTATACAGACTCCTGTTGTTGGGTGAATGCTCTCTAATCCTGCTGTTGAGCTCTAGCTAAAACACACACCATGGCAAGATGTGTGTCTATGCTGGGGTGGCCAAGTCTTGTGAACTGAATTGCCACAAATGAAAATACATTTTATGACCTACAGCCAGAAGTCAAAAAAAAAAATATCCCCTACCTGGACCTCTGAGTAGAATTCCGGTGGGATAAGGAGAAGGCGAGGAGTGGTGGTGAGCAGGTGTTCCAGGGGAAGGAGGGGAGTGCTGACAAGAGACAGCAGCCAGGGGAAAGGGTGGGGTTGAGTCTGGGCTGACCCTCCCTGGTCTGGGCCTCCATGGGTGGGGGTGCTGAAAGGTCTGGAGTCAGGCCACAGCGCAGCCCATCACGGTGATGAAAAAAGAAATAATGGCCACCTGCATTTGGCCACCCCGATATCAGACATGCTTGGTCTTCAAAGATGATTCCACATATGGCCAAGCTTAAATAATGGATGTAAACGGTGGCTGAGGAGGCCAGTGTTGGGCACACAATCCTGACCTTACTATGTACACTAAAAGACTGTTCCTTGTTGGCATGCTTTCCACTCCTAGCACCATTTTGCTTCCTTTGGAAGGAGTACTTTAAGAGAAAATTGGATAGTCGGGGCAGTATTTCTCAAGATTGCATGTAAAGGAGAGAGTCAGAGATGGTAAACACTGGACAGACTGTGGGGAAAGTGTAGCCTTTGAATAGAAAATTGGCCGGTCATGGATTGGCTGGTAGAGTGGAAGTGCTCAGTATGATTCTGCTGCGACACAATGGGGAGGATAAACCTGAAGCATCAAGGCCTAGTGGATAGAGCATGGGCCTGTGAGTTAGAAGACCCTGGGTTCTAATCCCTGCTCCCACACGTGTCTGCTTTGTGACCTTGAGCAAGGCACTTCACTTCTCTGTGTCTCAGTTACCTCATCTGTAAAAGAGAGATCGAGGCTGTGAGCCTTATTTAGGACAAGGATTAGGTCTGACCTAATTAACCTGAATCTACCTCGGAGCTTAGTAGAGTGCCCGTAAGTGCAGTAAGCATTTAACATATACAATTAAACGCCCCCCGAAACAATGGCAATGTGATCCTGAAAGTAGAGCACTTCACCCTAAGGGATGTTGAACAGGTACTGGAGGGGCAGCCTTAGGAGCCATGGAGTTAGGGGGAATGGTAACCTCTTTGTTGAGACGTGGTCCCGAAAAACTTGACTTCCCTATGGTCTTCAAGTGGCTAAAGAGAAGAGCACTCTGGAAGGGAGGGAACTAAGAATGAGGAACTGAGTGGAGTGAAAGGGAGGAGGGCAAAGGAACCTTCAGTAGTAGGGCTCAAACAACAGTTGGTTTGGAAGTGAGAATCTTGGGGTCCCAAGAAACTGAGAAGAGGTAAAATGGTAGAGGAGGGGGGGAGGAAAAGAGACTAAAAAGATGGGAAAGAAGAAAAAATCAGAGAGGGAGTTTAACAGAAAGGGAAAGGAAAAGGAATAAGGTGGGGATCTGATAGGTCAGGGAAGGAAGAGCCAAAGAATGCAGCAGGAGAGGAGGAGCATGGCAGACCAAGAGCGGGTGAGGGAAAGGGAGAAGAAAAGAGAGGAACAAGGAGAAAAGAAGCAGGAGAAGGGAAACATATATCAGCAATCTGACCTAGATGAAGCCGCGGATTTTGGTTGTAGCCTCATAAATTGCCATTTCCATCATCAAAGCCTGATGGCAGCAGAGCCCCCAAATTAACTGTCCCAAACTACTCTTCGTTTTCCACTTAAAAGTGTAAAAGAAAAAATCTTCATTTGACAATTTCAGGGTTTAGCACAAGTGTTTCCACAGGTTGCAGAAGTGTCTTTCTTACTTTTTTTGGGGTATGAAAAGAGAAAATAGCCCATTCTAACAAAATACATTCAGCTTGTAGAAAGGCTATTTAAGAAGGTTTTTTTAAAACTTGTAAAAAAAAATTGGGGATCGGGAGGGAAACAAACCATCTATAGAGCAGTCTCTTCTCTCACATAATAAAAACTTGACTCCTTGAAATGGAAACCAAGTTCTCAACTCACAGCCAAGAAGAGTGGGTAAAGGAGAGCACTTTAGTGAGAGACACCATGACAGTGATCAAAAGCCCAGAGAGGCTGCATCAAACAGAAAACCATTGTAACACAATCACCCGCTCCTTACCCATCACATCATAAATAACTATTCCCAGCTAGAAACAAACTCTTTTTTGTCTCTAACCCAATGCCAAAGACTCTATAAATTGAACAGGATATAGTTCTTCTGTCACAGGGCAAGGTAGTGATCATTTAAAGGAGAGCACCAGGCTGATGTTTTTTTCAGAGGGCCGTCCTGGAAGCATTCAGAACAGTTGACATTTATTGCTCTAATGACCGACACCTCAAAGATAATACAACAGAAACAGAGCCAGCAAGCCCTTTGGCCTGGAGTCCCTGCACTCTATTCTCCATCTTAGATACTATCATAGTCGCCTTTGAAATCTGCCTGGAGGATCCTCACTGTATCTGTGCCTTCAATCTGCCGTGGGTAGGCAGGGTAAACCTTGGGCACATGTGTTTTCTGTTATCTGGGAGGGGAGGGGGAGAGCGAATATTAAAAAAAAATAAAACGTCAGCCAAAAAAGCATGTAAACCCACTCACTTCATGCCCTGTTGAAAAGCAATGTCAGTACTTTAAAAATTCCTTTTGCCATTAAATGGACACTGTCCAGACACCTAGGCTATAAGACCCTTTAGTGCTGTGATTACTATTGCTTTCCCTTGTGAATCTGCAAGGAGACTGCATTCATGATTAACAAAAGTATGTGTGGATGGATTGGATTGAGATGATAAATCATTTTTCCATGAATGACACTATAGGCACCACGTAGCGGTCTAGTATTAATATTCTCTAACTCTATGGCTGTGTTTTGACAGAAAAGGATCGAATTAAATCGCAAATATATTTCCCTACGCCAGAGTGTTTTGAGAGTTGAAGAAAATGGATTAAGACAAAGCTTTCACACTTTAAAATAGGACAAAATCAAAGTAGCTAATTCAGGAAATGTAGGGCAAACTCCACACATCGCAGTTTAACAGCCTCATGGATACTTTTAATAGCTTTCCCTTAATCAATCAAGTTCCTAACATCCCATGCATTGGTTTACCCTCTTAATCATACCTCACGTGCGAGACATCTCTTTTCTTGCCAGCATTGTGTTTTTACCCACAGCACATTGGCAATGCTCCCGCTGTTGCTTTTTTATTCATTTATTCCATTTCTGACATTTCAAATAGCTTATTGAAACATCATTGTCGCCCGCCGATGTGGTCTGCGCCGCAGTGTCGTGGAAGAACATATGTCCCTGCTTTTTGCTTTGGGTCTCTTGATTGTGCTGTTGCCGTGTTTCTTGGCACTAGCTCTATTTTTTGCGGTCCTGTTTTCATAAAAGGAATAGTGGAAAGAAATGTGCCCAGGATGGTGGAATGAACAGGGACTCGGCAACATCTGGAAGTATAGATGAGCAATAAAAACTCAACCTATAAGAGTTAAAACAAAATGAAACTCTGCAATAAACACTTGTAAAAAGTATGCATGATACTTGTAAAATGTTTTCACCAAATTCCCATTTGTTGATTTTTGCTCTATGATACTCCCAATTGGAGAAAGCTATTTAGAACATTGATGACGCGCATCTGAGCAGTGCTCAGAGAAGAAGAAATCCTGAGTGAAAAACATTCCCTGGGCTACCCAGGGGGTAAATGTTTTCTCCAAAAATGGGTTTGGGGTGAAAGACTGCGGCTGCTTTAGTCTTACACTTTACTATGACTATGGAACTGCCCACATTTGGAAGGGCTGGTCAGTTGCTGAATAAGGGGAGTGAAGGCTTTATGAAAAAGAACTTGGTTGTCAACTGCTCTGCCTTGTTTTGGGTTTCTTTTTTTTAAAAGTCATTTGTTAAGTGCCTACTATGAGCAGGGCTCTATACTAAGCACTGGGGTAGATACAAGTTAATCATGTTGAACACAGTCTCCATCCTCAATTTACAGATGAGGTAACAGGCCCAGAGAAGTGAAGTGACTTGTCCAAGGTCACATAGCGGGCAATTGCACATCAAAGGCCTTCATAATGTGGGAGGATCAGCTTGGTACTTTTCTCCAAAATGAGGAATGGAAAACTAGAATAATTATTGAATTATTATTTATTCTATATGGGTTTCCTATCTGGTCCTGATGGTTTCCTATTCCCCTATCTGTAATATATTTTAATGTCTTTCTCCTCTTCTAGACCGAGTGCCCCTTTTGAGCAAGGGATGTGCCTTCCAACTCTACTGCACTGTCCATCAGAAGTTCTTATTGTAATACTTTGCACACAATAAGCACTCAATAAATACTATTGATTGGTTGATTCAGGCTCTTTCAATAACAATGAGGTCGGGCATTTCTGAAGAAAACAGAGGCAGAAAAACATATTGCCTGTGCAGTAGCGAACTAGTGGGGAAACAGCATGGCATAGTGGGTAGGGCACAGGCCCGGGAGTCCGAAGGACCTGGGTCCTAAGCCCGACTCCACCACTTTGCTGTGTGACCTTGGGCAAGTCACTTCATTTCCTCTGTGCATCAGTTACTTCACATGTACAATGAGGACTAAGGCTGCGATCCCCATGTGGAACAGGGGCTGTGTCCAACCCCATTTACTTGTATCTACCCCAGCGCTTAGTACAGTGCCTGACGCATAGTAAGCGCTTAACAAATACCACAATTATTATTATTAGTAGTAGTATTGAAGTAGCATGGCCTAGTGGATAGAGCATGGACCTGGGAGTCAGGACGACCAGGGCTCCGCCACTGTTTACTGCGTGACCTTGGGCAAGTCACTTCACTTCTCTCCATCTCTAAAATGAGGATTAAGACAGTGAGCCCTGAGTGGGACAGGACCTGTATCCAACCGGATTACCTTCTTCTACTCCAGCGCTCAGAACAGTGCCTGGCACAAAATAAGCGTTTACAAAAACCATATATTATTATTATTACAGTGGAATGTAGTGGGGATCAAATCTTATGGATCTGTCAATTTTCCTACTTGCAGTGATGTTTTTCCACCAGCGGAGCTAGCATACACCATTCAGAGAGGGCTCCAGTGATTGGACATTATTTATTAAAATGGATACGGCTGCAGCCTGCCTCTCCTTCTCTGGAATCCCTCAGTTAGGTTTGCATGGCCGCTGCCTCAGGTTCCTTTCCACACTACTGGCATGGGTTGCAGGATCTATGCATTATTAATATAGCATCACCACCACGGTTTCAAAGCAAGCCTGAAACTACGTTCATAAATCAGTTAAATTATATTCCTCCCTTTTATCCTCCCTACAGTGAGTTCTCGTCTTCTTCGCCAGGACATCTCGGGGCACTTCTAGCTCTCTAGGAGCCGAAGGAGCTCCAGCTGCTCATTATTTCTAATTGCTCAGGGTCCAAGCGCCCATCTCTGACCCTGTGCCAGGAATCACAATGGGGCAGTTATTCCAAGGAAATAGAATTCCCTCGCCTAAATGAGTCAGTTACTCAGTCTCTTGCCGCCCAAGCCTGATTCCTGGATTGAAGTTTCACCTCCAGGGCTGAAAGAAAAGATGTTCATCTCTGATAGAGGAAGCTCGGGGACGAAGCAGTTGTTAGGGAAAGAAAGGGAGGAAGACAGCAAGGTGAAGTGGAAGAATTCAGGAAGACCCAGGTTTGAGTGCGAGTTCAGCCACCGGCCTGCTGGATGACCGTGGGCAAGTCACTTAATATCGCTGGACTTCCATTTCCTCACTGGCAAAATGAGAATAAACCATCTGCCTTTCTAGCTTACTCATGGTGTTTTTGTGAGGGCAAAAATGAGATTTGTAATGTGAGAGCGTTTTGAGAAGAAAACAATAAACAAAAACCAAGGCATCATTATTATCAGTAAGACTGTATTCCTGATACAGTCTGCCTGCCCCTTACTTGCCATTAGACAAACCTGAATCATATCATTCAACCTCATTTTCTCTCTGCCACAGAGACACTCACCTCCTGTCCAGAGAGCACTTTGACACACTGATCAAAAGGCACTGAAAAAGCTATGGACATTCCTTTCCTTTCACCACCTTCCCATCCCAGACCCTGAACCCTCCCCTTCTTTTCCGTCGTAGAAAGGGATCATACCCAAAGGGAATATTCAAGGAACTCCAACCCTTCTGCGGTCAAACTAGATGGAAAGCTTGTTTTAAGGCTGTTGGCTCCCCAGATGCACAAGCCAGAGCAAAACCTCAATCCTCACCTGCAGAACTGTGGGATCGACAGGGATCTCACCCCTCTATTGAGGGCCATGCACAGCAGTCAACCAATCAGTCAATCGTATTTATTGAGCACTATCTGTGTGCATAGCACTGTACTAAACTCTTGGAGACACAGTCCCTCCACCCACAGTGAATTTACAGACTAGAGGGAGATACAGACATCAATATAAATAAATAAATTACAGAGACATACATAAGTGGTATGGGGCTAAGAACCAAAGGGGATTCTTCCTGGACTTGGCTCATTAGAGAAAGCTTTTTGACTGAAAATTTGAATTGTTCCTTTCTAGACGAATCGTTTAATAGCATTTGAGTATCTACTGTGAGAGAAGCAATGTGGCTAATGCAAAGAGCATGGGCCTGGGAGTCAGAAGGCCTGGGTTTAAATCCAGGCTCCACCACGTGCCTACTGTGTGACCTGGAGCAAGTCACTTAGCATCTCTATACCTCAGTTTCCTCATCTGCAAAATGGGGATTTAATAGCCGTTCTTCATCTTACTCAGACTGCGACTATGTGGGACAGGGTCTGTGTCTGACCTAGTATTCTTGTATCTACCCCAGTGTTTAGGATAATGCTTGACACATAGTAAGTCCTTAAGAAATGCCATTATTATTATCATTACTGTGTACGAAGCAGTTGAGCAGTGCTTAATGGAGTAAGAGACACAGTCCCTGCCCATTAGAATTTAGCATTATGGATGTCTGCCAATACATTCTTGTACCCTTCTCTGACCTTCGGACCAGGGAGAGAGGGATTTCTCCCCTTCCCCCCCCCTTTCCTCCACTGTCCTTGCCCTAGGAGACGAAGGGTCTCTGTTTCTCTAAAGATTGTAGTGAATGGCTTCCAGGGGCTCAAGGTTTATTTTCCTACCTATCTTCTGAAGCTCATTATCTCTTCTAGTTTACCTACGGAGATATAACAGTTGGGCATAAAAATGACAGTTGTGATTTCAAGGAGGGAAGAGAAGGGCAACGAGCTTTTACAAGGAGATTCCTCATGAAGCTTTTTCTCTTTCAACACACCTTAGATTACCATTTTAGTACGTAGCTGGTAAAGTACATACTTGACCACTTAAATGCTAAACTCTATCTTGGGAAGGACAGCCCTGATGCTTGAACAGCTACGACAGATTTTCTTCATGTAAAACCATTAAGGAGGAATTACCTATCCACTCTGAGAACATTCTTACCTTGTTGCCACCTGAAGGAAGTGTCGACGGGGACACATTCCTGCAAGTGTTTGTTCAGCAGCAAATCAGAAACAGCCTTAACCTTTCAAGATGTTCACACCTAAATTCAGATTACAGAAATTCTTTAATGAAAAGAACCACTTGTTCTCCCCTGAGGAAAGGTAACCGAAAACTCAGTGCTGCCAGGTTATAAATGAAATGCTGGTGGGTGAAAGTGTTAAAGGAGAGAAGAGCAGACAAACTCCCAGTAGAGCTGGATTAGAGTCCCGGGCCAAAGGAGTCAAATGGATTGTATTAATTGCCCGGGTGACGTGAACGGGATTTGGGGTAAAACCTGGTTAACCCAGGTCCACGAATTCACCAACTTTGCTAAACACCCTCAGACGATTTTTCTCTAATGCTGTCCTGGAGACTCTTCCTACATTTTCCAGCCAGAGGCTCAAGGATCCAAAGTACCTGACAGCCCAATATGTTTCTAAATGTGGTTTTTCCTGATGCACTTAAAACTGCTGCATCACTGCCCGCAACGAGTCCTGTTTCAGGAACAGCTCTACCACATGCCATTTGGGTAAGGATGCCCCCTTCTCCTTCTGACTTGGGCTTTCTGTCTCATGGTTCAGCAGCCCTCCGTGTTCTCTTCCTTTTTCCTCAGGCACCAAAAGATCTTAAGATGGCCTGCCTTGCTATATAAATACCATATTGCTCTTCAGTTAGCCTTGGGTTGAAGATGACCCATTCCCACCTAAAATCAGATCAGTCATATTTACTGAGCACTTACTGTGTGTACAACTCTGTACTAAGCACTTGGGAGAGTACACTAGAAGCAGCGTGGCTCAGTGGAAAGAGCCCGGACTTGGGAGTCAGAGGTCATGGGTTCACATCCTGGTTCAGCCACTTGTCAGCCGTGTGACATTGGGCAAGACACTTCACTTCTCTGGGCCTCAGTTACTCCATATGTAAAATGGGGATTAAGACTGTGAGCCCCACGTGAGACAACCTGATCACCTTGTATTCAATAGTATTTATTGAGCGCTTACTATGTGCAGAGCACTGTACTAAGCACTTGGAATGTACAAATCGGTAACAGATAGAGACAGTCCCTGTCCTCTGATGGGCTTACAGTCTAATTCTATCCTCCCCAGTGCTTAGAACAGTGCTTTGCAAATAGGAAGCAGCGTGGCTCACTGGAAAGAGCACGGGCTTTGGAGTCAGAGGTCATGGGTTCGAACCCCGACTCTACCACTTGTCAGCTGTGTGACTTTGGGCAAGTCACTTCACTTCTCGGTGCCTCAGTTACTTCATCTGTAAAATAGGGATTAAGACTGTGAGCCCCACGTGGGACAACCTGATTCCCCCGTGTCTACCTCAGAGCTTAGAACAGTGCTCGGCACATAGTAAGCGCTTAACAAATACCAACATTATTATTATTATTATTAAATAGTAAGCGCTTAACAAATGCCATCATTACACTAGAACAGAGTTGGTAGACATGTTCCCTGCCCACAAGGATCTCATGCTTCTGAAAAGAAATATAGTTTTTCCCTTCATCTTTCCCCATGACCCTCTGTGTGTCACTAAGGTCTAAGTGAGTCTTTGGGAGTCAGACCCTCAGAGAGGCCCATAGACAAGAAATCCAGGGTGGGGCCTTGCTTTTGCTCTTTCTCCAGATCTTTCTTTAACCTCTGTCTCATCTTTCTGTACCTTTTTGCGTGGGTTCTGGAGAGGAGGGGAAGTGGGAGGGAGGGAAACCAGTTCAGCTACCAGAGTCTTTGGACTGCAGTTGCTTAGATTGCTATTTTAAGGTGCATCTTTGTTTTTTGTGTTTTGTTTTATTACTAAAGAATGGCCCCGAAGACCTTTCATGGTTTTGGAGCCATATGGTAGTCAGCTGTGTGTCCCATCTTTTTTTGCTTGTGAGAAGAGGTGCTAGAATCCTGCTCCTCTGGAGCCGGTCTGAGTCCAAGAGCTGGGTGATCTTGGACAGGGACCTTTTTTTATGGTGTCTGTTAAAGCGCTTACTATATATCAGGTACCATACTAAGCCCTGGGGAAGATATAAGGTCATCTAGTTGGACACAATCCATGTCTCACATGGGGCTCACGGTCTTAATCTCCATTTTAAGATGAGGTAACTGAGGCAGAGAGAAGTGAAGTGACTTGCTCAAGATCACACAGTAGCTAAGTGGCAGAACTGGGATTTGAACCCAGGTCCTTCTGACTTCTAATGTTGCGCTCTATCCACAAGGCCTCAGTACTTCTTGAGGAGCTTGTCTAGAGTGAATCCCGGAAGCTCAGCTTGTGTCGCCCAGGATATGCCAGTTTGCATTGGACTGTAAGGATCTGGGGGTTGATAATAATAATGATAGTATTTCTTAAGTGCTTACTATCTGCCAAGCACTGTTCTAAGCACTGGGGAGATAGATAGAAGGTAATCAGGTTGTCCCAAGTGGGGCTCACAGTCTTAATCCCCATTTTCCAGATGAGGTAACTTAATAATAATGTTGGTATTTGTTAAGCGCTTACTATGTGCAGAGCACTGTTCTAAGCGCTGGGGTAGACGCAGGGGAATCAGGTTGTCCCACGTGGGGCACACAGTCTTAATCCCCATTTTACAGATGAGGTAACTGAGGCCCCATCTGTAAAATGGGGATTAAGACTGTGAGCCCCACGTGGGACAACCTGATTCCCCTGCGTCTACCCCAGCGCATAGTGACTTGCCCAAAGTCACACAGTTGACAAGTGGTGGAGCCAGGATTCGAATCCATGACCTCTGACTCCCAAGCCTGGGCTCTTTCCATTGAGCCACGCTGCTTCTCTGCTCAGGTAGATCCTGAACCCTCAAGGCATAAGCCCCCCCAACATTCTGGATCATCTAGTCTGGAGATGACCCAGCTTCTAGGTGTGGCTACTTCATAGTCAACCCAGACTTCAGAAAATAATAATAGGAAAAATAGTGGGATTCGTTAAGCCCTTACCACATGCCAAACACCATGCTAAGCACTAGGGTAGACACAGTGCAATCAGATAAGACACAATCCCCATCCCACACTGGGATCGCCATCCAACGAAGAGGGGAACCAAGTATTCAACCCTCATTTTGCATATGAGGAAACTGAGGCACAGAGAAGTTAAGCGACTCACCTAAGTTCACACAGCAGTCAAGAGGTAGAGCCAAGATTAGAACTCAGACCCTCTGACTCCCAGGACGGTGCTGCTTCCACTAGAACATGATACTTCTTAGTTCTAGGTACTGGGGAAGCTTTCACTTGAAATTTGCCTGGACACATACAGAAGTTGTAAATACTAATAAGAAAAAAGAACATGATATTTTGACCTGTTCCAAACCACAAGATTTATTCTGGGCTCAAATAGCAGAAGTCGTGAAACAGTGCTTTCTCTTTCAGGCTAAAAAACACCAAGGTGCAAGGAAATGGTGATAAATCACAGATTTCTTCATATCCTTACGTCATGTTGAGAGGAATATGCTGGAAAGGGAGAACACATACAAGCGTGTCTGCACATTCGCCCCTGCCCTGGGAGCTTCTTAGTTATTGCATCATGGAAACCATATACTGGATGTGAATGTCGGTCTAAGTGCTACCCAGTCTTTTTTGTCTGGGCAACATTGAAGTACGCTTTTCTTCCTTTAGGGAAGTGGGTTAGTGGGTCTGGAGCCAGGGGGGATTCTCCTCCAGATCTGTCTGGGTTTAGGGCAGGCTCGCATACCCCTCAGCACCCTTAACCTTCCCCATACTTTCTGGGTTGGGTAGGGATTGTCTCTTATCTGTTGCCGAATTGTACATTCCAAGCGCTTAGTACGGTGCTCTGCACACAGTAAGCGCTCAATAAATATGATTGAATGAATGAAGAAGAGCTGAGTTCAGGCCGGTGGTGGGGAGGGATCAGAGAACTCTCACTCACCCATCCCGATCCACTGTGGGCTGTTGATGCAATTGAGTGGGTCAGCAGCCAGTGAAATTCATTGTTTTTTCCTGGTTACATCACTGGAAGGCACCCTTGAGATTCCACAATCAAAGTATTTGCTGAGGGACTACTCCGTGCCAAGCACTGTGCAATAACTGGGAGAGTACAGTAAACCACTTCTGCATTTTTACCAAGAAAACTCGATGGATCCACTACCAGAATGATTGCAGACAGAGGCGGGGCGTCCTGGGAGAAATGTGTCCATGGCGTCGCTATAGGTCGGAGATGACTCAACGGCATAAGACAAGACATTATGATAGAGTCGGTAGACACCATCCCTGCCCTCAAGGATCTTGCCATCTAGCAGGGAAGATGGACACTAAAGTTGATTACAGAAAGGGGAGGACACAGAGCTTAAAAATATTTACAAATGTGCTGAGGGCTTAGTCTCATCACTCAGGATGTTCCTCTGAATCTCAGCTGGATCCAGGCTGGGGACTGGGGACTGAGTATTCAATTTGGGCTGAACTGGGATCTCCCTCAGACAGATCAATAAAGTCTGGGCTGTGCCAGATCTATACTGGGTCGCTGGAAGAAGAAATGTTCTTGTTTCTCTTGCTATTGGGTGAGCTCGTCTTTACTCTCTCCCTCTTCTGTTTACTAGATTCCAATCTCTTGTAATTGGGTGCATCTCTGCACATATTTCCTTATGCTTCTGTTGTATGGTTCTTAAAGAGTTTGCAAGTTTATACTTCTATCACTCATGATTTTATCCCTAATTCGAAATTTGTCCATCTCTCCCATTAGACAACCAGTTACTGAACAGTTACTGTATGGAGAACGCTATACTACGCATTTGGGAGAGTACAATAGAGTTGAGAGACACCATCCCTGCCCATGGGAAGTTATGGTCTAGTAGGAGAGTTAATAAGCTCCTCAATGGCAGGGGATTTTCAGTTTTTGTTTTTAAAAGTTTTTGGACCAGGAATTGAATTAGGACTGAATTTTCAAAAAATACATCCTTTTTCTCAAGTGCCACAAAAAAACTGGTCCCAGGATTTTTGCCACTTTGATGATATTGGTTAAGCACTTACTATGTAGCAGGTCACAGGATTTTTTTTAGGATTTATGTCATTGTGATGATATTTGTTAAGCACTTATTATGTGAACAGCACCAAATTAAACCCTGGGCCAGATACAAAATAATCAGGTTGGACATAGGCCCTGTTCCATATGGGATTCACAGGCTATCGGTGGGACAACAGATATTAAATCCCCTTTTGTGGATGAGGAAATTAAGGCACAAATAATTTAATTGACTCACCCAAGGTCACACAGCAGGCAAATGGCGAAGTGGAATAAGAACCCGGGACCTCTGACTTCCAGGTCTGGGCTCTTTACATTAGGCCAAGCTTCTTTCCATTTCGCTCCTCTAATGCCAACCCACTCACTGTACCTGTAAGTCGTCTATCTCGCTGCTGACCTCTTGCCCACTTCCTGCCTTTGGCCTGGAATGTCCTCCCTCTTCATATCCGACAGATGATCACTCTCGCCACCTTCAAAGCTTTATTAATAGCACAGCTCCTCCAAGAGGCTTGGATTTGCACCCTTTATTCACCCATCCACCTTTAGTTCCACAGCACTTATAAGATATCCATAATTTATCCATTTGTTTTGATGTCTGTCTCCCCCTCTAGATTGTAACCCCTCTGTGGACAGTGAATGTATCTACCGACTCTGTTATATTGTGCTCTCCCACCCACTTAGTACAGTGCTCTGCACAAGTACTCCATAAATACGATTGATTCTTTCAAATTTATTTAAAATGATTTCACTTACCCATTTTTGTATCCCCCAAATTTATAAAAATCAATAAAATAGTTAAAAAAGGGACAGCTCAGCAACTGAGAAACAGCTGTCTCTTGCTGCTGTGCCTTGTGGACTTTGTGACCTACGTCGGGGAAGTGGAGAGGCTGGTGGGAGCCAGGCTGCTACTCCAGACATTCTAGCAGCAGCAGCAGCAACAAATGGAAAGGCCCCTCCCGCCTTCCCAATGTTTATGCCTCCAACCTTAGGCTAGAAGAACCAATTCTTAAATGGGATCCATAGAAGCAGGGGTGTGTGTGTGTGTGTGTGTGTGTGTGTGTGTGTGTGTGTGTGTGTGTGGACACAGTGGGTCTTAGTGAACGTGGCTTAATGGCTAGAGAAAGGCTTAGGAGTCAGAAGGACCTAAGTTTTAATTCCGACTCTGCCGTTTGTCTTCTGCATGACACTGGGTAAATCACTTCACTTTTTTGAGCCTCATCTGTCAAATGGGTATAGTCGGCGAGCCATGTGGGACAGGGACAGTGTCCCACCTGATTAGCTTGTGTTTGTCCTCGTGCTTGACACATATTAAATGCTTAACATGTACCATAAAAAAGAAGAACGCGTATTTGGAAAATCCAAGGAAACACGCACGCAGACACGCACACGTTCAAAGTCCAAAATCTAGCAAGAAAAATTGGTGACAGTCCTGCTTTGATCAGCCCACTGTGTAACAAGGGTGACAGGCTTCGGACGAACAGAGAAGCCAAATTCGCTAAGCGATCCAGGGAAACCTGCCAACGCACAGTTCATTTCTGCCCTCCAGCTCTAAGGGAAGAAATGCATTGGGAAAGAAAAAGTCAATACAGACGAATAGCACTAAAAATGAGTATCGGCTTTCCGTATCAAGGAGGAGGCCCTAATGACTCAAGAAACAATTTCCTCATTCTTCAAGCCTGATGGGAATGCCTGAAGAAGCCGTTCTCAGGACAGGTGATCAACAGAAATGGCTTTTGCAAATGGGGATCGCTTTGATTTTCACTTGCGGAGCCATCGAGGACTAGCCTCTCCTGCTTGCAGAGAGAGGACTTTAGAAGGTTCTCTCTCGGAACCGGTGAGTCAGATATTTCCAGTCTCCAACCGCCCAGTTAGGAACCGCGATGCCTCTTCTGTTTGCTTAGAAAATCGGCTCCCCACTGAATCAGTCAGATGCACTCTAGTGGAAGGTCGTGGTGCAGGTAGTATAAGCTGCTATCTCTCTCCCCTCTACCTTTCAGGGGAGAAATTAGATCAGTCGCATAGACTTTGAAGGAATCCCGACGGACAAAAACTGGCAGTCTCTAGTTCCCACTCTGGGCAGAGAGAGGGCTTCAGAGTAACTTAAATGGGTTTTTACCAGACTAGAACAATGCATTGTCACCATAAGAACGTTACTGTCTCGATCTCGCCTACCCGGTCGCGACAGCCCACGTCTTACCTCTGGCCTGGAAAGCCCTCCCTCCTCAGATCTGACAGATAATCACTCTCCCACCTTCAAAACCTTATTGAAAGCATATCTCCTCCAAGGGGCCTTCCCAAACTAAGGGCCCCCCTTTCCTCTTCTCCCACTTCCTTCTGTGTCGCCCTGACTTCCTCCCTTTATTCTTCCCCCTTCCCAGTCCCATAGCACCTATGTACATAGTTGTGATTTATCTATACTAATGTCTGTCTCCCTGCTTCTATTTTGGGCAGGGACTATGTCTGTTTATTGTTGTATTGTACTCTCCCAAGTGCGTAGTACTGTGATCTGAACACAGTAAGCGATCAATAAATATGATTTAATGAATGAATAAATAAATGAATGAAAGATGGACAATCATCAGTGGCTTCATGGATTCACTGTTGGGCATTTCTTTTTGGCTAAAAACTGAAAGTAAGACAGCATGGCGGGAAAGTAGGCAGGCACGGTTATTTGCCCTGTGGTGCCATCTTGCCTTCAGTATATTCTGGCATGGTGGGCTGGAGAGTGAGGGAAAGCCCTATTCCTCAACAGTCCCAGGGGAAGCTGACAGGAGTTGGAAGCTTTGACCCGCTTTGGAAAACTAGGTCAACGTATCTCCGCTTATACAACTGCCCTTTTCAAATGCATAAAGTGAAAACTGCCAACACTCATAGAGAAGGCATTTTTGGCAACAGAAATGTATTATAATATACTCTGACTAATAAAAACTATCAGAGTAACTATCTGCATAATTACATGTAATAAGAGTGCTCAGTAAAAAGCTTCAAAGGTTTTTAGCTTTAACAGTAAATGAAGTGATCTACTAAAGGGGCTTGGATCTCAGGAGTACACTTTGCCCGCATCACGCCATCTGTTTGCCATATATTACAGAGCTTCTCAATAAATCCTTCTGCTTTGTAAGTATAAGGTTCTGGTTCATTTTTTCGGGTACAGCAGAACAGAATAGAACGGTGAACAGCTACATCAGTCCCACGTCTAAATGGTGCTAGAAAGGGACAGTGACTTCACAGCTATGATTAGCAGGAAGGCCCAGGGATTCACTAAAAATAGCCATCAAAACAAGCTAAGGAATAAAGTCGTCATTCACCAGGTTATCGAGGCTTCAACAACAGTCGGAAGTTCAGTTCCCGTAATGGTGGCTCAACAACCTAGCCATAATCTTTTACACAGTGATAACGAAATTAGGCAAAGCATCATCCAGCCGGAAATTCTGAACTACTACTACATTAGTGGACATGGACTAAACAGATAGGATATTTGTTTATGTAAGTCTGGGTCACCTCTCCGAGAAGCCCCCGCTCCAACACACCAACCCCCTTGAGTCTCTGTGGCATTTTGATTTCTGTTCAAAATGTCAATGCTGTTTCTTTAAGGCATTTGTTAAGTGCCTGCTACGTACCGGACACTGTACTAAGTACTGGGGTAGATAAGACTAATCAGGTTGGACACAGTCCATGTCCCACATGGGGCTCACAGTCTCAATCCCATTTTTCAGATGAGATAACTGAGTCACAGATAAATTAAGTGACTTGCCCAAGGTCAGACAGGAGAAAAGTGGTGGAGCTGGGATTAAAACTCAGGCAATCGTTCTATCCACTGGTTCCTGCTGCTTCTCATTAAAGTGTGAGTTGAGGGAAGAGCACTGTACTAAGCATTTGGGAAATTCACTTGAAGATGAAGGCATGAGTCCTGCCCTCAAGTGGTTTACAGTCTAACAGACACCCAAGTAAACAGCAGACCAATTGCCTGGCTACATCCTCTTTCTTCCCCCAGGTTAAAGGCAGCATTTTCACCAGGCAAACTAGTTTCACCACTCCAATCCATACTTTGATCTACTGCACGAATCGTTTATCGACAAAAACGTTCGGCTCATATCTCCCCACTCCTCAAGAACCTCCATTGGCTGCCAATCCACCTTGGCATCAAAAAAAACTTCTTACCATTCACTCATATCTAATCTACTACAGCCTGGCCTGCACACTCCACTCCTCTAGCAGCAGCTTACTCACTGTGTCCTGAACTTGTCTATCTCGCCACAGACCCTTTTCCCACATCTTCCCCCAGCCTGGAACTCCCTCCCCGTCCACGTACACCAGAACACCACTTTCTCCACTTTCAAAGGATTACTAAGGTCACATCTCCTCCAAAAGGCCTTCTCTGATTAAGCCCTTTTTCCCACTTCCCTCTCCCTTCTGCGCCACCTGTGCAGTTCAATCTGTGACCTTTGAACACTTGATATTCTCCTCGTCCCCAACCCCACAGCATCTATGTACACAAACTTGAATTATATATTATAAATTACTTATGTATTCATATTGTCTGTCTGTCTCCCCCTCTAGACTGTGAGCTCATTACGGCAGGAACGTGTCTGCAAATTCTGTTTTACTGTACTCTCCCAAGTGCTTAGTACAGTACTGGGCACATAGTAAACATGATTGATTGATAGTAGTAGAGGCAGTAAGAGCAGTAATAATAACAATAATTATGGTATTTCTTAAGCACTTACTCTGTGCCAAGTACTGTACTAAGCACTGGGGTAGATACAAGATGATCAGGTCTCACATGGGACTCACAGTCTAAGAAGGAGGGAGAACAGGCATTGAATCCCCATTTTGCAGATGAAGGAACTGAGGCACAGAGAAGTGAATTGACTTACCCAAGCAGGTATGTGGAGGAGCTGGGATTAGAACCCAGGTACTCTGCCTCCCAAGCCCTTGCTCTTTCCACTAGGCCATGCTACGACTTCTTCTAGCATCATTCATTGTAAGAATGAATAGGAGATTTATTTCAGCCCCAACACACTGCCTTTCTTGTAAAGTGTGGTTTTCAAGACAATGTTTTGGAGTCAGATCTAAGATGGGGTAGTCGAATCAAGGGGACAAAAAAGATGTTTAGATCATGAGCCCCATAAGGGCTTATACTTTCCCAATGTTGAGTAGAGTGATCTGCACTTAATAAATACTATTACTAGTATTACTCATCCATGTTAATTAGAACAAGTGAGGGTGGAATGAGGAGTTGGGGAGGAATATAAGCGAAGCCAGGGCCTTTAAAATAAGGCCTGAATAAAAATCTGGGAAAGAGACAATGGAGCTTCCAGTGAAGGAAAAGAAAATAGCTCAATGAAAATGCTAAAACTGATCAGATTGCGCAGTGCTTTCCATTAGTCCAAGAGGAAAAAAAAAAAAGGAGCACCGTATATTACGGCGTTTCAACGGTGCCTATATCTAGAGTTCATGAAGAGGAGGAAAAGATCATTTTCTTACATTTTGCTGCCATGGATATTACGCATCAGAAGTAGGGCACAATTAACGTGATTTTCTCTTTGATTTTAGATGCTTAAGGATAAGTTTTAGGACTGTCAAGACAATGCACCAGATTCCTCTTCAAGTTTGGTCCTGTGCATGGTACTTCATTAGACTCACACAGTACAATGGCACTATTCTTCCTAGCTTGGCTTTGAGACAGAGAAGTAAGCTGAACCTAAGTCAGAAGAGGCACACACTGGAGAGACATGTATAGATCTTTAAAAAATACTTTGAATTGCTATCTCTACAGGAGTAAACTTGATATCTCCGAGGACAGCAAAATTTGTTAAAAAAAAAAAAGATATTCTGATGGCCAAGTTAAACAAGGCGTTTTAACTTGATCCCCCAGTCTGGTGTGAGGGTCCCTTTGTGAGGGGCTTCTGAATGTCAGGAATGGAACACCAGCTCACTAAACACTTCATTCAATTTCAAACATGGCTGCTTTCATGGGTAGCAGGTCTTGACGTGGTTAAAACCATTTTCTTTCCAACCTCAAGTAAGAAAACTTCCAGAGGTTTCAGTCTTTTAGATAAAATGCTGTTGCTGCCAACTTTTAGAACAATTTTCTCATAAATAAAACATCTTAAATGAGTTTACTAACTTGACTTTCTTTTAGGACTTCTATATTTTATTTTTTATTTTTGAGAACATTTTCTGGTAACTACATGGAGTAACCTTCACTGAAGCTGCAGCGCTGCCATTCAGCTCTTTCATTCATTTGCTTTTTTTGGGCCATGACTGAAGTTTCTCAAAATAACACTCTTGCGGCTGACATTTTTCTTAACCTAGGGGAAAAAAAAATCAAAAATATCTAACCCTGCCCCCTGCAAACCTCTTTGAAGCCAAAAGTGAATTTGGAGAAAATGCATTCAGCCACTCAAATGCAAAAACATTAAAGCTAAGAGAAAAAGCAGACACAAGCATTACAAGCCAAAAAAGACTTATCATAAGTCTTGGGTCAAGATTTTAATCATACAAGAGCCTGGAATTTCGGAAGATATGGTTTCAAAAGATACACTGTTCATGTGCAGGAATGGAACTCTAAATGAATTTATAATTGTGGCAGTTTAATGCATCGCACAGGTCATGTTCAGGGCTGTGGATAAAGCTCAGGATGGGAAACGGTTACCTCAGAAGTCGATAAGCCGCCATTTATAGTACACCGAGCAGGAGGCAGGAGTAAGAGTCAGGCATGACTCTTCCATGTTAGACAATTATGTAGAAACTCATTTCCTCTTATGTCAGTTCCGCAAAAAACAATTAGTTCGCCCGAAGAACTTCATTTCAAAATATTAGTTCCACACACAATTCTTTCAGATGTCATACTATTGTTTTGTCTCTCGGTTCCGTGGGGATGCAGCTTCTTATTTCCCACGGTCTCAGTTAGTTCGCCCATTGAGAATTTGATGATCGGCCCGATTTTCTGGAATGCAATCCTTGGGACGGGGGGAAGTCTGTCGGTGCTGTTCCAGAATTGCCTGTAATCAGGCCATTTTGGAGCCTACAAGTGATTTCTCAGTCAGAGTTTCCAGAACCAGCTGGTTTTCCCAGTGTCCTCAACCAGACTACCGAGGTTGCTTTAATGGTCATTAGGTGGCAGATTTTAAGGGAGTTTCTTCTGGTAGCTGGATTCACGTGGCACAGAAGCAGTATGGCCTAATAAAACGAGCCCAGGCCTGGGAGTTGGGGACCTGGTTCTAAACCCCATTCCGTCATTTACCTGCTGTGAGATCTTTTCACAACTTCTCTGTGCTTTAGTTTCCTCATGTGTAAAATGGGAACTAAATATATTTTCTCCCTCTCTTCTAGACTGTGATCTTCGGGGGAGACAGGGACTGTGTCTGACCTCATTACCTTGTATTGATCCCAGGGCTTGGCACATAGTGAGTGCTTAACAATTACCCCTCTTAAAATTGTTTTCTTCCATTCACCGCATCCCCCCAGTCCCCACTATTAGTTTGTTTGCATCTCATGAACATGCCTCTCCGATGCCTGCTCTTGTGAATTCCCTTTTACCCTCTTTTTCTCTGCTTCATCAACCCAAATGTTCAGAGGGAAGCTTCTCTTCTCTTAAGCATTCCTCTTAAGGTCTCTTGTTTTTTTAAACGGTATCTGTTAAGCAATTACTATGTTGCAGACACTGCACTAAGTGTTGGGGTAGATACGAGCTAATCAGGTTAGACAGTCCACGTTGTATATGGGGCTCATAGTCTTAATCCCCACTGTACTGATGAGATAACTGGGGCACAGAGAAGTTAAGTGACTTTCCCAAGGTCATACAGCAAGTGAGTGACTGATCGAAGATGAGGCGCCTGACTGCCAGGCCTGTGCTCTTTCCACTAGGCCATGCTGCTTGTTGTAGTTCCATGCTCATGGCCTTACAGAGGAGACAGGTGCTTCCCCCGAAATGGGATATATTTCAGGATTTCCTTTGCCAACTCCAGGAAGCAGTTGCTGTTCCATGAACTGGTGCAGTCTAAGTTCCATCATACTGTCGTTCTGCCAGCAGCCGTGGAAGAGCTACGCAGACAGTAGCAGGATTCACAGCAGGGAGCTTCTCACAGCGTCTCAGGTGGTCAATCCTCCCTATGACCCTCCGACAAACAGCTCCCAGCTCTGCCCTCGCAAATTGGTGCTAGGTTCTGTGTTATTTTGTATGCGATGGTAAAGGTCTAAACTGGCTGAAAGCTGTGCTGGCCACTTTTTTATGGTATTTATTAAGTGCTTACTATGTTCTAAGCACTGTACTAGGTGCTGGGGTAGATGTAAGCTCATCAGGATGGACACGGTCTCTGATCCACATGGGGCTCACAGTCTTAATCCCCATTTTACAGATGAGGTATCCGAGACACAAAGAAGTTAAGTGACTTGCCCAAGGTCACACAGCAGACAAGTTGGGGATACCCTAAATGGTTTTTGGCCCAAGTTCTACTGGGATTTTTTTTCTGTGCACAAGGGTAGGTGCTTACAGTCCTTTAGACTATAAGATCGTTGTGGGCAGGGAATGTCTCTACTATTGTGTTAAATTGTACTCTCCCAAAAGCTTAGTACAGTGCTCTGCACATAATAAGCAGTCAATAAATACGATTGACTGATTGAATGCACACACACACACACACACACTCCTCCCCCTCCCCACTCTCCCCTCCATGGCCCCCTTCCCTCTCATTCCCTCCCACCCCCAGCGCTTCTGGCAGGGGAAGAGGAGGAAAAGTTTGCTCGGAGGCATAAAAGCTTTACAAAGATTCAAGGATAGATGGTGTCTTCTGAAGCTCTGCTTGAACCAACATGATGGCCACCGAGTGCCCTCACAGACGCTGCCAGTGATGGAAATTGAAAGGAATAGAGGTGTGCTAGGTCGCATGCATTATGTCTATTACATCGTTGGATATCTGGGACCCTTTGTGCAAATTCATGGCATTAGGCATGTTTTTGGGTGGACACCTGACTTCTCTCCCCCGCAGCCCCCAGAGCCGACGTCTCAGCCCCAGGACCTCCTTCCGAGCCATGGGCCTTGGTGGCCCGAGTTGCAGCAAAGGGAGGCTGGGGACTAAAAACAGAATTACTGGACGTAAAGGCACCTGGTGCCATATCCATAATAGATGGAGCATGGCCTAGTGGATAGAGCCCAGGTCTGGGAGTCAGATGGACATGAGTTCTAATCCCAGCTCCACCACTAGTCTGGGCAAGTCATTTCACTGCTCTGTGCCTGTTACCTCATCGGTAAAATGGAGATTAAGACTGGGAGAGCCATGTGGGATAGGGACTGTGTCCAACCCGATCACCTTGGGAAAGAAGCATGGCCCATTGGATTGAGCATGGGCCTGAGAGTCAGAAGGACCTGTGTCCTTAACCCGGCTCCACCGCTTGTCTGTTGTGGGACCTTGGGCAAGTCGCTTCACTTCTCTGTGACTCAGTTACTTCATCTGTCATATGGGAATTAAGACAGTGAGCCTCCTGTGGGACGGGGACTATGTCCAACCTGATTAGCTTTTATCTACTCCAGTGCCTAGTACAGTCCTTGGCACGTAGTAAACACTTAACAAACACCATAAACAATTGACCAGCAGTTTTCTGCTAGTTTGAATCTTTATCATCACATACAAAATAACACGAACCTAACATGGGTTTGTGAACATAGTAAGAACTTAAATACCATTATTACTACTTTGGAGGACAGACCCGCTGAAACCTGGAGTGTCCTATGTAAAACCGGACTGATGACCACTGCAAGTGCCAATTATGGAGACCCTTGTGTACCCTAGAATGTTTCGCTGACCAAAGCTCAGTAACCAAATAAGGGTGGGGTAAATGGGAGGGAGAAGCTATATCTTCTTGAAAAATTGGAATCCGTTCTGACTCCCAGGGAAATATGCCAATTTATGAGCTCATCCGCCTGGCATCCTGAAACACCTGGACTTCCCCCTAGAGGTACCTCCTGCTTAAGGTAGTGACCCAACCCACACCTGCAGAAGGGAGCCCAGCCTCTCCCCACAGCAGGCGGGGGGTGACTGAAATCTCTCTGCGAGAAGTCGAATCCGTGCTATCTTTTCTATGAGGTAGCCAACTTCCCAGTTTACGTCATCCGAAGAAAATGGAACCAGATAAATCAAACCAAAGAAAGGATGTGTCAAAGCTTTTTCGCAGATGACCCAACATCGCTCCGAGCCAGAGCAGTTATCTCTTGGAACTGATAAGACTGAGAGCAGGACTGCTCATCTAACACTAGGAGCAACTGCTTCATAAGATCTCTTTCTCCCAGACCGGTGTGTTGGAAAGACGGAAGATTAATGGCCAGGTCTCGGTGCACAGTTGAATCTCTCTGCACCAGTAAAACAACAGATGAAGCGGTTTCATAAATTCAGAAATCAGGTGCACCTTCTGCCTTACTCTGGGAGACTTCGAAGGGGGCTGGCTAGAGGAGAGACCTGTGGTTAGAGAGAGTTCTGGGTACGAGATGGCACTGGTCAAAAACGATTGCAGCCCTGGTTCAGAGCCCAGTGTGATGTACCACCAACCTGTGAAGTCACGTCAGTGCTGTGGTGTGGCCGCTGATTAATAATAATGTTGGAATTTGTTAAGCGCTTACTATGTGCCGAGCACTGTTCTAAGCGCTGGGGTAGCTACAGGGTAATCAGATTTCCCACGTGAGGCTCACAGTCTTCATCCCCATTTTACAGATGAGGGAACTGAGGCACAGAGAAGTGAAGGGACTTGCCCACAGTCACACAGCTGACAAGCGGCGGATGTGGGACTCGAACCCATGACCTCTGACTCCCAAGCCCGGGCTCTCTCCGCTGAGCCACGCTGATTACCCTCCCGGATGCTGAGCGAGGACTCTCCCACGTGCTTAGTACAGTGCTCTGCACACAGTACGGGCTCAATAAGTACGAATGAAAGAACGAATGAATAAGAAGCATGTGATGTCACAAGTTATGCTGGGCAGACAACCTAATGTGAGGTTACTGGTGTCATTTTCAGGTTGTGTGCGAATTAATGTGATTCTAGAGTGTTACTCCAGGGGGTCCCCTGAACTACCCCCAGTTGCCCCAGAGTATCTGTCTTTCCCTCCCCAGGTGAGTGTGAAGTCTGGCACAGCGTTTGAGCAGTGAAGCTCAGCAGCAGGAGCCAGAATGGAAAAAATAAAGAGAAATAAAAGTATCCGGTGCCATATCACCTCTCCCAGCCCCACAGCAGTTATGTACATATCTGTAATTTACTTATCTCTATTAATGTCAATTACTAGACTGTAAGTTCACTGTAGGCAGAGAATGTTTATTGTTATATTGTACTTCCCCAAGCACTTAGTACAGTGAGCTGTACACAGTAAGCGCTCAATAAAAATATGATTGAATGGGTGAATATCAGCACAGGACAGGGGATGGAATGGCTGAAAAAATGGCCACCTTAGTTGAAGAGAGAGAAGATGCTTCATCTGGGGCACTAGAGGGGAAGGGAGCATCAGACAGGTGGGACAGAAACTCCAGGGCAGGATGAAGTCCCACAGGTACTGCTGGAGGCCGGGCTAGGGTCCCTGACAGGAGAGGAGCATTTCTGAGGGGCCGAGAAGGTCTACGCTGCCAATCTCTTCACTCGGTGGGTGTCCTCACTTGGTGCAGGGTGTGAAACCATACTAATTGGGTACATCTCTGATAATAATAATAATGATGGCATGTGTTAGAGAAGCAGCGTGGCTCAGTGGAAAGAGCCCAGGCTTGGGAGTCAGAGGTCATGGGTTCTAATCCTGGCTCCGCCGCTTGGCAGCTTTGTGACTGTGGGCAAGTCACTTAACTTCTCTGTGCCTCAGTTACCTCATCTGGAAAATGGGGATTAAAACTGTGAGCCCCACATGGGTCAACCTGATCACCTTGCATCCCCCAGCGCTTAGAACAGTGTTTTGCCCATAGTAAGCACTTAACAAATATCACCATTATTATTATTATTATTATTATCATTATTAAGTGGTTACTATGGGCAAAGCACTGTTCTAAGTGCTCGATGTTCTGCTCTGGAGAAAAGCCTCCACTGAAAAGCTCCCGGACCGAAGTCAGACTATCTCTTCCCTCTCTGGGGAAGGGCTGGAGGCTGAAGGGAACAAAGAAATGCTTTTATAAAGTATCCCTCCCTCCAGACTTAACTCATCGAAGAACCCATGGGGAATAAACCCTTCTCTCCTTATCCCTTCTCTCCCTTTTCCTGGCAAATCGGAGCCCGGAGCAGAGAACAGTGTAGTGTATTGCACTCTAGTTGAAGGCATATGCCGGGAGCAGTGACTGTCTCTCCCTTCCCATTGATGAAAAAGTTGGTTGGGAATCCCAGAAAATCTGTTATTCAATTTCTTTTGGAGCATTTCTGCCCTTTTTGCCATTGTCCTCAGCCTCGCTCCTGCACCATCCTGACAAGGCTACAGATGATGCTGGATGTCCTGCCCTGTCCCAGAAATGCAGCATCAAATTCCTGCAGAACCTCATTCATATTGCTTCTCCGTGCCCCAGGGAGTCATTATATCATTATTATTTTTTATCATGGTATTTGCTAAGTACTTACTATGTTCCGGGCACTGTACTAAGTGCCTGGGGTGGGTATTTGCAACCGGGGTTGGACACAGTCCCTGTCCCACATGGGGCTCACAGTCTTAATCCCTATTTTACAGATGAGGTAAATGAGGCACAGAGAAGTGAAGTGACCTGCCCAAGGCCACGTGGCAAAGTAGCAGAGCCGAGATCAGAACCGATGACCTTCTGATTCCCGGGCCTGTGCTCTATCAACAAAGCCATGCTGCTTCCCTGAAAGGGAGTCCTCAAAGGGTTATTTCTTGGGCAGGACCGGCTGGTTCAGAGGCAATGCAGTTTGCCAGCCCCTTCTGAGGGCAGGGTTCCTACAGGTAATCCCTGCCCTAGGGAAAGAGTCACCATCAATAGGAATGAAGGAAGATCACAGAGAGAAAGGAACGGGGAGGTGGGGGGGGGGGCCCTCCCTTCCTGAGAGGCCCCACCAGGCCTCAGTGTCCCAGTCCACGGGAGTCTGCTTGCGACAGCGATAAGAGGAGAGATTGGAACATCCCTCCCTTTCCCACTCTTGCCACCTAAGCCCTCAGGTATCTCTCTGCTTATTTGTACATTTGTTTATTCCCTTATCAATTTTTCCACTTACTCTATCAGTCAGCTATGGCCTAGTTGACAGCTGTGGGACAGGGACTGATTTATATTTATATTTATATTGATACCTGCCTCCCCCACTCCAGACTGTGAGCCCATGGTCAGCAGGGATTGTCACTCTTTATTGTTGTATAGTACTTTGCCAAGAGCTTAGTACACTACTCTGCACACAGTAAGCACTCAATAAATATAATTGAATGAATGACTGTGCCTGTCATGATGATCTTCTATCTACCCCAGCACTTTCAGTACAGTGCTTGGCACCTAATAAGCACTTAATAAATGCCACAAGTATTATTATTTTATATGTACAGTCTCCTCATTAGACTGGGCCGGGGTTCGGGGGGGCGGGGATCAGGGATTTCTTAAGCACTTACTATTGCCAGGTACTGAACTAAGCACTGGGGTAGATACAAGCAAATGGATTTGGACACAGTCCCTGTCCCTTGTGGGGCTCAAAGCTTCAATCCCCATTTTACAGATGAGGTAAGTGAGGTACAGAGAAGTGAAGTGACCTGCTCAAGGTCACACAGCAGAAAAGTGGCAGAACTGGGATTAGAACCCAGGTCCTCTGACTCCCAGGACCATGCTCTATCCACTAGGCCATGCTGCTTGATCATGGCCACCAACTCAATTGTGCTGTACACTCCCTAGCACTTATTACAATGTTCTGTACACAGTAAGCACTCTGTTGCTGAATTGTACACTCCAAGCGCTTAGTAGAGTGCTCTGCACATAGTAAGCGCTCAATAAATACTATTGAATGAATTAAATACTGTCAATTGATTAATACTTCAATATTAGGGGAGCTGTTCCCTGTTCAATGGAACACTGAACTGGAAAACAAGAGACCAAATCTAGCCTCTGCTGCCATTTTGCTCTGTGACACCGTGCCAGTAACTTCACTTCTAGGTACTTTTTCACTTTTCCCTACTTTCCTGGATAATTGTGGGATACAGAAAGGTAGTACAAGAGAAAACACTTGGAGCTCTTCAAAAGCAAGGTGCTATATACATGGAGGATATTTAACAGCTGATCAAAAGCTCAGAGAAAGAGATTTAAATGGGGCCCTCCCAGGAATTCAGATGGTTGCCTTTTTTGGTAGGGCTGGGAAATTCACCCTTGGGGAGAGGGAGTGGTAGAATTTTTTTTTTTTATTTTATGTCATTAATTCCATGAGGAATGCTGTTGAGATTATATGTTGTGCCTCAAATTTGCTGTTCTCCTGCTAATTTAATGTGCTTAAGTCTGTTGTCTGGACTGAAGGACTTCAAAGAAGGCATTTCTTTTCAGTTTCAAACACTTCTGGAACATAGGGCAACCCGCAACATTTTAAAACAGGTATATGTGGACAGATCTGCAATAGTTAAAAGCATTTCTATATCACATGATGAGTGAGGAGAGTTTATCTAGCCAGGGTTATGTGCCTGACGTTCTGCCAACAGAAAGATCTAATTCTTTTTTTTTTTTTTTTGAAAGTTTAAGTCATCGCATTATAAAGAAGCAACTGGATTTCTCAGAGTACTAAGAGTGGGATCAGAAATTTAGCCAGAAATTTAACTCTTGTAGGACTCAAGCCCAGCCCAGAGAGCAGCCCCTAAATCCCATCAGCCTGTTCACAGCTGTTTTTCATTCATTCAATAGAATTTATTGAGCGCTTACTGTGTGCAAAGCACTGTACTAAGTGCTTGGGAGAGTATAATATAACAAACGGATACATTACCCGCCCACAGTGAGCTTACACTCTAGAGGGAGAGAAAGATGTTAATATAAATAAGTCAATTACAGATTTACAGAGCTCCAGCTCAGGATATTTCCCAAAGGCCTTACCATTCTCCACTGGTGACCCAAAGAACAACAGGCTGCCTGTCCAGGTTTGGGGGACATAAGTACCTTGAAGTAGTCATTCATTCATTCATTCAATCGTGTTTATTGAGCACTTACTTTGTGTAAAGCACTGTACTAAGCACTCGGGACAGTACAATATAACAATAAACAGATACATTTCCTGCCCATAATGAGTTTACAGTCCAGAGTCTACAGTTATCTAGATAATTGTGTTGGACACAATCCCTGCCCAACATAGGGCTCACAGCCTTAATCCCAGTTTTACAGATGCGGTAACTGAGGCACAGAGAAGAAAAGTGACTTGCCCAAGGTCACACACCAGTCAACTGGCAGAGCCGGGATTAGAATTTAGGATTTATCCACTAGGCCGTGCTGCTTCAAACCTGTGACAGGTCTGACCTGCAAGCGGGTATCCTCATTCTCTGTCCCACCCCTTCAGCGCCTTGCCACTCCTCATGCTTCTGTGGGTGGCCCGCAGACAGGTCCCAACAACTACTTCGGAAGCCTCACCCGCCCTCTGGCAGAATGGAGTGCAGATCTGAAGCAGACGGTCCTCCCCACCGAAGCTGAGGATGCTTAGAAATAACACCGCATCACTTCCCCGACAATGTAGCTTTCCCCCACAATCCCGGGAACCCCAAACTTCCCACCAACTCCACACAAAAAACAGCCAACTGCTCTCACCAGGGTCCCACAGAAGTGCTTTGGGTGTGGCTACGGCAGAAATATGAGAAAATCATCCGTGTCTCTTACTTAGTGTGTGGCCTTGGGATCGAAAGAAAAAGGCCCTTGTGTGGGAACGAATATATATTTGCACGGACTTCCTAACTTTAACCACATCCCACACTTCTGCAAGTCACCTGATGTTTTGTTTTAAAGTTTGGTTATATTTTAAAAGGGAAATTTTAGGAGGAAGTTCAAAGCCATAAATTGTTCCCATCTTGGGGTGAACTGGCAAATGGCCTAAAATAGAAATAATATTTGTCCTCTGTTGGTTTGAAGTTCTGTCACTTTAAACCCTGAATGATAGAGATTGAAAAATTGGACAAAACTACCTAATAAAGAAAAAATTGGACAAAACTACCTAGTAAAGAAAAAAGAGACTCCAAGAGTTTCAAGATGCTCTTTCCCATTTTTTCCCCAGAAATCTGCTACCCGAGGGAAACTATCTATGCGTGGAACTTTCCAACAAACATGCCTCCTTAGTTCAGCCCAAGGCTTCTCACCACACATGGTTAACATCGGAAAGCTGGATTATTCAAAAATATAGTTGGGAGGTCACCAAAATTGACCTCTTCAGATGTCAGAAAATACGAACCACAAACTGAAGTAGAGACCCTATAATGAAGCATCTAACGTGCACCGTAACTGACACTGACATTGCCTGACTGACCTACCAGCAAACATCCTGCTGGATGGCCGTGGATGTCAGCTGACCCGAAGGGACTTGAGGAAGGAATGAAGGGCAACTGATGACAGACCAGGTTTCTCATGTGTGAGTCTCCCACTGACAGGGTAGCGAGGCCCACATCTCATTCCTCTAATCTTTCCTTCCCGACATTCCACACGACACACTCTCTCTCAGCATGGCTGTCCCCAGGACACAACACCCACCATCATTCTGTATAACTCCGCTATTATCTCCCCCGCAAATAGACAATCTGGTTCACGAATATAGTGAAGAGCGTATCCCTCGATGTTTTGAAGGAAGACACGCATTTGTAGGATGCCCCTCCTAGTTGAGTGAAATGATTTGGATATTACAATCCCGAGTGTGAAATTAGCAATGGAGGAGATGAAGACTCCTGGTGAATTTAGGTCCAAAATCCAAATATGTGAGGACACATGCAAAGTGTGTTTCTTTTTTTGGTTCAGCTCCAGAAGAGATGATTCATGAACACTCTTCCTTACTGATATTTGCCAAAAACACGGTTGAAGGTGCCGCCTGCCGAGTCTGGACTCCATTCTCTGTCCCCAGGGAGCCTCCATTTCGGCAAAGGGAAGGTATATGTTTGCGTCTTTTTTCCATTTCATTTTGTGGCCATAATGGGATGTTAAACTTGGGGCGAGATGTAAAAATCCGAGCCCATAAATGTTAATTGCTTTTAACTAAACTTGAAGTAAAGCAGGAAAAAGGGGGGGGGGGGGGTTGGAGACCCTGGAGGGCTGTATGTAATGTGCAGTAATTTCAGGTTGGGAAGAGGTACAAAGAAGCTAACGCCATAACTCTGCCTGACAAGGGGAGCTTATTTCACGGCTTATTGATCTGTACACACGGCGGGCAGGATGTGTGAATGCCGTCACTTGACACGAGAGCAAATTCAACGTCTTGGGCGAAACCTAAGGAACTGGAGTGGGAAGAGAACCTCCGTGAGATCTTGCTAGTGAAATAACAACAGGGCGACCAAACTAAAGCTACATGAGCATGTGCATGCATACACACACACACACACACACACACACGCGCGCACACACAAATACACACTGGACTTCCCAGATAGCGGTGACCTTCAGCACAGTTGTTATGGATGAAGTCAAGTCGAATGGCTTTTCAGAAACAGTCTCCCTTAATCTCTACAGTGAGCAGCAGACTCCACTCACTTCCAGACATCACTGTTCATCTCCTAGTCTGCCCTGTGTTCTGAGGGAGGCTCGCTGCTTGCTCTAGACTGTAAGCTCATTGCGGGCAGGGAATGGCTCTGTTTATTGTTACATTGTACTCTCCCAAAGGCTTAGTACAGTGCTCTGCACACAGTAAGCGCGGAGTAAATACCACTGAATGAATGAATGCCGAACCACCTGGCAGCACCCCTTGACAGAGCTGGAATTCAGTTCTGTTTGGTTTCCCCCCAGAAGATAGTCTTCATCATCACCGATGATATTTACTGAGCACTTACTCCAGATGTGCGCTGCCCTCGGTAATACGATTAATTGATCGATTGCAGAGCACTGTACTGAGTGCTCAGAAAGTACGATACAACAGAATCGGGAGATGTGTTCCCTGCCCACAATGAACCCCAGGGGCTTTATTTTAAGAGTTGCTATTGGAGTTAGTGGCTCTGTCCTCTCTCTCCTGGACATTGTGTCTCAGAGTAAGGCCCACACGGGAATCACTTATGGTCTTATTACAGCATATTTGGCAAATGGCAGGGCTATCTGCAGTATGATGCCCTCATTCTCTCCCATTTCCCACTAGAGAGAACTGCTATTATGGTTTCAGGACACTGGTCCCTCATAAATGGACAGGGCAGAATGGCAAATGGGTCCTTCTGGTGTTCAGAGAAGCTGTGTGGCCCAGTGGCAATTCCTAGGTCTGGAAATAAAGGGACAAATACCATCATCATCACCTGGGTTCTAATCCCAAATCCACCATTTGCCTGCTGTGTGACCTAAGACACTTCACTTCTCTGTGATTTAGTTTCCTCAGCGGTAAAATGGGGATTAAATACACTCCAACACTATTCTCCCCATGACTTTCCCATCACTGTAGAAAGAACCCCCTCCCGCCGCCCCCCTCCTCCCCGTTTCAAAAGCCCATAACCTTGGCGCTATCCTCAACTCATCAGTCTCAATCAACCTACATCTTCAATCTGTCACCAAATCCTGTCCATTCTACCAACATAACATTTTGAGAATCTACTCTTTCCTCTCTATCCGGACTGTTGCTCTGCTGATCCAAGCACTTATCCTATCCCAACTTGACTGTTGCATCAGTCTCCTCGCTGACCGCTTGCCCCCTGTCCTTTCCCACTCCAGCCAATACTCCATTCTACTGCCCGGATCATTTTTCTACAAGAACATTCAGTTCACGTTTCCCTACCTCTCAAAATCCTCCAGGGGTTGCCCATCCACCACCACATCTAATATTAACTCCTTACCATCGGCTTTTAAAGGACTTAATCACCTTACCCTCTCCAATCAATCAGTTGCATTTACTGAAAGCTTACTGAGTGCTTGGGAGAGTACAGTACAACCAAGTCGGAAGCCATGTTGCCTGCACACAATGAACTCGGAGTCTAGAACGTCCCATCTTACCTCGCTGACTTCCTACCACAACCCAGCATGCTCACTTCACCCCTCTATTACCAACCTACTCATGGTACCTCAATCTCATCTATTTCACTGCCCAATTCTCACCCTCATCTTGCCTCTGGCCTGGAACTCCCTCTCCTTTCATATCTGACAGACCATCAGTCTCCCCTCTTTCAAAGCCTTATTAAAATCACATCTCCTCTAAGAGACCTTCCCTGACTAAGCTCTCATCTTCCCTACTCCCTCTCCCTTCTGCATCGCCTTTGCGTTTGGATGTGTTCACTTTCTTCATGCCACCCTCATCCCCTTCTGTACATATCCATAATTTAATGTCTCTCTCCCCCTCTAGACCACAAGCTCCTTGTGGGCAAGAGATGCATCTACCAACTCTGTTCTACTGCATTCTCCCAAGCGCTTAGTACAGTGCTCTGCACGCAGTTAGCACTCAACAAATATGATCAATTGATTGATTGCTCTCCCTCTCCCTTAGTCTGTGAGACCTATGTGGGAAAGAATTTGGTCTGACCTGATTATCTCATATCTACCCCAGAGCTCAGTACAGTGCTTGGCACACAGTAAGTCCTTATCAAATAACACAATAAAAACTGTGGTAATAGAGATTGTTCTGGGTCTACTGTCGAAACCACTCCCATCAATTTAGTGTCTTCTGAGAGGAAGATCGTGCTCTCATCGGTCTGAACGATTTTCAAAATAGGAAGATCTCCTTTTTCCCAACAGCTCCAGACCAAGCCTCATACAGAATCAATGATCTAGATAATCTCTACAGCCCCAGGGTTGGTAGCTAATTTCTTAGATGCCCCTCCCTACCCCAACTCAATAATTCAGTGGTGCAAACAAGAAACCACAAACTCCTTTCAGGCAGGGAACGTGTCTACCAACTACTCGGTAATGTACTCTCCCAAATACAGTGCTCTGCATGCATTAAGGACTCAGTAAATACCAATGATTAATTGAACCAGCCCTGCTCCATTTTCTGAAATTACCAAAGGGAGTGTGTTCTTGGAAGAACGTGGTGGGGATTATCTCAGCAGGCTAACTGGATTGACGGGGAGTGGTCAGGGAATATCATGGGTCTGGCTGGTGGAGAAATCCACGTTTTGCAAGACATTAAAATCTTAGATTTTTCTGAGAACAGAATTGGAGGGGGTGGGGAGGGGGGAAGGGAGGGAAGAGAGGAGTAAGTGCTTGTTGCAATCAATTAAAAAAAAAATCTAGGAGTTAGGAAGCCGACTATCTCACTTTTAAGTGACGTTATCTCCCTGCAAACTTTCACAGGATGTGTTTTGTCAAAATAGGCTAGAAGTATTGTGATGGAGTAAGACAAATCACAATGGAACACAGACACTCAAAAAAGGCAGCTGGGAGAGACTGCTCAGGGTCCTCTTCAGGAGCTGACCCCCATGGCAGGGGCACTGGGGAGAGACTGCCCAGGCCCTTCCTTTCATTCATTCATTCAATAGTATTTATTGAGCGCTTACTATGTGCAGAGCACTGTACTAAGCGCTTGGGATGAACAAGTCGGCAACAGATAGAGACGGTCCCTGCCGTTTGACCGGCTTACAGTCTAATCGGGGGAGACGGACAGACAAGAACAATGGCACTAAACAGCGTCAAAGGGAAGAACATCTCGTAAAAACAATGGCAACTAAATAGAATCGAGGCGATGTACAATTCATTAACAAAATAAATAGGGTAACGAAAATATATACAGTTGAGCGGACGAGTACAGTGCTGTGGGGATGGGAAGGGAGAGGTGGAGGAGCAGAGGGAAAAGGGGAAAATGAGGCTTTAGCTGCGGAGAGGTAAAGGGGGGATGGCAGAGGGAGTAGAGGGGGACGAGGAGCTCAGTCTGGGAACGCCTCTTGGAGGAGGTGATTTTTAAGTAGGGTTTTGAAGAGGGAAAGAGAATCGGTTTGGCGGAGGTGAGGAGGGAGGGCGTTCCAGGACCGCGGGAGGACATGACCCAGGGGTCGACGGCGGGATAGGCGAGACCGAGGGACGGTGAGGAGGTGGGCGGCAGAGGAGCGGAGCGTGTGGGGTGGGCGGTAGAAAGAGAGAAGGGAGGAGAGGTAGGAAGGGGCAAGGTGATGGATGTTGAAGTCTCCAAGGATCAGAGTGGGCAGAGAGAAGGAGAGAAGGAAGGTGAGAAAGGGGTCAAGGTGGTCGAAGAAGTCGGAGGTGGGACCGGGAGGGCGGTAGATGACGGCGACAAGTAACTGGAGTGGGTGGTAGAGGCGAATGATATGGGCTTCGAAGGAGGGGAAGGAGAGGGAGGGGGGAGGAGGGATAGTGCAGAAGCGGCAACGGGGTGAGAGGAGGAAGCCGACGCCTCCTCCCTTACCGGTGAGTCTGGGGGAGTGGGAGAAGGAGAGGCCTCCGCCGGAGAGAGCGGCGGCGGAGACCGTGTCTTCGGGAGGGAGCCACGTTTCCGAAAGGGCGAGGAGGAGGAGAGAGCGGGAGAGGAAAAGGTCATGGATGAAAGGTAGCTTGCCTGTAATAGAGCGGGGGTTCCAGAGGCCACACTTGAAAGTAGCTGTGGGTGCAGGGGGAGGAGGGGGGGAAGGGCGGGGGGAGGGGAGGGTTTGGATGGGAAGGAGGTGGCGGGGCCCTGGACGAGGAGAGGGGGATGAGGGGTGGCGGTGGGACAAGAGGATTGGGATGGGGCATGGGTGGGGAAGAGAGAAGGGGGGAGGGGGTGAAGAGGGGGTTTGGTGGGGGGAAGAGTAGGGGGAGGGGGAAGAGGGGTAGCGCTGGTAAAGTGGGGTTCTAGGGCGGGAGAGAGGAGGGGGGGAGGAGACAGAGAAGAGAGCGGGAAAGAGCTGAGCGAGAGAGGGGAAGGGGAAGGGGAGGATAGGAAGGGGCGGGAGGGGGGAGGGGGGGAGGAGGGACATGGCGAGGCCAGAGAGGTGGGAGGCAGCACTGACAACAATAAACAGTAATAAACGAAATCGGTAATATAGCAACATGATACAATATGATACAATACAGTAGTGCTAATATAGCAACATGATACAGTATGATACAATATAGTCGTGTTAATAAAAGGGGTGATGATCAGGGTCGGGGGTAGACTCGATTAAGGGGCGACCTGATCAAATTCAAAGTCTGACGACAATAAACAATAAAAAGCGAGATCGCTAATATAGCAACATGCTACAGTAAGGCACACTACAATAGTGTTAATAAGCAGGCGATGACCAGGGTCGGGAACGACCCTACCCAATCAGACTCAAAGTCAAGCGGCCAGCGGCCGAGAGAGTCCCAGAGCTCATGACCAAATAACCCTGTGGCGGCGGGGGGGCCCTGAGGTTGTCCGGGGTGGGTGGCGGCCGTAGGCGGCGGCTAAGGTAAGGTAACATGGTGAGAACAAGGACGTCGTCGCCCAGCTTCCTCCAGAGCTGACCCCCCCCACAGTAGGGGTAGTGGTCTCCCAGGCCCTTCCTCCAGAGCTGATCCCATGCCGAGGACTGCCCAGCCGCTACTTCCTCTGTTGACCCCCCCAAGCGGGGTAGGAGGGTAGGCCCTATGGTACAGGCTTATGGACAGAGTCTCTGGTGTATGGTTTCTTCTGACACAAATGCATATTGATTGTGGGGGCAGGGAGTGGACTAGAAGAGGGTGGGTTGGGCACCAGGCTCACAAACACAGTAATTAAATAATAATAATTAGGGTATTTATCAAGTGCTTACTATGTGAAAGGCACCGTACTAAGTGCTAGGGTGGATGCAAGCCAATCTGGTTGGGTACAGTTCCTGTCCCAGGTGGGACACACAGTCTCGACACCCATTTTCCAGATGAGGGAACTGAGGGACAGAGAAGTTAAGTGACTTGTTCAAAGTCACACAGCAGACAAGTGGCAGAGCTGGGATTAGAACCAATGACCTTCTGACTCCCAGGCCCAGGCTCTATCCTCCACGCCAACTGCTTCTCTCAACCCAACTATGAGACATCTTCCCCGGGGTCCCTTTCTCAGAAGCCGACCCCCAGGGCGGAGACCTCTCTCCCTGCTGCCGACACCGGTACAGCCCGGAATGTGATTACATCGTATGGTTGACATATGCCATTCTTGTGCTGCCTCCCCTCTAGACTATAAGATCCTCGTGGACAGGAAATGCATAAACCACTTCTGTTGTATTATTCTTCTAAGTGCTTAGTACATGCAGTGCCCTGTTCATAGCAAGCGCTCAATAAATACCACCAATGGATTGACTCAACCCCTTCTACTAGGGGTTGATAGATTTGCTAGGATGCCCAGACACAGTCGTAACCAAATGCTTCTTATGCAAAACGCACTCCAATCACATACCCGTAAATACTCATACAAATGCACGTTACCATTTCTCAGAACACCAAGTTGCCTGAATCCTAGACAGGCTGACGTTGTTGGAAGAGCGTTCCCCAGCTCTACTGTTGCGTTCCAGCCGAAATAAGCCGTGAAGACACATGCTCTGGCAGAAATGAGTGTATAATCGACGTGTTTGAATTACAACTCATCAATATACTGAAATTAAAGTTCTGCTCTGCAAAGAAATCCATGTGAACAGCTGTGTTTCACAATCTGACCTCAGGACATTGGATCTTTAATATTTCCATAATCTGGTTGTAAAAAACATGTCCCACAAGTCTTATTTGCTTCCTTTAATGGACAGTGCTTCTGGCTTGGATGTTGGGATGGAAAAAATGCATCTTTTGTCTCCTTTTATAAAATGTTACAGGCGCTGCTATTGTAACACACTTATTTTTATGTCCATCTCAGAAGATGTGCTAAGGAAATTTCAGTTTGAAGTTAACCTACCCTAGTTTCGCTAGCCCACAGAGCATAAGCTTGTTAACCTGTACTGCTCAATTAAGCTAGAAGGCTCCGCAATGTAACTAAAATGTAAAAGAGGGCAAGGTTTCAAAACCAAAGTAAAGTAGGATCTATTTTGCTCCCACAGTTGTAGGCAGGGAATGGATCTGTTTATTGTTACAATGTCCTCTCCCAAGAGCTTGGTACAGTGCTCTGCACAGAGTAAGCGCTCAACAAATATGATCGAATGAATGAATGAGTTCTAGGTGGCCAGATCTTGTTTTCATTTCTGTAAGGTCATAGTGAGATAAAACTGAATATCAGTGTCCCAAATTGCCCCAGTTTCACCAGAACCCAAGTCCTTTTGGCAGGAGAGAAACAAGTAGACAGAATGAATAGAATTCATTCTATTCTGCATCAGCACACACTGGAGCACATTACATTAGAACTTTGAAACTAGAGAAGGTTTTTCCTTCTATCGCTGTATATACTGTGGAGAACTGCCCCTCGAGGATGTGACTAAGAGATTCGGTTTACTAGTTAGAAAGTTACATCAGTGCACATTTGCATGGAAAGGGAGGGTGTGCGATGTTGAGGTGGGGGCATGGGAGAGGCGGTCAGTTCCCTCTTGAGAGTACTTGTACGAGGCTAAGATCTAAGTGCTGAAGAAGCCCAGAAGACATCCTCCATATTGGTTGAATATAGTAATTTCAACATAAAGCAATTTAGTTCAAACTGGAAAAGAAAAACCAAATCAGGCTGAATTTTTATATCCCTAAGATATGTTCCTCAGTGCAGTGTTATTTCCGTAATCTGGCCCAAGATGCACTTTCCAAGTGGCGGCTTGTGCGCTAACAGGAGAGGTGCTCAACTTGCACTATTTTCGATACAAACAGGTAGGCGTGAACTTTAAACTGTAAAAATACTGCTTATTGTACTCTCCCAAGTGCTTAAGTATAGTGCTCTGCACACAGTGAGTGCTCAATAAATAAAATTGTTGATGAAGAATACCGCTAACATTCCAGTGCACATTCTGACCAAATCGCAGTCTCAGGGCTGGGTCTTTTCGTGCACTACAAAATGAGTAAACTAATTTCCTTTCCTTTTAGAACTTCCTTTAAATGACCTCGATTCAGAATAAGAACAGTTAGCAAATATGAATAATGCTGTCATAACCCATTCAGCAATACTTCTGAAATCACACACACAAAAAAAATTTACAAGTTGCTAGTAGTAATTAAACTGAGAGTCCTACCTAAGTTGTTCTTGAAGCAAACTTCAGCACTCTGTAAAATTTTCCCTTCATAAAATTCCCCAAGTATTTATAGTCTGCAGATGAGATCATACTCTTGAAACAGTAAAGATTAAATGAGGGAGGTGGGGGGGGAGGACGAGAGGGAGAGAGAGAGACAGAGAGGGAAGGGAAGAAGAGACAGAGAAAGGAATAGGGGAGGAGAGAGTAAGAGAGAGAGGCTGTTCACACCAGCACTACTTTATTGCAAAGGACCTGAACTCTATCTTGATCGTCATTGGTCACCCTACACACTGGAACAATATTTGCCCAGTTGCTATGTAGATAGAGATGCTTGCCAATTTGGTCCTCTAATACGCCTGGACCTGGCTGTTGCAGATAAGAGTAGTTATTGTTTGAATAAAACTTGCCGATAAGATGCTCTTCAAGGCAGGTAAAACATATTTCTCTCAAACAGTATGTAAGACCTGTGGAAGTGATATAGAGGCATGCATAGTCACCACGCTGCTGCATTTCTAAAGTTTCCGATGGGCACGATCCAGGGAAGGCTTTACTGAACTTTTTTTAAGGAAAAAAATGGTTTTTGTTCAAGTGCTTACGAAGTGCCAGCACTGTTCTAAATGCTGTACTAGGAGCTTTTGTAGGAATGCAAGTTTTAAAGATTACTCTCCCATGCTTCCTTCCTACAGACATCATTTCAAAATTGCAATGGATTTTTTAATGGTTTTGTTAAGCGCTTATTCAATAGTATTTATTGAGCGCTTACTATGTGCAGAACACTGTATTAAACACTTGAAATGTACAAATCGGCAACAGATAGAGACAGTCCCTGCCCATTGATGGGCTTATAGTCTAATTATGTGTCAAGCACTGTTCTAAGTGCTGTGGGAGAATAAACTCAATCAGATCACACTCAGTCCCTATGTCACGTGGGGCTCACAGTCTAAGTAGGAGGGAGAGCGGGTATTGAATCCCCACTTTGCAGTTGAGAAAACTCAGGCCCAGAGAAGTTAAGTGACTTGTCCAAGGTCACACAGCAGGCAAATGGTTGAACTGGGATCAGAACCAGGTCCTCTGGCTCCCAGGTCCGTGCTTCCCTATTTATTTGAATGGCTGAATAATTCCACTCTTATAAGTCTTTCAAGAGTAATAGTTAAAAGATCCAAACCTCACCGGTTTGCCATTTCAAATAAGGATTTCTATTAGCAATTATTCCACCATCAGGTGAAATCAGATCAGTCTGAGAGGATCATGAGTATTTGTTTCTATCACTAAGCTTAAAACAAAGAGTATACATTACAAATGTGATTTTTAAATATGCTAGCTTGAATGGATTAAAGGTGCAATACAAAGCATATTTTAATGTAATAATAAGGATAATAATAATGGTTTTGTTAAGCATTTACTATATGTCAAGCAGAGGGGTGGATACAAGATCATCAGATTCCACAGACTAAGTAGGAGGAAAAACAGGTATTGAATTTCCATTTTACAGATGAGGAAACTGAGGTACAGAGAACTTTGTGAATTGCCCAAGATCACATACTAGGCAAGTGGTAGAGCCTAGAGGCAAGAGCATGAGCTAGGGAGTCAGAGGATGTGGGTTCCAATCTTGGCTCCGCCACTTGTCTGCTGTGAGAACTTGGGCAAGTCACTTCACTTCTCAGGGCCTCAGTTACCTCATCTGCAAAATAATAATAATGTTGGTATTTGTTAAGCGCTTACTATGTGCTGAGCACTGTTCTAAGCGCTGGGGTAGCTACAGGTCATCAGGTTGTCCCAGCTGAGGCTCACAGTTAATCCCATTTTACAGATGAGGTAACTGAGGCACAGAGAAGTTAAGTGACTTGCCCACAGTCACACAGCTGACGAATGGCAGAGCTGGGATTCGAACCCATGACCTATGACTCCCAAGCCCGGGCTCTTTCAATTGAGCCATGATTTGTTAAGCGCTTACTATGGGCTGAGCACTGTTCTAAGCACTGGGGGAGAGACCGGGTCATCAGGTTGTCCCATGTGGGGCTCCCAGTCTCTTAATCCCCATTTTAATAATAATAATAATAATAATAATAATGTTGGTATTTGTTAAGCGCTTACTATGTGCCGAGCACTGTTCTAAGCGCTGGGGGAGATACAGAGTCATCAGGTTGTCCCACGTGAGGCTCCCAGTCTTCATCCCCATTTTACAGAGGAGGTCACTGAGGCCCAGAGAAGTGAAGTGACTTGGCCACTTGGCCACAGTCACACAGCTGACAAGGGGCAGAGCTGATATTAAGTGCTAGAGAAGCAATTTGGCATAGTGGCTGGAGTCTGGGCCTGGGAGTCAGAAGGTCCTGGATTTTAATCTTGGCTCTGCCACATGGTTGCTGTGTGACCTTGGGCAAATCACTTCACTTGTCTGGGCCTCAGTTCCCTCATCTGGAAAATGGGGATTAAGACTGTAAATTCCAAGTGGGACAGAGACTGTGACCAAACCGATTTGCTTGTATCTACCCCAGCATTTAGTACGGTGCCTGGCCCATAGTAAGTGATTAAATATCATAATTATTACTATTAAACTGAGAAACCTATGTGGGACAGAGACTTTGTCCCACCTGATTAACTTGTATTTACCCCAGTACTTAGAACAGTGCTTGGCACATAGTAAACACAGAAGAAATAACATCAAAAAATGAGTGTATTTGCTTCTGAGTTGTCTTTTTTAGTCATTGAACTTCTTGAGGGCAATAGTCCCATTTCTAGAAGCAGGGTTAGCCACACCACTCTAGATGTATTTTATAATGAACCATGATGTGACCCAAGTGCCATTTCATAACTCTCCCCAGTAATAACCCCCATAAATTACTGTTGCAGGCCCAATGTGACATATAGGTCTTGATTAACTTGAAATAGTGTCTACTGTATTATTCAGAGTTCAACCTAGTGAATCCCTTCGGATGATCTCTCGACATGCCTGGTCACACCGATAAACTCAAGCACTCAATCACCTTGCCCACGCCTATCTCACCTAGCTACTCTCCTACTACAACCCGGCCCGCACACTTTGCTCCTCTAATGCCAATCGACTCACAGCACCTTCATCTCACCCCTGACCTCTCGCCCATGTCCTAACTCTGGCCTGGAATGCCCTCCTCTTCACATTTGACAGGTGATCAATCTCCCCATCTTTAAAGCCTTATTGAAGGCACATCTCCTCTAAGAGCTTTCCCTGACTATGCCCTCATTTCCTTTTCTCCCACTGCCTCCTGCATCACCCTGATTGACTCCCTTTACTCACCTCCCCCTAAGCCCCACAGGACATATGTACAGAACCATAATTTATTTATATCAATGTCTGTCTCCCTCTCTAGATTGTAAGCTCGTTGTGGGCAGGGGATGTGCCTAATACACTGGTAGATCGTACTCTCCCAACCACTTAATACAGTGCTCTGCACACAGTGTGCATTCGATACAGTTGATTGAATAACTCTTCAATCAACAACTCTTTCAGGTCTAGATGGGAGTTGCATGCTGCTCTCTTTGTGCACTTATTTTCGCTCTGAAAATTTTAACTCCGACAGACCAGCATTATCATGCTCCTTTTTTTTTTTTACCAAAACTGTGTCTGAAGTCCTGCAATGTCCCAGCATATTAAGAGATTAGATCTATTAGATCTCAGCATTTACATCCAAGACATTCATACATGGCTCACTAAAAACAGAAACAAAAAATCTCAACATCACACAAGTTTTCAGAGATGCAAAAAATGACAAAAATGAAAAGGTTAAGAAGGCTTCATTTGAAATTTCTGGTTTGTGATTTAAAAATCAACAGATAGATCAAGCCAGGTCATTGGACAGCTTGTCAATGGGCACACGCTTTTTGGATAGAGGACTGAAAGATACAGTGGGAAGGGAGAGTTGAGGGTTTGAAGGGAGAAAGAGGGGTAATGAATGGAATTTCCATTTCCCGTGTGGGTCTTGAATTAAGGCACCATGCTATGGGAGGGGATTTCAAAGGGACAATTCGATATTCAGCTGGCCACAGGACATTTACTGGGGGGTGTTGCTTGACCTAGTCAGTCCCAATCATTAGGAACCTGTTTCCTTTCCATTACAAACACATGCATGAGCTAGTAACCAAAGCCTGTGGCAATTTACGGGTTTTTCTTGGCAAAGTCCTTGGTCGTGAGATCTACTTGAGAGAAGGCTAGGAGATAGAAATGGGACTGGTAATATTCATGTGATTGTTGGAAGAAACAAGCTAAGAATCAAGACCTTAAAAACATTAACAGATGTCCCTTAGCATGCAGCTCCAAAATCTGTCTACATGACAGCACATTTAGATTTTCATTGACTCATGAATCACATGAAACTCCAAGACATGTTACATGGAATTGGATAATTATAGATAAGGGAGTCCCTATAAAACCATTACAAACTTTTATTCCTGAAATTTTGACCCCCTCAGAATATGTTTTCATTTAACTAAAAGCTATGTCATTTTTTTTTTTTGCAAAGATCGCTTTGCAAAATGGAAGAATTTTATTTGTGGCAAGGGGTTCTAATTCTAGAAAACAGAGTGAACCGAAGTTGGTGAGGCTAAAAATACCTTACTTTTAAGCAACTGATACTGTAGTGCTCCCAGAGAAAATTTCCTGCACTGGCTGATATCCAAAGAGATTAGCTAAATGTTAAGGGGCCATATCCTTTTGCTCGCATTATCTCAGATCTATTTCACACTATTACAATGTAATCAAAATACTCCCTGTGTATCCTGCATTTGGTCTCAGGACAGGTCAACATTTCTATAGGTCTTTTAAAGGAACAGTCCACTGAAGGAAAAAATATAATCCTTCAATATTTCCTACTATCAATTTTCCTTATCCGTAAGAAAAATGGGCCTTATTTGGCTAGATTCATATTACCGTTCTCAAAGCACTCTCAGACTACAAGATTTCATGGAGCATAAAATAGGAAAAGTGAAAAGGATTCTGCATCTAGGACAGAAGATGATCATTTTTTCTCCCAAGCCAAAAGAGATATGAAATATTTTGGGTGGAATCATCTTGCCCTCCCTGACAAGATTCATTGATTATATAAAAATATTCAGTGGTTTAGACGGTCACTAATTCTGCTTTCACAAACATACATTCTACAACCAGGCAGAAGTTGATGAGATCTTTTTCTGCCTTTGGCATTTTTTATGATATTTGTTAAGCACATACTACATGGCAGACACCATACTAAGCACTGGGGTAGACACAAGTAATCAGGTTGGACATAGGCTCTTCCCTACATGGGGCTCACAGTTTAAGTCGCTTGCATGTGGTCTTTGACTCCCCAAATGTGATTTTTTCCATACTACTGCCCAGTTGGGATACAGCAGACTTGAGAGAAGGAGGAGGAGGAGAAAGGACAGACACAAACAATGCACGTCCCCAATTTCTGCCTTTTTTTTTTTTTTTTTTTTTTAGTGCCCGGCTCAGTTGCCAGAATAACCGATAGCGTGGTAAGATGCCTGTGGAGAGAGGGGAAACTGTGACACTCTCCACCCATCATCTCCACTAATGTTGGACATACTTTGTTTTGCCATTCTAGCAGTATCGAGACTGTAGTAAGAAAACTAGAAATCAGGAGGATTGAGGTTTTTCATATATAACAAAGAGTCGACGGCCCAAGGAGAATTTGGCTATCAGGACTACGGTGAAGATTATTGGAGCTCCTCCTTGCCTTAGACAAATCTTCATCTCTATTGTCAGTTTCTGCTATCAACCAACAGTGGTTATTGAGCACCCGTATGCAGACCACTCTTCTAAATGCATGGGAAATATTTCAAAAGGGAACATCAATTTCAATTAATGCTTAAATATAGAACTTTGAAAATCTTGCGGTAGGGGCTGGGGGGGGGGACAAAATCAGTAAACCCTACTATTTTGGTGGTCTGTTATTTTTCATCTGTGTCTGGAGTTCTTTCATTTCAACTGCTTCCCCCTGTTTGGCTAGAAGTCCTAAGGTCCTCCGGTGGTGAGTGGAATGTGACACTAGCCTCGTGCAAGAATTTTAAGTGGCCTAATGAATTCCCTCCTCGACTTCAGACAGACTTAATCTCTTGTTGAGTCTAGACAGGGGTTGAGATATTTCATCTTTTCTAATAAGCAAACTTAGGCACATTTCTATAGTAAGCACTGCAGGGAGTCTAACTGCTAAACCATATGGTAAGCAGAGATGGATTGCACACTTGAACAATTCTAAACCTCCTTTTGCCGGCTATCGCCCAGCCAGGAGGAACACGACCCTGCTTGACCTCACGCTCCAGGTAGCGTGTGTCTAGATCCCGCTTTCCCAAGGCGGGGTTCACTCTCTAGGGAGTTCTGAGGAAGTTGTGGATGTCGGAATCCCTGAGTTCCAGACAGCTTGGTGTGGGCAGCACAGCTAGAATGACAATCTCCCATACGATCCAGCCTCAGCTGGTCTCTTCTTCTCATCAGTAAGTCCTGTTCCCTTACTCCTACTTCTCTCTTAATATCATGGCATTATCATCTACATGATTATTCAGTTTTGTGCAGCACACTGTCCTGGGCTTTTGGGGAAATTACAGAATAAGAACAAATTATGGCCTCTATCCTCAAGGAGGTTTTTTTAATGGTATTTGTTAAGCATCTACTATGTGCCAGACACTGTACTAAGTACTGGGGTAGGTACAAGTTAATCAAGTTGGACACAGTCCACATCCTATGTAGGAGTCACAGTCTTTATTCCCCTTCTATAGCTGAGGTAACTGAGGCCCAGAGAAGTGAGGTGACTTGCCCAAGGTCACATAGCTGACAAGCGGCGCAGCTGGGGTGAGAACCCTGACTCCCAGGTCCGTGCTCTAGCCACTAGGCCATCCTGCTTCTAGAGCACTTATTATGTGTCGAGCACTGTTCTAGGTTCTTGGGTAGATACAAGATAAACAGGACAGACACAGACCCTGTCCCACAGGGAGCTCAACACAACAGAAGTAGGAGGGAGAATCCTCAGTTTAATAATAACTGTGGAAATTGTTAAGTACTTACTGTGTGCTAGGCACTGTACTAAACACTGGAGCTGACACAAGCAATTTGGGTTGCACACAGTCCCTGTTCCACATGGGGCTCACAGTCTCAATCCCCACTTTACAGATGAGGTAACTGAGGGCCAGAAGAATGAAGTGACTGGCCCTAGACAGCAGGCAAGTGGTGGAGCTGGGATTAGAACCTATGACCTTCTGACTCACAGGCCTGTGCTCTATCCACTTTTACAGATAAGGAAACTGAGGCACTGAGCAGTTAAGTGATTTGCCCAAGGCATTTACTACAATCTAATGGAGGAGGAAGATGGTCTCAAAGATGTAATTACTCAATCAGATAAAAGGGAAGACACACATAGTGAGCAGTGGGGAGGGTGAATGAGACTGCGCCTTTTCCTGTTTGTTTCAGTCAGGAGAGGAAAAATGTAAGATAAGATTACAGAATTTGTTAAGCATGTCTTATGTGCCAAACAACTGTGCTAAGCACTAGGGTAGATTCAAATCATCAGACCAGACACTATCCCTGATCCACACCGAAGCAGATAGAATAAATGAGGAAATGGAGGCTCAGAGAGGCTAAGTGACCTACCTAAGATCCCACAACAGTTCAGTAACAGAGTTTTATTTCTTCTAATACTCCACTCTGTTATCATCTCACTTATCAATCAGTGGTATTTGAGTGCTTACTGTGTGCTGAGCAACATACTAAGGACTTGGGAGAATACAACAATTGTCGTCATCTTCCCTACCCACAAGAAGCTTATAGGCTAGAAGGGGAGACAGAAATTAATATAAATATATTATGGATATGTACCTAAGTGCCGTGGGGCTGAGGGTGGGATGGATAGCAAGGAGTTAAGGTGTTGAAAAAGATTTTAGGAACTCTCAGAGAGGGGTGATGAAGCGATAAAAACATTTTAGAATCATTGGCTGAGAGCCACATGTGAATGTGAAATCTTAAAAGATAAAGTTTGATTTTGTTCAAGTGTTCTTCCCACAAACCATGGGTCCCCTGAGGCTTAATAATGTTGGTATTTGTTAAGCGCTTACTATCTGCCGAGCACTGTTCTAAGCGCTGGGTAGATACAGGGTAATCAGATTGTCCCACGTGAGGCTCACAGTCTTAATCCTCATTTTCCAGATGAGGGAACTGAGGCACCGAGAAGTGAAGTGACTTGCCCAAAGTGACCCAGCTGACAGGTGGCGGAGCCGGGATTAGAACGCATGACCTCTGACTCCTAATCCCGGGATCTTTCCACTGAGCCACGCTGCTTAGTGAGACAATAAGAGCTCAGTAAATACCATCAATTTTTATGGTATTTGTTAAGTGCTTACTATGCACCAGACACTGTACTAGCGCTGGGGTAGATCCAAGCTCATCAGGTTGGCCACAATCCATGTCCCTCACAGGCTCACAATCTTAATCCTCATTTTACAGGTGAGGTAGTTGAGGCACCGAGAAGTGAAGTGACTTGCCCATGGTCACACAGCAGACAAGTGGCAGAGCCGGGATTAGAAGACATCTTTTTGACTATTGCTTTTGTTGACTGATTGATTAATGAGCTGGAGGACCAGGAGGCTCGGAGTGGTCTCAGAAACAGCAGCTTGAGTGAGGAGGCAGCATTATGATGGAAGGCTTGGTAAAACTGAACACTTTCTGGCCTATTCTTGCATGTCTGAGCTCTCTTGTCTTAATTTCCCATCTGTAAAATGAAAAATGGGAGCACAACCACCTCCTTGGGGAGAAAACAGGCTGAATGGGTTTTACTTGACTTCACACACAGCAACATTTGCCAGAATTTTCCCATTTTCTTGAATGGCGAGTTCTGCTTGATGTAAAAATGAGAGAAGAATGGGCTGGAGTTAAGGAGGTGGAAGGAGAAGGGGGACAAACACACTATGAAGTTTCACCCTTTGGCTCATTTTCACAGTTTCCCAAGTTTCACCTCCCCATGAAAAGGTTTGAAGTTAAAACAACGCTCAGAGCGGCAGCTCCGACCTTTGGAGCTCAAGCACCGTGGGCAATCCAGCTGCCCTGGGTTTTCTGGTATTCTGCAAATGTGGCTAGCAAGTCACTTAAAACTCCATTTTCTCAACAGTTGATGGCTTCTTCTCCCCACAGATGGAGCTGCCTTCACTACTGCAGTGTTCCCTTTAATAATAATAATTGTGGTATTTGTTAAGTGCTTACTATGTGCCAAACAATAGCATTTATTGAGCATTTACTGTGTGCAGAGCACTCTATTAAGCACTTGGGAGAGTATGATACAACAGAGTTCTCTGCCCACAGAAGCTTACAGTCTAGAGGGAGAGACAGATATTAATATAAATGAATTCTGGTTATGTTCATAAAGTACTGTGGGGCAATATCAAGTGCTCAAAGGGTTCAGATCCAAGTGCACAGATTACATGGAAGGGAGGGGAAGTTGGGGAAAACAGGGCTTAATGTGCTAAGCTCTGGGGTAGATACAAGATAATTTACGTAGGACACCATTCCTGACCCACATGAGGAGAGGGAGAACAGTGACTTAGACCCCATTTCACAGATGAGGAAATGGAGGCACATAGAAGTTAAGTGACTTGCCCAAGGTCACCTAGCAGATAAGTGGCTGAGACAGAATTAGAACCCAGGTCCTCTGACTCCCAGACCTGTGCTCTTCCCAGTTAGCCACATTACTTTCCCCCCAGTTCTTTTCCCTACATGCCGTTCCTCCTTGTTTTAGCCACGGTAATCACTGGCAATATCTCTGATATCAACAGCAGGGACATGCTGCTTCCTTTTGCTACTTTCCACTTAGAAATTTGGTGCTAGCAGATTTGTTTTTTTCCCTGCCCTAATAAAATAGGGAAAATTCCCTCCTTTTCCCCACTGCTCCCCGCTTGACTCATAGAATCTAACAGAGATATAGTGATGCTTTCTGAGAAAACACAGTTGGGGATTTTCTTTGGCTCACAGAGTTTAGTTAAAGCACAACCTCTCTGAACCTCTGACTGCATGTGGTTTCAGGCCTGTCTAGGTCAGAAGGAATTTATCCTGGCAGAAACACAGGGAGATCTTCAAACAAATCTGAACAATAGCCTTCATTTCTCTCCAGGTAATTTTCCCCCAGCCCGTCTCAGCCCCAATTTCAGCAAAACATTTTAGAGACCAGAACGTTCAAGAGAAATTATAGGGTTCAAATGATGTGTGAACCGAATTCTAGAAAAGAAGCCTAGTATGGTTTCAAATTGGAGTGCATCCACATATCTGCTGTTCCAAGTTACTCCTGAATGTCCTTCTAGGTCCAGGTAGAGAAGCAGCGGAATGGCCTAGTGGAGCAGCAGCCTGACCTAGTGGAAAGATCATGGACCTGGGAGTCAGAGAACCTGGGTTCTAACCCTGGCTCCACCATTTGCCTCCTGTGTGACCTTGGGCAAGTCACAACTTCTCTGTGCCTAGTTACACATTTCTAAAATGCAGATTAAGACTGGGAGCCCCACGTGGGACAGGGACTGTGTTCGACCCGATTATCTCACATCTACCCTAGCACTTAACAAATGGGCTTGCCATATAGTAAGCACTTAACAAATACCATCATCATTATTATTATTAAATGCCTTAAAAAAACAGAAGGGGCACGGGGATGGATGAAACATCACAAAACAATGGGCTAGTGAATATCTGTAAAGCTGTAATATGGGTTGAATTTTTATCTCCAGGAGTCATTCTTCTCTAAATTCTCTAGCCCAGTCCCAACAGTGATGTTCTTGGTTTCATTAAATGAAGACAGAGATGAGTCATGCCAGGGCCTTGACACGATCCTTCTAGAAAGAGGAAACAGAGCTAGAAAGAGAGCACAGCCTCCTCTTCTCCACCTCAACTACCACAAGCCTGGGTTATGTTCTGGCCTTGCCCACAGCTAGGTTATTGCATCAGTCACATAACAATCAATCAATCAACCTATTTATTGAATGCTTAACTGTGGGCAGAGCACTGTACCAACCATTTAGCTGTGAGCCTGTCACTGGGCAGGGATTGTCTCTATCTGTTGCCGAATTGTACATTCCAAACACTTAGTAGAATGCTCGGCACATAGTAAGCGCTCAATAAATACTGTTGAATGAACCATCTGAGAGAGTACGATACAACAGACTTGGTAGATATGTTCCCTGCCCACAAGGAGCTTACAGTCTACACAGGGAGATGGACATTAAAATAAATTATGGCTATGTACATAAGTTCTGTGGAGCCGAGGGTGGGGTGAATATCAAATGCTTAAAGGTATAGATTCAAGGGCAGAGGTGATATAAAATGAAGAGGGTGTAGTTAGAGAATGCTCCTTGGAGATGTGATTTAGTAAGGCCTTGAGGGTGGGAAGAGTCTGACTCTGTGCTCTCTGGATCTTCCTCCCATCACTGGTGACTCCTTCCCAGTTTCTTTCCCAGGCTTTCCCTCTGTCTCTCACCCCCTTACTGTGGGAGTCCCTCAAGTCTCAGTTCAGGGTCCCCTTCTCTTCTCCATCTCCCTTGGAGAATTCATTTGCTCCCATTGTTTCAACTAGTACTCCTATGTAGATGATTCCTAAAACTACCTCTTCAGCCCTGATCTCTGCTATTCTCTGCAATCTCATATTTCTTCTTGCCTTCAGGGCATCTATACTTGGACGTCCAGCCGACATCTCAAGCAACAAGCTCAAGACAGAACTCCTCATCTTCCCAACTCTCCCTGCCTCCAATCTATACTACACGCTGCTGTGTGGATTATCTAACTGAATTACTGCTGACCTATATCCCTCCTAATTTCAAAACTCTCCCCTGGACTCTCAAGCATCTGACCCCACCTTTCCCATCTAATAATAATAATATCTATGGTATTTGTTAAATGCCTGGCATATACTCCCTGCCCCACATGGGGATCACAGTCTTAATCCCCATTTTACAGATGAGGCAGCATAGGCCCAGATAAATGAAGTGACTTCCCCAAGGTCACCCAGCAGACAAGTAGTAGAGCAGGGATTAGAACCCAGGTCCTTCCGACTCCCAGGCCTGTGCTTTATCCACTAGGCCATGCTGCTTATCTTCTCTCTTTACCAGCTACTCCCTAGCCCATGATCCTCACTTCTCCCAAGCCAAACTTTTATCTGGACTTTTCTCTCTCTCCCAACTCCATTCCCAGGTTCATGCTGACCCGTGACTTGGAACTCCCTCCCTATATATCAATTATGATAGTAATACTCTAATAATATAAACACTCTACTAAGCACGGGGTAGATGCAGGCTAACTAGAACCCAGAGGAGGCTCACAGTCTGATTAGGTGGGTCAACAAATATTGAATTCCCATTTTGTAGATGAGGGAACTGAGGCACAGAGAAGTTAAGTGACTTGCCTAAGGTTACACAGCAGACAGGTGGCAGAGTCTGGATTAAAATCCATATCCTCTGACTCTCAGGCCCACGCTCTTTCGACTAGGTCATGCTGCTTCTCAGATAGATCATAGTTCAGCCCACTTTCAAAGCACTCCTAAAGTCCCTCCTCCTCAACAGCCTTTCCCCTATTTATTTCTCAGGACCAAGAGCACAGCAATCAATCACTGTACTAAGTGCTTGGGAGAGTACACTGTAATAGAGTAGGTAGGCATGATCACTGCCCACAAACCATGTCATCCCTTTAGCCAACTCTAACACTTCAAACTTTTTTCCATCTGCTGTGTGACATTAGGCAAGTCATGTAACTTTTCTCAACTTTATATATATATGTATGTATTATACACGCACACACATATATACTCAATTATCTATTTTGATCCCATGAGTTATAAATATCTTTATGTTTTGCTCCCCTGAAAGAGTATAAACCTCTTGTAGAAAAGTGCCATATCAGTTATTTATTTATTTTTGTGTTATTAGGTGTTTATTATGTGCCGCGCACCGTAATAAGTGCTGGGATAGGTACAAGATGACATTCATTCATTCAATCGTATTTATTAAGTACTTACTGCGTGCAGAGTACTGTACTAAGCACTTGGGAGAGTACAATACAACAATAAACAGACACATTCCCTGCCCACAATGAGTTTACAGTGTAGAGGACTTATTGTGTACTTCCCAAAAGCTTAGCACAGTGTGCCGCACCAAGTGGACGCTCAGTAAATGCTGCTACTCTTACTATACGACCATTCTCCCTGTGTCTTTCAACTCTTGGTGTGGCCTGCCTAGATCATAAAAAAAGATTAACTGGTCAGACCAGTGATCCATGATGCCCAATCTTAAGTCTCTGACAGCAGCACCCAAGGTTACCTGCCTGTTTAGAGATATACCACTTGAGCTTTCAGTTTTTCCAAGAGTAATAATGAAGTCGTCATTGTGAAGCCTTTACTGTATGCCAAGTATTGTACTAAGCACTGGGGTGGACACGAGCTAATCAGGTCCCACACGGAGCTCACCGTCTAAGTAGGAGAGAGGACAGTTACTGAATCTCCATTTTGCGGATAAGGAGACTGAGGCACAGAGAAGTGAAGTGTCTTCCCCAAGGTCACAGAGGAATACGTGGCATAACTAGGATTAGAACCCAGGTCCTCTGACTCCCAAGTCGGTGATCAATCCGTCAATCAAGTGAAAAGAATATGGACTTGGGAGTCAGAACCCCTGTGGTCCCATCCCAGCTCTGCCACTTGCCTGCTGCGTGACTTTGGGCGAGTCACTTAAGCTACCCCTCATCACACCCTGGGCCCCTCCACCAGCATCCTCCCGGCGCCGGCCGGCTCTCCATCGCGGCTCTTGGGGCTCTGCTCCCAGCATACCCCGTGTACCTCAGGCCACCCACAGGGACTTGTTTGCACCCCAACCCCTCCACCCGCATTCTCCCGGGGCCTGCTCTCCCCCATTGCTGCTCTCCGAGTCCTCGACACGCTCCTCTACTTAACCGTTCCGCTGCCTCCCAGAGACCCCACACCAGCCCTCCTCTGCGTAACCGAGAAACATGGCCTGCCTTTCACCAGCCCGGCACGGTAGGAAGACCAGGACGGCTGCTGCTACGGCTGTGACTGTGGACCCTAAGCTGCGAAGAGCCTGAAATTCTGTTCTTCCTGCCGACAGTATCCTACTGAGCTTTGTTTTTGCCTTCATGTTGTCTTTGTGTTTTCTTTCATCTCCCGTTATGCGTCACCAATCCAACTCCTTTTTATTTTTAGATTTTGAGCCCCCCAAGGGACAGGGACCGTGCCTAATTCCCAACTGTGTATTCTTCTTTCCCAGTGCTTTACACAGAGTAAGTGCTTAATAAATATTCATTCATTCAATATATTTATTGAGCGCTTACTATGTGCAGAGCATTGTACTAAGCACTTGGAATGTACAAATTGGTAACAGATAGAGACAGTAGACGGGCTTACAGTCTAATCGGGGGAGACAGACAGACAAGAACAATGGCAATAAATAGAATCAAGGGGAAGAACATCTCATTAAAACAATAGCAAATAAATAGAATCAAGGTGATGTACATCTCATTAACAAAATAAATAGGGTAATGAAGATATATACAGTTGAGCGGACGAGTACAGTGCTGAGGGGATGGGATGGGAGAGGGGGAGGAGCAGAGGGAAAGGGGGGAGAAGAGGGTTTAGCTGAGGAGAGGTGAAGGCGGGGTAGAGGGAGCAGAGGGAAAAGGGGAACTCAATCTAGGAAGGCCTCTTGGAGGAGGTGTGATTTAAGTAGGGTTTTGAAGAGGGGAAGAGAATTAGTTTGGCGGGGGTGAGGAGGGAGGGCATTCCAGGACCGTGGGAGGACGTGGCCCAGGAGTCGACGGTGGGATAGGCGAGAATGGGGGAGGTGAGGAGGTGGGCGGCGGAGGAGCGGAGTGTGCGGGGTGGGCAGTGGAAAGAGAGAAGGGAGGAGAGGTAGGAAGGGGCAAGGTGATGGAGAGCCTTGAAGCCTAGAGTGAGAATACTACTTCTCTATGTCTCAATTTCCTTATCTGTATAATGGGGATTAAATACCTCTTCTTCATCCTCCTTAGGCCATGAATCCCAACGGGGACAGGAACTGTATCTGACCAAATTATCTGCCCCAGCACATAGTACACAGTGCTTAGCAATTTAACAAACCCCACCATTATTTATGATGTGAGCCCGTTCTTGGGTAGGGATTGTCTCTGTTGCCGAATTGTACTTTCCAAGCGCTTAGTACAGTAAGTGAGCACACTTACTGAGCACTTACTGAGCACTTACAGTAAGTGCTCAATAAATACGATTGAATGAATATCTACTGAATGGCCTAGTGGGTGCAAGACCGTGGTGCAGTGGAAAGAGCACGGGCTTTGGAGTCAGGGCTCATGAGTTTGAATCCCAGCTCTGCCACTTGTCAGCTGTGTGACTGTGGGCAAGTCACTTAACTTCTCTGTGCCTCAGTTCCCTCATCTGTAAAATGGGGATTAAGACTGTGAGCCCCACGTGGGACAACCTGATTCCCCTGTGTCTATCCCAGCGCTTAGAACAGTGCTCTGCACATAGTAAGCGCTTAACAAATACCAACATTAAGACACTGTATTAAGCACTTGGTAGAGTACAATAGAGTTAGTAGGCATTAACAGTGCTTGGCACATAGTAAGCTCTTAAATACCATCATTATTAACCCTGCCCTCTAGGAGCTTACAATTATTTTCCCCTAATAACTCCATAGATCTATCATTCAATTATTCTGGCATCATCTAATATTCTAGCACTAGCACTCCTAATAGTCTCCTCTAATCCTCCTCTCCTCTAGTTACCCAGTGAATAGCTGGGCCATGTTGTTTTTGTGAAAACCAAGACTTTGCAGCTCATTCACCTTTCTCTTCCCACATAGTGACCACAACGAGGGAGGGCGGGAGGAAAGAGAGTAAAGCCCCTCTGCACCCTGTGATATTCATACTACAAGTCCCAGAATGCTGAGAGACTTAAACAGAGAATTTCCCGAGCACTGCTCCGGCACACATGTGGAAAGCCAAACATTTAAAAGTGAGCAAGACCAGCTGCAAGCGAGTGCAAGGTATGCTGACCAAATTATTTGGGGCGGTCCCAATTCCAGAACATCTGTATGTTTTTGGTTTTTTCCTAAAATTGCCCAGGACTGCCTACAAAAAATCTGGGACATATGGTCGGCCTACCAATAAGCAAGGCATTCTCATAACTGGGCAAATCTCTCCATTTGGGGGTGTGTGTGTGTTAGGTGGAGGGAGGGGAGGTCCCCAATTTCCTTTTCTGAAAAATGCAAGTGTTAATACTTCCCAGTTGGCATACTCTAAAGGGATACTATTGATTTACCATGCTGAAAAGAAAGTGCTGTACGAACACACCCGACGTTCAAAGTTAAAGTATTAGTTCCGGGCTAATCTTCTATTCATGACTCCAAATGGTTTCTAGCCTGCTGTTAGAACTTTCCATCTCCTCAGTAGAAGCACGTTTTTTTTTCCCCAGTTGTACAGATTTTTACTTCCCCCATTTCATCTCCATGTTTCTTTGCTGCACCATCCCCTTAAGTCCATTCTCTTTTCCGTTCCCTCTGGGATTGTGAACGTATCCTATTTTGGTAGCGGTTGAATTTAACGTAATATTTAAGTCCACCTTTCACTGGAATGCAGTTGGTTCGTCAAGCCAGACCCTAACAGAGATCCCTGTAGAACCAAGTTAGAAATCTCTCTCAGTCCGAGCCAGGGCTCTTTATCATTACCACCCCCCTTCCTGGGACTTTCAGCCAGCTTTTTAAAAATCACAAAAGAACATTAGTCATTTCGTTTTCCTTGGATTTTAATGAAGGTTCTTTGAGGCATTATATATAATGCTTTCCATGTAGCTTAGAACGGTGAGGTCCAGAACTCGTCCAACTGCTGGCAGAAGCCAGGGCACCTACTGTTCCCTTGACCCCAGGCCAGACACGTAGGGACAGCAAGCGTTGATGACCTCAGTGGGGAAAAGAGGTGGACGGAACAGGGTGGGAGTTGCCAATATTCATAGGGCCTTCAGAGGCCATAAGTCTGCTGCTCAGTGTAAAAAGGGGTGCTCCTCAAATCTGACAATCACTCCCCCCCGACACTTTCTAATCCTTACTGAAGGCACATCTCCTCCAAGAGGCCTTCCCTGACTAACCTCCGTGTGCCACTTCCTCTTCTCCCTCTCCATTCTGCACCACCCTAACTTGCTTCTTTTGTTCTTCTCCTGACCGAGCGCCACAGCACTTATTTACCTATCTGAGATTTATTTATTCTTATTGATGTCTGTCTACCCTGGTCTAGACTGTAAGCTCATTGTGGGCAGGGAATATTTCTGTTTATTGTGGTACTGTACTCTCCCAGGTGCTTAGAACAGTTCTCTGAATACAGTAAGCTCTCAATCAAGACGATCGAATGAATGGATGGAAATCACTCACTGTTTCCTACATCCTTCTGCGTCACCCTTGCACTAGGATTTGCACTCTTTATTCACCCCTCCCTTAGCCTCACTGCATGGCCTAGTGGAAAGAGCACGGGCCTGGAAGTCAGAGGTTGTGGGTTCTAATCCCAGCTCCACCACATGCTTGCTGTGTGACCTAGGGCAAGCCACTTAACTTCTCTGTGCTTCAGTTACCTCATCTGTAAAATGGGGATTAAGGCTGAGCAGCACATTTGGGCAAGAGAATATGTCTGACCTGATACCCCTGTATCTGCCCCAGCCCTTAGAACGGTGTTTGGCACATAGTAAGCACTTAACAAATACTTAATACTTAACAAATACCACAGTTATTATTATTACTGCACTTATTTATATATCTGTCATTTATCTATCTCCCTTTCTGGACTGTAAACTCATTGTGGGCAGGGAATGAGTCTACCAATTCTGTTATAATTGTGGTCTCCCAAGTGCTTAGTATGGTACACAGGCTAAGCGCTCAATAAATACAATTGACTGATCACTATTTTTCCCTAGGAGTCCTGAAGGACCTCTTTCAGGAGTTGAGACAAAACAAAACCTGGGTCAAGGCAAAGCATTATGGTCAATTAGTGGTATTTTATTGAACATCTACTATGTGCAGAGCACTGTACGAAGCGCTTGGGAGAATACGACAGAGCTGAGAGTTTTGATCCCTGCCCTTAAGGAATTGACAATCTAGTGATCGACACCTGCCAATATAGGTAAAACTGTGATTCTGGCCAGCTTTTTTGGCAAGGTATTCATTATAGTATCATCTCATATCTAGACATCTGCTGCAAAATGAGAGGTTTTTGTCTAAAATATATATATATATATATATGGTTATTTGAAAAGGACATCTTAGCAGATGTTTAATAAAACCTTTAATAACATCACTAAAAAGCCCTTCAAACAATCACAGTGTCACTTCTTGCCTTGTGGACTGAGAAATGAATTTCTGGGTAAAAAGCCATGCCAGGCATTTCTGTTTTATGGCGTGCAACTTGTCTTTTTATAAACACAGAAATGGAGACACACCTAGGTCACACTTCACAATAAGTGCCAGATCATTATTGCTTCCTTTGGAATTTCCTTTGTAATGCTGATTGTGATGAAGGCAGGCAGCTCTACGCCATCCCAAAGGAATGCCATTGTCGTTTAGAATGCATTAATGATGAGACATTGTGTTGTTACCCGCACCTTGATAAACAGAAAGATTGGGGGCATAAAGACCCCAAGCAGGGAGGGAGTACTTCATTTTGGGGGGAGCTTAAGAGCAGAATAAGACATGGCAGAAATCCCCCAAATCCATTAACCTAATAGCTGCTGGAAGTCAAGAGTCCGAACCCATGCGATTCTGACATTTTCCAGGGTGGAATGATTACAGAAACACCTGGGCTCCGTGGGGCGCTTGCCGCCTCTGATGTGTGTGTGTGTGTGTGTGTGTGTGTGCGTGTGCGCGCGTGTGAATAGGGCTGGCGCCTTTGGACTGAAATGGGAGCTGGAAATGGAAGGAAGGCGCTGGTCAATTGGTTGCGGCTGGGAGAGAAACTGTCGGTAGTGGGAGATCTCTGGTTCAGAGTACTTTGTCTGTCTGCACCTGTAGCGGCATCCAGTTCCCAGAGAAAATACATTGCTTATAAAGACACCAGCACAAGTAAATGACAATCGCTTTATTCTGTGAATGCTCAAACCGCATTTGCAAGATGAGCGTCAGCCTCCTAGGGAACTTTGTCCCACAACGGTTCAACTGGAACGATGCACGGAAGCAAAACACAAATATTTTTCCTTAGCTCCCCCTCCGCGCTCTACTGCCCCGACTCACTCCCTTTGCTGTACCCCACTCTGCGCCCCACAGCACTTATGTATATGTACATATCTATAATTCTATTTATTTTTATTAATGCTTATTTGTTCTGATGTGAATATATCTATAATTCTATTTACCTTATTGATGCTACTGATGCCTGTTTACTTGTTTTGATGTCTGCCTCCCCCACTTCTAGACTAGAAGCCTGTTGTGGGCAGAGATTGTCTCTCTTTATTGCTGAATTGTACTTTCCAATCGCTTAGTACAGTGCTCTGCACACAAGTGCTCAATAAATACAACTGAATGAATGAACAAGCACAAATCCTGTTTTTCCCTGGAGGTGTGAGGTGAGCCCTCTTCCTAGAACTTTGTCTTCACCACACACCTTAATTCCCTCCTAAAGCCATCTCAAAACTATTTTAGGAGGTTTGATATGGCTTTGTTCTGGTAAGAAGAGTTCAGTCAAAGAGAGAAGCAGGAGGTAGAAACAACAATGAGTGTAAGAGAGGCTTCTCAAGCGTAATGATAATAGTTGTTCTAAACAATGGGGTAGATGCAAGTTAAATAGGTCAGACAGTCACTGCCCCACATGGGGCTCACAGTCTAAGTGGGAGGAAGAACAAATACAACAGTGCTTGGCACATAATAAGCACCTAACAAATACCATCATTAGTATTTTACGGATGAGGAAACTGAGGCAGAGAAGTAAATTTGAACAAGGTTATGCAGCAAGTTACAGGAAGAGCAAAATTGGAACCAAAGTCCTCTGACTCCCAGGCCCATGCTCCTTCCACAAAGTCACACTGCTCCTCATGTCAAGAAGGAGAAAAGGATTAAAGTACTCAGAACAGGGAATCTGCATCTTAGTTTTCCAAATGCCCAGGAGAAAGCTGGCGATTAGCCCAGACCTAAGCAACCCGACTCATTGCAAGAATGTTTTAAAACTTTTTTCCATCTGTGTGTCTAATAAATCCATGACAAATAGAAGGCATACAGCAGTAGGAGGTTATAGGTTTCTACAAAAAGAGTTGTCTGGTGATTTCCCAGAAGCAGAGAAATCTAAGCTAAGGGTGAATGCCCTGCTGAGCAGGCTCTTGTATTAGAGTTTCAGTAACTACAAGGGGACTATCATAAACCAGCAGATCGTCATATTAATTGACATTAGAAAAGGGACGAAAGATGGAAAACCTAACTAACCTTTATCATGTTCTGAATTCTGGTCGCCTTTACCAACTTTCCCTCCCCACACCAGTTCCAAGCTAGCGGAACCTGGCCTTTCTCCAGCATAAATCATTTCCTACACATCCCACTGCTGAGCTCTTCCCCACAGTCACTACTCAGGCCAAGTTAAACACCTTCCTGCCTCCTCCTGTCAGTGTCCAACTTTCCTTCTCCCACTGATCCTTCCCCATGTTCCCCTGGGCTCTCCATCTCCCTCTTTAAGAGGACCCCGGACCCCATTTGTCTTTCAAGCCATCCCTGTATAGGTGAAAGTGACATACTGAATGTCTCCTCTTGTCATTTCACCACCAGACATCTCTGTCCGCTTAACCTTGGGAAAGAGAGCAGAATCTCCCAATCTATCCAAGAGGACCCTATTCCCTCTGACCCGACCGCTAGCCGCGAAGGGAATAGTGAGTGTGGGGTAAAATATAGTCATGAAACTCCCCAGACCTCTTCTTCTGAGGACTAACCAGAACCTTCCCCAGGCTATGCCCTCTTCACCATTCCCTCCTCCACATTATCCCTCTTCTGTTCTCTCCCTCTCTCCCACTATTCCAATGCTCCCGTCCTTATGCCTTATGTTTGCTTGCCTTCAGGCAGTAGGTTCAAGGGCAAGGACCTCGTTTTATGTAGTAGTTATTCTCCTCAATACTAGTTCAATGAGTTGCATTGAGTAGGTGCTAAACATATACGGTTCACAATAATGATCTAGAGTGTTTGCTCATAGTGGGCAGGGAATGTATCTACCAACTCTATTATCATGTACTCTCCCTAGTGCTTAGTACAGTGCTCTACACACAGTACACAATTGATGGATTGATTAATAATTTTTTCCTGCTCTTGAGGGAGCAAATAAACAGAAAAAACAAACAGCTGATATTCGCTACGTTTGCTCAGGCCGACATTTTCTACTTTAACATATGAGCACCTCACTTAGTCCTTTACATATTCAGAGGATCTGATCCATATATTTTGAGCTTAACATTCCCTAAAATGTTCTATTTTCTGGGTTCCAAATCAGCATGCTACCCAAGTTTTCCCTAGTCATTTCTGATTTGCTACCACATCAATTCAGTTATGAAGGAAAAAGTGTGTACTCAGTAAAGAAGGGTGTGTGTCCTTCTGTTCTCAAATACCCATCTGGAGAAAAGCCAGCTTTTCAGCCCTCACTGCAGCTCTTAGTAGGCACATGATAAGCAGATGAAGAAACCATTTGGGGAGAAGTGAGGGAGTGGGGAGGAATAACATCTCATGCTCTCTGTCTCCCAAGCACATCATGGAAAAGATAGAAAACCAAAACACAAAAGTCAGCATGAACACGGTGGTGGCCTCGGGGTCTGACCGGTTATCAAAATACTCCAGGACAATCCTGATGTTGAAAAACAGCACACCCCTAGAAATGGAAAAATTAATGTCAAGGGCTCAGCTGCAGATTCATTTCACTTCACAGTTTCTTCCTAGCGACATCCAAGCTGTTGTCCGGAATGCCGTTCGTAACCTAGATGCGATACGGCTTCAGTTATACCTTGTAAAGATTTTTTGACCTAAAGGCCGAGGGTGTATTCTCTACTGAACACCTCCTGCTCACATCATTACCAGCAAAGTTATGAAAATTGAGAGAGGAAAGTGGAAATGACAAAAATCTGAAGGACGACTTTTGTGTACTAGCCCTTTGAGCTCCATCCTGAAGGAATGGTGGTTGGAATTTCTCCTTAATGAGGAGTCACATCTGCCAGGTCACAGCTCTCCCCATCTTTCTGAAATTACATCCCCTCCAGGAAATTAATTTCTTTCCCCATCAAAAAGTACCCCCCAACTATTAGGTCAGCACTTCTGCTTCAACTACAAACTCAGGAACTCACAACGATTTCTGCCCCATTTCTGAATAAGCTGATTTACGTACCCTATTTCAGGACTCATATGCAAGATCCACTTTTGCCCCCTGTCTATAAATTATTTCGATGTCTGCCTTCCCCTTCCTTAAAGAAGGATCCTGTCTCCTAACTACTCAGCTCTTGGGAGAATGCAGTTCACTGCTCTAGACACAGTAGACACTTAAATTGATCACAGGGAGGTGGTAAAGCTGTGCAGAACACGAGAAACATGAATGAGAATGTGGCAGAAAGAAAATAGAGTGAGGTTACCAAGAGGGAGTATAGAGAAACAGCGAACACATACATAAAGGATAAAATAGCAAGGCCATAGAGGATAAAAATTAAGAAAGCCAAAACAAAGAACAAGTATCTGAGCAATGATTATTCCAAGATTTGTTGGCTACTAGAGGCTTTCCATATCCAAAGTACAAGAGGCCAAAGGTCGAAACTGAAAATGAAGGGCTTAGATTTAAACTGAAGAATTCCCTGATAGGGAGGGCTATCAAACCCTAGAGCAGGTTGCTGAAGAAAGCTATCTTATCTTCCTCGCTGGAAACAGTTTCAAACATAAAAGCAGATATACACCTCTGCCTGTTGGGGATGATTAAACAGAGAAGAGCCGATTTTCCAGTAGCCATTGTCTGGTTTCTCATTTTTATTTCAGAAAATAAGCACCCACTGAAAAGTGTTCTATTAGACTGTGATCTAGGTTTGATATGACGATATGGGTATGTCTATTGGCCATGTATGAGTTCTGTGCACTTTGGGCCTCATATTTTAAGATCCTTACTGTGGGATTTGGGAGAACAATTTATCCTTGTACATACAAGACAATTAATGCAGTCTCTTTTTGCTAAATTCTCAGCAAGTCATTTTCTGGAAGCTTTCCCAAGGTCTTTCAGTTGTTTCTCTAGAGTCCCTTCCTCTTCCTGCCCCCTCTTTTAGTCTCCCATTCTTCCTAGCAGGAAAACCTTGCCGTTAACTTCAATTCATCTCTTTCATTCAACCCACACATTCCATCAGTCACCAAGTCCTATAGGTTCTACCTTCACCACAGCCCTAGAATCTGGCCTTTCCTCTCCAAACTACTACCATTCGGATCCAAGCACTCATTTCTGCCTTGTCCAACTTATCAACCTTCTTGCTAACCTTCCTGCATCCTTTCTCTTTCTTTCCAGTCCACTATGCACTCTGTTGCCTGGATCATTTTTCTGAAAAACCATTCAATCTGTATCTCTCCACTTCCCAAAAACCTCAAAGACAAACTCATTACTTTAAGACACTTGGCCATCCCTCTCTTTCTCCCCTACCTTTGCTGCGACCACGCAATCCACACACCCTGCTCCTTGAATGCCAACCTATTCTCTGTACCTCCATCTTGTCTATCCCACCACCGACCCCTTTCCCACATCCTCCCTCCGGCCTGGAACTTCCTCCCCCTTCATGTCCAACAGTCCACCACTCTAACTTTGAAAGCCTCTTAAAAATCATATCTCCTCCAAGAGGTCTTTCCTAACTAAGCCCTCATTTCCCCAGTGTTCAATAAGTGCTCAATAAATTCGATCGAATGAATTACCTAAAGTGTTCTGCACATTATAAATGTTCAATAAATACAGTGATTAATTTAGACTGCAAAGTCAACCATCGCGGACAATACGAAAACTAAAGACTTATGAGTTCTGCCACTATTCATAACATGTAAAGCCATATTGGTACATGAGAAGCATATGAGAACCACATGAGAAGCAGCGGTGGCTCAGTGGAAAGAGTCTGGGCTTGGGAGTCAGAGGTCATGGGTTCCAATCCAGGCTCCACCTCTTGTCAGCTATGTGACCTTGGGCAAGTCACTTCACTTCTCTGGGCCTCAGTTCCTCATCTGTCAAATGGGGATGAAGACTGTGAGCCTCCCGTGGGACAACTTGATTACCCTGTATCTACCCCAGTGCTTAGAACAGTGCTCGGCACATAGCGCTTAACAGATTCCAACATTATTATTATTATTATATTGGTAGAAGTTAAAGTCTAGTCTATTCTATTTTCATTCTGTGAATTCAGGTCAGGGAAAATGAGAAAACCAAACTGTCCCACATTTGTTTTTATACAGAGTTGTCCTATGCTCACAAATGCAATCAGTTGTGAAGGACACGGAATGAAACATGTGGAAGAGTCCTATAGTAGAAGATTCAATTCCTGCTCACCAGACATCATATTACACAACTACTATTCATGGTATTTGTTAAGCACTTCCTATGTACCAAGAACTCTACTAACACTGCGGTAGACACAAGATAATCAGGTTGGACACAGTCCCTGTCCCATAAGGACCTCACAGTCTAAGAGGGAGGGAGAACAAGTATTAAATCCTCATTTCACAGATGAGGAAATTGAGGCCCAGAGAAATAAATTGACTTGCCCAAGGTCATCCAGCATGCAAGTGGTAGAGTTGGAATTAGTATCCAGGTCCTCTGACTTCCAGATCCATGCTCCTTCTACTAGGTCAAGCTGATTCTTTTGTAAAATTATGGGAATTGAACATCACCACATCAGTTTAGCAACGGAAACCAGAGGCAGAGGAAGAAAGGATCAGGCATTTTCTGCATTTAATTGCAAAGAAAGATTAAAAAAAAACTTTATGGAGTCCAGATGAAGTTTAGTCTTCTTGGATTGTAATTCAAGGAGGCTTTTTTAAAGTCTAGAAATGTCAACTTAAATTGGAAAAACAATCTAATTATAAGACAGAATTAAATACCAAGCACTTTACTGTTATGAACAAATCTCCTTGAAATCAGCACAATGACATACATTTCCTCTACCTAACAAGATAGAAGAGGTATTTAGACACATAATAAAACAGTATGAATCAGACCATAAGCTTCTTTAAATATTATTATGTTGAAATAAAATAGTTTAAGAATTTCACTCATCTTAAATCATTGTTTGATCAGTAAATACCAACAAATAAGGAATGGAAACTCAGAAGTAGAAAGTGATCCACTATATTTAGTTTATAAGTGAAAATGTATTAAATGCAGATTTTCTTCCATTAGACAGTGATGGTGGCTTCTGAATGTCATGATATGGTATTTTGTTTTGCTCTAAGATAAAAAAAAACCACAACACCTAGAGGTTGTCTATCATGTGAAGTAGAATAAACTCAAAGAATATGGGGCAATTATGGTTACTTGATTTCCATCTTCAAATATATATTTAGTTTAAAAGAGTAACAAAATTTCATTTAATAGACACAACATTGCTGCCTAAAGCGATAGAGTAAAATTTGCAAAATGAGAAATCCACTTAAATGTGGGTGAATTTCCTCTACACATTAAAAAAAAAATCCAACAATTCTTGGCCACATAATTCTCAAGGAAATGTGTTTACAGTTGAATTCATGGACTACTGAAAGCAAAAAAAAAAAATTACGATAGGAATCTGGATTAGGTGCTTTTGTTTTGTCTAAAATTTATCTATTTTCGTAAACAGGAAAAAGCAGGCCTACGTTCCCATTAGCCCCTGTTCCAGCCTAGGAAGAGTCAAGAGACTTGAGTGATCTGAGACCTTCTCAACCTTAAGAATATTGGCAGGACTGTGATTGGGTCTGCCGGACTCTGAGATACATGAAAACTGCTCCAGTACTGCTTTTATTTTATCACTGCCCTGCATTTTATATTGTTTGTGTTTTTATTATTTTATTTTTCCTTATGCATCCATCATCAACTCTCTCTTCCCCATTTATACTTAGTTTGGGATACCCAGGGGCTGTACTTAATTCTTCTTTATGTTTTTTTTTCCTTCAGGGCTCAGTATAACACCACATCTCATAGGCATTTAGTAAATACTATTAATAAAACTATAATTCACAAGTACAACAGCACACAACAGCCAGCTCTCTGTGGATAAATCCATACTTCTCAGTACTATATGTAGAGGCGGTGACCATCACTTGACTTGTACAGGTCTTTTCAGCTGTTTATGATTTTCCACAAAGAATTTTGTACTCTTTGCATGATTTCTGATGTCACATCCCACATATAATTACCAATAATCTCCTAATCTCATTCACAGAAAAGTCACAGTCAATTCCCTACTTAGTAGGAGAAACATTTTTATTTTTCACCATCACTGAAACAGTTTAAAAGTAATCTTAGATCCAAATATGTAGCTATTGAAACTGAGAGCAAGAATCTACAGAGGCAAAGCATCCTTTGATGGAAAACTCCAGATTTCCTCCTCCCAGAGGCCTTCCCCTATCAAGCTCTCTTTTCCCAGTCTCTTACTCCATTCTGTGTTCTATCTGCACTTGGATCTTTACCCTTTAGAAACTTGGTATTCACCCCCATCTCAGTCCCAGAGCACTTATACAATATTACATATTTATTAATTTATTCATATTAATGTCTGTCCTCTCCCTGCCCCAGATGTAAGCTCATCATGGGCACAGAACATGTCAACCAACTCTGTTGTACTGTCCTCCCCCAAGCGTTTAGTATAGTACTCCACTCATGGTTAGCACTCAATAAATACCACGGATGCTGACGAGATACAAAAAGGAAATTTCTCAACCATCGTTTAAGAGTCTGACTTTAATGGCAGCAAAAATGCAAAGATCATAGCTAGTAATTATCCATTTACTAATGGGAATGAGGGTTCCGGTGGGCTGAGGTACACTTCAGATCCAGTTGGACTCCCTCACAAGGTGTTTGTCTGTGGAGAATGGATTCTGGGACTCACAGCGCCAAAGACCCTGGGGAAACCAATGGAGGGTGGAAGTGGGTTGGAGGTTGGGTTGTGATTCTCCTAGTCAGGTGTGACTGGGGATAGACCACATCTTCCAGCCCATCTCCCAGCCTGCAGACCCGTGACCTGAAAATTTGGGACAGACACGAAACCAAATGGCCTCCACCCAGCCTCGGTTGATTTCAAACCAATCCCAAAATATTTGGATGTCAACTCACTCCATTCAAAGAAGTCACTGGGAAGGAACCAACTTTCCCGTTTTTCAAATTTTTTCTCCCCCTTAGAATGTGAGCCCTGTGTTGGACAGAGACTGAGTCTGAAATGATTACATTGTATCTAAATCAGAGCAAGCGCTTAAATATCACAATTGTTATCCTTATAATTATCTTCCACTCCTGTCACCTACAGTGTATTTAATGCATCTCACACTTGGCCTAGTGGAAAGAGCCTAGGCCTGGGAGTCGGAGGACCTAAGCTCCAATCCTGACTGCCCACTTGTCTGCTGTGTAACCTCAGGCGAGTCGCTTCACTTCTCTGGGCCTCAGTGCCCTCATCTGCAAAACAGGGATTAAGACTGGGGAGCCTCATATGGGACAAGGACTGTGTCCAGTCTGATTAGCTTGGACCTACCCCAACAATTAGAAAAATACTTGACACATAGTAAGCACTTAAATGCCATGATTATTATTATCATCTTCTAGTTCCCCAGCCTTTATTTGCATAATGTTTTATACTTTGGTACTTTCTAGAGACAGTAGAAACTGCCCACTGAATTCCTGCTGTTTAGCAAGTAGCATGCTTTAACCCCGGCATTACTTCCTGTAGGCTTTCTTCCCTTGCAGTCACCCAGTTCTTTCATCTCAAAGAAGTACTTCAGCAGATTGCAACTCACTAGAAGTCATGGCCTAGTGGATTTATCATGGGTCTGGGAGTCAGAAGGGCCCGGGTTCTAATTCTGACTCTGCCATGTGTCTGCTTTGAGACCTTGGGCAAATCACTTCAGTTTTCTGGGCCTCAGTTACCTCATCTGTAAAATGGGGATTGAGACTATGAGTCCCATCTGGGACAGGGCTTGTATCCACCCCAGAACTTAGTACAGTGCCTGGCACATAGTAAGTGCTTAACAAATACCACATCTATTATTATTATTGTTCAGTCCACCTCTTCGGTAATGTCATTCCAACAGCCACCTCAGCATGCATTTTCCTGTTTTTTATTTATGCTCATTATCTCTATTCTCTCACTCTCAACAATAGTTTATCCTAAATAGACATTAAATGGACACTCCATCTCCTCCGTTAGATTGTCAATTGAAGAGAGCAGTTCCCTAAAGCTGAGTGTGCTTCTTAGAGGTCCAGTCTAGAGCTTCTTTCTCTAATGGGCCTCTATCCGTATAGGTGATATAGGTAGATATATGCTCCATAGCCTGGAAAAAGGGAGCAAGAGGAAATTTCCTCTCTTTTAGGTGGATCAAACATTTACACACACAAATCACCAGGCCTACTTCTAGCCAGTCAGCCAAGTCAGTCGATCATATTTACTGAGCACTTACCCTGGGGAGATTACTGTACTAAGCGCTTGGGAGAGTTCAATATAAAAATACCACAGATGCATTCCCTACTCACAGTGAGCTTACAGTCTAGAGGGGGAGACAGACATAAATATAAATATATAAAATTACAGATATGTACATAAGTGCTGTGGGGCTGGGACGGGGGATTAGCCATGGACTTCAAGTGTCAGTCACTCTCAGTCACTGTTTATTGTTATAATGTACTTTCCCTTAGTACGAGCACTTAGTACAGTGCTCTGCACTCAATAAATACGATTGAATGAATGTTCATTTTTCTCTGCCCGAGTGGGCAGTATTGAACCACATACCCTCTCTCTCTCTAGAGGGGCTCTTTCACCATTCCTTTTATTTTAGGATTATTTTGGGATACTTGAGCTCACCTTGCTAATTGCTAATAAAGTTTTAGAAGTGTCAATTTCACAGGGAAGCAGTGAGGCCTAGTGGAAAGAGAACAGGCCTGGGAGTCAGAGGACCTGGATACTAATCCAGGCTCTACCTCTTACCTGCAGTGTGACTTTGGGAAAGTCACAACTTCTCTGGGCCTCACTTGAAGAACTGTAAAATGGGGATTCAATACCTGCTCTCCCTCCTATTTGACTGTGAGCCCCATGTGGGACAAGGACTGTATCCATCCTGATTAACTTGCATCTACCCCAGTGCTTAGAACAGTGCTCGACAAATAGTAAGTACTTAAGAAATACTATCGAAACCCCCTTGCAAAAGCCTAGTCTTCTTCCTAGCTAGATTATGGGGCCCATGTGGACTAGGGACTGTGTCTGAGCTGATTATCTTCTATCCCAGTTAGTATAGTGCTTGGAATATAGTAAGCACTTTAAAACTCACAGTTATTATTATTGGCTTCTTCCGACTGGATCACGGACAGGTTTGACTCTGTGTGGATGGTGAGATGGGGGAGAGAAGACTCCCAAGAAACCCAGTGATGGATGGCTAAAGATAAGGGGTGGAGGGCTAGAGATTGGGGAGGAGGATTCTTGTGGTAGTAGGGACATCTTTCATTCCCCTTTACCTTAGGTGTCTACCAATCTGGGCATTTCTCAAGCTCTGGGCTTTCAGTGGAAATATTGGAACTATTCTTCTTCCAGACCTGTTTCCCAATCACGCCATTTGCTTTCCTCATCCTTGAAATGGTTTTTGAATATGAGGGTGCTAATTTTGCGATTCAACTCTAATTGCAGTGCTCTTTTTAGCTATTAGCTCACCCTCACCTAAGCCGGTGTGAGTAGCAAAAGCTACGGGTGTCATTTGTAGTGGAAAAAACAGGCCATAGTGAAGCATTCAGTGACTCTGAGAACTCATAGACCAAAGGCAGAGTCAGAAGCATGTGTTCTTAGACACGTGTTTATTTTATTTAATCCCAAACCCTTCTCAGTCACTGAATCTTTGTGTTTGCAACCTCAGACTCTCATCTGCCCCAGACCTCCAGCCCAGCACCAGGTGTTTGTCTTTCCACCTAAACCCCAAAGCAGGACAGAATACAAGTCACTTTCCAGATCAGAAGGAGAATCTGTTTGGATGGTCCAGCTCCAGAGATTATTGCCCTGGGCTGGATTTGACCTGGGAACTCAGGATTAAGATTTCATGAGCCTGTGGCAGAACAGGGATGGTATCCAACTCCCAACTGTGTATTCTTTCTTGGTGCTTAGCACTGCACACGATAAGCACTTATATATTATTACTACTGATGAGTTTATTCATATCCATCCTCAGTACTCATAGACAGGTCAACCAATTGTATTTAATGAGCACTTACTATGTGCAGAATACTGTACTGAATGCTTGGGAGAATGCAATGTAATAGAGTTGGTAGACACATTCCCAGGCCACAAGCTTACAGATATTTTTATGTTTGCCTCCTCCTGAATTCCTGCGTGAATTCCTTATGTGCAGGTAACATGTCTTTATTCTATACATGCCATCTTTACTTTATACTTCCCAAGCACCTAATATACTGTATCACCCCAAGTGGATGGTCCATAAATTGAACATTACTCTCATTGTCTTAATCCCCATTTTACAGATGACAGAACTGAGGCACAGAGAAGTGACTTGCCCAAGGTCACACAGCAGAGAAGTGGTGGAGCTGGCTTTAGAAGTCAAGTTCTCTGACTCCCAGGCCTGTGCTCTTTCCATTAGGCCACATTACATTTTGCCCCGATTAAACTTATGCGAGTGTTTCTTCAATGGATGACTTCGGGATCCTGTGATCCTTCAGAAACTGAACATAGGAAGGTTTAGCTCCCAAGGAGAAAGATCTTCAGGGTTTGTGAGGCAGTGGGCACTACATCTGGAGCCAAACAAATTTATGAATAAGCACAGTTAAGTAATTCCAAATGCCTATGACTTCTCAAACTCAAATAGGTCAACAGCTAAGAAGCCAATTAAAGGGACAGGATTTTTATGGCCAAACAACATTCCTGTTTCTTCTCCGGGTGAGGTTCTTCCAGATGGATTTTTTTAATTTAAAATGCAGAAGCAAGAATAATGCAAGGACACAGAAAAGGACAAACAGAAAGGAAACTACATACTTCTTCCCCTACACATCATTCCCATCTAAACCCTTCCTAAATTAATGGAATGAACTGCTTCAATCACTGAAGCATAAATAACCAGGAATAAACAGATCTTCATAAACACTGTAATGCTAGTGTACCATATTTTCCGTGTGTGTGTGCTGTTTTGCAAGCTTACATTTGATTGAAGTGGGTTGAATTCAATACTGAGGAGACCATGCCATCAGCTTTGCCCTCCGGAGAGACGAGGCAAATGTTCAGTCTCTAAGATGAGTCAATGATGGTACATGAAGCAGCAGCACAGCCAATCAATAGCATTTACTGAGCGCTTACTGTGCGCAGAGCCCTGTACTAAGCACCTGGGAATGTTCACTGCAACAGAATCAGCAGACATGTTCCCTGCCCATAACTAGCTTACGATCAGGGTGGGAAAGAACTGACATTTGGAAATGAGAACTAGATTATAGGAAAGGTATAGACAAAGGGTGCCCTTAAAATATAAGAACTGATAACTATGGGTGTGGATGGAATTTGTTATTTATGGTATTTTGTTAAAAATAATGGTATTTGTAAAGCACCACGGGCCAGACATTGTACTAAGCGCTGGGGTAGATACAAGATAATAAGGTTGAATACAGTCCCTATCCCACATGGAGAGGCATAGACAAAGGATGCCCTTAAAATATAAGAACTGATAACTATGGGTATGGATGGTATTTGTTGTTTATGGTATTTTGTTAATAATAATGGTATTTGTAAAGCACCACGGGCCAGACATTGTACTAAGCACTGGGCTAGATACAAGATGATAAGGTTGAATACAGTCCCTATCCCACATGGGGCTCACAGTCTTAATCCCCATTTTACTGATGAGGTAGCTGAGGAAAACAGAAATTAAGTGACTTGCCCAAGATCACCCAGCAGACAAGTAGCAGGGCTGGGATTAAAACCCAGGTCCTTCTGACTCCTAGGCCTGTGTTCTATCCACTAGGACACACTGCTTCTCCAAGTCCAAGAGATTCTGCTTACTATTATTCGTACATAGTAAGCAGTTAAATACTATAATTATTATTATTACTAGACACCCCTGCATTGAGGCCTGATCTATCCTTCTAGACTGTAAATTTATTATGGCCAGGGAATTGGTCTGCTAACCCTGTTGCACTATATTCTCTCAAGTGTTTAGTACAGTATTCTGCACAGAGTAAATGCTCGACAAATACCATTGATTGACTGATCGACTGGGTAGTTTGGGTTGCTCTGGCTGAAACCTGGGGTGTCCAAGCCAAGTCCAAAAGTGACCCATGTCAGGGAGACAGAAGAGGAGTGGGAGTTGGCAGGGGCCTGGCTAAAGGGGGGCACTTTTCCCAAAAAGAGGGTGAACTTCTTGTTTTCCTTCTGGTTCTCGGATCAAGCACTGTCCTAAGCACTGGGGTAAATACAAATTAATTGGGTCAAAAAGGGTCCCTATCCTGCATGGTGTTCACAGTCTAAGTAGGAGGGAAGACAGGTACTGAATATCCATTCCTCAGGTACTGAGGAAACTGAGGCACAGAGAAGCGAAGTGACAGCCTAGGTCACACAGCAAGCAAATGGCAGAACTGGGATTGGAACCCGGGTCCTGTGGCTCCCAACCCGTGCTCGTTCCACTAGATGAACTGCTCCTGGGGGATTATTAGCCCCATTTCATAGATGAGGGAAACTGTGGCCTAGAGAAGTTTAGTGACTTGTCCAAGATCACCCAGCAAGCCAGGGGTGAAGCTGCTAGAATAAGAACCCAAGTTTCCTGACTCCCAGTTGCAAGGTCTGTCTTTAGGACCTCACTGCCTAGACAATCTGTGAAGAGCCCTGTTGGCTCTCTTCACTTATCCTGCTCCATACCACTCCTTTCTACCATCGACTAGGAAAAACAAAAGGTGGAAAAAAACCACATTATTCTTGAAACATCAGCCTCAATTATGCATGAAAGGATTTCAAAACTGACGTACTTACTGCTATTGGCCCAGGGGCAATCAATCAGTGGTATTTATTACATGCTTCCTCTGTGTGTGCAGAGCACTGCATTAAGCACTTAGGAGACTAAAATACAACAGAGGTGGGAAGCACATTCCCAATTCACAAAGAGTTCACAGTTCCAGATATGTGAAGGTTTTCAACACTTCTGTTTCAGTCAATAAACCAAGTGTATCTTTTGGTACACTTACTCTGGTTAGAGCACTGTAGTAAATGCTTGCAGAAGCAGCGTGGCTCAGTGGAAAGAGCATGGGCTTTGGAGTCAGAGGTCACGGGTTCGAATCCTACTCTGCCACTTGTCAGCTGTGTGACTTTGGGCAAGTCACTTCACTTCTCGGTGCCTCAGTTACCTCATCTGTAAAATGGGGATTAAGACTGTGAGCCCCAGGTGGGACAACCTGATTCCCCCGTGTCTACCCCAGAGCTTAGAACAGTGCTCGGCACACAGTAAGCACTTAACAAATACCAACATTATTAGGAGGAGTGAATCCCTGACCTCAAGAAGTCCACAGTCAAGCTGGGGGATGTCCAGATCTAAATTCACAGCATGGGGGGAAAAACCAGTCTGGACCATTTTCATGCAAGAGCAGAGTCAAATTTGACCCATATCCCCCCCCACCCCCCCACTCCCCCCATCAAGATGGGTTTGGGATGCAGAACATAACAATGATGTCGGGTTTGGGGGAAGCTGATGCTATTACTCATTCGACTCATCCCCCAAACTAGGCTTTGCGCCCTCCATTCAACCCACCCACAGCCTCGCAGCAATTTAAGGTCACATCTTTTCCAAGAGGCCTTCCCGATTAAGTCCTCTTTTCCCTGGCTCCCTCTCCTTTCTGCGTCAACTATGCAACTAGTTCTTGTTGCGTGACTAGATGCAAATGTCCTTTGGACATTTGGTATTCAACCCACTTTCAGCACCTATGTACATTTTTACAAACTATGTATTCATATTAATATAATAATAATAAAAATGTTGGTATTTGTTAAGCACTTACTGTGTGCGGAGCACTGTTCTAAGCACTGAGGGAGATACAGGGTAATCAGATTGTCCCACATGAGGCTCACAGTCTTAATCCCCCTTTTACAGATGAAGTCAATGAGGCACAGAGAAGTTAAGTGATTTGCCCTCAGTCACACAGCTAAGTGGCAGATCCGGGATTCGAACCCATGACCTCTGACTCCCAAGCCCGGGCTCTTTCCACTGAGCCACGCTGCTTCCTGTCTCCCCCTCTAGACTGTGTGTTGTGGGCTGGGAACATGTCTATCAACTCTGTTGTATTGTACTCTTCCAAGTGCTTAGTTAAACGCTCTCTACACAATAAGTGCACAATAATTGATTGATTACTCAATGCTAACGATTGACTGATTAACGGGTGTGGAGAGGCGTAGGAAGGCTTCAAGTCCACAAGTCTCAGAGGGACTCCTCTCCTATTTTTATGGTATTAAGCACTTACTAAGCACTGGGCTGGATCCAAAATAATCATGTTAGACACAGTCCATGGTCCACAGTCTTAATCCCCATTTTACAGATGAGGTAACTAAGGCATAGAAATATTAAGTGGCTTGCCCAAGGTCACACAACAGGCAAGTGACAGGACCGGGAATAAAACGTCACTTACAGTCCAATGAGCTGACTGGAATCTGTCAATGAATCCTTGATGCCCTTTGCCTTGAGTAAAATCTACAAAATACACACCCCTCCCCCTCACCCCCAACTCCCTCCCCACACACACATATCCTCCCCAGATGGTGATCACCCTCAAAACAGTTTGAGCACCCACCAGTTGTAATTTATTTATATTAATGTCTCTCTTTCCCACTAGACTGTGTGGTGAACGGGAATGATCTGTTATATTGTAGTCTCTCAAGTGCTTGGTACAGTGGTCTGCACATATTAAGAGCACAATAAATACAATTGTCTGACTGTTTTACTACCATATGATATCAAGTTACAGTCTGTGTATCTTTTTATACAGCACAAGGCAAAGCCGGATGTTCTAAGATGGAATGGAGTTTGGGTAGAACCTTGAACATACTTAACGAAGGTATACCAAGGAACACGCGAATAAGTAGAGAGAAAGCCTGCAAGAGATAGCATATTACTCCATAGAATTCTGAAGCTTTCAGATCTTTTCAGTTTGCCCATGATTTATCTTTTCAATATGAATGTAAAAGAAAAAATCATTTTGGAAGAGTAAAATTGAGAAGAAATGAAATACTGTCAAGCCATCAGCTGCTAATTTTAGAGAACTGTTTGTAGCATAGTTTAAATAGGGATTCTTGAAAGAGGGAGGAGGAGGAGGAAGAGTACCTTATTCCACAGCAAGAATTGCAGTGCCTTGGCTAAAGTGGTGAGCAAATTCAAGTGCCTTTAAGAACGTAGCTTGATTATTTCATGGTTTTCTTGGTTTTCTTCACCCAATGGGGAGGCCAACTTAATCATACTATGCTGGTTCTAAATCCAAGAAACCTACATGGCAACATGACCATCAGGAGAAACTATCTTAAGTTCTATTTTAAATTTAAATAAATCTGCTCTTCTCCACTTGTCAGTTGTGTGACTGTGGGCAAGTCACAACTTCTCTGTGCCTCAATTACCTCATCTGTAAAATGGGGATTAAGACTGGGAGCCTCACGTAGGACAACCTGATTACCCTGTATCTGCCCCAACGCTTAGAACAGTGCTCTGCACAGAGTAAGTGCTTAACAAATACCAACATTATTATTATTTTATGGTGCGGCCCAGCAGCTCTCTTCCAAGAAGACAGCATTGGATTTGCTCCCAGTGGTCACCATATCCATTAGACCCCTCAATGTGCAAAACTGATAGCAGCAAGAAGAGACTGGAGGGGAAGAAGTTCTTCTCAAAGGATCAGAGCACTGTTTGCGAAAGTTCTGGGGAAACAGGAACCTTCCACTTCACCCCAAATCTTTTGAAAAGTTTTGGGGAATTCAGGGAATGGGGGATTTGAGGGGTTTATTGAGAGAAGTGGAAAAACAAAACAAAGTCATCTGCATTGTGTTGAATTTGGAATTGCATGTAAAAGTCTGTCGCCAAATCTCTGGGATTAACAGGGGAAGGAGCTTATTTACAAATGAAAGCCTTGCCAGTTAAATCAGCCTGAAAATCCCTCTTGTAATGAAATGGTTCTGACTCTCAGATGATGGTTTACTTTCCTCTGAGCTTTACATTATTTTAAACAAAGATAGGAAGAAAAGTTCCAGATTCTCCTATTTTGCTCTGTCATCTGAGGGTATATTTTCTTTCTCTCTTATTTAACCAAGCATTTCTATAAGCTCTAACTCCCTAATTTTCTGTTAGTCACTAGAGATGTGACATCCAAGCAGCTCACTTTTTCAATCTGCCTCCTTCTCGACAACTCCGCGTATGACCGCCCTGGCTCACACCCTTTTCCATTAAATCCACCAGATCACAGGTAACCTCATCTTCAAAACCCTCTGTAATCTTTCCTTATCTGGGAAGCTTTCCCTGTTGACTTTTCCTTCTCCTCAGGTCTTGCTTCCTACTATCGTCGCATTACCTTTGCATCACCTAAACAGTTGTGCACTCACTAATTCTTGTTGCACTCTATACATACTGTCTTTTATACTCTATTTGAGCACTTGTGTTTCTTACTGGTAAAGTTTATGTTCTTCTCCCCTGCTAGATTGCCCACACATTCTAAATCCAAATTAAATGTGAAGAAAAAAGTCATTCAATAGTATTGACTTTGTCTCCGTTCTTTATCACCGCTCATCTTCATCAATAGTATTTACTGAACATTTACTGTGTGCAGAAAATACTCTACTAAACACTTGGGAGAATATAATATCATAGAGTTGGTAGACACATTCCCTTCCCAACATGAGCTTACACCTTTCCAGCTACTCTCTCTGAGAGAGTTCTATTTGACTGTCCAAATGCTGATCAACCACAAAAATAACTTCAAATGCAGTACCTTGGGATAGGCTGTAAAACAGAATTATTGAAAGGCAGTGGCAGGATGGTCTAGTGGAAGAAACCTGCTATTGGGAGCCATGAGACTGGGGTTCTAGTTTCAGAGTTTTCAATGACCTGCTTTGAGATTTTGGGCATGTTCCTAAACTCTTCTGGGATTCAGTTCGCTCATATGTAAATTGGGGATAAAATATCTTCTCTCCACACTCTTAAATCGTGAGCCCTGTGAGAAACAGGGACCGTATCTAATCTGATTACTTTGTGTCTAGCCCCAACACGCAGCACAGTGCTTGGCTCCTCTAAGCACTTAATTCCAAAATAACAAAGTTATCCTACTTGAGTGAATTGCTGGTAGATGGCAAAGGTGGCCATCAGCCACACCGCCTTTATGATTGGCAATCCTAAATTTGATCCTGATGTGGATTGCATTTTTCTTTCATTCATTCAATCGTATTTATTGAGCATTTACTTTGTGCAGAGCACTGTACTAAGCGCTTGGAATGTACAATTTGGCAACAGATAGAGACAATCCCTGCCCAACGACAGGCTCACAATCTAAAAGGGGGAGACAGACAACAAAACCAAACATAGTCAGGCACTTGCCACTTCTACTCTCTCCTAAAGTATATGTTTGTTTTCTTTTTATGGTATTTGTTAAGTGCTTACTTTACGCCAGGCACAGTTCTAAACACTGGGGTAGTTACAAGGTAATCAGATTGGACACATCCCAAGTCTCACAGTCTTAATCCCCATTTTACAGATGAAGAAACTGAGGCACAGAGAAGTAACTTACCCAAAGTCACACAACAGACAAGCAGAACTGAAGCTAGAACTCAGTTCCTTCTGACTCCCAGGCCCGTGCTCTACCCACTAGGCAATGCTACTTCCCATAGTTGTGAACCATTTCTAGGTTCAGGCTAAAAACACAGCTCTTTCTTCACATTTAATTTTTCATAACTCCATAACAGAATAATAATAATAGTACTTGTTAAGTGCTTAATACGTGCCAAGGATTGCTCTACGTGCTGGGGTAGATGAAAGGTGATCAGGTTGGACACACTCCCTGTCCCACAAGGGGTTCACAGTCTTAATCCCCATTTTACAGAATTGGTAACTGAGGCACAGAGAAGTGACTTGCTCAAAGTCACACAGCAGCCAGGTGGCAGAGCTGGAATTAGAACCCACGTTCTTCTGACTCCCGGGACCGTGCTCTATCCACTAGGCCAGGAGTTTGCATTTCTAAGACAGATCCGTAACTTCCCTCAGGGAATGCCAGAGTGTTGGGCAGCCAGTCAGTCTGGAACATTCCTGAGGACAAACAAGCCGTGTACAAGAGATCGTAACTTAAATACCTTTAGGGTCAGAGCCGTAGAGCTCCTCCCCTGCCTCAAGTGGTCCTTGCCATCCTGACTGGGGTGCATCTAAAGTAGACCATCAACCCCTCCATTTGATACAGGAATCATCCCCACGGGAAGCCTGGTTTTTTTAAATTTTTTTGAGCGGTGGTGTTAGTGCGTGGGCAGACAGAGAAGAATACCTCATCGAACAGACCGGGTTGACTCAGCCGCATGTAGGTCAAAATGTTTTTCAATAAACTACCTTATTTGGCTTTCTTACTTTTGCATTAAAACTGTCAGAACTTATTCTCATCTGCAGTTAAGCAAGGATTTACATCCGAGTGCCTCCAAATATGAACGAAGCAAGTGAAAACAAGCTTTGTTTTGGTATCATCATCTCTTGTGTGTTAAAACTGGGATGGGATCCAAGAATATAAATTACCGTTCATCGAGTTTCTAGAAACGTTACGCTCTCTTGAAGGGGGAATAGAGGAAAATTTATTACTGTAGTTGCCACTTTTATGTTTAACTTGCAACAGGGATAAATTAGGGACACGTGAATTGATTTGAAGAGCGTAACCGCCTTCCTCCAACGAACCTTCACCTATTTTAAAGCTCTAAAATATTTAGTTACATTTTTTCCCCACTCTTCTCTTCGTCTGCCTTTGTACATCTGAGTTTGGGCCAGGGCTAGACAGTCTGGGGCTCTTGCGAAAAACCATGTTCCCACAAGATGGCCAGCCAAATTTTGCAGACTCAAGATGTTCGGAGATTTGGGAGGAGCAACAGAATCTTGGATGTGTATCTGACTCAGACCTACATGCCAAACCTGGAGGGTCTCATTATTAAGACAAGGGAGATTCGATAGAAGGAATTTCTGTTCGGTGAGGAGACGTGCGATAATTACAGAGCCTATTCACCGAAACTTAATTTGAGGTACCAAAGGGCTGCATGTCAGTTGATTAAGCATCACTGCTATGCAATTTGCTCCAGTACAAAAGAGGAACAGGAAACTAATTAATCCAACCATTGAATTGTTGAGTGACATTGCAGTAACACTAATTGCACCAAACATTTTTAAAAAAAGTTTTCAAATTAAAGTACTAATGTCTTTAAATACTTACCACTTTTCAGAATGGGTAAAGGAACAAGAGCCCAGGTGGGGTCCTGATTTTTGCCTTGAATTTTGCCTTCTCCTGGTCAGACTCTCAGGCTTGTAAATGGTTGTCATCTTCCACTAGGAGAATGTATGCTTCTTGTGGGTGGGGAATGTGTCCAATGCTTCAGTTGTACTTTCCGAGGCATTTAATAAGTGTTTTGCTCTCACTGAAAATACCACAGGTTTAACGTTGTGTCTTAACACTGTGTACATGTTTAGCCTTCTTTTTGCTAGTTTTGAGATCTCATTCTTAAAACACTAAAGAGAATGATTTTATTTAATACATCGTAAACCGGGCTCTTTGCTTATTTGAAGCAGTGTGTGACCAGAGAAGCAACATGGTACAGTGGATAGAGTCTGGGCCTGGGAGTCAGAAGGTCAGGGGTTCTAATCCCAACTTTGCCACATGTCTGCTGTGTGACCTTGGACAAGTCATTTCACTTCTCTGTGTCTTAGTTACCTCATCTGTAAAATGGGGATTGAGACAGTGAACCCCCCAAAGGACAGGAACTGTGTCCAACCCGATTTGCTTGTATCCACCCCAGTGCTTACTAAGGTGCTTGGCACATAGTGAGCCCTTAACAAATACCATAATCATTACTATTGCCAAATAATTTGCCCTACGGTACCCAGGGAGTGGTGATTAATTCATTCAATAGCATTTACTGTGTACTTACTATGTGCAGAGCACTGTACTAAGCTCTTGGAATGTACAATTTGGCAACAGATAGAGACAATCCCTGTCCAAACTAAATTTAGAACTAAAAAAAAATTATACGGCTTAGTTTAATTTTCCTGAACTCCTGAGTATTGCACCCAGTCATAATGTATGAGATGAGAATATTTTTTTTTAATGGTATTTGTTAAGCTCTTACTATGTGTCAGGCATTGTACTAAGTACTGGGGTGGATACAAGCTAATCAGGTTGGACATAGTCCATGTCTCACATGGGGCTCAGAGTCTCAATCCTCATTTTACGATGAGGTAACTGATATATAGAAAAATTAAATGACTTGCCCGAGGTCACACAGCAGACAGGAATCCTCACCTTCTATAAACTTCCAACGGCAGAAAGTCATTCATATATTTACTAAGCAGCGTGGATCAGTGGAAAGAGCACAGGCTTTGGAGTCAGAGGTCATGAGTTCGAATCTCGGCTCTGCCACTTGTCAGCTGTGTGACTGTGGGCAAGTCACTTCACTTCTCTGTGCCTCAGTTACCTCATCTGTAAAAATGGGGATTAAGACTGTGAGCTCCACGTGGGACAACCTGATTCCTCTGTGTCTACCCCAGAGCTTAGAACAGTGCTCTGAACATAGTAAGCGCTTAATAAATACCAACATCATCTTTTGAAAAATTTATGTTTTTATCTCTTTCTTTCCCTCCCTTTTCTCCCACTTAATTTAGTAGAATCGATGTATTAAACATGGCCTAGTGGAAAGAGCATGGACCTGGGAGTCTGAGGACCTCGATTCTAAACCTAACTCTGCAATTGCTTGCCGTGTGACCTTGTGCAAGTCACTTAACTTCTCGGTACCTACATTTTCCTGTTCTCCTTCCTACTTAGACTCTAAGCCCCATGCAGGACAGGGACTATGTCCAACCTAATTAATCCATATCTACCCCAGTGCTTAGAACAGATTCTGACACAAAGTGCTTAACAAATATAATAAAAAATGTGGACATCACATTTGAGAGGACGATGGAGAACAGCTAAGCTAAAGATATTTTGAGAGGTAGGTAGCGTCATTTGACCAGTCTGGTCTGAGTAGATTCTGCTAACTATGAAAATGTGCTGCTTTATTTTCAGGCATCTGATAGCAACCTCCAAAGATATGATCCTCTACACTCATAGAGAACCTGTGTAGGCAAGACAAACAAGGCCATGCATCTCTAACCAGATTGTGCAATGATAAAGCAGTTAATCAGGGAAGGGATCAACTGCCCCACTACCATCCGCTACTTTCTAAACGCTTTGGCGAAAGCCTTCTCATCGTCGCTCAATTGACGTGGAACTCACGGAGACAGAAATTCATTTTGAAACTTCAGGTTCAAATGTTAAACTTTGATGGAATAATTTTAGAATCCAGGAGAACCTGATACTTGGCTAACTACCTTAGGAATGTAATTTCTAAATCAGGAGAACTCCAGGCAAAGTTATATCATAGAATGGAGAGACCATACATAAAATCAGATCATATAAAATTGATTCCTCTGTACATCTCAGCCCTATGAAAAACAAATCCAATCTGCCCAAATCTTCCTTCTAATCTGCTCCCCTCTAACTGCTTTGGGTGTGCAAGTTTAATCAATTCAGTAATACCTTAGTGCTTTTGCAGAGCACTGTACTAAGTGGTTGGGAGAGTACAACTGTACTAAGTGGTTGGGAGAGTACAATGGCATAGTGGATAGAGGCTGGACCTGGGAGTCAGAAGGTCATGGGTTCTAATCGCAGCTCTGCCACATTTCTGCTGTATGACCTTGAACAAGTCATTTCACATCTCTGTGCCTCAGTTACCTCATCTGTAAAATGGGGATTGAAACTGTGAACCCCACAAAGGACAGGGACTGTGTCCAGCCCGATTTGCTTGGATCCACCCCAGTGCAGAGTAGAGAGTTGAGAGGTTGGTGCCTCCTACCTATTGGGAACCTACATCTAATGGCGAGACAGACCAACACTCTTCCCACTCCAGAGCATTATTAAAAATCACATCTACTACAAGAGGCCTACCCAGACTAAATCCTCATTTCCTCTACTCGCTTTCCCTTCTGCATTGCCTATATACTTGGATCTGTGCTCTCTAAGCACTTGATATTCACCCCACACTCAGTCCAGAGCACTTATCTGGACTTATCTGTAATTTATTTTAATGTCTGACTCCTCTAGTTTGTACGCTCCTTGTGAACAGAAAACATGTCTACCAGCTCTCTTGTTACTCTCCCAAGTGCTTAGTACGCTACTCTGCACACATTACTCTTCTAGACTGTGAGCACTTCTTCTAGACTGGGAGCCTGTTGTTGGGTAGGGATTGTCTGGGTCTGTTGCCGAATCGTACTTTCCAAACACTTAGTACAGTGCTCTGCACACAGTGAGGACTCAATAAATACCACCGATTGCTAGATATAAACTAATTTTCAAAATAAAAGGAAGAAGTGCTCAGATGGTAGAATATGTAAATTGAACTGTACTAAAATGGGACATGGGTTTGTTAGTGAAAATGTCAAGGGACTGAGAATAATTGAAAGGTACTCAACACTTGATTTTTCTTTCCAGTTATTGAACGTTACTGAAGAAACTTTATCTGGAATTGAAGACATTCTTCCATTTAATTGTTCATATGATTTTTCCAGGAGATTTGAGAATTCATTAAAATTCCCAAAGAGTTTGTCTTGTCTTATGCTGTCGAGTCACTTCTGCCCCATTGTAATACCATGGACACATCTCTCCCAGCATGCCCCATCTATACCTGCAATCGTTCTGGTAGTGGATCCATAGAGTTTTCTTAGTAAAAATACAGACGTGGTTTACCACTGCCTTCTTCCACATGGTTAACTGGAGTCTCAGCTCTCGATTCTCTCCCATGACGCTTCTGCCCAGCCCAGGTGAGTTTTGACTTGTAGCAGATTGACTTTCACTGGCTAGCCACTGGCCAAGCTAGGAATAGAATGGGTAGGCCTCTGCTTGACTCTCCCTTCAGTAGCCGAGAATGGTAAGGTACTAGATACTTGAACCACTTTGTGAGATTCAACACCATCCCGTTCACAAATTGGGTTCCTAATCTAGTTTATCCCCATTTTACAGATGAGGAAAGTGATGCCCAAAAACGTTAAGGTGGCTTGCCCAAGATCACACAGCTGGCCTGAGGCAAAATGAGGACTCAAACCCAGGTCTTCTGATTCCAGTCCCATGCTCTTTCCATGTAGCCAAACCAATCAAATAATCTTTTGCAGCAGGGAGCCCTACTCCACTCTGTGCTCATTTTGTAATTCCAAAACTCTCTCCAAAGAGAGCAATGACAACTTCAGAATTAATCAATCAGTGGTATTTATTGCACACTTACTATGTGCATGTCACTGTACTAAGCGTTTGGGAGAGTACAACAGAATTAGCAGACACGTTCCCTGTCCAGAGCGGGCTTAAAGTCTAGACGGGGAGACATACGTTAATATGAATAAATAATTTATATCATTTAAAGATACGTACACAAGTGCTATAGGGGTGGAAGAGGAACAAATCTAAGATGACAAAACCCGGTTAGAATGGAGCCAAAGAAATCAAGTAGGGAAATTTGATTTCATTTCAGCGCTGGGAAGCAAATATAAGAAATCACACTAAACCACATATGTCTTATTTGATTAAAGAAGTCCAGCCCCCTCTTCAGGTCGGTCTTTTGGAAACAGGATCTGGAGGATAATGTGTGACAGTAAATCTGATCTGCCGGCTAGGGGTCTTCTCAGGCAGACAACTCTTGACCTAGTCAGCAATTTAGCCAGTTAGCTATTTCCTCCAGTGGGGGGCTAGAAGGGACTTTGGTAAACAGGTTTGGTCAGTGAAAAGGTTGAAAGTAATGATGGATTTGAGGCTTTATCCTTTGGTTTTATTTAACTGTGGTATTCGTTATGTGCAGATTATGTGCCAAGCACTGTTCTGAGCACTGGGTAATCGGGCCAGACAATCCCTGTCTTATTATCTTTACTACTTTTATTCCTTTTATTATAAGAAATATTCAATGAGTGCCTGGAGGCAGAGGACTGTATTGAGTCTTGGGAAAAGAAAATGGAAGAGATAGGTCCTCCTTCTTGAAGAATTTACAGTTGAGTATGAGTTGAAGAGAGGGAGCTCCAAACTACCACATTATGTCATTGGTGAAACAAAGAGCAAAGTACAAATGATAAAAAACAGACAGACAAATAAACAAATACATGACTTACTATGGTTTAGGAGATGAAATGAACATAATAGTGAGAGATTCATCAGGGATTACCTCTTGGAGGAGGTGACTTTTCAAGAGGGCTTTGAAGGGGAAGCAAGTTCTTGGAATGGGTAAAGATGATGCAGTGAGTTAGATAAGAGAGTTATGCGTGAGCGGATGGTGCAAAGAGTGCGAGGTGGGATATATAGGAAGAGAGCAAAAGAAAGGAGAATGATTGAGTGCTTAAGTGTTCAGTACATAATAAGCATTCAATAAATAGCATTGATTGAGCCAATGGCTAAGAGCATTTGATCCGCTTCTTCTTTCAACTTAGAGGACTGAAATATGAGCAGCCAAGAACCTTTATTTTTGTATTAGTTATTCATTATGATTTTATAACAGCTGTGTTCTTATTCAGAACATTAGTGGGCTGGTTTGCTGAGGCAGTATAGCATTTATAATGAGTTGGGGTTGGGTGGCATTTCCTTACATCCACAGCTGTGGGAAAATTTGAGAAACCTGAAACTATGCCTCACTCATCTGTCTCAGGTTCACAGAGATTTTTACATTGGCCAGCTTTCATTCAAACACACAAATGTTTAAAACCGACCTTTTCAGGGAAATTGGAAGCAAATGTATTGCTTTTTCCACAAAGGGGAACTAGTGATAGGTTTCTTTTCCCATTAATTCAGTCTGGAGTATGTGAGAAAGTCAAAGTTAGAGACTTAGTGTTCATGCTCCTGTAAATATCTGGATTTTTAAATTGTACCATCTCTATGTGGTTTTGATAGCTCACAAACCTCATGTGGACTGGCATTTTGAAAGACTGGTTAGAATTGGAGATCAAGGAATTTCCACAGATCAGAGCTCTCAAATAATAATAATCATCATTACAGTATTTAAGTGCCTACTCTGTGCCCAGCACTGCTATCAGCATTGGGGTAGATACAAGTTAATCAAGTCGAACACAGCCCATGTCCTACATGGAGCTCACAGTCTAAGTGGGAAGGAAAACAGGTATTTAATCCTCATTTTACAGTTGAAGAAACAGACTCAGAGAAATTAAAGTGACTTGCCCAGGTTCATGCAACAAGCAATCAACAGAACTGTGTTGAGAATCCAAGTCCTTTGACTACCAGGCATGTGCTCTTTCTACTGGGCCACACTGCTCAAATAATGTCATACTTTAGTGGTTTCAGGGTGTTTAACAGAGGAATTAGTGGATAATAGATTAGAGGAGTGTTTCAGAAAGTACGATGTCAGGGAACATCATTTTATAGCTAACTTGACATCTTGAGGAAATGCTAGAAATCACCTCTTTTTTCATTTCAGCAGAGGAAGATCATGGGATGAAGTGCAGGGATAGGGTACAGGAAATAAAGGAAGGAGACCATGGAGACCACTGGAATTCCCACGTTTTCCTTCACCAAACTCTACATCTTCAGCTTCTGCCTTTAGTCCGAACCCTTGCCCTGCATCTGTCTTAACTGGCATGGGTATGCAACAAAAGCACGATTCTCATAAAAGGCATTTGAATGGATAGAAGTGATTTAATTACTACCTACTAACGAGCTGCATCCCCGGCCCCTTCACTGTCGCTCTGAGGGGCAACTGTCCACTTTCCTGGGCATGGTGGAATGACACCTGATGGAAAATGTTTAGTATTGCTAATGTTAAACATGCCACCTCCTTCTCATCCATGATCCTCTTCCTTTCCAATTTCTCTCTCCTAATTCCTCATCACCTACATTCCTCATCACCTACCTTCAAGCCCTCTTTCATCTCTCCCCCTATAAGTTATTTCCCTAGGCTCAGTCACGCTAATAAATATATTAATCTCAGTTTATTCAGGGTTTCCTGTTCATGTAGATATTTAATATCTCAGAGCCTCAAGGTGGTTCCAGGTGCCTACATCTCCTCTCTTTCCTGCAAGCAACAAGCATTGTTTTCCCAGGAGATTGTCCTACGTACCCTATGATGTCAGACCGCCGGAAAGAGGAGAGACACGGGAACAGCTCCTTAAACCAACGGAAAGGTAGTTGGCGTTAATGCCAGCAGGGCCTCCCAGAAGATAACATGAGGTAAGGAGTTGCCTGGGGGCTGACTGGGAAAGCGAACACGGGGCAGAGGGAAGAGATGTATCCCGATGATCTGTTGTTGTTTTTAATTGAACCCATGCCTCGTTGGTGGGCGTGCCTGACTTCAACACTCTCACCGCCTCAAGCTTCCCTCAGGACCACCTATCTCTCGGTTTCTCAGATTTCTCTGTTTGCTCAAAATCTAGAAACGAGTCTGAGGTTAGGAGACAAGATTAAGCTCTCTTGACTTCTCTTTCGCTTGAAGGCAGCCAGTGTATCCTGCGGGACTGAGTGCACCCTACTCTCCCAGAAGAGAGTAAGAGATCTGGGGACCTCATAGCTAGCCAGCCGCCTCCCTCCTGCTTGTCTTCGCGACATCTCTACCTGGATGTCCTCCTGTCACCTCAAACTTAACACGCCTAAATCAGAACTCCTTCTCTTCACCTAAACCTCGTCCTCCTCCAGATTGTCCCATCACTGGAGACAGCACCACAATCCTTCCTGTCTCACAGGCCCATAGCTTTGGTGTTAATCTGGACTCCTCTCATTCAACCTACACGTTCAATTCATTACTACATCCTGGTGGTCCGACCTTCACAATATGGCTAAAATCCACTCCCTCACATTAATCTAATCGCCTATCCTAACCTGCCTTGATCACTGTAATCATTCAATCGTAATTATCATATAAATGCAATTACCATATCAGCCTCCCCGCTGACCTCCCTGCCACGTATCTCTCTCCACTCCAGTCCATACTTCACTCTGCCGCCTGGATCATTTCCTACAAAAGCATTCAAGCCATGTTTCTGGCTCCTCAAGAAACTCCAGTTGTTGCCCATCCACCTTTGCATCAAACAGAAACTCCTCACCATTGATTTTAAAGCACTCAATCACCTCGCCCCATCTCCCCGTCTAGATGGTAAGCTCGTTGTGGGCAGGGAATGTGTCCGTAATATTGTTATATTGCACTCTCCCACATGCTTAGTGCAGTGCTCTGCACACAGTGGGCGCTCAATAAATACCACTGACTGACTGACCGAGAAACACAAGGAAGGGAAGCGTGAAGATTGAATGGAGAGCTGATCTCACCTCTGGAAGACAAGCAGCTTCGTGACTTTGCCCCTCACTAGAAGACACACCTATAAATCCCAAGAAACCAAAGCCACCCGTGTCATCTGTTTTCTTTACTGAACCCTGGCTCATTAATTTTTAAAGCTCTTTGAGATCTCCGGATGAAAGGCACGACATATGTGTGAAATATTTTTTGGCAGGAGAGGAGCATTGCAGGTATACATGATGTAATGTAATGTGGCAGGGAATTGACTTTGATTCGAGGGAGGTTAGACACACCTTGTTAATAGTCTTCCTTCTACCTGCTTTGGCCTGCAGAAAGTTGAAAAAAACAAAACAAAACCACACACACCACCATTTATAATTGGGTGATTCTACTTACTAATTTTCTTCAGAATCTCAGGTGCTTAAATTTCTTTCCCCATGGTAAACAAGAGTGATATCACCTCCAGATTGAGTTAACACTCTGGTACTTTTCTCCCTGAAATCACTGAATCAATGTTTACTTGGAGACATATGAACCCCTTTAGAGCATGCAAAGTTTCACGCAAATCCGTGTCCTCGGGGGGAAATGTGTTGTTTGGGCAAGGAGTCACATTGGTTTCTGTAGTGGGATGGGAACCGCTGGACATTATCTGAAGCACTCAGTCAATCGTATTTGAGTGCTTACCTTGTACAGAGCACTGTAATAAGTGCTTGGGGAGTACAGTAGCAAAGCAATGTGGCCTCGTGGATACAGCATGGGCCTGGGACTCAGAAGGTCATGGGTTCTTATCCTGGCTCTTCCACTTGTCTGTTGTGTGAACTTGGGTGAGCCACTTAGCTTCTCTGTATCTCCATTCCCTCATCTGTAAAATGGGGATTAAGTCTGCAAACCCTATCTGGGACAGGAACTGAGTCCGATCCTATTATCTTTATCTACCCAGTGCTTTGAACAGTGCCTGGCACATAGTAATCATTTAAATACCATAATTGTTATTTATTATTACTACAATATAAACAGACACATTCCCTGCCCACAAGGAGTTACAATCTTGATCTCCTCTACAAGGGTGCAGGGACCCCTGGGGTCTTTCACCCAGTGGATGGAGTGTACCACCGGCACGTTGTCAAAGACCCACTCATCCACTCTGATGACTCTGGCAAATGGAGACTCACAGAGGCCTAAAAACAGAAAAGGGCTTTGCTGAAGAATCAGAGAGTCCCCAAGTGGACCATGCAGAACTTCTTTTTTTCATGGTATTTACTGTTTACTTTATGTCAAACACCGTCCTAAGTGCTAAGGTTATTTAGCTTGACCCACAGTCCCTGTTCCACAGGGGGCTCAGAGTCTAAATAAGAGGCAGGAATGAGGGACAGAGAAGTGACTTGCTCAAAGTCACACAGCAAGCCTTTGGTAAAGCCGAGATTAGAACCCAAATCCTCTGAATCTCAGGCCTGAGCTCTTTCCACTAGGCCATGCTGCTTCTTGACTGAACAAGGTACACAAGAGATGGTTGAGTCTCCCTCCCTAGGAATCACTAAGCAAAGAATACTTGTAGTGCAGTGGATAAAGCAGGGGCCTGCAAGTCAGAATGTCATGAGTTCTAATCCTGGCTCTACCCTTTGTCTGCTGTGTTGCCATGGGCAAGTCACCTGAATTCTCTGTGCCTCAGTTACCTCATCTGTAAAATGGGGATTAAAACTGGGAGCCCCACAGGGGACGAGACTGTGTCCAACCTTCTTTGCTTGTAACCATCCCAGTGCTTAGTACAGTGACTGGCACATAGTAAGTGCTCAAATATCAAATTATTATTATCCATCCCACCTGCTCATTCATTTACCAAAATGCAGAGGGATAGACTCAATGATCTTTTGATGCCATTGCTTCTTCCAATATAAGGTGAATGCTGTCATTTCACTGCCTTCCATTCCTAGTTTTTCTTATGTACTTGGAAAAGAAATGAAAGGCCTCACTGTGCTCTTTTAGAAAGTCTATCCAAGAAGTGGCAAAGGAAAACCAAAAAACAAGCAAATCAAAGTTCCCCCTCATCCCCATTGATTATTCTCCTTCTACTTGGCCCCCTGAATATTGTCACTATCGAGAGTCTGGACAACCTATGCCAACTTATCCTTAAAGTCCTTCCAAGAACATCACCAGAGTTAATGGCATACTGTTACACACTGTACCTATTATGTCCTGCCTGGGATCATCACTTTGTTGGGTCAGATGTATAATTGGATTGCTTCAATTTACATTCAGAAGTGAATCCCTTTGGCATGATACAGAACCCAGAGTGTGAAAGACAGGATGGCCTTGCTATGTCCCCTGAAAGAGGTGGGCATAGGACCACTGCCCACTTTACCTGATTACTAAAATACCCCTACCATATGGGTAAATGACTGAGCTCTGCTTGATTGTAAAGTTATGTGGTGGGCGATCTTCCACTCCTTTGTACCGTGCAAATTATTCAAGGTTTTGAGAGGGCAGAGCCAAATCTATAGTCTAAATGATAGCTTCGGAGTCCACTTTTTTGGCAAAATTTCTTCTCCTGTTAGACCTAAGGCTACGAAGAAACTCAAGCATTCCATGGGTTTTGAAACAAAAGAATAAACTTAATTTTCACTAGTGATTAACAATGTTTCTGCCATGGTTGGTTATTGCCTGCCTGCCTTTTCCACTGTCATCAGTTCTACTGCAAAGGCATTTGACTTGTGAGTGCTTTTGTTCAACAAAGTAATTAAAACAAGAAAAAAAACTTCCATTTGCTTCACTGTGTTGTCAGAGTAACATTAAATGGAACACTTCAGATGGAGCAAAAGACAAAAACAAAACAAAAAACAGTGACTTGGTCTACACCGTATGCTTGGAATATCACATTTCAGATGTACGCAGTAATTTTATTTGCTGCAGTCATATTTTTACAGAAATTTTTCTAACCATCAGAAGAATGCAGTGTTTAAATGGGGGTATTAAATTGCTGTAATTAAGTCTAAGCAGATCCAGTGATCCATGATGCAGAATTTCCCAAAGGCAATAGAGTAAACACGTCGAGAAGCATTTGAAACAATTCTGCAGGGAGTACTTATATGACCCAGCATGCTAGCTGAGAATTAAACTATACCTCTAAATGTACCAAAAATAGGATTGTCAAATTCTCTAAGGGGAGAAGATGAGTCCTGTTCTTCCTTACCTTGATACTGAGTTAAGCTTAACAAGCCCTGCATCCTTACATTTGAAGGAGTGTCACAGTTTTGTCCTTAGCATAACCAGTGCTCACTAGAGACTAACTGGGGATTTTTAAAAACAGCAGCTTTTGACTTGTTTCAATAGTAATGCTAATAATAATAGTGATATTTGTTAAGCCCTTTCTATGTTCTAAGTGTGAGAGGAGATGCAAGATAATCAGGTGAACACGGTCCATGGCCCACATGTCGCTCATAGCCCAAGTCGGAAGGAGAATAGGAATCGGGTCCCCATTTCAAGAAGAGGAAACTGAGATCCAGAGAAGTTAAGTGACTTGTCCATGATCACATAGCAGGTAAGGATTAGAATACAGGTCCTCTGACACCCAGGACCACACTCTTTCTACTAGTCCACACTCCACCCAATGAAACGATTGGAATACAAAAAGAGGCAAAAAGAGGCCACAGAAGGCAGCGGGCCCTCGGCCAAACTTCAGTACATAGATCTAAATAAAGAGTCAAGTGGCTGTGTAATACAGGTTTCTCTCAGAGCATAGGACCGCACTAAAGTGCTTTCCGACACACCGCACTGGTGGAAATTCCATTCCTCTTCTCACCAAGTTAAGTGAAACAGAGTGCTTGTTGTATAATAGCTCAGAGTGCTTTTGAAGATTCGAGTGTCGTTACTAGTAAGGACTTAGGTAACGCGCTGCAGTAAGTGGACCTTCTGTGCTGTCTCTCGGTAGAAGAGTTATCATGGGGTTGGAGCAAATTTAAGAAGAGAGCTCCAACTGAGGATCTGTCTAAGGTGAAGAATCAGAACAAGCAAAACTCATGCAGCAGTAAAATGAAAGGTTCCTTGGCTGTTCTAGAATTCTGTTTTTGATTCTCCAGTGACTCTAGAAAACTTACAATCCTTTACCCCCTACTGATCCTGCCAAATCAGTTTTTTAATTTTTTTTCTACTACAGACATCTACCTGGTAGAAACCAAACGGAAATGGCAATCCCACTACTTTTGAACTACCACTTCTTTCCAACTTGGCCATTCTCCACCTATAACTGGAGATGCACTGTTGAGGAGGAAGAGTTAAAATTTCACTATTCTCTTTCCAATTCCTAAGCTACTTATTACCCCAGAATTGCTATTCTGAATATGGCTTACTCACTTGCTAGTGAGCCCGATTCCATGGGCAGCCCCAATTGTGTTGATTCAGGACACCACAAATTATCACATTACGCTTCACCTCACGATGATCAATCAATGGTATTTATTGAGCACTATGTGCAGAATACTGTACTAAGTGCTTGGAAGAGAACAACAGAACTAGCAGATATGTTCCCTGAGTTTTCAGTCTAGAGGGTGTGACAGATATTGATATGAATTAGTAATTTAAAATATATAATTTAAAAAGATATACCTAAGTACTGTGGAATTGGGGCAAACATCAAATTTCCAAAGGTCACAGATCCAAGATGACGCAGAAGGGGCAGAGAATGGCCTGGGAGTCAGAGGACCTGTGTTCTAATCCTGATTCCACTTTCCTGCTGGGTGACCTTGGGCAAATCATTTAACTTCTCTGTGCCTCAATTTCCTCATCTACAAAATGGAGATTCAATACCTCTTCTCCCTTCTACTTAGACTGTGAGTCCCATTTGGGACCTGATTATCTTATATCTACCCCAGCGCTTAGTACATAATAAGTGCTTAACAGTACCACAGTTATTATTGTGATGCTACTACATGACTAATAATCATTCCACTTGTGGACCAGAAAAAGGAAATTGTGTAAGTAATTAATCGTTCTCAAATCTCGGCAGTCAGCATCAGTCTACCGTTCTTCCAGTTTATGCTCCTACACAGAGAGGCAGTGGTTCCAAAATCTCTCCGGCAGAGCACTTTCTGGGTAGGGCTGAGTTTAGAAAATAAGAGTGTCAAGCAGTGTGATGTGGATACAAAGGAGAAAGGTCTAGGGAAAAACTGGAAGAGATTGAAAAGGTACACATGAAGAACAGAACAAGGAGTCATGGAGGAGAAAATAATGGAAAGGAAAAAACAAGAAGAGAGATGGTGAGGAAGGAACTGTATTTCCACAGAGCATCCACCTAGTTAAGGCTCTCCAAGAGCTTTACAAAGGCTGGCATTCTTAAGAGTCCTCCTTGTGGAAAGTGAGGGCTTGCAGAGGATAAGACTGATTTTACCGGGAAGATAAAGAGATTAGAAAGTAAAGTGAGATACTCAAGTTCCCAGAATCAGGAGCATAACACAGGCCTTTTAACTTAGTTCAGGGCTTTGGACACCAGATTACATTATCTACAAGGCAGAAATTCACTTTTCATTGAAGTAGAGAGACTTAGGAAAAGAAAAATGGGATAGAAAAGTGGCAGAAGGGATTAAGAGGAATCCAGGAAAAGAATAAGGAATGGAAAATACTGCAATGACCCCACTGCTTAAATTGGCTATTTCGGCCGTTGCTCTTGGCACATTCATTACTTTAAAGAAGGGACAGTATACTGGGAAAAAGACAGAATGTTGTTTCTGACAATATAGGTGGACAGTTGTTTAAACCCAGTAGCAGGTAGTCTGATAGGCATTCAAAACTTGTATCCCTACAGGCAAACTTGGGTTTTTCAAATAGGCCAATGCTGAAACTAATTTCATCCACTCACTAGAGAGGCAACATGGCCTAGTGGGTAATACACGGGCTGGAATTAGAAGGAACTGGGTTCTACTCCTGGCCTCACCATTTGTTGCTGTCTGACCTTGGGCAAATCACTTCACTTCTCTGAACTTCAGTTACCTCATCTGTAAAATGGAGATTAAGACTGTGAGCCCAATTGTAGGACAAGGACTATGTCTAACCCAATTATCTTGTATCTACCCCCCTGTTTAGAACAGGGCCTGGGACATAGTAAGCATTTAACAAATACCACAATTATTATTATTATTAAGGCAGGACCAGGGCAAAAGTGATAAAACATCCTGGAGTCCAAAATAAGCTGGTACAAAAATTTTAAAAATACATTCATCCACTAAAAACAAATAATGTACAAAAATAGACTACCCTCCCCACACAAGCCAAATAACAGAAACCAAAGACCTCTCATTCACAGATTCAGCCCCAATCTTGACTGTACAATTATTTCAGAGAAGATAGTACTGCTTTGTGTTCATTAAATGTGTGTGGAGCTTGCAAAGAAACATTCATTGGTACAGATTGAAAGAATTTTTTAAAAATTCCAAACACTTACCTCAGCAAAGTACATTTTTACTTGAAGTAATCCTGGGTCAAGCTTAGCTTGTGTTTAGAGTGAAGCACTGAATCATCCCAACTCTGAAAAGGGAGAGTTTGCTAAATGACTCTACTGTAAGTGGTGGTTCAGGTGATACTTGGAGTTTCATTTTGTAGAGAACACACTAAACTCCACCTACATTGGTAGAAAAGGTGATTTAGAACAAAGGCTTTTAATGCACTAGCTTTGACTTTAGCTTGTGCTTTTTAACCATGATATTTGATGTAGCTGTGGTTTGAAATAGTTGATTAAAGTGTTGGAAAGACAGGAAGAGGAGGTTTATGTAATTACTCTAACTAGCATCAGCCATGAAAATCAGCACTGATCTATGCCGGGAGCCTAAAAGGAATCAAGCTGCAGGGTTAATAAGAATCAGAGGACCAAAGAGAAATTTAATATGGTCTTCTATTATTTTTTTCCTTGTGGTTTGGTTTTTAGTGGGAATCTGTGTACTTGGATTCATTCACTACAGCTGACTTATTTTGCTACAGGTGGTATCTATTGATAAGGTATAGGAAAAGGATAAGGGGAAGAGAGGGAGCAATCAGTGAGAATTTTATAGACCAAATGGAAATTTTGCAGGTCTATTGCTTTTTTTAAAAAAATATATCTGAAAGACTGAACCGCCAGAAGCAAAATCAAATCTTCTTGAGCTTGACATTAGTGTGGCATTTTGTTCTCCAGCCTTTGTAATTATAAACAAAACTGGCTTGGTTTTATAAGCTTGAATTCTAGTATAGAAGTGTTCTTCAGTGGTCTGTATTAGCTACATTAGACATCAAAACACTGTCAATTAAAGTTAATGGGAATAACTTGTGTTTCCTCTGGTCTTTCAATCAAATGAGATTCAAGATTACTGTACCATAAAAATGTCAAATTTCAGGGCTTAGAGGGATTGTAATTTTTCCTTAATGAAGTCTCTCAGATGTTAGTAGTAGTATCCAATTCTACAGTACTGATTGGTGTTTAGAATAACAAACTTTTTCTCCAGACTTCTCTAGTTCTATTTTCCTCCTGAAAATATATATGTATACGTGATGGTTTTACCTATGGTAACTTGAATACTTGGGAAAATGATAAACTCCTGAAGTTAGTGCAAAATGTAACTGAATAAGTCTGCGGGTTGTTCACAGTCTCTGTTTTCTGCTTTTCTTTCTTGGAAAAGAAGCATTTCCTAAACCCTGAAGAAGGTGTTTTCTTTAATGCTAATCGACCCAGTATTGTTTCTTTACTGAATGCACAATTTTATTCATTCATTCATTCATTCAATAGTATTTATTGAGCACTTACTATGTGCAGAGCACTGTACTAAGCGCTTGGAATGAACAAGTTGGCAACAGATAGAGACAATCTCTGCCATTTGACGGGCTAACAGTCTAATCGGGGGAGACAGACAAGCACAATGGCAATAAAAGAATTGTTTCAGCCGTCATAACATTTGTGTTCAAAGGAAGCATTATAGCATCTGGTACATTTTATTAATAAAAATAATCAATGGTATTTATTGAGTGCTTACTGTGAGCAGAGCACTATACTAAGCACTTGGGAGAGTACAATATAACAGAGTTGGTAGACAAGTTTCCTGCCAATGAGGAGTATTATTTACCTAAACCCAGTTCATTCTCAGAGGAAGTCGGTATGCTCAGTTATGGGAATGCGTCTTATACATGTGTTACCCCTCCCTCCATTCGCCCTTCTAATTCTCCAGGGAGTCCTTCAGGAAATTCACCTTTGAAAAGAACAGTGAGGGTCTCTCAACCCTGACCATGATGGGTATATCTCTATGCCAAATCAACAGGAGCTATTGATTGCCAAGAACTCTAAAGAAATTTGTAGCCATCAGCCTGCACCAGAAGAAGAACACACAACCAAAAATCTACTCTGGCAGCAAGAAGTGAAATGCCATCTTGGAATTCCGTTACGCAGGCAATTTACAATCCTTTGTGAGAGTGTGTCTCTAGGGTACAGTATGCAGTTCAGAGTAATCCTTGAATGACTGCTTCTAGGATTTTGCATGAAGCCCGTAGCATATTGAGTGGGGAGGGTTGTCTCAGGGGAACGGAAGCATATTCTAGGAAACTTGTTGCATCTCTCAACCTGGCTACATAGAATAGAACTCAGGTCCTTCTGACTTCCAGGCCCGCGCTCTACCCACTAAGCTACGTTGCTTCTCGTCACCAGGTTAAGGTAATGATGATTCTCTATCTCTTTCTTTTTAAAAAAGGATCCCTCTTGGTTCATGACTGCATTGGGTGGACTTCCCTGCCCCTGCAAGTTTTATACATAAACTTTCCCCTAAGGTCTGGGGAGTTGCTTCAAGTTTCTCCACGAGGTTCTCATATTAAAAATATATTGGCTCTCTTCATCTGCTACCTCCCATCTTGCGGTCTTCACTCTCTCAAGCTCACCCCCGAGCTTTACCTCCCTCTCAATTCTTCCCTTGCTCATACCGTGCTTCTAGTTAGGCACTCCCTCCTCACAAATCCTCAAAACTACAGCCCTTTCCATTTTCAAAAGCCTTTTAATATCTCACCATCTCAAAGAACCCCTCCCCAGTCCCTCCCAACATCCCAAGTCAATCCAACAGACACCCCGGTACTTAGGCATTTATACCTGCCATTGGCATTTATACAAATTTCATCTTGACGCATTCATATTACTACCTAGTATATTCTAGTTCTTCCTCCTGCCCCTCTACTTGTAAAGGAGTTTTTTGTTTAGATTGTAAGCTCCTTGAGGCCAGGGAATGAGTCTTGCTTAGTTGTATCTTCCCCAGCACTTACTAGAGAGTGCTCTCAGTACACACTCAGTAAATATCACTGATTGATAGGAACACTCTCTACTTTGGAGGGGAATGGGAATGGAGGGAAGGCAGCATTTTCCTCATGTCCTGTCGCTGTCTCTCTCTGCTGGTGCCTGGTTGCTGTGTAGGCCTGGAGGAAAACAACCATTGTATGCAATTCAGAACAGGCCTTGTTACTGGGATATCTCTTGCACCTATATGCTAATTATGAGCCCTGGAGAAGATATCCTTCAGTGGAAATCATTTCCTTATGGCCAGCCACCAGTGGATGGAACATTGAGGATTCCACAGACACAAACATAAGCCACAGATGACCCAAGGAGTCTTTGGGGAGTACTAGTTCAAACGGAATATCAGAAAAACTATACAGTTGCTATCATTAGAAGGCTAAGTGACTGCAAAATCTCAGCTCAAAATCTAGCACCTCCCTGTTTTACACTGGGGAAAACTGCTTGCTTGTCCACCAAATTTCTCTTTTATCCTATTTTCAGAATTAATAAATGAGCTTCAGGCATGGATTTTAATAACCGTGGCATTTGCAATATGCCAAGCTCTATACTATGTGCTGGGATAGACGATCAGTCCCTGACCCACTTGGAGCTCACAGTCTAAGTGGGAAGGAGAATAAGTATTGAATTCCCATTTTGCAGATGAGGAAACCGAGGCACATGCCCAAGATCCCACATCGGGCAAGTGGCAGAGCTGGGATTCAAACCCAGGTCCTGTGACTCCCAGGCCTGGGCTCTTTGCATTAAGCCACTCTGCTTCTCTCATTTCCATCTTGGACGAGAAGGAAACAAGGAAAATTCAGTCCCTCAAGTGATGCAGGGTGGAACACTTCCAGCTGAGATAATATAGAACCAATAACACGGTTTGGGACAGCCAATTGGGCTATTAAAGAGACACAAGGACTCTGTAAGATGAGTTTATCATCAAGTCTTCTTGGAAAAATGTCAACTTCAGCACAGCCTGCTTACTTGAAACCAACCCTCGTTTTCAAATAGACAGCACATTCTTCCATCCAAAGGGACACAGTGTACTCACTGGTTACCAAATTATGCGGGGCAAGGGCTGAATTTTAGAGACTGCGATATATAGCTTGTGAAACAATTGGGCTATATTAGCAATGAGTGATACAGACATATTAGACGTCAGCATTCCTTGACATTTCGGGTGAGTTTCCCTTAAATAAAATTCTACAGGCCTTGCCTCAATTTGCAAGGAAGGCCGAAGCATTTTAATAGAATACAGACATTTGCGGAACACTTTATTGCCCCCTGGCGTTAGTACTCAAAGTAAGAAAAGAATTCTAAATTGCGCTGCGGAAATTCCCTCTGGCCTTCATTTAGAAGAGAAAGATACAATTAAAATTAGCTCCAAGGGAAGGATTTTTGACTTAATGGCATTATGTCACGTGAAATATATCCAGGTGTTTAGGGCAACAAATTATTTAGCCGGGAACGTCCATCACTTAACTGATTTTGTGCAATTCATTCCATCGTATTTATTGAGCACTTACTGGGTGCAGAGCACTGTACTAAGCACTCCATTACGTGGCTCAGTGGGAAGAACACAGGCTTTAGAGTCAGAGGTCATGAGCTCGAATCCCTGCTCCACCACTTGTCAGCTGTGTGACTGTGGGCGAGTCACTTAACTTCTCTGTGCCTCAGTTACCTCATCTGTAAAATGGGGATTAAGAATGTGAGCCCCACATGGGACAACCTGATTCCCTTGTGTCTACCCCATGGCTTAGAACAGTGCTCGGCACATAGTAAGTGCTTAACAAATACCAACATTATTATTATTATTATTCATCCAAACCCAACTGGAAGATCCACCCTGGAAAGGAAGTCAAACTGGGCTAGCTAAAGCTGCTGGAACCATTAAAGTTTCTCAACTGGGACTACTTATATCGGATTGTTCTTTGCCTTTGTCCTCTGACCTCGGATAATTTTTTTTTTAATCGAGTCTATCAAATCTTATCATCAAAGAGGGAAAATAATTCAAATACACTTTCTTAATTGCTCCACTCCAGAAATCACCGCAGTAGGAAAGGGAGTACAGATCTAACAAATGTTAAGTGGTGTCTGTATTATTAAAAAATTAGTGACAAATAATTGCTAATAGATGATTAGCCCATAAACACACAGTGCCTATCTCTCAGGGTGTAATGTACTAGAGACACTTAATAGCATTAGGAAGTAGCCTGTAAATGGCATGAGAGTTGTTTAACATTGGAATGAGTTATTAAAGTGGTAGATGGGAGAGATCCTCATATGTTGGGGATATTTACGTGCCTGCCTTAAGGAGAATAGTATAACCACTAGCTGTTTTTGACTTTCAGTGTAATTATGGTCAAAAGTAAAGGCAATATGGCCTAGTGGCAAGAGGCCAATTGAGGGAGTCCCGCAGGGGGCTCTCAGTCTTAATTGCTTTTTACAGATGAGATAACTGAGGCACAGAGAAGTGAAGTAACTTGCCCTAGGTCACCCAGCAGACAAGCAGCAGAGCCAGGATTAGAAGCCATGTCCTTCTGACTCCCAGGCTGGTGCTCTAACCTTTAGGCCACACTGCTTTTTATCATGCCTTTGCCTCTGAAGACATCAATTATCAATCTCCAACTAGCTGTCCTGTGGTGAGACATTGCAGAGAACCTAAAATCTTGGTTTCTCTCCTTTTCTCTTGTCCTTGCTAGCCTGACCCCTTCTTCTCTGTGACTTCTCAGTCCACCTTTTTGCCTACCCTGTTTCCCTGACTTGTCCCTTATTTCTCACCCATAGCTCAGTGGGTCTAAAATCCTCATCTTGTTGCCTTTCTTGGTGGCTTTGGACCTAGTAATAATAATAATAATACTGTCATTCATTAAATGCTTACTATGCATTAGGGTAAATACAGGGTCATCAGGTCAGACACAATCCCTTTGCCACATTCTCTGGGCCTCAGTTCCCTCATCTGTAAAATGGGGATTAACACTGTGAACCCCACGTGGGACAACCTGATTCCCCTGTGTCTACCCCAGCGCTTAGAACAGTGCTCGGCACATAGTAAGCGCTTAACAAATACCAACATTATTAACAAATACCAACATTCATTCATTCATTCAATAGTATTTATTGAGCGCTTACCATGTGCAGAGCACTGTACTAAGCACTTGGAATGTACAATTGGGCAAAAGATAGAGACAATCTCTGACCAAGGATAGGCTCACAGTCTAATCGGGGGAGACAGACGGACAAAAACAAGACAACATAATCACGATGAAAAGAATCAAGGGGATGTACACCTCATTAGCAAAATAAATACGGTAATAGGGTAATGGGGCTCACAATCTCAGGAGGCGAGAGAACAGGCATTTCACCCTCATTTTACAGATGAAAAAATTGAGGCCCAGAAAAGTTAAATGATTTACCCTACATCGCACAGTAGGCAAGTGGCAGAACTGGAATTAGAACCAGGTTCTAATGTGGTCTATCCACTAGGCTACGTTGCTTCTCACCTCCATTCTCAGGATGGGACCCCTGCCTTCCAGGTCTGTCCCTGCTCTTCTGCTGCTCTCAGAAGCCCTGGGGATCCCTTCCCTTGTCAGGCCGAGCCACCATCATGCCATCCTACTAAATCCCTCCGCTCACGTATTATTAGTCTCCTCTTCTCTTTTTCCCCACTTCTCTTCCCTGTCCGCCCACTACACCCTTCTAGTCAGGGTGGAGTTTGGAATGGATTGGTGCTGAGGAGCTAGCACATCACTTTTAGTATTGGGGAATCCTTGCTTTGCCAGCAGTAGTCTCTCCTTCCCATAGAGTAAAACCAGATGATAACACCAGACAAATAAGCCAATCACTGACCTGATCCGAGGTTTTGGGTGGCCTGTGACTCGACACTCCAGGAGGACTCTACTTCCTTCTGCCACTTCTTGGCTTCTCAGTTTCTGGGTGAATCGGGGGGCTGTGGGGAGGGAACTCGAGGGGCCAGGCTGCTGGTGAAAGGTGCAGTTGTCTGACTGGAAGAGGGGCCGGTTTTCCCCGCAGAAAGCATCGAGGTGGGCGGTGTCGGCGGACTTGGCCCCTACCTCCATCTCTTGGTGGTCTGTGGTGGGACTCTGGCTGGCTAAAGCACTCATTGGGGTGGAGGGCTGGTTCTTAGGGGACAGGTAGCCACTGTCTGGGGAGGAGGATTCTCCATCAGGACTCCTGTTCCTTGGCTTGGCTGCTTCTCTAAAGATGGAGGAGAGCTCCTCGATGAAATTAGCTGCCTTGTCGCACAGCTTGCTCCGGGAGCCCACCTCCCCCTGACTGGTCGGTTTGGAACTGGCGCTTGGGCTCTGCGCATTTGCCCCACGTCTCTCGGCGCTCCTGAGACTGCGGATGTAGCTGGGGCTGGCCATCAGCAGCGGGGAGACAACGGGCTGCCTCTTCAATTCGGACCTGGACCCGACGCCAAGCCCGGGCGCTGAAGACTCCGGCCGGACCGGACCCGGTCGTTTCGAAGCCGCCTCCTCGCTCCGTCTGGTCTCCCCAGAGGAGATGCTTCCCGAGGGGCTTTGGGGAGAGGGGTTCAAAATGTGAGTGATCTCCTGTTCCGATTCGACATCCTCTGTCTCGGAATGGGCAATGGCTTCCCGGGCCAGGTCCAAACTCTTGTTTATCTCCTCCTGGCTGAGGAAGGCGGATAGGTCCGGCAGGACATCGGAATTCTTGGCTTCTTCCTGCATCTCTGCTAGGGAATCAGAAAAGGAGTCATGAGAGGCGTTCTCGGGGGAGCTCTGGGGGTAGCCCTGGTGCTGACCGTGGTTTGCAGCATGAGCCCCCTTCGGTGCAAAGGACAGAAGCCCTGGAGGTTCAGAGCTTCGGTCTTGCATGCTGGAAGACAACATAGTCCCCGTCGAAGAACACTGCAATAGAAGAAACATTTCATGCAATTCAGCAAGAAGCTACTGTTCCCAGCCATTACACTGTGAAGAAGAAAACATCAGAGAAAAATAAGAAACAGTCCATACCCGACCCTTACTTAGAACTAGAATGCGCTCGGAAAAGAGAGCTCCGAAGAGAAAACAAACACCTATTCTGCCACACTGTATGTTTCCCTGGAGTCTCTTTTTTCCTGTGCACTGAATGGGACAGATATGCTTCCAGAAGAACAGACAAGTATACTACAGTATTGTGTGACTCTTAAGGGTCTCTTTCTTTGTTCACTGGTTGGAACCATCACAGATTCTTGAAATGCTCCCAGGCATCCTTGTCCTGATTTGCTAGGGGAGTGTTTACGTCACCCAAAGCACACAATCCACTGAAATTACCTGGATTTTTCCCACCCTTTGATCTTCTGTGGGGTTCTTCTGCCACCTCTGCCTACCTTTGTTTGTGGTATTTGTTCCGTACTCACTAGGTGTCAAACAGTGTTCTAATCACTGGTGTAGAGACAAGCAAATTAGATTGGACACAGTCCCTGTCTTGCATGGGGCTCACAGTCTTAGTAGGAGGGAGAACAGGTATTCCCATTTTACAGGGGAGGAAGCTGAGAAACAGAGAAGTGCAGTGATTTGCCCAAGCAAATGGCAGTGCCTGGATTAGAAGTCCAAGTCCTTTGACTCCCAGGTCCGTGCTCTTTCCACTAGGCCACACTGCTTCTCTTTTTCTCTTGCCGAAGTTACTCGGCTTCAAACAGCTTGTAATGCTGAAGTTACTCGGCTTCAAACAGCTTGTGAGATCCTGTGGAGATGAAGATTTGAACGGGGCGTGATGCTGTCCTCTAAAGGAGACACTTGATTCATAATCACTGACCCAACCTGAGATAGGGTTGTCTGATGCCTGCCAAACAACTGGAGAGCAGTTTGAGAATTTGCAAATTCCTAGGGTCAACCTTGAGATCGATTCAATACTTCAATGCCGTTTCTGGCTTCAGGTTCCTATCTTTAATAATAATTATGACATTTGTCGAGTGCCTATTTTGAGCCCCATACTGTATTAAGTGCTGGGGTAGTTATAAGATAATCAGGTGGGACACGGTCCCTGTCCCACAAAGAGATCACGATCTAAGGAAGGAGTAGAATTTAGTCTCCGTTTACAGATGAGGAAATCGAGGCACAGACAATTAAGTAACTTGTCTAAAGTCACACAGCAGACAAGACGTGGAGCCAGGATTAAAGCCCAGGTCCTTTCACTCCCAGGCTGGTGCAAGTTCCACTAGGCCAAGCTGCTTCTTGTGCTTCTTTCCGATCTCTGTCAGACTTATTACTGTTACGGCACTTCACATTTCTAGTAAATAGGACTGGAAGTTGAGATCATCGTTCTAGGGTGCCAGAAGGAGTTGGAACAAACACATTTCCATTCTGTCCTTCCTGAGCACCCAATAAATACTACTGATTGATTGACAGATTGATTCATGATTAAATATATGCAAAGAGGGGAAAGAGAGCCCAAATCTAATCTGTTGTTTGTCTGGTTATTAAATGAGTATTGAAAGGAAATAGCCTTGAGCCAAAGAAGTAGAACACAAGAGTATTGTCCAGTGGAGATGCACAGTGGCCTACTGTGAGCCCGTCATCGGGCAGGGATTGTCTCTATCGGTTGCCGAATTGTACATTCCTAGCGCTTAGTACAGTGCTCTGCACATAGTAAGCGCTCAATAAATACTATTGAATGAATGAATATACATCATGAGCCTGGGAGTCAAAAGGACCTGGGTTCTAATCCTGACTCCGTGACTAGTCTGCTGTGAGACCTTGGGCAATTGACTTTACTTCTCTGGCCTCAGTTACTTCATCTGTAAAATAGAGGTTAAACTCTCTGCTCTCGTCTACAGAGACTGCGATCCCCGTGTAGGACATGGACTGTGTCCAACCCGATTAGCTTATATCTACCTCAGTGCTTAGTACAGTGCCTGGCACATAATAAGCACTTAACAAAAACCATAAAGAAGTGATATTGCTTTACCCTAATGATTTCCCTTTTTCAATCAGTGGTATTCATTGAGGGCCTACCGTGTTCTGGGAGAGTACAATAGAGTTGAGAGAATGGAATGAGTATGGAATCCTGGAGAATTAGAGTTAGGATTTCCTGTTTCATTGATTGGACCCTATTCCCCATCAGCCACCATCACCCCGCCCGCCGGGGGGTTATTTTTACAGGTGAGGGGATGGATCGCGTCCTCAGAACAGTTGCTCTGTGAGAGAAAAGATTACTCCTTTCCCTGGGGCAGGCAAAGGGGTTCCTAGGATTGCCCCTAGTCGTGGCATACTCCTCCTCACCCACCCTCTTCCTCACCCACACTCTTCCTCACCCACTACTGAATGTTCTGCCCCAAGGGGGTTGCAAGGCAGGGCCCCGCTAGCTGAAATCCTACTACCTGGCCACAGTGTTTACGAAACCAGAGGCTTTGCAAGGGAGATTTTAGTGCCATCTAGTGACTAGGCCTAGTCCAAGTCGAGTTGGCATCTTTGACCTGAATAATAATAATAATAATAATGTTGGTATTTGTTAAGCGCTTACTATGTGCCGAGCACTGTTCTAAGCGCTGGGGTAGACACAGGGGAATCAGGTTGTCCCACGTGGGGCTCACAGTCTTAATCCCCATTTTACAGATGAGGGAACTGAGGCACCGAGAAGTTAAGTGACTTGCCCAAAGTCACACAGCTGGCAAGTGGCAGAGCCAGGGTTCGAACCCATTTCCTCTGACTCCAAAGCCCGTGCTCTCAAAAGCACCTACCGATTTTCAGACTCGTTTTTTTAATTATTAATAATAATATTAATAATTGCAGTATTTGTTAGGCGCTGATTATGTGCCAGGCCCTCTTCTAAGTGCTAAGGTAGATTCAAGGTAATCTGGTAGGACACAGTCCCTGTTCCTCACGGGGCTCACGGTCTTAATCCTCATTTTACAAATGAGGGAACTGAAGCACAGTGAACTGAATTGACTTGCCCAAGGTCAAACAGCAGACAAGTGGCAGAGCTAGAATTAGAACCCAGGTCCTCTGACTCCCAGGCCACTGCTCTATCCGCTAGACCTTGCTGTAATCGGAGTTGGTATTAAATTCCTTTGAACACATCGTGGAGCAATCAATCGATGCTATTTATTGAGCACTTACTGTGTGCAGAGCACTGTACGAAACACTTGGGAGATCACAGCGCAACAGAGTTGGTAGACGTGGTCTCTGCCCACAAGAAGCTTGTAGTCTAGAGGAGGAGACCAACCTTAATATTTTAAAGGTGGGAAATGATTTTTTTCCTATGGTATTTTTAAGCACTTTCTATGTGGCAGGTACTATAGAGAAGCAGTGTGGCTCAGTGGAAAGAGCCCGGGCTTCGGAGTCAGAGGCCATGGGTTCAAATCCCAACTCTGCCACTTGTCAGCTGTGTGACTGTGGGCAAGCCACTTAACTTCTCTGTGCCTCACTTACCTCATCTGTAAAATGGGGATTAACTGTGAGCCTCATGTGGGGCAACCTGATTACCTCCTATCTACCCCAGTGCTCAGAACAGTGCTCTGCACATAGTAAGCGCTTAACAAATACCAACATCATCATTATCATTATTACTAAGTGCCGAGATAGATTCATTCAATCGTATTATTGAGCGTTTACTGTGTGCACAATGCTGTAGTAAGCACTTGGGAAGTAGAACTCAGCAATAACGAGAGATAATCCCTGTCCACACCGAGTTTACAGTCTACAAGATAATCAGGCTGGACATAGTCCCTTTTCCACATGGGGTTCACAGTCCTAATCCCCATCTACAGATGAGGTAATTGAGGCACAGAGAATAATGATACTAATAATTCTGACGTTTGTAAAATAATTACTATGTGCCTTAGCATTGTACTAAGCGCTGGGGTGGATACAAGTAAATCGGGTTGGACACAGTCCCTGTCCCTCAGTGGGCTCACAGCCTTAATCCCCATTTTACAGAGGAGGTAACTGAAGCATAAAGAAGGGAAGTGACGAGCCCAAGGTCACATAGAAGACAAGCAGTGAAGCTGGGATTAGAACCCAGGTCCTTCTGATGCCCAAGACCACGCTCTAACAACTATTCCACACTGTTTCTCTGATTAACTGATTAACTTGCATCTATCCCAGAGTTTATCCCAACACACAGTTAGTGTTAAACAAATTCTGCAATCATCAGTCATCATCATCTGTCAGAACACATGCATTTACTTTACTTTTTTGCCAGAATATTGGCAGGGAATCAGGGAACCTTCATTTGGATACAACACTCCAAAATGTCCAAAGACCAGACGTGACATGCTCAATAAATACCACCGATTGATTGATACTTTCAGATAGCTCTCCTGTGCACTCTTCAGTTTTCTCCCTTAAGTTAAATAAGATTGAAATTTTCAAACTGTACTTATTGTTCATGATTTAGACTTCTATTCATATTTTCAATAATAATTATAATAATAATTTCCCCCTCTAGACTGTAAGCTCATTATGGGCATGGAACATGTCTGCTAATTCTATTGTATCGTACTCTCTCAAGTGCTTAGTACAGTGCTCGGCACATAGTAAACACTCGATAAATACAATTGATTATGTTTATCATTCATAAGAATAATATTATGTATCATCGTAATAGTATATTTTAAGTTCATTCATTCAATCGTATTTATTGAGCGCTTACTGTGTGCAGAGCACTGTGCTAAGTGCTTGGGAGAATACATCACAACAATAAACAGACACATAACCTTGTCCACGACCTTGCAGTTTGGAGAGGGAGACAGACATTAATATAAATAAACAAATTACAGGTAGGTACCTAAGTGTTCAGTATGAGCCAAGCAATGTATGAGATGCTGGGGTAGACACAAGGTAATTAGCTTGGATACAGTCCCTGTCCCACACTGGGGTCATAGTCTAAGTGAGCTAGAGAGAAGTATTTAATCCCTATTTAAAAAATAAGGAAATTGAAGCACGGAGAAACCTAGTCACTTGCCCAAGGTCACGCATTCATTCATTCAATAGTATTTATTGAGCGCTTACTATGTGCAGAGCACTGTACTAAGCGCTTGGAACGTACAAGTCGGCAACAGATAGAGACAGTCCCTGCCCTTTGACGGGCTTACAGTCTAATCGGGGAAGACAGGCAGACAAGAACAATGGCAATAAATCAGGCAAATGGATGAATTGGGATTGAACCCAGGTTCTCGGGCTTCCAAGCCTGTGCTCTTTCCACTAGGTCATGCTGCTTCTTTTGGCTCTTGAGTAGCTCCCTTCAGAGATATTTGTATCCTCCTTTCCATCTGCCACTCTACACAATACGTGAAAATGACAAGGGAGAATTAGGACAGCATTTTGTACCGCTAACAAACTACTGTTTCGACTCCATCGTAATGAAATTTTCATGCTCGGGACCTATTTTTCTACACAGTAAATTAGCCGATCCTTCCAGATTTTGCATTTAATCTGCCTTTGAATGTCCACTGTGTGCAGTCAACATTCTTAGGATTGGTTTTAAACTTACTTATAGCATTTCATCCAATTTGATTAAAGATAATCCAACAATCTGATTCTAACTCTGGCCTCCAAGGAGCTAAAAACCCTTTCCAACAGGGTATTGTCAACAATCTTTATGCCAATTTATGTTAGCTAATCTAATGGAGGCTAAGTTTGCCACGATAACAGATGACACATAGATCAGTAAAGAAAAGACAACAATTTGATTTCTGGAAGTTTTCTAAATTGAAGCCTCAGGCAGGCAGATTCTCCATGCTTGAGTACTCTATCTCTTTTGAAATTATGTCATAATTCCATTGGAAAACATCCAATTTAGTGTAAAATGCCACTCCCCAAAATAACAAAAAAAGTAATTTGAAAACCAGAAAGGATAATGACTTTTAGCACTGACCCTTTTCTTTATGCCTAATGTGAACAGAAGTCTACAACTGGTAAAGACAGAGGGTGAAGAAGATGGAAGAGGTGACATCAAATAAGAGGAATCACCTCTCCAGCCACTCCACTTCTCTGTCCCTGGATCACCCAGGTATCTATTTCGGGATTCAGCAGAATAAAAGTTTAGCAGCAATGAAGACAGCCAGACTGAAACACTTCCTAAAGAAGTAAAAATACAATGGAGGATTGGAGTGACAGTAGCAGAGAAGAATAAGGAAATTTCAGTCCAGTCTCGGTTTCAGATGGGAAACCTCAATAACCCACAAGTAGCCCACCTTGGAGGGATTTTCCAAAACAATTCCCTGAACGGTGTGACTTTTATATCCCTGATTGGTATGTTACAACTAGTAAATATTGGCATTAGATTAGGAAAAAAATCCAGCATTCTTAAAATAAGAAAACCAGGACTGCTATTAGTCCCCATCTATTCCCAGAAAGGTTCAGAGTGTTTTGCATAAAGCCCTTTGTTTTCTCTATTATAATTATTATCACTAAGTGCCATCGAGTCGTTTCCGATTCATAGCGACTCCATGGATATACTTTCTCCAGAACATCCTGTCCTCGGCCATAATCCGCAACCTTTCTAACGGTTCTTCCGTTATCGTTGTTATGGTCTCTATCCATCTAGCTGCTGGTCTGCCTCTTCCACGTTTTCTCTGGACTTTTCGTAGTATTACTGTCTTCTCCAGAGAATTAGTCCTCCTGATTATGTGTCCAAAATGTGCTAATCTAATGTGAAAAATTCTCCAGAGGAAGGCAATTTAACTGTCGTAAATTTCAGCCAGAGTCATTTTGCTTCGCTTAGTACACGATCCAACTTCATTTATTTTTTTGCACTGGGGTCCCGCCAGGATATAACCATTAACTGGCTGATAGATGGCTTGAGTGCTTGACTGGAACTTGGATATCTCGATATCCTTTTGCTACCCCTGCCAAACACATTAAAAGGAAGTAGGGGGCATCAGTGCAGATTGCCTTGGCCTTCAGATTTTGGATGATAGCTCTTAAAAAACTTGACGGATTTAATTTCCAAGAAGACCACCAAGTTTCTCCATCTCCTTTGTGTTTTTCAGAGTAACAAATCACAGCTACCATGACTGTTTATTATAATCCTGATCTATGAAGATATATGGTGTATTGCACAGTTGGCTTGAAGTTTGTAGCAATGAAATCATGAAGCCAAAGAAACAACTGTGTGGGGATTTAAGCTCTGGGCAGGTTGAGGCAATGTTTGAGTTTGTGCCTTAGGAGTGCTTTCTAATTATTTTTATAATAGACATTTTTGGACCATTTCCCCATCTTGTTAGAAATCTTTCTTAGATCAAAAAACGGTGTCCAAGGGGCTGGAAATTACGTGATAAAACCCAGGGAAGAGCGATGGTCAATCTGAATCCCTAAAGTTCAACACTTTGCTTTACCCTCATTAATCTTTGCGACTCCAGCGAAAGCAGAGTCATAAAATTTCACTGAACAATTTGGAGAAATAAAGATCCAAAAAATAAAGATCCAGCCTCCTAGGGTTTTAATCCCATATTTCCAATGTGCATAACCTTTATGAACTTAATACTACAATACTACAATAATACTAATTAATATGTGATCTTTTCTCTTACTTCAAATACTTAAAAACACAATTTAAAAACGAGACAGAAAATGCTAACTTTTTTGATAATTATTTTGAATCAATGTGAAAAACTAATAGAAACTTAAATCAACCCAAATTTCAGCTGTTGGATCCAAAAGAGTAACTGAATATGAAACCCCCAAATGACTTATGTGAATTATTATTATGTTCTAATGCAAATGGCGTTCAGAGAATACGAAAGAACTTATTTTACTAGGTCTCTATCTCTGAACTACAGTTTAGTGAAGTTCATTTAAGCACATGATTAGAAACACCTCATTACTATTGCCATCTTCTTTGATTTCATTATATCAAACATGCAGTACTTAAGTTCTTGAACATCTAACAGATGTCTAATAACGTTATTTCTAATAATACTGTAAGTCATTTGTACCGTAGGTGGATTTTGGCTTCAGTTTGAATATAGTTCTAGATAAAAGTCTCATTTTCTCTTAAAACCCTAGATAATATAGACAAAAGATAAAGACATAGTCCACAGTCAAACGCCTACCACTAGGGAGGTTCTTACTAAGTAAAGTTACTAAGTTTACTTAAGTAAAGACAAGCAGTTTAATTCTATTATGAAAATGGGACCCGGATGTCAGGGTAGTGCAGATTACTTCAGGAAAAATGCTACAGATTTCAAAAAAACCCAGGTGGAAGTAGAAATTGTTCAGGAGACACCAATGGTTCTCAAGATGAATGGAAAAAGCACCTTTTAAAAAACATTCTAGTAAAATCCAGAAGAGTTAGAAAGTACACTGTGACATTTAGAGCTGGCAGTAGCTTAAAATCGACTTATTTTTCATGGCCCCTGAAACGGCATAGCATGGTTTAATGAAGTTGAAAAGTACAGTGGAGGCATGGATCACAAACCTGATCAGTGTCTGGCCAGTTTGAGGACTCCAAAACTACGATCGATTTCAGGTGTGCCTTTTCCTTTTCTTCTTCTAGGAAAGCTGAAAGTTGCCTCGGCTTTTCAATAAAGATTACTTGGTCTGCAGTCAGGATTGAGACAACTGTGGCCTCCGGGTTGCATCTGTCCTCTGTGAGTATGTAATTCTTACCCCACTCGGCTATATTTGGTAACTGAACTCATGTTTCAGCAGACCGCCACTATCTGGAATTCCAGCAGGAGAGATTTTAGGCAGGGAAGCCACATCAAGTCCCGAGTGTTTGGTTCTTAGAAATTTGAGGCACTTACTATACCACCGGTCTATTTTTGTTGTTGTAGTCAAGATAGGCGTTAAATCAGTATTTTTTCAGACGCTTATCTTTGCCTCACTAAAGTGTCACTTGTCACACTCCAATGTGTGGTGTTCATAATGAACTTAGTAGAGTGTGTGATTTGTTAATGGAAACAAAAAGACTTCCTTATAAAGTTCTCACTTGAACAACTTTTGTTTTTCAGCTTTGTTCTTTTTTTAAGAAAGGACAAAGTTATATTTCAAAATTAATTTGGTTCATGCCACAGTTTTTCCACAGTTTTTCCTAAATATCCTTTCAAAAAGTATCCTTCGGTAAACCTAGGAATAGAAAGCAGCATAGCCTAATGGAAAGAGCTCGGGCCTAGGAGTCAGAAGACCTGGGCTCTAATGCGGGTCCTCATACTTTCCTGCTGTGTGACCTTAGGCAAGTCACTTTAACTTCTCAGTGTTTCAGTTTCCTCATCTGGAAAAGGGGGCTTTCAATACCTATCTTACATCCGTCTTAGACTTTAAGCCAGCATGGGTTAATGGGTTAATGGATAAAGCACTAACCTGGGAGTCGGAATTCCCTAGGTTCTAATTCCGGCTCTGCCACGTGTGTGCCGTTTGAGCTTGGGCAAGTCATTTCACTTCCTTGTGCCTCAGTTACCTCTTCTGTAAAATGGGAATGAGTGTGAACCCATGTGGGGCAGGGACTGAGCCCAACCTGATTAACTTGTATCTACCCCAGTGCTTAGAATAGTGCTTGGCACCTAGAAAGTGCTTAAGAAGTACCATAATCATCATTATCATCATTATTATTTTTATTATTATGCCCTGTGTGAGACAGGGAATGGACCCCTCCTGATTCTCTTGCATCTACCTCAGCACTTAGTTCAATGCTTGGCACACAATAAGCACTGAACAAATGCCTCTTAAAAACAGAGAGTTCAATTATATTCTTGCTGAAGTCTTTTGCTCACTTAAAATGATAAGTTACAACTTTCCTGATAGAGCTACAGAAAGCCTATTGCCAAGAGTGAAAAAAGGAAATATATAAAGCCCACAATTGATTCTAGAGATGTTGTGAAAGTGGAACTGATAGGATTTGGTAAATGAATGAATATGCAGGTAGAATGAGAGAGAGTCGAGGATCATGCCAAAGTTGCAGACATGTGAGATGGGGAGGGTGGTGGTACTTTCTAGAGTGATGGGAAAATCAGAGGAAGGGTAGTTTTGGAGAGGGAAGATGGGCAGTTGAGTTTTAGGCATATTAAATTTGAGATGTCAGTGGGTTATCCAAGTAGAGATAATCTGAAGGCGGGAGGAAATATGGGCCTGAAGCGAAAGGGAGAGGTCTGGACTGGAGAGGTGGTGGGAATCATCAGCTCAGTGATGGCTGGTGGAACCCAAGGGAGTGGGTGTAGATGGAGAATAGAGAGGTACTCCCGCAGATAGAAGGTGGGAAGCAGAGGAGGAACCACTAAAAGAGATTGAGAAGGAGAAGCCAAGAGAGAGAGGAGAACAGTTTTGGTAAAGCCAAGGTTACATAATGTTTCCAGGAGAAGAGGGTGGTCCGCAGTGTTAAAGGCAACTGAAAGGTTGAGGAGGATGAGGATAGAGTAGAGGTTATTGGATACGTCAAGAAGATAGTCATTGGTGACCTTATAGAAAGCAGTTCTGTGGTAATAATAATAATAATACTGATAATGTTGGTATTTATTAAGCGCTTACTATGCACAGAGCACTGTTCTAAACGGTGGGGTAGATACAGGGTAATGAGGCTGTCTCACGTGAGGCTCACAGTTAATGAGCTCATAATTTACAGATGAGGTAACTGAGGCACAGAGAAGTGAAGTGACTTGCCCACAGTCACACAGCTGACAAGTGGCAGAGCTGGGATTCAAACTCATGACCTCTGACTCCCAAGCCCATGCTCTTTCCACTAAGCCATGCTGCTTATATGGTGTGGAGGGGTAAGAAGCCAGATTTCAGGGGGTCAGGAAAGAACTGGAGGAGAGGAGGTGGAGGCAGAGGGTGTTAACAACTCCCTAGAGAAGTTTGGAAAGGAAAGGTAGGAAGGAGATGAAGAGAAACAAAACCAAAACAAAATACAATAATTTCATTAAGTAGACTGCATAGTAATCCAGGGATGTAGTTGGGAAATAACCTCAAGGGAAATGAGCGACAGAGATTTCTTCCCCCAAATCAGAGAGTAAAGCAAGTTTGAAGCAGAATGAGAATCGAAAACTGAAAGAGCTGAACTCATTTTGGATCAGAGTAATGGTTTTTAATTATTTACAGTGGCCAGAATTCAAATTGGTTTCATTTAAAGAGTTTATTTTTGAAAATGAGGCTGATTTAACAACAAAAATATATATAAATTCTGATTTTATGGGAGAAATGTGTGAGGTAGTGACTTAGACTGCAGGCTCCTGGTAAGAAATGTGTCTTCCAACTCTTATGTGTTGTATTCTTCCAAATGCTTGAGTGCAGTGTTCTGCACTTAGTAAGTGCTCAGTACTTGTCATTGATTGACCCATTTCCTTGGGACCCTGGAATTTTACTAGTTGTGTGTATTTTCCTAAAAGAGGTTTTCTAGCATCAGATTCGCTTTTGGGTTATTCAGTCACTGGTGGACAGGCACCTTGCTGCAGCCAGAGAGAAACGCAGTAGGGGAAAATTGGTTTTAAACACTGCACAACTACCATCGCTGACCCTCACATTCCCTGATCTGAGTCAGTCTGTTCCTTTTCGTGACCCCATACACCTCTCAACGCATCAGAAGTGAGAGGATGAAGGCTTTCCATCATTTTCAGGGGGGAGACTTCTTCATCATCACCATCATCCTCCTCAACATCACCTCATCATCATAATCATCTCATTTACCCTGGTAAAATCATCATCAAAAACATTTATTTAGCATCCAAGTCTTTGCACGGCATCATTCTGGGCATTTGGATTTAGGAATTAATCACAGAAAAAAAGGTTCTCTGAGTGGCACCCAGTAAAATATTAACAAGGGATTAAACAACACCATCTGCATACCTACTGTATGGCATTTCTGTAAACACCAAAGAAAAGGGAATTAAAAAGGTATTGGGGATGATTCCTACCCTATTTTTGTTTCTCTTTTCTCCTCTCAGTAGGTTGGTGGGAACAGTACAAGAAAGGGTGAAGTGCATTACAAAGTATAAAGGAGGGAGAGATTTATGAAAGTTTTATCACTGGAATTCCTTGACTGTTCTAAACGAACAGAATGTTACATGGTTGACTTCACTTCTCTGTGCCTCAATTTTCTCATCTGTAAAAGGGGGATTAAGACCGTGAGCTCGATGTGCAGCAGGGGCTGTGTCCAACCCGATTTTCTTCTATCTACCCCGCCCTTAGAACGATGCTTGATAGTAGGTGCTTAACAGATCTCATCATTATTATTAAGAAGTTGAAACAAAAAATCTGGGTTAAAATATTATGAAGCTCTCTCTCTAAGGGGGAGGTGACAGAATAGCTCCAGGATAAAACATCTCAGATTTTCATCTTGCTTCGACCACTTGAAAAAGTCAAGAAAGAGGACTCTTTTTCAGTGGTGTGTTTGATCCTTCACACAGTACTTTTCATCTAAGTTAGGTAGTCCTCATTCCTGTACTTTGGTTTTTACCAATCTCTTTTGAATTTTCGATCAGTAGTTAGAAATTGCATCATTCTCATTAAACCATAACTGTTGTTAGGAGTTCCAATGTCATTCCATTGCTGTCATTGGAATTTGAACGATCATGTCTATGTAGATAATTTCCAGATTCATTCATTCAGTCATATTTATTGAGCACTTACTGTGTGCAGAGCACTGTACTAAGCGCTTGGAATGTACAATCTGCCTCTCCCGCCCTGACAACTCTCCTCTGCAATCTCACATTTCCTCCTGCCTTCAGCACATCTGTTCTTGGATGTCTGGATGGACTCTCAAATTTAACATGTCCAAGACAGAACTCAAACTCAAACCCTGTCCTCTGCAAGACTGGGTCATATCTCTAGACAGCATCACCATCCTCCCTGTGTCACTAGCCTGTAATCTTGGCATTATTCTCAATTCATCTCTCTCATTCAACCCAAATATTTGATTTGTCACCAAATCCTGCTGGTTCTTCCCATCGCAATAGCTTCTGGATCCTCTTCAAGCACTTGATATCCACCCCATCTCCTGTTCCACAGCACTTATGTGCATATTTGTAATTTATTTTAATGTCTGTCTCCCCCTCTAGACTGTAAGTAAGTGGCGGGCAGGGAACCTTTCTACCCACTCTGTTGTACTTTCCCAAGGGCTTAGCACAGTGCTCAGCGCACAGTAAGCGCTCACTAAAAACCTTTGATTGATAGAACGATTGATTAGAACCTGCCCCTTTCCTCATCCAAACTGCTACCCTGCTGATCCAAGTACTATCATTTCCTGCCTCGGCTAGTGCTTCGGCCACCTCGCTAACCTCCCTGCTTCCTGTCTCTCCTGTCTCCAGTCCACGTCTCACTCTGCAACCTGGATCATTTTTCTAAAAAATCGCTTACCTTCTCTTCAAAAACCTCCAATGGTTGTCCATCCAGATCTGCATTAAGCAGAAACTCCTGACCATCGGCTTTATGACACTTAACCACCTCTCCCTGTTTTACCTTAACCCGTGGACCTACTAAATATATTCAACGATGCACTTAACTCCTCTAACACCAACCTACTCCCTATTTCTAGATCTCATCTTTCTCACCGCTGATCCTTTACCCGTGTCCTCTCTCTGACCTGAAGTTCCCTCTTCATTCATCTCTGACAGGCCACTACTCTCCCCATCTTCAAATTGCCTCTCATCCAAGAATCCTTCCCTGACCAAGCCCTCACTTACCCTATATGCCCTCCCCTCTGCCTATGAATTGGCATCTATAACCCTTAAACATTTTGATTTTTACTCCACCCCCACACAGCCCTTAGGTACATATCCATCTGTGATTTATCTTAATGTCTTTCTGCCCCTGGAGTAGGGCCAAATACAGAATAGTTAAATACCTGGTGATAAAGTATGCCCTTTATCCCTGACCTAGTAGGTAGAGCCCAAGCCTGGGAGTTGGAAGGACCTGGGTTCTAATCCCAGCTACACCACTTGTCTGCTGTGTGACCTTGGGCAAGTCACTTCACTTCTCTGGACCTCGGTTCTCTTATCTGTAAAATGGGGATTAAGACTGTGAGCCCATGTGGGACATGGACAGTGCCCAACCTGATTGCCTCATATCTACCCTGGTGCTTAGAACAATGTTTGACACATAGCAAGTGCTTGACAAATACCATTATTATTATTGTTATAATTATAATCATTATTATTAACTGGTGTGTCCTGAAATCCTCTGAAATCAGCATGTTGAGCATAATTGGGCTTTCAAGGTTGAAGTAGAAGCTGACCCACCAGGAGGGAACTGGCCACAGGCAAAGACTGGTCATCCCCGTGATGGTTCACCAAAAATTGCAGTTTGGGTTTGGCCACAAGTTGACTTCTCTTAAAGGTGGTTATTAGGCAAATGGACCACCTCTAATGAGTCAAGAGGAATACCATCTTCTTTAGCTCTTAGAAGTAAAAGACATGAGCCTGCCTTAAGGGAGCTTACAATCTTCTGCTGTAGGCATGAAAGTTAAGGAGAATCCAGCCCTAGCTACCTCTAAGAAAAGATTAAGTTATCAAGTCCGAAAGTTTTAACAATTCACCAATTTTGAGGCAGAAGGCTAGGCAAGCTTCAGGGTCAAAAAAAGAAAAAAAAAGCCAGAGAAGACCTTGAACACAAAAGAATTTCTATGCACATACTCAGATATGTCCTTAACCTCCTTACGAGAAGTAATTATGTTCCTCCTAGCAAGGAACTAGTTGCTGGCTCTGATTTTGGGTGTAAAGCTGCCTTAAGTCCTTTTTATTACCTCATTAGCACCATGAATAAAATCACTTTGAGCAGGATAAAAGACCTTCTCTAGAAAACCCATGAGAAATTTCATAAATCAATCGCGCAATCGTATTTGCTCTATGTCGAGCACTGTACTGAGCAGTTGGGAGAATACAATATAATAGAGTTGGTAGACACATTCCCTGCCCACAGTTTAGCTTACAGTTTGTAGAGAAAATTGAAAACCATTTTGCTGGAAAAGAAAAATATCTGGTTCCAATAGTATATTTCCCGGGATGTAAGTTCTGGAAATTTACTAACAAAACAATAGTAACATTTATTTGGAAAGTTAATCTCTCTCAGTTATCAGGTAACCTTTTCCTCTCTTGTAAATGTGTCTAAATTATTCTCTCAAGGTGTCCTTTGGTAGGAGATTTTGAAAGATTCATCTTTTGGTAATTAGCTAAACACTTAATAGTAATATTTTTTACAAATTTGGGCATTTCTATGTATTGTTTCAGCATGCCCAGCAATCCCTTGGAAAGCCTTGAGACTGGTCAAAATTTAGAACAGGATTGATAATGTTTAGTGCTGCATAACATCCCGGAAAGTTCTGGCATTCTTGAGTATGAGCATCTCTGTGCCTTCCTTATGATCTTACTATCCTTCACTTTTTCACTTTGAATATTATCTTTTTTAAAATGTTATTTGTTAAGCATTTACTACATGCCAGATGCTGTACTAAGCGCTGGGGTGGGTACAAGTAAATCCAGTCATACACAGTCCCTGTCCCACGTGGGGCTCACAGTCTCAGTCCCCATTATGCAGATGAGGTAACTGAGGCACGGAGAAGTGAATTGACTTGCCCAAGGTCACACAGCAGGTGGCAGAGCTAGGATTAGAACTCATGACCTTCTGTCTCCCAGGCCCGTGCTCTACCCACTATGACTGGGAGAGCAGGTCATATGGATAAATGTAGTTAGTTTCCATTAATCTAACTGGATTCATTAATCTTGGCCTTTAAAGTTTGTAATGCTTATCTTTGGAGGTATCCGGGGGAGCGAATCCTTATGAATATCCATCCGTTTGTGGTTGAAATAGGTTTCATAATGGGGAAGGGCTTTTTTAAATTGAAACATTGAAATGGATTTGTTTGGCCTCAAAAAATCAATCAGTCAATACTGTTTACTAGGTGATTCCTCTTCAGAGAAAATGATTAGAAACAGAAAATAATGGAGAAGAAGTGTTGCCTAGTGGAAAGAACACAGGCCAGGAAGTCAGAGGACCTGGGTTCTAATCAGTGTGGCTTAGTGGGAAGAGCACCGTCTTGGGAATCAGAGGACATAATAATAATGTTAGTATTTGTTCATTCATTCATTCAATAGTATTTATTGAGCGCTAACTATGTGCAGAGCACTGTACTAAGCGCTTGGAATGTACAAGTCGGCAACAGATAGAGACAGTCCCTTCCCTTTGATGGGCTTACAGTCTAATCGGGGGAGACAGGCAGACGAGACAATGGCAATAAATAAAGTCAAGATAAATAGAGTCAATTTGTTAAGCGCTTACTATGTGCAGAGCACTCTTCTAAGCACTGGGGTAGATACAGGGTGATCAGGTTGCCCCACGATGGGCTCACAGTTTTAATCCCCATTTTACAGATGAGGTAACTGAGGTACAGAGAAGTGAAGTGACTTGCCCACAGTCACACAGCCGACAAGTGGCAGAGCTGGGATTCGAATCCCTGACCTCTGATTCCCAGGCCCGGGCTCTTTCCACTGAGCCACGCTGCTTCTTCTAATCCTGGCTCCACCACTTGTTGGCTGTGTGACCTTGGGCAAGCCACTTAACTTCTCTGTGCCTCGGTTACCTCATCTCTAAAATGGGGATTGAGTCTGTGAGTTCCACGTGGGTAAGCCTGATTACCTTGTATCTATCCTGATTACCTTGTATCTATCCCAGAACTTAAAACAGTGCTTGGCACATAGTAAGTGCTTAACAAATACCATAATTATGAATTGTTCATTAATTCTGGCTCCAGGGATGAAGACTGTGATCTCCATGTAGGGCATAGACTGTGTCCAACCTTGTAGCTACCCCACAGCTTAGTTCAGTGCCTGGCACATAGTAAGCGCTTAATGAATGCCTTTAAAAATTATGGGCACAACCATTTAGCTGCAAATAAAAGGTATCTTGAAAAAGCCTTGACCCAGAGAACGCAGAATAAAATTAGCATTTTGTTCTTCCAAGTCACCATATTTTTACCTTTGACTATGAATGCTGATGGTTAGTATTTTAGATGAAAAAAGGCTGCTGGTGGACAAATGTAGACAGCTGTATAATGATGCAGAGAAGGCATGCTACACAAGAATGAAAATGACATCAACTCTTCGGGAAGAGAGAAAGGAAAGGCAAAATATGCTAAGGGAGGAAGTCAGCTGTTCGACCAAAGTAGAATTGTATAATTTTAAAACTGACAGCCATGGAAACCCAGTTGCTGGACTACTGTAAAATTCTGGGGATTGTCAATCATCCACATCCCTTGGGCCATCAGTCAGCACAGGATTATTTTTGGAACGACTTTCCACAGAGCTGGAGTGTCCTCGGCCCCCAAGGTTTTTCCTGATTGGCTGATAAACAGGTGCTGAAAAAAGGTGGACAGAAATGTCACGACCCAGCCTGTTCCTTCGAGTTCTACAAGTTACTACTGCATTGCTCGAATGAATTGTGTCTGAAGTAAGGTAACTTTTCTTTTCCTTTGTTTTAGAGGAAGGGAAACCGGAGCAGATTATTTCTGACTCGGTTACTGCCAACCCTTCTTTCTAAAGAAATAACAGGTGCTTTAAAAAATGTAACATTATTCTTTAGGATTCCAAGACCGAATCTTGCTCTTAAACGATCAACGATGTGAAAGAAGAATGAATGTGATATCGGCAGGTATTTTTTTTCTCGTGAAGTTGTCGATGGAGCACTATATTCAAAAACATTAGCAGATACCCTGGATTTATTTCAAATATTTTCCTATACTGTGGCTGGATGGCTTGTGATGGGCCTTTAGGCCTGGACTCCATTCTGTCCGGCTAAGCCGCCATTTACCAAGAGCAAGTACGTCACACATCCTCCTCGCCTTCGTTTCATCCTGTCCAAATATCTGCCTTATCGGGGCCTTGGTATGCCAAGGTCTCGAAACAGGCTGGAGCCTTTCCTCCCTTAGAAAGATCAGAATTCCTGGTAACCTAACTGAGTAAAAATTTACTGCTGCTTGTCTTAGAAGTATATACCTTGTACTGTGCTCTACAGTCACGTGTGAAGCTCGGACGCTGTACCAACTGGACATAAAGAAACTGTATTGTGTGGAGTTGAGTTGGCCTTGACTAACTGAGGAAACTCTGCTTGTCAACCACTGCTCTCTACTAGCTCTAGTAGAAATAAACTTGACTATGACACACCCGCTCAAAGATAACGCAGTCCGTGAAGTTTTCTTTGACAGCACTTATTCTGTGTTGAGCACTCATATATGGATTGGGGTAGATACAAGTCGCTCAGGCCAGATCCAGTGCCTGGCCCACATGGGGCTCACAGCCTAGTAGGAGGGAGAGCAGATACTGAACCATCGCCCCTTCCCTCCTCCCCTCCTTAACTTCTATCTTTAACCACTCACTCTCCAATGGCTTCTTCCCCTCTGCCTTCAAACATGCCCCTGTCTCCCCCATCCTAAAAACACCCTCTCTCGACCCCACTTCCCCTTCCAGTTATCGCCCTATCTCCCTCCTACCCTTCCTCTCCAAACTCCCAGAACGAGTCATCTACACTCGCTGCCTTGAATTCCTCAACTCCAACTCTCTCCTGGACCCCCTCCGATCTGGCTTCCGTCCCCTCCACTCTACCGTGACTGCTTTCTCGAAGGTCACCCTTCTTGCCAAATCCAATGGTTCATACTCTATCGTAATCCTCCTCGACCTTTCAGCTGCCTTTGACACTGTCGACCATCCCCTTCTCCTCCACACCTTATCTCACCTTGGCTTCACGGACTCCGACCTCTCCCGGTTCTCCTCTTATCTCTCTGGCCGGTCATTCTCGGTCTCCTTCTCGGGGTCCTCCTCCCCCTCCCATCCACTAACTGTTTGGGTTCCTCAAGGGTCAGTTCTCGGTCCCCTTCTGTTCTGCATCTATACTCACTCCCTCGGTGAACTCATTCGCTCTCAGGCTTCAACTATCAGCTCTGTGCAGATGACACACAGATCTACATCTCTGTCCCTGTCCTCTCCCCCTACCTTCAGGCTAGAATCTCCTCCTGCCTCCGGGACATCTCCACCTGGATGTCTGCCCGCCACCTAAAACTCAACATGTCCAAAACTGAGCTCCTTATCTTCCCTCCCGAGCCCTGACCTCTTCCTGACTTGCCTGTCACTGTGGACAGTATGACCATCCTTCCCGTCTCTCGAGCCCGCAAACTTGGTGTCATCCCTGACTCGGTTCTCTCATTCACCCCACACATCCAATCCGTCACCGAGACCTGTCGGTCTCACCTTTATAATATCACCAAGATCCGCCCTTTCCTCTCCACCCAAACGGCTATCTTACTGTTACAGGCTCTCATAGTATCCTGACTGGATTATTGTCAGCCTCATCTCGGATCTCCCTTCCTCCTGTCTCTCCCTCTCCGGTCTATTCTTCATTCCGCTGCCCGGTTCAACTTCCTGCAGAAATGCTCTGGGCATGTCACTCCCCTCCTCAAAAACCTCCAGCAGTTGCCCATCAACCTCTGAAATCCCTCTCTCTGACCATAACCTTCTCACCTGCCTCATCTCTCACACTCCCTCCCCCTGCAAATCTTTGCTATTGCCCCACAGAGACCTCCGCTCTCTTGATCCCATCCGTCTTTCCAATAGCATCTCGCCTCACCTTGCCGCCCTGTCCTCTCTTCCCACTCTCGACGAGCGGGTCTCCGCTCTCAACTCCACCCTCTCTACTCATCTCGACTCTCTCGCCCCCCTTTCCCTCCGCCGCTCTCGCTCCACTAACCCACAGCCCTGGATCACCTCCTCCGTCCGCCTCCTACGCTCCTATGCTCGAGCTGCTGAGCGCTGCTGGCGAAAGTCCAAGCACCAAGCCGACCTCACACACTTCAAATTTATCCTTTCCTGCCTTAACTCTGCCCTCTCCTCCGCCAAGCAAAGCTTCTTCTCCTCCCTCATCGACACCCATGCCCGTCACCCCCGCCGATTGTTCCGGACCTTTAACTCTCTCCTTAGGCCTCCTGTTCCTCCCCCTCCCCCATCTCTCACCCCTAATGATCTGGCCACCTATTTCCTCACGAAAATCAACACGATCAGGTCTGAGCTCCCCAAAGTCACCCCTCCGCCTCTCCCCTCCCCCCCACCAACCCCCTCCCCTACTTTCCCATCCTTCCCTGCAGTATCCTCAGAGGAGATCTCCTCCCTCCTCGCAAGTGCCACCCCCTCCACCTGCGCCTCGGACCCCATTCCCTCTCACCTTCTTAAAACCATCGCCCCTGCCCTCCTCCCTTCCTTAACTTCTATTTTTAACTACTCAATCTCCAAGGGCTCCTTCCCCTCTGCCTTCAAACATGCCCACGTCTCCCCCATCCTAAAAAACCCGCTCTTGACCCCACTTCCCCCTCCAGTTATCGTCCTATCTCCCTACTACCCTTCCTTTCCAAAATCTTAGAACGAGTCGTCTACAATCGATGCCTAGAATTCCTTAACTCCCATTCTCTCCTAGACCCCCTCCAATCTGGCTTCCGTCCCCTCCACTCTACCGAGACTGCTCTCTCTAAGGTCACCCATGACCTCCTTCTTGCCAAATCCAATGGCTCCTACTCCATTCTGATCCTCCTTGACCTCTCTGCTGCCTTTGACACTGTCGACCATCCCCTCCTCCTCCATACCTTATCTCACCTTGGCTTCACGGACTCTGTCCTCTCCTGGTTCTCCTCTTACCTCTCTGGCCGATCATTCTCGGTCTCCTAAGCTGGAGCCTCCTCCCCCTCCCATCCTTTAACTGTTGGAGTTCCTCAAGGGTCAGTTCTTGGCCCTCTTCTGTTCTCCATTTACACTCACTCCCTTGGTGAACTCATCCGCTCTCACGGCTTTGACTACCATCTCTACGCAGATGACACGCAGATCTACACCTCCGCCCCTGTCCTCTCCCCCTCCCTTCAGGCTCGCATCTCCTCCTGCCTCCGGGACGTCTCCACCTGGATGTCGGCCCGCCACCTAAAACTCAACATGAGCAAGACTGAGCTCCTCATATTCCCTCCCAAGCCCGGTCCGCTCCCAGACTTCTCCGTCACCGTGGATGGCACGACCATCCTTCCCGTCCCGCAGGCCCGCAATCTCGGTGTCATCCTTGACTCGTCCCTCTCGTTCACCCCACGCATCCTATCCGTTACCAAGACCTGCCGGTTTCACCTCTACAATATCGCCAAGATCCGCCCTTTCCTCTCCACCCAAACGGCTACCTTACTATTACGGGCTCTCGTTATAACCTGGCTAGACTACTGTGTCAGCCTTCTCTCTGACCTCCCTTCCTCCTCTCTCGCCCCGCTCCGGTCTATTCTTCACTCCGCTGCCCAGCTCATCTTCCTGCAGAAACGATCTGGGCGTGTCACTCCCCTTCTTAAACAACTCCAGTGGTTGCCTATCGACCTCCGCTCCAAACAAAAACTCCTCACTCTAGGCTTCAAGGCTCTCCATCACCTTGCCCCTTCCTACCTCTCCTCCCTTCTCTCTTTCTACCGCCCACCCCGCACGCTCCGCTCCTCTGCCGCCCACCTCGTCGCCGTCCCTCGGTCTCGCCTATCCCGCCGTCGACCCCCGGGTCACGTCCTCCCGCGGTCCCGGAACGCCCTCCCTCCTCACCTCCGCCAAACTGATTCTCTTTCCCTCTTCAAAACCTTACTTAAAAATCACCTCCTCCAAGAGGCGTTCCCAGACTGAGCTCCTCTTCCCCCTCTACTCCCTCTGCCATCCCCCCTTTACCTCTCCGCAGCTAAAGCCTCATTTTCCCCTTTTCCCTCTGCTCCTCCACCTCTCCCTTCCCATCCCCACAGCACTGTACTCGTCCGCTCTACTGTATATATTTTCGTTACCCTATTTATTTTGTTAATGAATTGTACATCGCCTTGATTCTATTTAGTTGCCATTGTTTTTACGAGATGTTCTTCCCCTTGACGCTGTTTAGTGCCATTGTTCTTGTCTGTCCGTCTCCCCCGATTAGACTGTAAGCCCGTCAAACGGCAGGGACTGTCTCTATCTGTTGCCGACTTGTTCATCCCAAGCGCTTAGTACAGTGCTCTGCACATAGTAAGCGCTCAGTAAATACTATTGAATTGAATGAATGAACCTCTGCATGAAACAAAAATTCTCACACTGGGCTTCAAGGCTCTCCATCCTCTTGCCCCCTCCTGCCTCGCCTCCCTTCTCTCTTTCTACTGCCCACCCCGCACGCTCTGCTCCTCTGCCGCCTACCTCCTCACCGCCCCCCATTCTCACCTATCCCACCGTCGACCCCTGGGCCACGTCCTTCCGCTGTCCCGGAATGCCCTCCCTCCTCACCGCCACCAAACTAACTCTTTTCCCTCTTCAAAGCCCTATTGAGAGCTCACTCCTCCAAGAGACCTTCCCACACTGAGCTTCCCCCTTTCCCTCTGCTTCCTCTCCTCCGTCTCGGCTCTCCTTCCTCCCTCTGCTCTCCCCCCTTCCTCCCGGGCCTGGGAGTCAGAAGGTCATGGGTTCCAATCCCAGCTCCTCCACTTCTCTGCTGCGTGACCTTGGACAGGTCACTTCACTTCTCTGGGCCTCAGTAACCTCATCTGTAAAATGGGGATTGAGACTGTGAGCCCCATGTGGGACAGGGGACTGCGTCCAACCCGATCCACTTGTAGCCACCCTAGCGCTTAGTACAGTGCCTGGCACATAGTAAGTGCTTAATACATATCAGTATTATCATTGTATGAATACTATAATGTGATTTTTCCTGTTCCAAGATTGGTCTGGGAGATCTCAGGTCGATTAAATCCAAGAATGCAGGAGCAGGAAGGGTTAATAGGGTTTTATTTCCGGGGCTCACGGTTCTTCTCAGCTGGAACGCCCACACAGTAACAGCAGCAATTACATCCCACAAGCAGTAATAGTCCTCTTCCAGTTATCGGGGATACAGCCGATTATATCATAATCGTAATGACGGTTAAATGCTTATGATGTGCCGAGAGCCATACTAAGATAATCAGGTCTGATTCAGTCCCTGCCACACGTGGGTCTCACAGTCTAAGGGGGAGGGAGAAAAGTACCAAGATGAGGAGATTGAGGCACAGAGAAGCGAGGTGACTTTCCCAAGAGCACACAGCAGGCGAGTGGTGAAGCTGAGTTTCGAACCCAAATCCTCTGGCTCTCAGGGCCTTGAGGCCAAGCTGCTTTTCTGCACTTTCCCTTCCTGTCACTGCATCCTTCCAGTAGACGGAAGGTGATCAGACTGCCGGGCGCTGCCTGCAGGTCTCACTGTCCACAGGGAAGTCCACTCGCGACCAAGGGCTTCTCAGATTTATTGTCAGATGCTGAATATGAGCTCAGCGTCCTCTTATTTATCAGTTAGTTCTGTTTCTAGTCCCTAGTTAATTCGGTTTCTATTTCCCCGATATCACAGGATACGTAGTTACGGCTTCCTGTCGGAGTTGCTTCATTGGTATCTGGCCCGACCTCGCCCTAGTTAGATAGAGGAAGCTATTGACCCCGAGGTGGATAGGAGTGACTAGTTGGGCTATCCCTTTTTATTTGATGGTCTTCCAGATTACCCGGCATTTTCTTCATTTGGAATTGCTTAAGAATGGAACCCCGCCTTTTAGGAAAACTTCCTGGATTGGAATTCAGTGTAGACTGTGGCCGAAGAGTCCCTGAACTGTACTAAAATTATAAGGAGATGAGCAATTTGGAAACAAACAAAAACGCCCCAGTTAAGTGCTTGGGACAGTACCCTGCAGAGATTAAGAGCTTAATAAGCAACGTGGCTCAGTGGAAAGAGCATGGGCTTGGGAGTCAGAGGTCAGAAGTTCGAAGCCCGACTCTGACACTTGTCAGCTGTGTGACTGTGGGCAAGTCACTTAACTCCTCTGTGACTCAGTTACCTCATCTGTAAAAATGGGGATTGACTGTGAGCCTCACGTGGGACAACCTGATTACCCTGTATCTACCCCGGTGCTTAGAACAGTGCTCTGCACGTAGTAAGCGCTTAACAAATACCAGCATTATTATTAATAGCCACTACCACTGATGATTGATCGATACTCTCGAAACTGCTAAAAGGACTTACCGTGACCCTGGGTTAAGGCTGATCTCTGCAAGAAAGCTTCCTTGGGCGGTCGTCCAAGATGATCTTGGGAAAGTATTTCCTCATCTTTCAGGAATAATAATTGTGGAATTTGTTAAGCGCTTACAATGTGCCAAGCACTGTTCTAAGCGCTGGGCTAGATATAAGTTAATCGGGTTTGGAACCAGTCTCTGTCCCACACGGGGCTCCCAGTCATCCCCATTTTACAGATGAGGGAACTGAGGCACAGAGAAGTTGAGTGACTTGCCCAAAGTCACACAGCAGACAAGTGGCAAAGCTCTACCCACTAGACCATACTGCTTCTCTATCACTCAGGCTCACCCTGAGCATTCATTCATAGAGAAGCAGCATAGCTCAGTGGAAAGAGCATGGGCTTGGGAGTCAGAGGTCATGGGTTCGAATCCCTGCTCTGCCACTTGGCAGCTGTGTGACTGTGGGCAAGTCCCTTAACTTCTCTGTGCCTCAGTCACCTCATCTGTAAAATGGGGATTGACTGTGAGCCTCACGTGGGACAACCTGATTACCCTGTATCTCCCCCAGTGCTTAGAACAGTGCTCTGCACATAGTAGGAGCTTAACAAATACCAACATTATTATTATTCATTCATTCAATAGTATTTATTGAGCACTTACTATGTGCAGAGCACTTTACTAAGCGCTTGGAATAAGCAGTTTTCGTGTCTCCTGGAGGAGAGGAATGGGCAGATACGGGCAATGTTGTGCAGTGAGAACCGGCAGGATTTAGCAGTAGCTCGAGTGTGAGAGCTGAAAGACAGTGGAGGATGACACTAAAATAGTGGCTTCTGGGTTGAGGAGGATGGTAATGTTATTTGCAAAAGACGGAAACCTTAGTAGGAAAGGGTTTAAGGTGGGAAGATGAGAAGCTCAGTTTTAAACACGGGGAGTTGGAAATCCCAGTATCCATTTTCGGTGTCCTGCAGGCAAGAGTAAATGTGAGATTGAATGACCGGAGGGAGGTCGGAACTAGAGGGGTAGACTTGGGAATCATTCACATAGAGGTGGTAGCTGAAACATGTGAGCTGACAATATCGCCAAGAGCCGTCCTTTCCTCTCCATTTTAACTGCTATCTTGCTGGTACAAGCTCCTAACTGGATTATCACGTCAGCCTCCTCTCCGATCTCCCATCCTCCTTCCTGTCTCTCCCTGCTTCAGTCTATTCTTCATTCTGCTGCCAGGATCATCTTTCCACAGAAACGCTCTGGGCCTGTCACTGCCCTCCTCAAAAACCTCCAGTGGTTGCTTATCAACCTTCACAAGAAACAAAAACTCCTCACTCTTGGCTTCAAGGCTCTCCATCCCCTGGCCCGCTCCTACCTCTCCTCCCTTCTCTCCTTCTCCAGCCCAGCCTGCACGCTCCACTCCTCTGCCGCTCACCTCCTCACGGTTTCTCACTTGCACCTGTCCCACTGTCAACCCCTGGCCCACGTCCTCCCACTGACCTGGAATGCCTTCCCGCCTCACATCTACCAAACTCACTCCCTTCCCCTCTTCAAAGCCCTACTGAGAGCTCACCTCCTCCAGGAGGCCTTCCCAGACTGTGCCCCCCTTTCCCTCTGCTCCTCCTCCCCTCCCCATTCTCCCTGCTCCCTCCCTCTGCTCTTCCCCCTTCCCCTCCCCACAGCACTTGTGCATATTTATATATATTATTACTCTATTTTGTTAATGATGTGTATATATGTCCATGATTCTATTTACCTTAATGATATTGACTCCAGACTACCTGTTTGGTTTCATTTTGTCATCTATCTACCCCGTTTAGACTGTGAGCCCGTCGTTGGGCAGGGATTGCCTCTCTCTTGTTGCCGATTGTACACTCCAATCGCTTAGTACAGTGCTCTGCACATAGTAAGCGCTCAATAAATACGACTGAATGAATGAATGCATGAATGGGAGAGTGGAAAGTGAGAAGAATAGGGGAATCCAGAAAACCCACAGTTCAGGTTCGAGAGATCCAAGGGGCACTTCCAGCTCTCCATCTTCAAAGTCCTATTAAAATAATTTCTTCTCCAAGAAGCCTTCCCTGAGTAAACTCTCATTCCTCTCCCCTGCCCCAGCACCATCTGTCCTTTCCCATGTACGTAGTCCCACCCCTTAAACATTTAGGCACTCACCTAAAATACCCCACTGCAAGTGAAGCTATTTTAGAATAGCACAAATGAAGCTATTTGGAGGAGAAGAAGAGGAAGAGGAAAGGGGGAGCTTAATCAGGGAAGGCCTCTTGGAGGAGAAGAGGAAGAGGGGCCTTAATCAGGGAAGGCCTCTTGGAGGAGGAGGAGGAGAAGGGGGGCCTTAATCAGGGAAGGCCTCTTGGAGGAAGAGAAGAGCAAGAGGGGCCTTAATCAGGGAAGGCCTCTGGGAGGAGGAGAAGAGGAAAGGGGGCTTAATCAGGGAAGGCCTCTTGGAGGAGGTGTGCCCTCCAGAAGGCTTCGAAGAGGGGGCGAAGAATTGCCTGGGGATTTAGATGTGGGGAGGTCCTGCCGGCCAAGGAAAGCGGGGAGGAGGAGGAGGGAGGGACCGGCTCATGTATATATCTTCATTACCCTATTTATTTTGTTAATGAGATGTACATCACCCTGATTCTATTTATTTGCTATTGTTTTAATGAGATGTTCTTCCCCTCGATTCTATTTATTGCCATCGTTCCTGTCTTTCCGTCTCCCCCGATTAGACTGTAAGCCCGTCAAAGGGCAGGGACTGTCTCTATCTGTTACCGACCTGTCCATTCCAAGCGCTTAGTACGGTGCTCTGCACAGAGTAAGCGCTCAATAAATACTAGTGAATGAATGAATTCCCGAGAAGAGAAACCGAGAAACCCAGGGGCAAATGGGAATCGAAATCGAAACCGAGGGAAGAAGATATAGGGGGCGGGGCGGGTGACGAGCACGGCTCGGCCTTCGCCTCTCCGTCTTCGCCCTCTTCCTCCTTCGCTTCGACGAGCGGGGGGCTCCGAGTCTCCGCGCCGCCCCCCGCCCCCCCCCCCGCAGACTTGGTAGGTCCCGCCGGCGGGCTCTTTTCGACGGGAACGGCCGGCAGGCCCGCGGTGGTACGGTCGGGGCCGGGGGGGTCCGGGCTCGAGAGGGAGGGCAGGACCGATCCGATCTCTTCGGCCCTTACTGTGTGCCAAGCGCCGATCTCAGCGCTGGGCGGGGGGAATCCAAGGGTGATGAGGTTGTCCCAGGTGGGGTTCCCAGCCTTCATCCCCATTTTCCAGATGAGGGCGCTGAGGCCCGGAGAAGGGAAGTGAGAACCGGGGTGACTCAGTGGAAAGAACCCGGGCTTGGGTGGCAGGGGTCATGGGTTCGAATCCCGGCTCTGCCACTTGTCAGCCACGTATCTGTGGGCCAGTCACTTCATTTCTCTGGGCCTCAGTGACCTCATCTGGAAAATGGGGATGAAGACTGGGAGCCCCACCTGGGACAACCTGATCACCCTGGATCTCCCCCAGCGCTCAGTGGAAAGAGGCCTGTGTTGGGAGGCAGAGGTAATGGATTCGAATCCTGACTCTGCCACTTGTCAGCCACGTATCTGTGGGCAAGTCACTTCACTTCTCTGGGTCTCAGTGACCTCCTCTGTAAAGTGGGGATGAAGACTGGGAGCCTCATGTGGGACAACCAGATGACCCTGTATCTACCCCAGCGTTTAGAACAGGGCTCATCACCTAGTAAGCACTTAACAAATATCAATGTTATTATTATTACAGTCTAACAGAGTCGGTAGACACGTTCTCTGCCCACAACGGGCCTACAGTCTGGGGGGGGAGACTGACGTTAATATAAATAAATAAATTACGCGTACATACATAAGTGCTTTGGGGCTGAGGGAAGGGTGAATAAGGGTGCAAAGTCAAGTGCACGGGCGATACGAAGAGAGTGGGAGAAGAAGAACTGAGGGCTTATGTGGGGGAAGCCATCTTGGAGGAAATGTGCGTTGAATTAGAGCCGTGAAGGGCGGGGAGAGTGATCGCCTGTTGGATGTGGAGAGGGAGGGCATTCCAGGCCAGAGGTCGGGCGTGGGCGAGAGGTCGAAGGGAGATAAACAAGATAGAGGTGCGGTGAGTAGGTCGGCATTAGAGGAGAGAAGCGTGCGGGTGGGGTTATAGTGGGAAATGAGAGAGGTACGGTAGAAGGGGGCAAGGTGACTGAGTTCTTTAGAGCCTACAGTGAGGAGTTTCTGTTTGATGCAGTGATGGATGGACAGTCACTGGAGTGGGGAAACATGGACCGAATGGTTTTGTGGAAAATGATTTGGGCAGCAGAGTGAAGTGCAGGCTGGGGTGTGGAGAGAGACCGAGGCAGGGAGGTCAGCAAGGAGGACGATGAAGTAATGAAGGCCGGCTAGGACAAGTGCTTGGACTAACGCGGTAGAGGTTGGGATGGAAAGGAAAGGGCGGATTTTAGTGGGGTTGTGGAGGTTGAACCGACGGGATTCGGTGGCAGATGAATGTGCGGGTCGAACGACAGGGATGGGTCGGGGATAACATCAAGGTTATGGGCTTGTGAGGCAGGGAGGATGGTGATGCTGTCTTCAGTGATGGGAAAGTCACGGGGAGGACAGGGTTTGGGTGGAAAGATAAGGAGCTCCGTTTTGGTCATGTCAAATTTGAGGTGTCGGTGGGACATCCAAGTAGAGATGTTCTGAAGGCAGGAGGAAATGTGAAACTGCAGAGAAGGATCTAGGGAGACTACGACACAACAGAGTTGGTAGACGAGTTCCTTGCCCACAAGGCTTACAGTGGGAGATGGACATTAAAATAAATTGCAGATATGTACATTAGTGCCTACCTCCTCAGGATCTCACCTGGAGAGCTTCCAGGACTTTACCAGTCTCGGCTTTGGGAGGGAGAGTCAAGCAGAGACATATTCATTCCATTCCTAGCTTGGGCAGTGACTAGCGAGTGGAAGGCCATCTGCTACGAGTCAAAACTCACCTGTGCTGGGCAGCAGTGGCGTGGGAGAGAGTCAAAGGCGGAGACTCGAGTTGACTGCCTGGCGATGGTAAACCATTTCCGTAATTTTACCAAGAAAACTCTATGGACCCACTACCAGAACAGTTGGAGACGGAGGTGAGGCCTTCTGGGAGAGATGTGTCCATGGTGTCGCTATGGAGCGGAGACGACTTGATAGCCTAAGACGAGACAAGACATTAGTGCTGTAGGACTGAGAGTTGTTGTTGTCTCGTGCCGTCGAGTCAAGTCCGACCCGTAGCGACGCCATGGACACGTCTCTCCCAGAACGCCCCGCCTCCATCTGCAGTCGTTCTGGTAGTGGATCCATAGAGTTTTCTTGGTAAAAATATGGAAATATGCCTCTTTCCCTGCATTAATCCTGAGTCTCTCCCTCTACTCTCTCCCATACTGCTGCTGCCCAGCACAGGGGAGTTTTGACTCGTAACAGATGGCCTTCCACTTGCTAGCCACTGCACAAGCTCGGAATGGAACGGCTATGCGTCTCCTTGACTCTCCCTCCCATAGTCGAGATTGGTAGAGTACTGGAAACTCTCCAGTTACGACCCTCAGAGGTGAGGGCTGAGGGTAGGTTGAATAATTAGGGCTTTTGATTGTATAGATCCAAGTGCCTAGATGGCACAGAAGGGAACGAGAGAGTAGGAGAAAAGATGGCTAATCGGGGGAAGGCCTCTTGGAAGAAGGTTTTACAAAAGAGTAAAAAAGGGGCTTGTTTGGAAAGAAAAAATCCCCAACCTATATTTTTCTTAATGAGGCAAATGGAAACGGCCTCAATTAAAATCCACAGAAAGGGAGAAATTTGCAATTCGTTCTTTGGCTGGACATTTTCTAAATCGGTCCGTTTTGGTTCTGTGATTGAATTTGAGCTTGCCTTCTGACTAGCCCAAGAGTTCTCCCTCCCTGATGGCTACAGCTGTGCTCCTCACCTCCCTGCTAGCCAATCTGGACTCTCTACGTTTCTGTGACGCTCAGCTGGGTGGGGCAGTTGAGATGGGATTTGTAAATGCCCCAAGGGCTACCTATCAACCGCATGTGGACGTACTCACAACATGGTTCTCGAGAACCAGAAACCCTGACCTCAAGCGTCACAGCTGTTCCTTGGTTGCTGAGTCTTAAATTTGCCCAGAGTAGATTTGGGTCCATTTTTCCCTGGAAAAATCCTCTCAAGAAAACCCATTTGCCCCATGATAATAATGTTGGTATTTGTTGGTATTTGTTAAGCGCTTACTATGTGCCGAGCACTGTTCTAAGCGCTGGGGTAGACATAGGGGAATCAGGTTGTCCCACGTGGGGCTCACAGTCTTAATCCCCATTTTACAGATGAGGGAACTGAGGCCCAGAGAAGTTAAGTGACTTGCCCACAGTCACACAGCCGACAAGTGGCAGAGCTGGGATTCGAACTCATGAGCCCTGACTCCAAAGCCCGTGCTCTTTCCACTGAGCCACGCTGCTTCTCTGAGCCACTGAGCCATGCAAAACCAGCAGCTAGTTGCATTCCTCAGACTGATGAGAAGAAATTAGGTATCATGGAGTTAAGGGGGTGAGAACTTTTCATTTGACATCTGAGTTCAAATCCTGCCTATTTCTAGAAAAAAATTAGATTACCACCCACTTTTGTGTCCATAAGGGCAAGGAGAGGGTTGGAGGCTACCATCTGTAAACTCTAGGTACCAGTCCCCACTCTGTTTTAGGTTCCATTTGGATAAAAATCACTTGAGTAGCAACATGGCCTAGTAGATAGAGCATGGGCTTGGGAGCAGCGTGGCTCAGTGGAAAGAGCCCGTGCTTGGGAGTCAGAGGTCATGGGTTCAAATCCCGGCTCTGCCTCTTGTCAGCCGTGTGACTGTGGGCAAGTCACTTCACTTCCCTGTGCCTCAGTCACCTCATCTGCAAAATGGGGATGAAGAGTGTGAGCCTCACGTGAGACAACCTGATTACCCTCTATCTACCCCAGTGGTTAGAACAGTGGTCTGCACATAGTAAGCACTTAACAAATACCAACATTATTATTAGTATTATTATGGGCTTGGGAGTCAGAAGGACCTGGGTTCTAATCCTAGTTCTGCCACACGTCTGCTGAGTGACCTTGGTCAAGTACTCTAGGTACCTCATGAAAGGCCAGGATTGCCCATGCTCATAATATAATAATATTATTTTATTATAATATATTATGATTATAATAAATATAATATATTACATTATCATGTCACCATAACCATAGTATATCATTATATATAATAATATTTTATAGTGTAATTATATTATGCCATGATACACTAATATCCTATAATATATTATAATAATATTATATTATAATATGATAATATTATACAGTAATATTCCTCATGCTCATAATATAATAATATGCACTCCTATATATGTATATTTTTTACATGGTGTTTGTTAAATGCCTACTACGTGCTAGGCGCTGTTCTCTCCCTCTAGATTTTAAGCTCACTGGTGGCAGGGAATGTGTCTACCAACTTGGTTATATTGTTCTATGCACACTGCTCTAGACACAGTGAGCGCTCGGTAAATACGATCGATTGAAAGATTGATTGTTCTAAAATACAATCAAATATGAATATAAGATATAAGATAAATACCAGATGAGGTAAATACAAGATGATTGGGTTCATTCATTCAATCATATTTATTGAACGCTTAGTGTGAGCACTGTATGAAGCCCTTGGGAGAGCACAACAATAAACAGACATTCACATTCCCTTCCCACAACGAGCCTACGGTCTAGAGACGAGTTTAGATAGTCCCTGTCCCACGTGGTGCTCACCATCTTAATCCCCATTTTACAGGTGAGGGAACTGAGGCCCAGAGAAGCAAAGTGACTTGCCCAAGGTCACAGAGCAGACGAGTATCATAGCCGGGATTAGAACCCAGGTCCTCCTGACTCCTAGGTCCGTGCTCTTTGCATTAGGCCACACTGCTTCTCCTCTGATATTCTCCTCAGGTATTCTCCTGCGGGGGCTCCGGGGAGCCCAGTATCGCAACCCTGAGAGCTGCAGCTCACAGTCCCCATTCTGTTTTAATAATAATAATAATGATAATGATGATGATGACATTTGTTAAGTGCTTACTATGTGCAAAGCACTGTTCTAAGCACTGGGAAGGATACTAGGTAATCAGGTTGTCCCATGTAGAGCTCACAGGCTTCATCCGCATTTTACAGATGAGGGAACTGAGGCCCAGAGAAGTTAAGTGACTTGCCCAAGTCACACAGCTGACAAGTGGCAGAAGCGGAATTAGAACCCACGACCTCTGACTCCCAAGCCCGGGCTCTTTCCACTGAGCCACGTTTCCATTTCCATTTGGTTAAAGATCACTTGAGAAGCAGCGTGGCCTAGTGGGTAGAGCAAGGGCTTGGGAGTCAGAAGGACCTGGGTTCTAATCCCAGCTCTGCCACTCATCTGCTGTGTGACCTTGGCCAAGTCGCTTCACTCCTCTGTGCCTCAGTTTCCTCCTCTGTAAAATGGGGATTGAGACTTTGAGCACCGTGTGGGACAGGGACTGTGTCCAGTCTGATTAGCTTGTATCTGCCCCAGCACTTAGAACAGTGCCTGCACATAGTAAGTGCATAATAAATACCATTAAAAAAAAAACCCCAAAATCAACAGACACGTGGTTGGTTGCATTTGCACTGTGGAGATGGCACAGAGGATTGGAGCAGAAATGGCTGTGCTTACGGCACATTCGCATGCCCAAAACATTCTCTCCCTGAGGTATAATACACTTCCATGACGGGCAAGGAAAAGTCAGCCCACATTCCTCCCCTTCCTGTTATTTACCACTGCCGAGGCATTCCTATGCAGACTCGATAGCCTTATTCAGGGAAGAAAATTGCGCAGGAAAATATTCATCTGTTCATTATCGATATGTGTCTTTTCCTTTTAGGGAATGGGACAGTAAATCCACTCCGTACGAAGACCGAAGCAGTTATGCAAGAGGACGCTCATGCTGTCCGGGGAGGTGGTGACCAGGAAGTAAAATTCAGAGTGGGGTACGAAGCTAAGAGTTTAGCATGTAAAGAGTCAGAGGAAAATGTCACCCAAAGTCACCCTGAGGATATCAAGAAGGCTGTGGAGCCTGGTAAGTTATTTATCCCTTTTGCACATCCCAAGGCGTAATTATAGCATCAGCCTATACTTCAACCTATCCCTAATTCTCACCTGAATCTTAACTCCATTCCTCTTGCTAACCCAAACTCTAGTTTTTACACTCAGTCAATCGATCAGTGGTATTTATTGAGAGCTTGCTATCTGCAGAGCACCGTCCAGCACTTAGAACGGTGCTTTGCCCATAGCGCTTAACAAAAACCATCATTATTAGTATTATTACTGAGCGCTTGGGAGACGACGATACGTTAGAGTAAGTAGACGCGGTCCCTGCTGACAAGCATGATGATGATGAGGATGATGATGTTGGTATTAGTTAAGCGCTTACTATGTGCAGAGCACTGTTCTAAGCGCTGGGGTAGATACAGGATAATCAGGTTGTCCCACATGGGGCTCACAGTCTTCATCCCCATTTTTCAGGTGAGGTAACTGAGGCACAGAGAAGTGAAGTGACTTGCCCACGGTCACACAGCTGACAGGTAGCAGAGCCAGAATTCAAACCCGTGACCTCTGATTCCCCAACCCGGGCTCTTTCCACTGAGCCACGCTGCTTCTCTAAGCATCCAGGCTAGAGGAGGAGATCTATGTTAACCTAAATTTAGTCTTAATTGTAACCATTGTCTTCACTCTAACTTAGGTCCTAATTCAGTATTCCACACCTAGCTCTGAATCAACTCTTCTTTTCAATAATTGTTTTTAGCAGAGCCAGTGGGTTGGATTTCTGCAGATTTCAGATGTCAGGTTTAAATGTCAGGGTTATGTCAGTCTGTAGGTTAAGAGGATAAAGAAAACGTCTCTGCTACATTGAGATATTGTACTCTCCCTAGCACTTAATATGGCGCTCTGCACACTGTAAACGTTCAATAAATACAATTAACTGACAGTAGTCATTGTGGGAAGGTGGAATACAGAAGAGCCACATTAAACCTATCTATGGAATTCACCCACAAATAAGGGTAATGGTGCATAATCTTCCAGGTTTCGGTATTTCTGAAGTCAATTTTCAAAACCATTTGGGAACCAACAGATATCAGGTATTCTTAAATTCGAATAATCAGAAAGAAGAGATGAGTCTGGTTGATACTTCCATATTTTCAAGAGTGTGAGTGTTTGCATGGGCCAAAGGAGTTGTGTATAGACTACTGCATATTAATTTATGAAACTTTTTATTTTACACAAATCATGTTTCTACATTTACACGCTCTCCAAAATATCAAAAAAATAGAGCCCAATTCAAGATATAATCGTATTAAGTAAATTTTCAGCCGTTAGCTTTAATTCTAGAAATATTCATAAAGAATCTTTGGCCTAGTAAGAAGTCAGTATCGAGACTAAGGAAATAGAAGGAATCTGATCTATTTCCAGTAATATAATCACTGACGTCCCTTTTCCACATAAGAGAAATGGTTCAGCAAGCACCGGTGTGTTGATATCGTCCCAAGGGTCCAAGTGAAATCGTTAAAACGAACATTTGTTTTTGCCAGTGACCGATCTCCAGAAGGAGCTGCCAGAGAAAGGAATGAAGAAAAAAAAAGCGAAAGGGACCCAGGCAATAGCTGATCATGCAGCGTCCACAAAACAAATTGGAAAAGAGAGGAGCAAGAAGACCAAAATGAAAACAAAAGTGAAAGGAACTGCAGAAGAAGAAGGTGGAAAAGGAGGAGGAGGAAGAAAGCAAAAAACAGGAGGAGAAGGAGGAGGAGGAGCAGGTAAGAAGAATGAACAGATGGAAGGTGACAGGTCCACTAAGAGTGTAAATTAGGTCTTTGAAGTCCAGGCTTTGCAGCATATGGGGATCTTGGCCAATGCAAATGAGAAAGGAGCCTGTCTGAGCGGGAAATAAATGGTGAAGAGAGGGGAGGCCGCAGCAGACACTAGGAGGACTGGGGCGGGCGGCGGGGCCGTATTTGGGGATGTGGAGGGGAGGAGAGTGCACAAGAGCCATGGAGGAATGGAGGAACAATGAAAAAATTCGCTCTTTTGGGGGCACGGAAAAGGGAGGGAAAGATTAAATTGGGGTAATGGGGGCAATGTGGGACAGACTGACAAGTTTGGAGGGGGCAAGGTTCATCCGATTGTCAGATGGAGTTGCTTTCAATCAATCAGTCAGTCAATCAGTCGTATTTATTGAGTGCTTATTGTGCGCAGGACGCTGCATAAAGTGCTTGGGAGACTCTCTTATAACAATATAACAGATGCATTCCTTGCCCACAACAAGCTTACAATCTATGAGGTGACAGTTGGATCTACTGAGAAGCAGCATGGCATAGTGGGTAGAGCCTGGGCCTGGGAGGCAGAAGTTCATGGGTTCTAATCCCCGCTCTGCCACTCCTCTGCTGTGTGACCTTGGGCAAGTCCCTTTACTTCTCTGGGCCTCAGTTACCTCATCTGTAAAATGGAGATTGAGATAGTTAGCCCCGCGTGGGACAGGGACTCTTTCCAATCCGATTTGCTCGTATCCACCCCAGTGCTCAGTACGGTGCCTGGCACATAGTAAGCATTTAACAGATACCGTAATTATAATAATAATCATTACTATTATTACTTTTGCACCCTTAAAACAAGAACCTAGGCGGATGGGTTTTGTGGCGAGAAGCTAGCAACCAATTCTATATGAAATCCCTTACAGGCTAAACGTTTCTAGTAACTGACACAAACTAGTGACTTAGAAGGATTTTTTGATGGTCTTTGTTAGGCTCTTACCATGTGCCCGACACTGTATTAAGCGCTGGGATAGATCCAAGCAAATCAGGTTGGCCACACTCCGTGTCCCACGTGGGGCTCACAGTCTTACTCCCCAATTAACTGAGGCACAGAGAAGTGAAATGACTCACCCAAGATCACACAGCAGACAAGACTGAGCTTACCCTTTTCCCTCTGCTCCCTCTGCTGCCTCTCTGCCCCCCACTTCACCTCCCCTCAGCTAAGCCCCTTTTCTCCCCTTTCTCTTTGCTCCCCCCCTTCCCCTCTCCTCAGCAATGTGCTCATTTGTATATATCTTTATTGCCCTATTTATTTTGTTAATGAGGTGTAAATCCCCTTGATTCTATTTATTGCTATTGTTTTTGTCTGTCTGTCTCCCCCGATTAGTGTTGGTATTTGTTAAGCGCTTACTATGTGCAGAGCACTGTTCTAAGCGCTGGGGTAGATACAGGGAAATGAGGCTGTCCCACGTGAGGCTCACAGTTAATCCCCATTTTCCAGATGAGGGAACTGAGGCCCAGAGAAGTGAAGTGACTTGCCCACGGTCACACAGCTGACAGGTGGCAGAGGTGGGGATTTGAACCCATGACCTCTGACTCCCAAGTCTGGGCTCTTTCCACCGAACCACGCTGCTTCAGTAGTATTTATTGAGCGCTTATTATGTGCAGAGCTTGGAATGGACAATTCGGCAACAGAACGAGACAATCCCTGCCCAATGACGGGCTCACAGTCTACATTAATATGAATAACTGTGCAATTTATGATATATAATTTAAAGATATATACCTAAGTGCTGTAGTGTCTGCTTACTGTTGTATCGCACTCTACTAAGCACATAATACAGTGCTGTGCACACAGTAAGCACTCAGTAAATACAATGGAATGAATGAAGGAGTCAGGGAGGGTGAATATTAAGTGTTCCACAGGTCTGAGAGTCCAAATAATAATATTTTCTAGGCACTTTCAATGTGCCAAGCATTGTACTAAACACCCGGGCAGACGCAAGATAATCAGCCTGGACAGTACCGTCCCACATCGGGCTCGCAGTTTGAGACAGAGAGCAGGTATTCAATTTCCATCTTACAGATGGGGAAACTGAGGCACAGAGAAGTTAAGTGACTTACCCAAGGACACAGTGCGGCCGGGTGAGGGAACTGGGTTTAGAACCCACATCCCCTGCCTCCCAGGCCCATACTCAAGACTGTAAGCCCGTGATTAGACTGTGAGCCCATCACTGGGCAGGGATTGTTTCTATCTGTTGCCCAATTGTATATTCCAAGCGTTTAGTACAGGGCTCTGCACATAGTAAGTGCTCAATAAATACTATTGCATGAATTCCACTAGCCATACTTCTTCTCATGGCCTGAATGTGCCTCCATTGGCTAAGCCAGGAAGAGGGATGCTCCTCGGGAGTGTACTTCTCTACCCATTATCTACAGAGAGCAAATCTTGGGTTTGTCTTGCCGGTGTACTTTCATAATTCTTTGTGGAATGCGTGACAGCCAGTGGACCTTCGGTAAATACCATTCCTGTTCATTCTTTCAGTCGTATTTATTGAGCGCTTACTATATGCAGACCACTGAGTTCAGTGCTTGGGAGAGAAGCAGCGTGACTCAGTGGAAAGAGCCCGGGCTTGGGAATCAGAGGTCGTGGGTTCTCATCCCGTCTCCACCGCTTGCCAGCTGAGTGACTTCGGGCAAGTCACTTCACTTCTCTGTGCCTTGGTTCCCTCATCTGTAAAATGGGGATTAAGACCATGACCTCCACGTGAGACAACCTGATCACCTTGTATCCCCCCCCCCCCCCGTGCTTAGAACAGTGCTTTGCACATAGTAAGCACTTAACAAATGCCATCATCATTATTATTATTACCCCAGTGCTTAGTACAGTGCCTGGCAGATAGTAAGTGCTTAACAAATGCCATTATTATTATTATTATTACCCCAAAGCTTAGTATAGTGCCTGGCAGATAGTAAGCGCTTAACAAATAGCATTTAAAACTGCAGTAAAATGTAAAGCATCAATGTGCACAGACGCCAGTTGTCTTTAATTCATTTTTTGCTTTCTCATTTGTTCACCATCTGCAACTGGCACCTCCATTGCTGAACCCCTTTTGATTACCAAGATTTTTACTAGATTATTACATCTTTCCTCTCCTACTTAGACTGTGAGCCCCATGTGGGACAGGAACCGTATCTGACCTGATTCTCTTATATCTACCCTGGGGTTTAAGTGCAGCGCTAACGAATGTGATTTATTATTATTATTTTGTGGAGTCTGTATCGTAGGACTTGTTGAGACTGAACATCCTACTCCAGAACAGCTCAGGGAGGCGGGATCTGGATGGTGGGATTAGAATGGTGCTTTCGGGGCCTGGCTGGCAGTCAGACAGTTGGTGCGATCAAACCTTTCAAATCTTCCCGGACATAAAAGACTGATGATATTGCGCTGGCCCTTTGAAAAAAATTATGGTATTTGTTAAACGCTTATTAGGTGCCAGGCACTGTTCTAAACTCTGGGGTAGATAGAAAGCAATCAGGATATAAAACGATAAATCAATCAGTCACATGGGGCTGGCAGTCTTCATTCCCATTTTATGGATGAGGTAACTGAGGACTGAGTAGTTAAGTGACTTGCCCAAAGTCACACAGCAGGCCACTGGTGGAGCCAGGATTAGAATCCAGATCCTTCTGACTCCTAAACCTCGATTCCATCCACTATAAATCCCATCAAAAATCCTAAATACTAAACATACCAAAAAAGCATAAATTCCTAAATTCTAAATTTGCAATCTCATTTTGTAAAGTCATCATCGTCATCATGCTCATTAATGGTGCTTACCGTGTGCGGAGCAATGTGAGCTTACATTACCATGAGCAAAGTAAGTGCTTGTGAGAATACAACAGAACCAGCAGACGCATTCCCTGCCTACAGCGAGCTTACAGTCTAGAGAGGGAGACAAATGCTAACATAAGTAAATAATTTAAAGATTTGTACCTAAGTGCCGTGGGGTTGCGGGTGAGGTTTTACTGAATTCTTCACCCAGCAGATAATAAGTGTAAAGAATTTGTGACCAGAAAATTATAGGCAGGCAGAAAAGAGTAATTTCGATTTCATTCAGATATTAATTGGTAGGTTTCCTTCAGCTTCGATAGCCTCTGCCAATAAACCCTATATTGACTCGCTTGGATAGTATTTTACATTTTATTGATATTTTACGTCTTTTTTCAGGATCAAAAGCCTGTTCTGAATTTCTGAATGAATTATCAGAGATCATTTTAAATGAAATACCAAAAGCTGAGTAAGTATGGTTGGAATAAAGGAAGCGAATGATCGTAAAATCAAAAGTCTCTTATTTTGGTTTTGACTTTCTGTGCAAAAAGATGTTTGGTGAGCAACATCCCTAAGCAGGTGGGAGCTTCTCTAGGAAACTTGTTACAGTTCTACTTCCCAAGAACGACTGTCTGCCTTCCTTCAAAAATATCTTCAGCTGGGACTGTAAAAAAGCCACGACATAAGTGTCGAGGCAACTATTTAGGTCATTCGAGTAAAAACAAAAAAAACAAGAAAAAATCAAACTATTTTTAGAAGTTTTTTTTGACTGTTGTCCAGATTGACTGTCTTCATCAATAGGATTGACGAGATACTTGTTGAAGTATCAAGTCCAGTTCACTACAACCACGTAAGCTCTGCCTGTGAATCGTAAAATCTAAATCTGCAGATGATGAAATGATCTTATGGTTATTTTAAAAGAACATGAATCATACAGTGATCTACTTTATTGCCCTTGCGATCATTGGGATGATATTAGCTGCACTTGTTTGTGATCTTAATTCCAGATATTCCAGTTTGCTCGCTGACTTTGTAGAATCTGAATATTTTCTGTTCGATGGAGATTCTCTACTCCTCTCCTGCATATGTGAAAAATCACTGGTGCTAGGACAGAACCTTCACTTCTTCTATTTAGTCGAACGCTATTTGACGGACTTAATAAACAAAGGAGCCCAATTTGTCATTATTTTCTTCCAGGTAACAACTACAGACTTTTATGGTGGGATTTTGAAATGATGTTTATGTAATGTATGTATTTATGTCGGTTATGTAATGTACTAGATTACAGAAAGGATCAATAGTGAAACATGCAATAAATAAAAATGATAAGAAAAGATACCTCGGACTGGGAAAAAGCTAGTTTGTTGGTTTTGGTTTTCTCAGAGCTCTTTGTCTCTAAACTTTTAGACTACATCTCTGGGGACCACAGAAGCACAAGGTTCACATTTGTTTTTAATGATCTGATAATTCAATAATAAATCTGAAAAATTCACATTACTTTTAGATCTGAATTCTTTGGGATATTTGCTAATGTACTTCATTAGTCTATTAATGTACTAATGTATTTTAGATTTTCCCAAGAAGAAAACTGAACCTAAAGGGAATAGAAATAGAAAAATCTGATCAAAAATATGCCTGTCCCAAGAACTCAAACATTACTTCTTTGGGGAAGATACTAAAGTGAACAGTATTCCTATCGCTTACACCATTTCCCCTCATCTGGGATTCTCTTCCTACTTCACTTTGCAAATCTGCAATTCTCCCTCCTTCAAATCCTTACCAAAAATCCACATCCAAAAACAAACCATCTGCTGCCCCATCAGTTTATCAATCAGTAATAACATTAAGACTAGACTGTAAGCTTGCTGTGGGCAGAGAATGTGTCTGTTATATTGCGATATTGTACTCTCCCAAGCGTTTAGTACAGTGCTCTGCACACAATAAGTGCTCAATAAATACGATCGACTGATTGATTGAAGTGCTTACAATGGGTGAAACATCGTACTGAGCCCTGGGAAAAACACACTTCTGTTGGTTCACATAGGCTCAAAGGAGACTGGCAGTTTAAAATGGAGCAGGGTTGATGTAGGGAGAGCAAGAGGGAAAAATGGAAAAGAAACAAATCAATACTAGGGGATAATCCTCCGCGATTCACTGTTCAAGCCTGGGTCACCTTAATCTAAAATGTGTCAGCCTTGCCCTCCTGGAAAATATGATTGGAATAGCTTCTGCCTGCCTCATGGTTGGCACTCCCTGAGGGAGGAGGGAGGCTGCATTTTTGAATTTATTGATACCCACCTCAGCCCCAATGTTTAGATGTCCCCTAAACATATTTGTTTCAACAATGATGTAAAATACTTTCACGTTTTTATCTTCCTTTAGAGTGTAAGCTCCTTGTGGACAGGAATGTGCCACTTCATTATTCTGACTTTTCCTAGCTGCTAGTGCAGTACAGTACATCAAGTGAGCACCACAATTTATTTTAATATCTGTCTCCCTCTCTAGACGGTAACCTCTTTTTGGTCAGGGACTGTGTCTACCAACTCTGCTTTATTGTACTGTCCCAAGTACAGTAAGCACTTAATATGTACCATTGACTGATTAAATGACAAATGAAATGAATAAATGTGCTATTTCTTAAACACTTACTATGTGCTGAACACTTTGCTCAATTGTGGGGTAGAGACAGTATAATCGGATCAGACTTGGTTCCGGTCCCCCATGGTGCTCACAGATGGAAGGTGTGGGAGAACAGTTTACAGATGAAGAAATTAAGGCACAGAGAAATGAAGTGTCTCTGAAGTCACAGAGCCAGCAAAGATGGAGATGGGATGCTAATCCTCATCTCCTAACTCCTAGGCCCATGTTCTTTCTGTCAGTTAACACTGCTTCTCGTGGCTTCACGATGACTGGTTTTGACACCAGTGGGCATTCAGTAAATAATAATAACTATCATGGTATTCGTTAGGCACTTTTATGTGCCAAGTGCTACACTAAACAAGGTTCAAGATAATCAGGTCCCACATGAAGCTCACATTCTAAGTAGGAGGGAGAACAGTAATTGAATCTCCATTTTACAGATGAGGTAATTTAGGCCCAGAGAAGTTAAGTGACTTGCCCAAGGTCACAGAGCAGACAAGTGGCGGACCGGGGATTAGAACCCAAGTCCTCATTCTCCAAGCTTGTGCTCTTTCCACTAGGTCACTCTAGAATAGTTGGAAGAAATACGATTCCAACTATTATCCTTTGTCTCCATGGGGTTCCTGTCATTAGATTATAAAATTCTTCAGGGGAAGGAATCTGTCTTTTGCTTCTCTTGTCTTTTCCCAAGCACATAATAAAATGTGTCATTTTTAGTAGGTATTCAATACCATTACTCCTAGTGCTAAATGATAATAATCAGTCAAGAATTAATATCCCCACTGAAAAATGTGATGTTGTTTTTTGCAGGATACTGAAAAAGTATATTTCAAGTTTCCTCAGCTGCTTCTTCTAAGAACAACTTTAATTCTGCACCTGAAGCACAATACCGCCATTGACGTCCGGACGGAGTTTTCCAGCTGTTTATCCCCGGAGTGGAAATATTTCTTGGAAGAAAAATACCCGTATTTTTTAATAATTGCAGATAACGGCCTAAATGACCTACAGACAAACCTCTTAAACATCTCTATCATTCAGGCCTGGTCAATGAAAGTCAATGTTGTTCTTATCTCAGATCAAGCATCGGACACAATCCGAGTTTATGGACACATTCTTCAGAGTATGCACAAACACCACATTTTTTTCGCAAAGGTAAACTGAAATATTTTTCTCATCCGTATGTCACTTTCTCTTCAAAATTCTCAAAATGCTTTACCCAAATGAATTTAATAATGATTAAACTTTTTCCTTTGCAAAGTATTATAGTTAATGTGGGCGGGGTATGAAACCAATCAATCCTATTTATTGAGCACTCTCTCTGCGCAGAGCACTGTACGGTGCTCGGGAGAGTACAATATAAGCGTTGGTAGACGTGTTCCCTGTCCACGGGCAGCTTACAGTCTAGAGGGGAAGACATTAAATGACTTATGGATATGTATGTGAGTGTTGCGGGCTGAAAGTGGGGTGAATAAAGCGTACGGATCCAAGAATAAGAATGACATAGAAGACAGCGGGAATGAGGAAAATGAGGGCTTAACTGGGGAAGGCCTCTTGGAGAGATGTGATTTTAGTAAGGCTTTGAAGGTGGGGATGGTCAGTCAGCCATTCTATTTATCAAGTGCTTACTGTGTACTAAACGCTTGGGAGAGTACGATGCAGCAATGTAACAGACACACCCCTCTCCTCAATGAATTTACAGACTAGGGGGGAGACAGACATTAATATAAATAAATCAAATTACAGCTATGTACGTGATTGTTGTAGAGCTGGGAGCGGGGATGAATAAAGGGAGCAAGACAAGGTGGTGCAGAAGGGAGTGGGAGAGGAGGGTTTAGTCAGGGAAGGCCTCTCGGAGGAGGTTGGAGGGAGAGTCATTGTCCGTTGGATGTGAAGAGGGAGGGCGTTCCAGGCCAGAGGCAGGATGTGGGTGAGAGGTTGATGGCGAGATAGAGGATCGCAAGGTACGGTGAGAAGTTGAGCATTAGAGGAGCGAAGTGTGAAGCCTAGGTTGTAGTAGTGGACTAGCGAGGTGAGATAGGAGGCGGCCAGGTGTTTGACTGCTGGTCTGTCAAATGTAAATGTTCCAGGCCAGAGTCAGGATGTGGCCCAGGGGTCGGTGGTGAGGAAGACGAGATGTAGGTACGATGAGTAGGTCGTTCAGTCAGTAGATTGGTGTTAGAGGAGTAAAGTGAACATGATGGCTTGTAGTAGAGCTCAGAGTAGAAGAGAAGCAACATGGCTTAGTGGAAAGAGCATGGGCTGGGAAGTCAGAGGACGTGGTTTCTAATGCCGGCTCCGCCGCTTGTCTGCTCTGTGACCTTGGGCAAACCACTTCACTTCTGTATGCCTCAGTAACCTCATCTGGAAAATGGAGATCAAGACTGTGAGCCCCACGTGGGACAACTTTCATTCATTCAATAGTATTTATTGAGCGCTTACTATGTGCAGAGCACTGTACTAAGCGCTTGGGATGAACAAGTCGGCAACAGATAGAGACAGTCCCTGCCGTTTGACGGGCTTACAGTCTAATCGGGGGAGACGGACAGACAAGAACAATGGCACTAAACAGCGTCAAGGGGAAGAACATCTCATAAAAACAATGGCAACTAAATAGAATCAAGGCGATGTACAATTCATTAACAAAATAAATAGGGTAACGAAAATATATACATTTGAGCGGACGGGTACAGTGCTGTGGGGATGGGAAGGGAGAGGTGGAGGAGCAGAGGGAAAAGGGGAAAATGAGGCTTTAGCTGCGGAGAGGTAAGGGGGGATGGCAGAGGGAGTAGAGGGGGAAGAGGAGCTCAGTCTGGGAACGCCTCTTGGAGGAGGTGATTTTTAAGTAAGGTTTTGAAGATGGAAAGAGAATCAGTTTGGCGGAGGTGAGGAGGGAGGGCGTTCCAGGACCGCGGGAGGACGTGACCCAGGGGTCGACGGCGGGATAGGCGAGACCGAGGGACGGCGAGGAGGTGGGCGGCAGAGGAGCGGAGCGTGCGGGGTGGGCGGTAGAAAGAGAGAAGGGAGGAGAGGTAGGAAGGGGCAAGGTGATGGAGAGCCTTGAAGCCTAGAGTGAGGAGTTTTTGTTTGGAGCGGAGGTCGATAGGCAACCACTGGAGTTGTTTAAGAAGGGGAGTGACATGCCCAGATCGTTTCTGCAGGAAGATGAGCCGGGCAGCGGAGTGAAGAATAGACCGGAGCGGGGCGAGAGAGGAGGAAGGGAGGTCAGAGAGAAGGCTGACACAGTAGTCTAGCCGGGATATGACGAGAGCCCGTAATAGTAAGGTAGCCGTTTGGGTGGAGAGGAAAGGGCGGATCTTGGCGATATTGTAGAGGTGAAACCGGCAGGTCTTGGTAACGGATAGGATGTGTGGGGTGAACGAGAGGGACGAGTCAAGGATGACACCGAGATTGCGGGCCTGCGGGACGGGAAGGATGGTCGTGCCATCCACGGTGATGGAGAAGTCTGGGAGCGGACCGGGCTTGGGAGGGAAGATGAGGAGCTCAGTCTTGCTCATGTTGAGTTTTAGGTGGCGGGCCGACATCCAGGTGGAGACGTCCCGGAGGCAGGAGGAGATGCGAGCCTGAAGGGAGGGGGAGAGGACAGGGGCGGAGATGTAGATCTGCGTGTCATCTGCGTAGAGATGGTAGTCAAAGCCGTGAGAGCGGATGAGTTCACCGAGGGAGTGAGTGTAAATGGAGGAGTTATCTTGTATCTACCCCAGCACTTAGAACGGTGCTCGGTACTTAGGAAGAGCCAAACAAATACCATAGTTATTATTAGCAGTAATAGTAGGAAATCAGGGAAGTAAGGTATGAGGGGGCGATTTTACAGTGAACCAAATTGAAGACAGAAAAAATGCCATCTAGTAGTTTATCCTTATATTTGACTAATGGGCCCTTTTCTCTTTTCATTTTCTCTTATTCCCAAATGAAACCTTTGACTTGATAATAATAGTCCATATTATTTGCCCTTTTTTATAGAACAGAGCAAAGATGAAAGAAGTTTATCAGTCACTGATGAATGAAATGGAAGATTGCAGTGATGCTGAATTAGTCCATCTCTTTGGAGGACTGAGAAGGAAGACTATAGAGCAAGAGGTACTGAAGCCGTTGTCTCGGGGGGCTGCCTTCAAATGCTATTTTTCTCTTTCCGTCGTAGAACTAAACTCTGCACTTTCAAGTTTCTTTTAAGAAATACGATTTGCCCTTGGTAATCTCAGAGGGTAAAGCAATCCTCCCTCCCAAGCAAAGTGGAGAACTACCTCTCCCACCTCCTCCTCAAACTCTCTACCGGACCTGGTGGGGAGCGGGGTCGGGTGAGAAGGAGGCATTCGAGCAGCATTGCCTGGTGGACAGAGCATGGGCCCAGGAGTCGGAAGGACCTCGTTCGAATCCTGGTTTTGCCACTTGTCTGCTGTTCGATCCTGGGCGAGTCACTTAACTTCTCTGTGCCTCATCTGTAAAATGGGGATTATGACTGTGACCCTCATGTCAGGCAGGAACTATGTCCTACCTGATTATCTTGTCTACCCAGAGATCAGTATATAGTGCCTGGCACTCAGTAAGTGCTTAACAAATAGCTAAAAAAAATTAAAAATTCCATGCAGAAGGCAGCAGGCTGGATAATAATAATTATTGTGGTATGGGCCAGGTACTGTACTAAGCGCCGGAGTAGATATGAGCAACTTGGGTTGGATGCAGTCCTTGTCCCATGTGGGGTTCACAGTCTTAATCCCCATTTTCCAGATGAGGGAACTGAGGCCCAGAGAAGTCAAATGACTTGCTCAAGGTCACACAGAAGAGAAGTGGCGGAGCTAGGAGCCAGGTCCTTCTGACTCCTAGGCCCGTGCTCTGTCCACCAGGCACACTGCTTCTCTAATCTAACAGCTCATATCTGTTCTGGTCCAGGCATGGGAAATAGCAGAACGGTTCCAGTGTCTTTGGCCTGAAGGAATCGACGTTCGACGTAACCTCTGTATCACTTCATGTTCGTTGGCTTTGAGAATGTACCACAGCTACCGCTTAGGGAAGACAGAGATGGTAACTACCAGGCGTCAGGTGGTGTTTGATTTAGCTTTCCTGTTTCTTTCCTTTCTACCTCTCAAATACTACCCCGTTTTGATCGTATACTTTTCCCATCTTTGCATCGACTGCTACGATGACTTCAGCGCTCCTGTTGCTGTCATTTTTCTTTTGTGCCTCACGAGGAGTATAGTTGAACAAAGGACAGTAGAATGCGCCTGTTTATTGTTGGGTTGTACTCTCCGAAGAGCTCAGTCCAGTGCACTGCACACAGTAAGTGCTCGATAAATACGACTGAATGAATGTGTTATTCAGAACTGTTCCAGGACAGGGTATTTTGGGGTACGTTGCCAAGGCCATGAGGGTGTTAGTTACGGAGGTTTTGAGTTGGTGGGAAGGTTAATGGTCCTATTCCCCCTGCCTGGCCCCCCATATTTCTTCCCTCCAGCCAGGTTTACCCTGCTCCAAATAGTTGGTACTTGAAGGTATGGGCTTGACTCAAAGAGGGCTTGGGTGCGTATTGTAGTGCATCGTATTGTATTACCCCTCTTCAGGTAGAGGAGTTCATATATGTGGCACTGCTGCAGTCCATTCATGATTCTTCCTATGATCGACCTCCTCCTCCTCCTCCTCCTTTCTGCACTAAGGTGATATAGGGAAGGGGCGGGATGAGAGGTAAGGGTAAGAATGGGGATGGGAAGTTCAGTGGTGGAGGCTAACATTAATATAAAGAATTTATAATGTATAATTTCAAAATCGGCACCTAAGCGCTGTGGGGTTGAGGGTAAGGCAGATATTAAATGCCCAAACATTGTGTAGAAAACGCAGAAGGAGGAGGGAGCCGGGGAAAAGAGGGCTCACTAGGGGAAGGCCTCCTGGAGGAGGTGTGATCTCAGGAATGCCTTGAAGGTGAGGAGAGTGGAGGTCTGGCTCCAGTGGGCGGGCAGGGAGTTCCAGGCTAAGGGGAGGATGAGCGAAAGGGGTTGGCAGTGAGAGAGATGAGATCGGGGCACAGTCGGCAAGCCGGCGCTAAAGGAGTGGAGTGTGCCGGTAAGGTACTTTGAACGTCGAGCGCTTGTGCCAAGCACGGTTCTAAGCGCCGGATCAGTGGGGAGGCAGTTTGGATGGAGGGGAGAGGGCGGATTTTAGTGAGGTTGTGAAGCTTTCCACTATCAGCAAGGAAGTAGATGCAGTAGTCAGTGATGGGAAGGATCAGTGCTTGGATGATGACGATGCTGGTATTTGTTAAGCACAACTATGTGCCAAGCACGGTTCTAAGCGCCGGATCAGTGGGGAGGCAGTTTGGATGGAGGGGAGAGGGCGGATTTTAATGAGGTTGTGAAGCTTTTCAGTGAGTTTGACTCCCAGAGGCAGGGGCCAAAAAATAGGCTCGTTCAAGCGCTTAGTACAGTGCTTTGCACATAGGAAGTGCTCAATAAATACTATTGAATGAATGAATGAAGAACGAATCGAGGGATGTGGGCGGAGTTTCTACCTTTTACCTTTATCGCAGCCTTCCAAACCCTTCGAACGGTGCTCCGCGTACAGTTGGCGCTCAGTAAATACTCTCGACCGATGACTTCTTTTTCCATTCTAAAGCGCTTGGGTTGAGGTGTTTTTTCGTCAACCGGGGGCTGCCTCAAATGCGGAGCATTGTGGAACGTGGATAAGGGTGTCTTTTGTTTCTGGCCGTGCAGGAGGAGTCCGAAGAGTTAACCTTGGAGGAAGTAGCCGACCTGTGCAGGATGCACTGCCTCAGTGTGGCTTGTCTCCTTCATCTGCCTCTCGTGCAAAGGGCCCAGATGCGTGTCGTCACTTCTAGATGGACTGAGCCAATAGACTCCTTTTTGAACACGGTAAATGCGGGATCGGGTCCTAGCGATTCATCCGCTGCTGGAAACGCATCCGAGGGAGGGCCTCCTCGACTCTGTGATCGCAGGGTAGCCTTGAGGGGTCGTGGCCTTAGACGGCCTTACACTGGACGCCCAAGACCCAGAGACCGTGTCCAACCTGATTCTCTTCATCTACCCCAGAGCTTAGTACAGTGGTTGGCACATAGTACACGCTTAATAGTAATAATGATAATAATAATCGTGGGGCTTTTGTAGCGCTTACTATGTGCCAGGCACTGTACTAAGAACTGGGGTAGATACAAGATCATCAGATCTGACCACAGTCCCTGTCCCACATGACGCTCAGAGTCGAAGGGGAAGGGAGAACAGGTATTTAATCCTCATTTTACAGGTGAGAAAACCGAGGCACAGAGAAGGTCACACGCAGCAGGCAAGTGGCAGAGCTAGGATTAGAACCCAGGTCCTCTAACTCTTAGGCCCGTGCTCTTTCCACTAAGCCACGCTGCTTCTCACTAGACCTCTAGGAGGAGGTGAGCGCTCAGTAGGATCTCTGTGACACACACACACACACAGGCTGTGTGACTATGGGCAAGTCACTTAACTTCTCTGTGCCTCAGTTCCCTCATCTGTAAAATGGGGATTAAGACTGTGAGCCCCACGTGGGACAACCTGATTCCCCTATGTCTACCCCAGCGCTTAGAACAGTGTTCGGCACATAGTAAGCGCTTAACAAATACCAACATTATTATTATTATTATTAGACCGTGCTCCTCCTCCACCCAAAGCAGTCTACTCCCGGCAGGCCGGGAAGAGCACAAATAGCCAAGGGCACCTATGCGACGTGCCCCTTTGAGGAGGGGTGGGAAGGGACATGCAGAAGGTGTGCGTCTGAAAGCGGCGTGGCCTAGTGGCAAGAACCCGGGCCTGGGAGTCAGAGGATGTGAGTTCTAATTCCGACCCCGTCACTTCTCTGCTGTGAGACCTCGGGCAAGTCATGTCACTTCTCTGTGCTGCAGTTACCTCGTTGGTAAAATGGGGATTAAGGGTGTGAGCCCCAGATGGAACCGGGACCGTGTCCATCCCGATCAGCTTGTACCTATCCCAGCATGTAGAACGGTGCTTGGCACATAGTAAGTGCTTAACAAATACCATAATAATAATAATTATTATTATCTGAGAGTTTACTGTACCGATGGCTCCCACATGAGCCACAGAGTGGAAAAGAGCTCCTCTGTCCACTACTCTTGTATTCTCCATTTAAAGCAGAGAGACCCCTGACCCACAAGGGAGAGAAGAAATCCCAGCATGAATGACAGCTTCCAGCAATGCCACCCCCTCCCAGTTATGCAGTATCGGGCTGAGGATGCAGACAAACTGAATCTCAAGGAAGTGGCGTGGCTTAGCGGAAAGAGCGGGGGCTTGGGAGTTGGAGAACGTGGGTTCTAATCCCGGCTCCACCCCTCTTCTGCTCTGTGACCATGGGCAAGCCGCTCAACTTCTCTGTGCCTCAGTGACCTCCTCTGTAAAATGGCAATTAAAACCGTAAGCCTCTCGTGGGACGACCTGATTGCCGTTTATCTACCCCAGCGCTTAGATCAGTGGTCAGCACATTGTAAGCGTTTAACAGAAACCATAATTATTCGCAGTAGTATTATTATTAATGGCCCCTTTGACGGCGGAATCACCATCCGTCAATCGATCAGTCACTCGATCGTATTTGTTGAACAGTTACTGTGGGCGGAGCACTGTACTTAATAATGTTGGTATTTGTTAAGCGCTTACTATGTGCAGAGCACTGCTCTAAGCGCTGGGGGAGATACAGGGTCATCAAGTGTCCCATGTGAGGCTCACAGTCTTAATCCCCATTTTGCAGATGAGGTAACGGAGGCACAGAGAAGTCACGTGACTTGCCCACAGCCACACAGCTGACAAGTGGCAGAGGTGGGATGCGAACCCAGGACCTCTGACTCCCAAGCCTGGGCTCTTTCCACTGAGCGCAAAAGGGTCGTAGACACGTTTCCCTGCTGAGCGAGTTCACTGCCTCCCCCGTTCCCCCACCCAATGTGATTCATTTTAGACACTTTAGGTGTGACTCATGCAAGGACACATGAGGGGAGATCCTTTCGGCCTTACATCCTCTCTACCTGAGCATTTGCGAGTCCGCTCTTTATATTAATGTCTATCCCCGCCTCTAGACTGTAAGCCCATTGAGGATGGGGACCGTGTCTCTTATAGCGTCGTACCGTACTCTCCCAAGCGCTTTGTACGCCGCTCTGCACCCAGTCAGCGCTCAAAGATACGATCGGCTGACTGACCGACAGCCTTCCCGCGTGCTACGGGGGGAGGATCAAGTGTAACGTGAATCTGCATCTTTTCATTTCAGAAACACTGGTGTGAATTTTTCGCTTTAAAAACGATGACATTTTTGAACTTTTCCACTTTAAGAACGGATGGAAAGTACCTTCCCGACTTAAGTGATCATCTTCTTTTGAAGAGTATTGCCTATTACTTTGAAGTCGAAAATAGCCAAGGTATTTCCCGAATGCTTCGAGTGTATCTTTTTTTCCAATGAAAAGCAGTGTCCGGTTGAGGATGAGTGTAAATGTATTTGTTCGACCGAGGGGTGGAAGTCAAAACGAGAGTCTTTCCAGTTCGTTCGGGGCGTCCCACCTGCCAACGCCAGAGACGCGGGCTAAAGTGATGATGTCACAGGTTGGGCCGGAGTAATTCAAGTGGGAAAATAAAAATGGGAGAAGAGACAGTGGGGCCGCCCGTTCCTGGCTTCCCGCCTGTCCGACCAGGGACAGATGTCCCGGGAAGCGGCGGCTCCCGTCGCTTTCCCCCCTCCTCACTGTACCCAGAGTGGCTCTATCACCTTGCTCCCTCCTACCTCACCTCGCTTCTCTCCTCCTACAACCCAGCCCGTGCACTTCACTACCCTGGTGCTGACCTTCTCACTCTGTCTCCATCTCGCCCGTCTCGCCGCCGACCCCCGGCCCACATCCCGCCTCTGGCCTGGAACGCCCTCCCTCCTCAGATCCGACAATTATTCTCCCCGACTTCAAAGCTTCACTGAAGACACATCTCCAAGAGGCCTTTCCAGCCTAAGTCCCACTTTTCCTCATCTCCCACTCCCTTCTGCATCGCCCCGACTTGCTCCTTTTTCTCTTCCACCACCTCCCAGCCCCACAGCACTGATGCGTTTATCTTTAATTTTATTTAACTGTATTGATGTCTGTCTCCTCCCCTCTAGACCGTGAGCTTATTTTTGGCAGGTAATGTCACCATTTATTGTTGTATTGTACAAGAGCTCTTGTCCCAAGAGCTTAATACAGTGTTCTGTACGTAGTAAGTACTTAATAAATCCAATCGAATGGATGAATGTAGCCTGCTGAGTCCACCGTCCGCAGTTCAGAGTTGGACTTTAGGGTCAGTCCTTCTTCCTCAGTTGAGTTCTCTTTCCTTTTCCTCCTGATTATTATTATTATTATGAGCATTATTATTTTTAGCATTATTTATTACTGTACTTATTGAACACTTCACTATGTGCCAAGCGTTGTTCTAAGTGCTGGGGTGGATACAAGTTAATCAGGTTGGACCCAGTCCCTGTCCCACACGGGGCTCACACTCTTCTGCCCATTTTTTACAGATGAGGCAGCCGATCTACAGAGAATTGAAATGACTTGTCCAAGGTCACAGAGCATTCATTCATTCATTCATTCAATAGTATTTATCGAGCGTTTACTATGTGCAGAGCACTGTACTAAGGGCTTGGAATGTACAAATCGGTAACAGATAGAGCAGACACGTGGCAGAGCGGGGATGGGAGCCCATGACCTTCTGACTCCCTGGCCTGTGCTCTCTCCACTAGACTGTGGTATTTGTTGAGCGCTTACTATGTGCAAAGCACTGTTCTAAGCACTGGGGGATACAAGGTGATCAGATGGTCCCACGTGGGGCTCACAGTTAATCCCCATTTGACAGGTGAGGTACCTGAAGCACAGAGAAGTTACGTGACTTGCCCAAGGTCACACAGCCGACAAGTGGCAGAGCCAGGATTCGAACCCATGACCTCTGACTCCCAAGCCCGGGCTCTTTCCACTGAGCCACGCTGCTCTGTTCCTCAGTTACCTCCTCTGGAAAATGGGAATTAAGATTGTGCGCCCCACGCGGGACAACCTCATTACCTCGTATCTACTCCGGTGCTTAGAACAGAGCTTGGAAACATAGTGCTTGACGAATACCGTACATCAGTTCCAACTCATTTTTCTAATGTCCTAATGGCTTCCCATTCATTTTCACAAATTGTTTGACTTCAGATTGAGGGGAAAGATGTCCAGGTGGAGCTCCCACTTGGGTACCCTTCTTTGTTTCCCTTCTATCCCATTCCAAGTCTCTGTCTTTTCTAGGCTATCCAGCCCCACTTCCCAGCTACCCCTCAATCAGTTCCCTGTGGCAAACCATGAGACGTCTAGGAACCTTTTGGGGTCCTGCAGAGTAACTGGGAAATCCCGAGTGTATTTGAATGGTCCTCAATTATACAGATAATTGATACGCTAGGTTCAGCCATGGTTGATTATGGTCACCATAAAGAAAGGTTCACTGATGACTCATATCATTTATTTTCCAGGTGAAAAACCTGTTTACAGTGAACCGGTGTACAATAGCATTTTGTCTGGACTTTTTAAATCAAATTATTGTTACCTAATTTATTAAAGTCAAAATTAATTCAGGGGCCAAAACAGTAGACTGTAAGCCCGCCTTTGGGCAGGGATTGTCTCTCTCCGTTGCCGAATTGAATATTCCAAGCGCTTAGTACAGTGCTCTGCACATAGTAAGCGCTCAATAAATACTATTGAATGAATAATATATAATAAAGGAAATGTAAATTGTAGGGAGCAAGAAAGAAATCTTTATGAAGCTAGAGAAGTTCATGTAGTTATTCATAAGGGAGCCATCAAGAGAATTAGACAAATAATTTCACACTTTTACTTGATGTTTAGGTGTTCAGTCTCTATATCACCTTTCCTAGGCCTGCAATTAGAGCTCGGAAAAGCAATTCAGAAGGATTATGAGTGTCTGTGGGATTCGATATCAGTGTTAGTTGACCAGATTGATGTTGAAAGAACATTTCCTCTTCGAACAACGACAAAATGTTTTCTTCAAAAGTCAAAAACTCCAATAAAAGGTAATAGGCCCCATAATTTGACCGTGGTTCTGTTGTAAGCTCCTTGCTGTCCTTGAATGTGTGTTTTCCTTCTATGGTTCTTTTGTAAATACTTTCCCATCTTTAGGTCCTCAGTAAGTAAGCACTTAGTACAGTGCTCTGCACACAGTAAGCCCTTACTAAATACGATTGAATGAAATTCCACTGATTGATTCATCCATTTTAAATGACCTTAGGAGCCCAAGAGTACTGCTTCAACTTACATAAGCCAAAAGGTATGTGCATCGCACATAGTAAGCGCTTAACAAATGCCATGATGATGATTATTATTAGCTACTTTCCCTTACCTGGATAAGTTGCTTTGCCAGAAGGTTTGGCTACGAGGTACAACGCAGAAGTCGTGCTTGTAAACATCAGCAGTAACTACAACGAGCTCCGTTCTCCCTCACGTGCCTTACTTCACTCCACCCTGTATTCTCTCCTATATTTTTCATCCTCCGTAAGTAGAGATTGTGCCTTTGGAGCCGTGCTCCCAGCTGTGCCCCATCAGCCAACTTGTCTGCTCTGTGACCTTGGGCAAGTACTGCACTTCTCGGAGCCTTGGTTACCTCATCTGTAAAACGGGGGTTGAGACGGTGAGCCCCACATGGGACAGGGCCTGTGTCCATCCCGATTACCTCGTATCTACCCCAGTGCTTGGCACATAGTACGTGCTTAACAAATACCATCATTATTTTAAGGTCTTAGCAGCGCACACAAATCTCTACTCTCTGGCCGAGGCGGCTGGAGAGTTAACTCTGGAGAATGGAGCAAATTTTCCATCTCCTGTTACTCTGTCATTGATTTGGGCCCGAGTCACTTTTTCACATTGGCTGTAGGCAAGTCCCTCCTGCAACCTGTTGTATGTGTAAGGGTACATAGGTGTGACGTTCTCCTGCTTCTGATGTGTGCCACTGTGGGATCTTGTACGATGCTAGCGAGTCGAGCTGTAGAACTACGAGCCTGAAACACCGTCTATTTGAAAAGAGGGATTTTCTGAAAAACACACGGTCACCCTTGCTCTAGGATTTGCATCTTTTATGCAATCTTAGATTGCATCGATTAGACTGTGAGCCTGTCACTGGGCAGGGATTGTCTCTATCTGTTGCCGAATTGTACATTCCAAGTGCTCAGTACATGCTCTGCGTATAGTAAGCGCTCAATGAATACTATTGAATGAATGAATCTCCTCCCTCAGCCCCATAATCAGTCAATCAGCCATATTTATTGAGTGCTTACTGCTTTAGGTATGTATATGTGCAGCATGGCTCAGTGGAAAGAACCCGGGCTTGGGAGTCAGAGGTCATGGGTTCGAATCCCGGCTCCGCCACTTGTCAGTTGTGTGACTGTGGGCAAGTCACTTAACTTCTCTGTGGCTGTTACCTCATCTGTAAAATGGGGATTAAAACTGTGAGCCCCACGTGGGACAACCTGATCACCCTGTATCTACCCCAGTGCTTAGAACAGTGCTCTGCACATAGTAAGCGCTTGACAAATACCAACATTAATTAATTAATTAATCTAACTTATTTATGTATATTGTCTATCTCCCCCACTAGACTGTAAGCTCACTGTGGGCAGGGAATGTGTCTGTTGTTGTTGTGCTCGCCCAAACATTTAGTACAGTGTTCCTTATCTGGTAAGGGCTCAATAAATACAATTGAATAATTATATATAGTTGCTGATAATCTGTTTCCTTTCTGGTTTTTTTTTTTTTTAGAACCATCTGATGAAAAGATGCCCAACCTGGGTTTTATTCCAGTGACATCTTCCGTGCTAGACGCATTCGCTGGAGACATTCTGAAAGGTCTTTCTTTCTTAAGCAGGTATGGACTGATGTACATTTATTCTCTGTGAATGTCTGTGATATAAAGAGCGTGTTTATGTGAGTGTGTTGGTGATGGCGAGTGAGATGTTCCCGATGACTTCCGTAATACTGATGAAGCCGATGGGTCGATGGGCCGATGAAGAAGACCACGATATTTCTCTCCCTTCTGATAGTGGTATTTATGCACTTACTATATGCCAAGCAGTGAGGCAGGTACAAGATAATCAGGTTGGACACAGTCTTTGACCAACGTGGACCTCACAATCTAAATAGGAGGGAGACCAGATATTGAATCTCCATTCTTACAGATGGGGAAACTGGGGAACAGAAAAATTAAATGACTTCCCCAGGATCACACAGCAAGTAGGGGTCGGAGGCAGGATTAGAATCTAGGTCCGCTGATTCAGGATCGGGCCTCTTCCACTAGCCTTCTCACCCACCGGCTTCCCGTCACCCTTTGGACCAAAGCTTTTACTGTAACCTTCAAAGTCTGCCACCTGGTAGCCGAACTCTGTCTACCTACCTTATCTCATCTTGCACTTGGATTTGCATCCTTTTTTCACCCTCCCTCTGCCCCGCAGCACTTATGGGCATATCCGGAATTTATTTATTTATATTAATGTCCGCCTCCCCCTCTAGACTGAAAGTTCATTTTAGGCAGGGATCCTGTCTATGAACTTTGTAATAGTGTACTCTCCCAAGTGCTTAGTACAGTACTCTGCACATTACAGTACTCTGCACACAGAGCACTATTTATTAATAAATAGGATTGATTGATTATCTTTCATTATTACCCTAGCCAGTAGCTTCCCTTCCGGGTGACTTTTCCTTCCAGTAACCTCTTTGCTCCCATCTCCAAACGACGATGGAAACTGAGCCCTCCCAATGGGGGCACAGCTATCCTTAGCTACTGCCATTCTGTCTCCTTCCCCTTATACGTGCCCTCAAACTCCACCTCCCACAGAAGCCCTCCGTGGTTAGCGTACCTTCCTGTAAGCAGGGATCAAGTCTACCACCTCTCTTGTAGTGTACTCTCTCCCAAGTGCTTAGTACAGTGCTCTGCACACAATTAGCACTCAGTAAAAACCGTTGATCAATCGATCAGCTGTGCCGTCAGTCGGTCGTAATTATTGAGCTCTTCCTGTGTGCACAGCCCTGGGAGCTTACAGTATAACAGTGAACAGATATTCCCTGCCCACAGCGAGCTTACGGTTTAGAGGGGGAGACAGACATCGGTCAGAACAATACACATCCCGCCCTTATCCCTATAGCTGGCCCTGAATTTGGGGCGGTACTCAAGTCCTGGTCTTACTGGACTTTTGTTCAGACAGGTTCATGTGAATTAATCATCTCAAACAATAGCTGCTCAGGTCTGGTAGAGCAAGGAAGGGAGTACTCTGGGTTTATCGTTTCATCATGGAGATAAAGAATCAGCCCCTGAAATAAAAAACTACTATTTCTCTTCTCTCAGCAAAGATCCAGTCGTCACTTCACTCGTGAAGCTAAAGGAATTTGATGAACTCAAGCACTGGCATTCAGGCAAACGACTTAGTGATGATTATGACAGAACAAGATGTAACCTGGAAGGTAAATTTACATGATCATAAAAGCAAATTCATTTGCCTTGATAGTCTCCAACAAGAACTGCTAAAAATAGAATGTTAAACAGTAAGTGTTTAGCTGTTGAATGCGTGCAATTCACGTCCATTTTCCTGCCAGGAAGATCCATGTATGAGTGTCACAAATTCAAATCCAGATCCATGCATAAATTAATTTATCTGTATCCAACTGTGGAACAAGTTAAAATTATACTAGTTTGCAAAACGTTGGAATTTATTTGTTCAGGAAGTTGGGGGATTTTGTCCTCAAAACCTCAGTTATAATTTGTCTGTTTCTCCTTCTCTTTCTTCCCCCCTTCCATGTAAATGGGCAAAAGAGGACTTTTTTCTCTTTTACTCTTGAAGAGGACATTGTTAACTTTCTTGAAATGATGGGAAGAATCACAATCAGTGGTAATTTCACAGATTCCTATTTGGAAGAAAAGGGGTTTTAATAGTAGTACATCATTCTTATCAATCCATCTTATTTATCGACCATTCATTGAGTGTAGAGCACTGTACTAAGCACTGGGGAAAGTACAATATAATAGAGTTGATGGACACATTCCCTGCCCACAATGAGCATACAGTCTTCAAGAGTGAACCTCTGTTCCGTATTTCATCTTTTTATTTTAGAAAACAGCAACGATCCTCATTTTCTCAGGAGGAAGGTAAAGTTTCGGGCCTATCAACAGTTTTATGGACAAACCTTGGAAGCTGTCACTCCAAAAGTCATTGTAACTCAACCTGCAAAGCCCACGAAAGGTTACGATCAAACCAAGAACAGCAAAAGATCCAATGTAAGACCTGCAGCTTTCTTCTTTATCAACCGATCGAGCCATCGCTGATATTTATTGAGCACTTACTGTGTCAGAGCACTTTGATGTTCTTTAATGTGATGTGAAATCATGGTGTATTTTTAAATTTGAATTGATGGAGGTTTTAGGGAGGGATGGGAGTGATTGAAGTGAGAGAGCAAGGAGCAGAGAGAACTAAGTGAAGGTAGTGGCTGAAGCAGAAAATTACATTTAGAATCAGGGTCAGAGGCAAGAGGTGATACAGGTGAGAGAGCAGGAAAGGCAAGTGGTAAGAAAGGGGGACATCTGATTTGTCTTGCACCTGGAAAGCTTACAATGAGCAGGAGGAAACAGGGGAAAGGAGGAGCAGAGAAGGGGAGAAGTGAGGAGAGTGAATGGTGAAGCTAGAATGGTGAGGAATTGGGGGCACAGTGTTGAAACAACGTTATTGAGGCAACTTTTTGTCCTCCCTGAAGAATTTATGTAGTCCTTTTCTCAGGTCATAAAATATAGACTTGTTTATGACATTTTTTTCTTTGGGGAAAAATGTTTTCCTGACAGTTCAGTAGACATAGTTTTTGTGTTCTACAGAGGAAAAACCAGAAACCTTATTTTCCCCTGCTCTGGAAGAGTCTTAAGCCAAGAAAGGATCTTTTTAGGGCTGCCAAGAGGGTAGGAGGAAGTCAAGTGTCATTGTCTACTGGTTAGAAAATAGGCCTGGAAGGCAAAGGACCCGGGTTCTAATCCTGGTTCCACCACTTGTCTGCTGTGTGGCCTTGGGCAAGTGCCTTAACTTCTCTGTGCCTCAGTTACCTCATCTGTAAAATGGGCATTAGGTCTGGGAGCCCCACGTGGGAGAAAGACTGTGTCCAACCTGATTAGCTTGTGTCTACCCCAGTGCTTAGTACAGTGCCTGGCACATAGTAAGCACATAACAAACACCATTAAAAAAAAATTGTTCACAGACCCTATCACGTACCCACAGCCTCTATGAATTATCATGGAATTATATATATGACTATATAGCAAGTCTGCCCTGGTTCTGTCATACCAGGTTCCTTTAAATCAAGTAATCGTCCCTTTCCCTTTCCAAATATTGATCAACATGTCTTAAAAAGAATAAGTATAATTTTTTTTTAAGACTTGTAATGCCCCAAGCCCTGGGGTAGATACAGATAAAATCAGAGGGCCCAAATAAAATCCTTGTCCCACTTGGGACCCAAAATCTAAGAAACAGGGCAAACAAGTGTCTAAATCTCATTTTACAAGCGAGCAACAGTTTGGTTTCAAGGAGATACTGATGTAATCATCAAATCGATCAGTACTTGATTTCTTCATTTGAAATTTGGGTCCCTTTAATGAAATGTCACAGTGGAAGACCTGTGTATGTTTTATTGAGGTCTACCTGCTGAACTATCATTGATTTCTAGGAATCAAAACAAAGCGTCATTGTCAGAGAAAATCAGAAAAGGTTGGATGCTCTAAAGGAGCAAAAGGAAAAGGACCAGTGGATTGCCCAATCTGTAGGCATCATAAGGGCCATTGAAGATAATTTTAGTTTGGGAGTAAGTAAACTGGATGAGTTCCTGAAGAAGTGTAAGAGTGATTCGGTGAAATTTAATGCAGAAAGAGTCGGGCTGACTTACTGTCTGAAAGCGTGGAAAAGACACTGCAAAAAAGAAGGTATGTGAAGACCCCTTTTCTTGTTCTCTAGATTAGATGTATAAACACGGTATTTAAACTCACACATGAGAACACATTATTTCAACTCAACAAGGTTCCAAACTGTTGGTCTCCATTGAGGCTTTTTCCTCAGCGGATCAAAGTTAGAGATGTCTAGTTGTATAACTCCGAACCAGCACCAGTACTGCCCAGCCTGTATTTAGGGCTCTTAAAATCAGAAATTGAGAATTCTGTGGTGGCCCCAGCGATTATGGCTGAATCAGATTACCAAACAAGACCGGAAACAAAAGCGAGTGAGAAGCGGCGTGGCCTAGTGGGTAGACCATGGACCTGGGAGGCAGAAGGACCTGGGTTCTAATCCTGACTCTGCTGCTTTTCAGCTTTAGGCTTGCAGGGTCCTATGCTCACATTAGGGAAGGAATAAACTATTTGTAGACTTTTTTCAGGCTAGGGATTAGGAATCTATTTATTTCTAATGTATTTGTGTGTGTGCGTGAGCAAGAACTTAGGTATATTTAGTGCTGGGATCTTCTTTTGTTCATTCATTTGGAACGCCTCATAAACCTTCCCTCAAACTGCTAAAAACTAAGAATATTTGATTGATTTGTGTTTCACACTCTCTTCTACACCTCCACTTTGACTGGTAGATGAACAAGGACAGCTGACAAAGCTAGCTAGCAGAGGATAGGAGCATCAGCAAGTGGTTTAGGTAATTCCCCAGGTTACGTGATTCATTTCCGGAATGGCTTCACAGCTAACCTAAATTGTCAGTTTGGTGATGTTTTTATTCTTTCCTTCCTCAAGGTAAAATATCAAAAGATCTAAGTATAGCTGCCCAAGTGATGAGAAGACTTCAGTCCCTAGTGTACAAATATGATGAATTTTTGAAGAAAAAAGATTGTGAACTTATAGTCAAATGCCTTAAATATTTAGGATTTGATAATTTGTTGGATTTTAAGGATTTTTCTCAGGTAATATCTGTTTAATTTTTTAAATATAGCTTTATTTCTGCAAAAGTACACCAATATAACTATATGTATAGCTATAGATAGGTAGATATAAACTTTCCTAAATACATTTTAATGTCTCTTTTGACTGGAGATATTTGATTTAGGTTCTGTTCGACTATATTTCATTTCCCACCAGTCATTCTCAGTTTATTCTCAATCAGGGGAAGCAGCATGGGCCTGGGACTCAGAAGGTCATGGGTTCTAATTCCGGTTCTGCCACTTGTATGTTTTGTGGCTTTGGGCAAGTCACTTGACTTCTCTGTGCCTTAGTTACCTCATCTGTAAAATGGGATTAAGACTGTGAGTCCCACGTGAGACAGACACTATATCCAACCCAATTTCCATCCCAGCACTTAGTACAGTGCCTGGCACACAGTACGTGCTTAACAAACACCATTCTTCTTCTTCTCCTTCTTCTTCTTCTTCTTCTTCTTCTTCTTCTTCTTCTTCTTCTTAATATCTAAACAGCCTCAGGATTCACAAATATTGTGGATCTGGTCACTGCTCTTAACTCTATACATCAGATTAGCAAAATCTTCGTTAAAAAAAGGCAAAATCAGCCATAGTTCATCTTCCTCTATGGGAAAATATATAGTCATATTAATAAATAATATAGCCATTGTAATATTCAGTAACAATTATGATTGTGGCCGTTACTGTTCATGCTATGCTAAACACTAGGGTAATTACAAGATTAAGTGATTAGGTACAGACCCTGTCCTTTATAGGGCTCACAGTCTGTTTTATCTCCATTTTACAGATGAGGAAACTGAAGCCAAGAGAGTTGAAGTGACTTGGTCAGTATTATACAGGAAAACAGCTTGAACCCAAGTTTTCTGACTCCATTCTCATGCTCTTGTCACTAAACCAGGTGTCCCAGAGCAATCCCTATGTCTAAAAAAGATAGTATTCCATTTTACTCACCAGGTATTTTTACCCGCAGTGTGGCTTAGTGGAAAGAGCACGCGCTTGGGAGTCAGAAGCCATGGGTTCTAATCCCGGCTCCTCCACTTAGCTGTGTGACTTCGGGCAAGTAACTTAACTTCTCTGTGCCTCACTTACCTCATCTGTAAAATGGGGATTAAGACTGTAAACCCCATGTGGGACAACCTCATTACCTTGTACCTACCCCAGTGCTTAGAACAGTGCTTGTTGCATAGTAAGCGCTTAACAAAGGCCATCACCATTATTATCATTATTATTATTATTATTATATACACATATATTTTACATGTAAAAAGTATATATGTCCATACTAACATATTCATATATAATCTAGGTCGATATACTTTATAAATATTCACATGTAGATAAAATCCTTTACTCATCTACAGGAAATATTGTAGCACCAGGTGAGGGGAATGAAATTCTGTCTTTTATTAGACAAAGGTAGAATGGTGCCTATTAATGGAGGGAGATAGATTATTCACCCAGTTTAAACAAACCCCAAATTCAGCTATTTCGACTGACAAAATCTGGACTCTACTCCCCCAAAAGATTTAGTGTGTCAGATAAAGTGACAGTCATGGTTTTTTTTCTAGAAGTAGCCCCACTTACTGAATACAATGCAATGTATTACGTGATTGGAAAGTCCTAGAGAAGCTCGGTACATGTTCCTTGCCCCAAAGAGTTTAAGTGCATAGGGCTTTGGTAGACAGTAAGTGCTTAACACTGTTATTGTTACTGTTGTTATTTTATCCCTGCCCTTTTTACTAGTTTCCTCCCTGCTATCTTACTTGGGCGGGGGGCAGAGGTGGGGGAGAGAAGTTCTCTCAAATTTTAGACCGAATTATTCAACCTTAGCAGTCCGATAAGACACCGTTGCCCTCGGAAACTTAAACAAAATAGGAACAAAGATATTTTGATCGATACAGGAGGTGGAAGATGACAGGACTGTAAAGAAAAAAGCCAAGTACTCTGTTGATATGGGTTCAGCACGATTCCAGCTCCTGCACATGGGCCATTTCTTGATGCGAAATGAGAGAACAGATCCAGACCCCAGGGTCCAGGATTTCATTCCAGACACATGGCAGGTAATGGGAATTAAAGTGATTTTTCCGTTTGAGCACTGTTGTCTTTATATATAATTTTGGAAGACCCTTCCCCTCTGTCTCTGCAGATAAATCATTTAGCCCCAAGTTTTCTAATACCGTGCAGTTTCAAAATAGGTTCTGTGCCGTGCGGCCGTGGGCAAGCCATTTCATTTCAGCCTCAGTTCCCTCAGCTGTAAAATGGGTATAAAGACTATGAGCCCCATGTGGGACGGGGCTTGGTCCAACCCGATTTGCTTGTATCACCCTAGCACTTAGTACGGTGCCTGGAACATAGTAATGGTTAACAAGTACCATTATTATAATTGTTATTATGATTATCATGATTTGTAATCTCATGAAAAATGAGACTGTAAAAGAATATGGTTTGCTGAGTTCAGGCTCCCAGGTTTACCCAGTGATATCGCTTGCTCAATGTGTGACTGTTTGTGACATGCTTGTGCTAAGCATATTAGTGATAGTGCTGGGCGAGACTGGTGTTTGGGTGGGGGTTTGGGATTATGATGAATTCATTCATTCGGTAGTATTTATTGAGCTCTTACTATGTGCAGAGCACTGTACTAAGCGCTTGGAATGTACAATTCGGCAACGGATAGAGACAATCCCTGCCCATTGACGGGTTTACAGATGAATCAGAGTAGAGGTAACTCTGTTTATCTGAACTGGGATTCCCTCTCCTAAGAGCCCCAATTTTTTTCCAGGAAAGCGGTCTAGGGACTAGGGAGCCGGTAAAGATTAGGGGTCCTCCTCCCTGGATTCATGGTGAAGAAACTACCAAAAGGCACCTAGAACTAGAGCGGAAGAGCATCGTAAGCAGTCCCCATTTAGCATGACACCATAAATCTGAAATGGATAGAAAAGTCTGAATTATTTTTTTTTTGCTATTCCACTTCATTCCATTCAACCACTGCACGGGACTCTGGAGACATTATTCTGTGAGGGCGTGCCTCTGTCCATCTCCGGGTCCGCTCCCTCCAGGTCTTGTGTCGGGTGTCCAGGTCCCCCCCACACCTGTGAATACGAGTCTGCCTGAGTCTCACTCCAGGATGGGACTGGGCTTCGTAAATGGCAAAATAATTGGCTACCTATCCAACACCGTGAACCTCCCATTTGGGGTTATGGGGTACAAAAGGAAGAAGAATTTCTTTTCATCCTCCTAAACCCTACATTTGGCTGCAGATGGAGAATCGCATGGCCTCTTCGGCAACCTAACCTCCACGGCCCTGCCCCTTCCCGCCGTGGGTCAGCCACTAAAATGGGGCCCCGGGTCAACCACTAAAATGGGGCTGAGTGGCCTAAGGCAAGTTTAGTTGGAATAGCAGAGGGTAGAGTTGTCTACCTGGATTCTGGAAGCAGAGGGAGATATTCCTCATCTTTCCTTCCCTCCTTCTCACCAGACCCATCCTCACTGTGGGCAGGGAATGGGTCTTTTTATTGTAGTTGTGTACTGTTTATCTATTTATTATAGTAATGTACTCTCCCAAGCACTTAGTACAGTGCTCTGCACTCAGTGAGTGCTCAATAAATACGATCGAATGAATGAAAGGACCCATCAAGCTTTTGATATGATTGTTGTTCTTCGCCTCACAGCGAGAGCTTCTCGACGTGGTGGATAACAATGAGTCTGCAGTGATCGTTGCCCCAACGTCTTCGGGGAAAACATACGCCTCCTACTACTGCATGGAGAGAGTGCTGAAAGAGAGCGATGAAGGGGTGGCCGTATATGTGGCGCCTACGAAGGTCTGACTTACGTAACTGCAGCTGTTAGATTTTTTTTTCTTTTTTTGGTTCAAGTATTCCTTGTTTCCCTTGATATTGTGGAATGAACATATTGAAATTTCAGATTTGGATAAAATCGGCCCCATAATTTTATACCGAGGTGAAGTTGAGTTACAAAGTCATGGTTAGGAGGAAAGGCGCTTCAACAGAAGTAGGAGTCTGACTTGTGGCTTCCCAATCCCCCCTTCTCCAGTTACATTTCCAAAGATGAGTTTTTCATTTCATGCGGTTTACGAATGGAGTCTCTCTATATACACACTGAGTTTTATATAGTCCAATTTCCTTCCCGGGTTACCATTTGGCACGATATGCTGAGAGATCATGGAACACCCAGAGCATGTATGTAAGTAATGTGCTAAAAAGGATTGTCAGATCACTGAAACTATAACCAGTTTAGAGCTCCACTTGCAAATTATTCAGACATTTCTGTCCCCTAGATGTTTTACCTGAAATATCTAGCGTAAAAAATAAGTTAGGGCATGAAGTACCCAAATAATTTTCTAGTGTAGATCTGGAATAGACGACAACTCCAAAAAGCCCGCAAGATTCAGTTTGTGTGATTTTTTTTTTTTTAATTTTACCAGTGTACATTCTGTTTACTAATGGATCCCTTTCCTTTGCTGGTCAGGCCCTTGTGAACCAAGTGTCAGCAACTGTTCAGAATCGATTCACTAAAAAACTGCCCGTAGGTCAAGCTCTGTGTGGAACTTTCACCAGGGATTATCGCCAGGATGTGCTGAACTGCCAGGTGCTCTATTTAGTTTGCTGTTTATTATCAGATGATAATGGAATCATTCACACAAAACCGATTTCAAACCATTTCCCAGACATTGGATGGTAAATTCTCTTAATGGATTATGATATTCATTAAGTACTTTTATGTGCTGAGCACGATAAACACTGCAGACACGTCATGCTCTCAAAAGGGGAAGACACACAGAGTAACCGGCATACATTGTAAACAGTTCTGAAATTTAATATTACATGGAAATACAGTTCTTGGTGGGAAAATCCTCAGTCACCTCATCACTTGATCATTGGCGTTTATTGAGCTCCTACTCTTTGCAGAGCACCGTACTGTTTGGTAGAAGAATACCATAGAGTTAATGGGCAAGATTCCTGCTCTCAAGGAGATTACAATCAAGGGGAGATTGTACATACCTAAATTATTTATTTATTCATTCAATTATTTCTATGAATAAATTACTGATTCATCTTAGTGGCTGTCTTCCCCTCTAGACTGTAAACTCGTTTATGGACAGGGAGGGTGTCTGCTAATCTTCTTGTACTCTCCCCAGTGCTTATAATAATGTTCCGCACATAGTAAGCGCTCAATAAATACCACTGATTAATTAATTGGGAGAGACAGACACTAAAACACAGATAAGGGGAAGCGACAGAGTTGTAGATATGCATTTAAGTGTGTTGGGGTGGGGCGGACAGTTAATCCCCAAATGTTTGGGTGGTGTGGAAGATCTGAAGTGCCTGTAGGGTGGAGTGTCAGTACGGAATAGGGTGGAGAAATGAGAGCTTAATTAGGGAAGACATCTTGGAGAAGATGTGATTTTAGAAGGGTTTTGAAGGTAGGGAAAACAGTAGTCTGTCGGATGAGAAGAGGAAGAAAATTCCAGGCAGGAGGGAGGATGTGAAAAAGAGGTTCATGGTTAGAGAGGGGAGTATGTGGTACAGTGAATAGGTTGGCTTGAGAGGAGCAAAGGGTGTGAGCCGGGGTATGGTGGGAGAAGAGCAATGGTAAGTAGTGGGGAGAGAGTTGATTGCCTTAATTCCAGCAGCAATAACGTCTTCAAGAAAGGGTAAAGGAAACTTCTCTAGAAGCACCTGGTTGGGAGAAAAAGTCTCAGGAAATCTTTAAAAGGGCACAAATGGATGCAAGCAATAAGAATAAAGGTATTTAATCGCTTACTTTTGTCAAGAACTGTTATAAGTGCCGGAGTAGATACAAGCTAATCATGTTGGACATAATACCTGTCCCACATGAGGTTTACACTCTTAACCCCCATTTTGTAGATGAGGCAATTGAGGCACAGAGAAGTGAAGCAACTTGCCCAAAGTCACCCAGCAGACAAGTGACAGAGCCAGGATTAAAACCCAGATGCTTCTGATCCCCAGGCCCATGCTGTGTCCACTAAGGCATGGATTTGGGATGCTGGGGAGCCCCCTGGACTGTTCCAGTGGGAATTTGACCCTGCACTCCATCTCATTTGATCATTTTCAGTATCAATAATGGGCCCTATCCATCCTTGCAGCTTCAGAGGAACTACAATAGGAACGGAAAACACTCCTCCCCTCAAATGTGTGTCTTTCTAATGAAGGTGGATGTCTCCTTACTGAGATTGTTGTCAAGTCCATGATGCTCCTGGGAGCCTCACTGAGATGTCTGTCTCTCCCCTCCTAGACAGTAAACCCGTTGTGGGCAGGGATTGTCTCTATTTATTCCTGAATTGTACTTTCCAAGCGCTTAGTGCGGTGCTCTGCACACAGTAAGCACTCAATAAATACAATTGAATGAATGAACGTGTACCAGAGAAGCAGCATGGCTCAGTGGAAAGAGCCAGGGCTTGGGAGTCAGAGATCATGGGTTCAAATCCAAGATCTGCCACTTGTCAGCTGTGTGACTGTGGGCAAGTCACTTAACTTCTCTGTGCCTCAGTTACCTCATCTGTAAAATGAGGATTAATTGTGAGCCTCACGTGGGACAACCTGATTACCTTGTATCTACCCCAGCGCTTGGAACAGTGCTCTGCATAGTAAGCGCTTAACAAATACCAACATTATTATTATTATTACCTGTGCACATCCTCAGGCCTCTTCTAAACAGTGCTCAATGCTGACAATTGTCCATCAATACAAGGACGTTGAGTAGAGTCCTTGCACTGTGCTTAGGAATTGGGAATATTTTAAATTAAGTTCATGAAAATGTTTCCCTCACTCCCAGTCTCCTTCTCTTCAGGGGGCATAAGTTCTCTGTCCAATAAACTCATGACTAAATCAACAACAGAATTAATTGAGCACTTAATGTGTGCAGAAGCCTGTAATTGATACCCTGAAATAGTAGTAATAATAATAATAGCATTTGTTAAGCGCTGACTGTATGTCAAACACTGTTCTAAGCAGTGGGGTAGATACAAGCTAATCAGGTTAGACAGTCCCTGTCCCACGTGGGGCTCACGGTCTTAGTCCCCATTTTATAAATGAGGTTACTCAGTCACAGAGAAGTTCATTCATTCATTCAATAGTATTTATTGAGCGCTTACTATGTGCAGAGCACTGTACTAAGCGCTTGGAATGTACAAATCGGTAACAGATAGAGACAGTCCCTGCTCTTTGACGGGCTTACAGTCTAATCGGGTGAGACGGACAGCCAAGAACAATAGCAATAAATAGAATCAAGGGGATGAACATCTCATTAAAACAATAGCAAATAAATACAATCAAGGTGATGTACATCTCATTAACAAAATAAATAGGGTAATGAAAATACATACAGTTGAGCGGACGAGTACAGTGCTGAGGGGAGGGGGAGGGAGAGGGGGAGGAGCAGAGGGAAACAACCCCCTCCCCTACTTTCCCATCCTTCCCTGCAGTATCCTCAGAGGAGATCTCCTCCCTCCTCGCAAGTGCCACCCCCTCCACCTGCGCCTCGGACCCCATTCCCTCTCACCTTCTTAAAACCATCGCCCCTGCCCTCCTCCCTTCCTTAACTTCTATTTTTAACCACTCAATCTCCAAGGGCTCCTTCCCCTCTGCCTTCAAACACGCCCACGTCTCCCCCATCCTAAAAAAACCCGCTCTTGACCCCACCTCCCCCTCCAGTTATCGTCCTATCTCCCTACTACCCTTCCTTTCCAAAATCTTAGAACGAGTCGTCTACAATCGATGCCTAGAATTCCTTAACTCCCATTCTCTCCTAGACCCCCTCCAATCTGGCTTCCGTCCCCTCCACTCTACCGAGACTGCTCTCTCTAAGGTCACCCATGACCTCCTTCTTGCCAAATCCAATGGCTCCTACTCCATTCTGATCCTCCTTGACCTCTCTGCTGCCTTTGACACCGTCGACCGTCCCCTCCTCCTCCATACCTTATCTCACCTTGGCTTCACGGACTCTGTCCTCTCCTGGTTCTCCTCTTACCTCTCTGGCCGATCATTCTCGGTCTCCTTCGCTGGAGCCTCCTCCCCCTCCCATCCTTTAACTGTTGGAGTTCCTCAAGGGTCAGTTCTTGGCCCTCTTCTGTTCTCCATTTACACTCACTCCCTCGGTGAACTCATCCGCTCTCACGGCTTTGACTACCATCTCTACGCAGATGACACGCAGATCTACATCTCCGCCCCTATCCTCTCCCCCTCCCTTCAGGCTCGCATCTCCTCCTGCCTCCGGGACGTCTCCACCTGGATGTCGGCCCGCCACCTAAAACTCAACATGAGCAAGACTGAGCTCCTCATCTTCCCTCCCAAGCCCGGTCCGCTCCCAGACTTCTCCATCACCGTGGATGGCACGACCATCCTTCCCGTCCCGCAGGCCCGCAATCTCGGTGTCATCCTTGACTCGTCCCTCTCGTTCACCCCACACATCCTATCCGTTACCAAGACCTGCCGGTTTCACCTCTACAATATCGCCAAGATCCGCCCTTTCCTCTCCACCCAAACGGCTACCTTACTATTGCGGGCTCTCGTTATATCCCGGCTAGACTACTGTGTCAGCCTTCTCTCTGACCTCCCTTCCTCCTCTCTCGCCCCGCTCCGGTCTATTCTTCACTCCGCTGCCCGGCTCATCTTCCTGCAGAAACGATCTGGGCATGTCACTCCCCTTCTTAAACAACTCCAGTGGTTGCCTATCGACCTCCGCTCCAAACAAAAACTCCTCACTCTAGGCTTCAAGGCTCTCCATCACCTTGCCCCTTCCTACCTCTCCTCCCTTCTCTCTTTCTACCGCCCACCCCGCACGTTCCGCTCCTCTGCCGCCCACCTCCTCGCCGTCCCTCGGTCTCGCCTATCCCGCCGTCGACCCCTGGGTCACGTCCTCCCGCGGTCCTGGAACGCCCTCCCTCCTCACCTCCGCCAAACTGATTCTCTTTCCCTCTTCAAAACCTTACTTAAAAAATCACCTCCTCCAAGAGGCCTTCCCAGACTGAGCTCCTCTTCCCCCTCTACTCCCTCTGCCATCCCCCCTTTACCTCTCCGCAGCTAAAGCCTCATTTTCCCCTTTTCCCTCTGCTCCTCCACCTCTCCCTTCCCATCCCCACAGCACTGTACCCGTCCGCTCAACTGTATATATTTTCGTTACCCTATTTATTTTGTTAATGAATTGTACATCGCCTTGATTCTATTTAGTTGCCATTGTTTTTATGAGATGTTCTTCCCCTTGACGCTGTTTAGTGCCATTGTTCTTGTCCGTCCGTCTCCCCCGATTAGACTGTAAGCCCGTCAAACGGCAGGGACTGTCTCTATCTGTTGCCGACTTGTTCATCCCAAGCGCTTAGTACAGTGCTCTGCACATAGTAAGCGCTCAATAAATACTATTGAATTATGCCCAGAGGAACACTGCTTCCGCTCCAGCTCTGTCATGGGTGGAGTGACAGACTGACTCTTGGCATCTCTGTGAACTGTACGTTGCACAGGGAGGAAGGAGATCTGGATTCCCTCATACCTCTCCTCTCTTCTCTCTTTCTACTGTCCACCCTGCACGCTCCGCTCCTCTGCCGCCCACCTCCTCACCGTCCCCTGTTCTCGCCTATCCCGCCGTTGACCCTTGGGCCATGTCCTCCCGCGGTCCTGGATTGCCCTCTCTCCTCACCTCCACCAAACTAATTCTCTTCCCCTCTTCAAAACCCCACTTAAAACTCACCTCCTCCAAGAGGCCTTCCCAGACTGAGCTCCCCCTTTTCCCTCTGCTCCCTCTGCTCCCCCTCTACCCCCCCTTCACCTCTCCTCAGCTAAGCCTTCTTTTCCCCCCTTTCCCTCTGCTCCTCCCCCTCTCCCTCCCCCTCCCCTCAGCACTGTACATGACTACAGCCGAAAGATATGATTTCTGCCCCCAGTGGGATAAGACTCACTTTCATCATTCTGAATTCTCAAAAATATAATTGATGCTTTGATACTTATGTGGGGCATGATGGTAGATGTCGCTTGATTTTTAATTTAGTAGTGGTGTTAGTAATAATGATAACTGCAGAATTTATTGAGCTCCCACTTTCTGAGTTGTACCGTACTAGGTGCTTTAGAAGTTCAGAATAATGAAGTGCCACATGTCTTGCCCGCAGGGTACTTTCTCTCCAATGGGAGAGAAACATATAAATATATTTTCAACTAAAGTGGTCAAAACAGATGCATTGAGCAGACATATTTACATGAGAATGAGGGTGGAGTGTAAATAATTTCCTAAATTTAGTAACTTGATATTAGGTTTCCAACTGATTCACGGACATTTCTTTTCAGGTACTCGTGACAGTGCCAGCCTGTTTGGAAATCCTTCTGCTCTCTCCCCATCGTCAAGCATGGGTGAAAAGAATCAGATACGTTATATTTGATGAGGTACCTTGTGGCTTTACTAACCCAGTGAACACTTAAAAAAAATGTGTAGACACTAGACTGTAAGCTCCCTCTGGACTGTAAGCTCGTTGTGGGGTGGAAATGTCTCTACCAACGGTGTTATGTTGTTATGGTACTCTCCCAAGCGCTCAGTACAGTGTTCTGCATGCAGTAAGCGCTCTATAGATGCAATTGATTTACTGTACAATGGTTCAAGATGTGATGTTCCTTTTTGTTTAAGAGTGATGACAAAATCTGGTCCAACCTACCTGTGAGAAGAGTGGGTGTGAAATGATTTGGAACTTTTCACATTATTCGAGATCCCTCATCTCTGCTTCCCTCCTCACATCTCTCCACGTCTCTTCTCATCTCAACTCGTCTCTCTGCCTTGCAGCAGCCGTCCCTCGCCCTCCCTTGTCTGTCCCCCCAGCTTCGTCATCTCCTTCTATCTCTCACTCTCTCTCCTTGTCTCTCCCCACCCCTTCTATCTCTCTCTCCACCCCTTCTTATCTCACTCCTGCCATTCCTCACTCGTCCATATTTCCCTGCCTTCCATCTCTCTCTTTCTCCCTCCCTCTCTCCTACCCATTCTCTCGAAGGCCGAGGCCACGATCGTAGTGGAGATTAAATGGTGGTTAGCAAGGCCAACTGCCATTTGAATATGAACTGAGCGTGCCAAGTTGATGGCACAAAGGATGCTGAGGGAATGGCGACTCCCCACCTTCCCCCCTACTGCATCTTTCACCGACCTCCAGACTTTATGGTATCACTTCTGTTGGCGTTCCTTGAATTCAGTGATGATGGCTGTCTCTTCTGGGCTGACCAGGCCAGGTTTGAGTAAAGTAGGATAATTGTGGAAATAAGGACAGTTCCAGCTTCCGCCTGCCACTGCTCTAAGCAGTTCAGAGGTAGTGAATGGAAGGAGAAAGGAACCTGGAAAAATTGACTGGGATATTTTTGGTTCAGATGAATGGCATTCAGAAAACCGGTCCTGCACTGTATATATAGTGTCTCCAAAGGGTCTTACAAGCTGGAAGGGATTTGAGGAATATTCTCTGGACTGTCTGTCCTCTGCCATAGAACACTGACTCCTGAGAACTATCCTTGAACCCAAATCCCCAAGGGATACAGATAGTGCCAGAAATTTCACCTTGATCCTGGACCTCAGATCGTGGATTTGCTCCCTTTCCTGGGCATTTCTGAGCAAAGGGCACGATATTCCTGCCTCTTCCTGTTCTTTGGACTGTCTGTCCTCTCCTGTTACCTTCCACCCCCATCTCACACTATAGTTAATGATGGTGATGGTGGGGGGCTACATCTGCTCCTCTATGACTGACCCTCTTCTGCTCCCCTCCACAACTGCTCTCTGTTGCCACAGCCCCAGAAATGAAGAAAGGGAATCCATTCATTCATTCAATTCAGTTGTATTTATGGAGTGCTTACTGTGTGCAAAGCACTGTTTCCATCCACCAGAAATATCTTGCTCGATCAGAATTGGACTCCACAGAAGTATGTGGTAATGTGTGTGTAGAGAGGGAATAGGAAAGGAGAAAGGAGGGGAAGTACTAGAGGAAAAGAGAGAGATTCAGTTCAGTTCTCTTTGAGGTTGGTGGCCATATACTTCTTGCACAAGTCCAAGCAAAAAGGAGAATTTAGAAATGATGTGGTGAATTTGAGCAGTGAGGCAATTAGGAATGTGCCAGATTGAATGTTGAGACTTGTCCATTCAACTAGAGATGTTTTTCAGATTTGATCTAAAGATGATTACCTGGTCATATACACTATTAGACGTTTAAGACACGGGACTTTTGGCAGCAGTGAAAATCAGCAACGACTCATTTCCATCTTCAGTTCCCATTCTTTATTTCTTCCTCCTACCCATTTATCTTTCCCTCTCATACCCATGTAGTATTTCTAAGACTCTCTGTGATAGCTTTTAAGATGATTTTTTTTTTCTACCCTGGAAAGGTCCATTGTCTTGGTGGGGAAATTGGAGCAGAAGTTTGGGAGCACCTCCTTGTTATGATCCGATGCCCTTTTTTAGCTCTCTCTGCTACTATCAGTAACCCGGGACACCTCACTAGGTAGGCTCAAGAAATTCCTTCCTTACCAGAAAGGGGGGTTCTTTTTTATGTAATTTGTCCTTTTTGTTCTGTTGTCTGTCTGTGGCATCTCCTAAGTAACCATCACACTTCTCTTCCTGTAGACTGTAAGCTCTTTGCGTGCTTGGATGACTTCTACCAACTCTATTATATTGTACTTTCTCAAGTGCTCAGTTCAGTGCTCTATACGCAGTAAATGTTCGGGAAATGCCATTAATTGATTAACTGATCCCCCAAACATCATGTTACTGCTGTTGAAGAAAGATTACTGAGTTGGATGAGCATTGGTCTGAGATCCATAGTTGGTCATCATTGTGGGACAGAAACTGTTTTTCTGTCTGACCAGATTATGGTCCTAGTGAACTCTGTCATAGAGCGTCAACTCCTGAGGTCTAACCTCAAACCGAAATCCCCAAGGGATGCAGGTAGAAGCTTCCCTAGGGCCAAAAGTGCCAAGAAATTTCACCTGGATAGCGGACGCGTTTGTGGTCCATTGTGGATTTTGGGTCTGAATCTCTTTCCTGGACCATTTCGGAACAAAGGGGAAGAATATTCCTGCCTCTTGCTTGGCAGCCAGTAGAAAAGGTTGCCCTGAGATATCCATTCTTTGAGCATAGAGAAAGCCCTGGTTCTGGAGAGAGGAGCTGGTCCTGGAGAGAGGAGAGATGGGAGTGTACCTGAAGAATATATGGCTAGCATCTGCTCTGTTATTGACAATGCCCCTTTGGCCTCTCCACCTTCCGAGCAATGCACACAACCAGTGTCCAACCTGATTAGCTTGTATCTACCCCACCGCTTAGTACGGTGCTTGGCACATAGTAAGTGCTTAACAAATACCATTTAAAAAGGTACAGGTGAAGAAACATGTCAAGAGATATGCCGAAAAAGGGGATGAACACATGAGGGACAGGGCAGCAAGAATTATCACCCCACTTGCTTTATTTCAAATGTAAAAGCCTAGGACAAGTTGCAGAGTATGTGTGTGTGTGTGTGTGTGAGAGAGAGAGAGAGAGAGAGAGAGAGAGAGAGAGAGAGAGAGAGAGAGATCTATTCTGCCTAAATAACATATAAATTTAATTTTAAGGTGGCTCCAATCTGTCAAAACATATTGGCAAAACGCAGATCGGATAATAGATGGAAGTCTCCATTCTGACCTGGCTTCTAGATGTGGCTCCAAAGTTCAAAAAAAATTATCTGAAGCAAAGAGATCATACAAAGTTAGATTGGGTAGGTTCAATATTTGAGGGCTTTGGTGTCTAATTTAAAAATACCTCCAGGGTTTCAATCACTCCATGTCACCCATCATTCGTTCTGAAATTAATTCTTTTCCACGCAGTTCTGTACGGCGAGAGATACAATCATTTGGAAAAATACGTCTGCTCCTTTAAAGGTGATGACATCGTCACGGATCACTATCATCCATGTGCTGCCCTCACCACAGATCATGTAAGTTTAATGTGTGGTTCAGTGGAAAGAACCCGGGCTTGGGAATCAGAGGTCATGGGTTCGAATCCCAGCTCTGCCACTTGTCAGCTGTGTGACTGTGGGCAAGTCACTTAACTTCTCTGTGCCTCAGTCCCCTCATCTGTAAAATGGGGATTAAGACTGTGAGCCTCACATGGGACAACCTGATGACCCTGTATCTACTCCAGCGCTGAGAATAGTGGTCTGCACATAGTAAGCGATTAACAAATACCAACATTATTATTATTATTATTATTAAAAATAAAAGAAACATATGTGGCCCTAGAATGTGATGAACGAGAATTAATTGTATAGAGATCGTGGTGATCGGCAGAGTCCTGTGCTAGGTACTGATCCGCACTTACAGAATGAGGATAATATGTGTTCACAGATGTTAGGCAGACTATCTGGTCAACACAAGAGGGGAAAGATTCTTAAAATGTAAGTCCTTCACCTGGCTACGCTTAGAATTGTCTAACAGCATGGCAGCTGGGGATTTGCAGTTTTAATAATAACAGTATTTATTAAGCACTTTTTGTGTCCCAAAACACCGTACTAACCATTGGGAAAAAGTTCTTGGATGAAAATTAAGACAAAGTGTCTGCCCTCAAGGGGCTCACGATCTAAGAATAATAATAACAATAATAGCATTAAGAGCTCACTGGGGGCCAAGCACTGTGCTACATGCTGAGATAAGCTCATTGTGGGCAGGGAACGTGTCTACCAACTCTTACATTGTACTCTCTGAAGCGCTTAGCACAATGTTCTGCACGCAATGAGTGCCCAGTAGATACAATTGATCGATCGGGATAGTTACAGTCCAATCAGAATTACACGGGAAAGATCGGCGACACCGAAGGAGAGGTGAATCGGCATGAGATGGGTAACCAACATAAAAAGACAAGAATAAATGTAACAGGATTTAGTTTCACGCTCACTGAAGTCACAACACCGGTGGTACTAATTGACTGCAGCTGCATCTTCACCAATTTCCACCATCTTTAGGACTGCACCCAAGCACAGTGGCATTCCTTAAGTCCTTGGGCTACCCAGAGTCCTGAGAGGCTGGCCACCCCTTCTTCTCCTCACCGCTTTTAAGTCATTTCCAGATAATTCCTAGATAACAGATGATTGAATTAACTCACCTCAGACAGATGTGTCCAATTTCTCTGGCTGGCCAAACTTTTTTTTGTTACCCAAGCTAGCCTTGTTTCTGATGATGGACAGTCAAATATCTGTCTTTTCACTAAAATAGGAAGAATAGAAAGCTTCATCTTTTTATGCTTCGGTCACACAGATTAAAGTCCATGGATTTCCTTCAGATCTTACTCTTTCTCCACAAGAAAGCCTCCAGCTTTATGACATGATGGTTAGCGTTTGGGAGAAATGGCCTCATGCCCAGGTAAAGATTTATCAGAGAACATTCATCTTAATGGATTTTTGGGGAGGAGAATGTTGAAAATCCCCATCTTTTTTCTATATACACACTGATACAGACACATTTTCTACTATCTTATCGTTTTCCAGCAATTAGATCCGGAAGAATTTCAACATTTTAAAGATAAAGTAGCAATCTCAAGGGCAGATGCCCAGAAATATGAAGCAAGTCTAAAGAAGGAACTCAAAAAATGGATTGAACATGGTCATACAGAGAAGGTAAATAAAACTCAAAATTTCATTCTTGGCTAGATCTCTTCTGTTTCAAATTCTAAATAGATTTCAGGCAATGATATAGGGTAATAAAATGGCCTGCTGATCAGGGGGAAATCGTCCTGGCTGAATTTGTTTTCTCTTTTTTTCTTCTTTCCATCCTCTAATGGAAGTGCAAATGAGGAATAAAATCACATCTGCACTCTTTTTTTTTATATTGTTTTTGATAAGTGCCAACTATGCGCCCGGCATTGTACTAAACGCTGGGGTAAATGCAAGGTAATCGGGTTGGAAACAGTCTATGTCCCGCATGGGGCTCACAGTCTTAATCCCCATTTTACAAGTGAGGCACAGAGAAGTGAAGTGCCTTACTCGAGTTCCCAGAGCATACAAGTGGCAGAGCTGGGATTAGAACCCAGGTCTTTCTGACTCCCAGCTCCTTGCTCAGTCCACTTGGCCACGCTGCTTCCCCAGGCCTTGCTGCTTTCCCAGTTGTTCTTTCTGCAGATTCTCCCTTAAAACTCGACACTTGATTAGTACAAACCTCCGCCAACCCGTGACCGTTGCTGACACTGACATCTTTGCTGATGTTGTATGTGAAGAAATACTGCTCAGACCCATCTGGCAGTTTCCTTTGGTTAAAAACCAAACCAGACCAAACCATCTTCTGTTTTGAAATGTGAGGAGGAGTAATGGAGGAAAGAACTGGAGATTTAGGGACCAGGAAAAGTGGAGCAGATGGGGAAACAGATTTTTTTGATGCCACATCCTATGAAGAACTCTGAGGATGAAGGACTTGGAAAATAATAATAATGTTGGTATTTGTTAAGCGCTTACTCTGTGCAGAGCACTGTTCTAAGCACTGGGGTAGATACAGGGTAATCAGGTTGTCCCACATGAGGCTCACAGTCTTAATCCTCATTTTACAGATGAGGGAACTGAGGCACAGAGAAATTAAGTGACTTGCCCACATTACACAGCTGACAAGTGGCAGAGCCGGGAAAAGGGCTTGCTTCTTCGTATAAGTGATTAGTACAGTGCTCTTGATTGATAACGTTTAATACATTTTGGAGCGAGTTGCTAATTTAATAATAATAGTAATAATTATGATATTTGTTAAGCACTTACTATGTTCCAAGCACTGTAGTAAGCGCTGGGGTGGATACAAGCAAATCGGGTTGGACACAGTTCTGCCTCTGCCCACTTGTCTGCTGTGTGACCTTGGGCAAGTCACTTAACCTCTCTGGGCCTTAGTTACTTCTTCTGTAAAATGGGGACGGAGACTGTGAGCCCCATGTGGGGCAGGGACTGTGTCTAACCCAATTTGCTTGCATCCACCCCAGAGCTTAGTAGAATGTCTGGCACATGGTAAGCACTTAGTAAATATCATTATTATTATTATTATTATTATGTGGAGCTCACAGTCTCAGTGCCCATTTTACAGATTAACGAGGCATAGAAAAGTGATGTGACTTGTCCAAGATCACACCGCAGCAGCAGAGCCAGGAATAGAACCCGTGACCTTCTGACTCCCAGGCCTGTGCCCTCTCCACTACGCCATGCTGCTTCTCTTATGTTTCTTATTTGTAATTTAGGGCATCCACATACCTCCCCAACCCCACTGGCTAGTTGAAGTGATTGACACATTCTCTCAATCAGAAACTCTAAGATATGGTCTGGTGCTCGGGAAGGGCCTAGCCAAGCCCTGGATGCCCAACTCATTCTATTGAGATAAATGCACTTTTTAACCAACCTTATCTGTAATTCCCTCAAACATGAAAATGCTGAATTGATCATAACCTCCACAAGGTTTTGTTCTTCTAAAGCAGTGTGGCCTAATGGAAAGAGCCTGGGAGGCAGGAGACCTGTGTTTTTATCTCATCTCTACTACTTGCCTGCTGTTTTTGACCTGGGACAAGTCATTTCACTTCTCTGTGCCTCAGTTTCCTCATCTGTAAAATGGGGATTCAGTGCCTATTCTCCCCCTCTCCCTCTGCTCCTCCCCCTCTCCCGTCCCATCCCCTCAGCACTGTACTCATCCGCTCAACTGCATATATCTTCATTACCCTATTTATTTTGTTAATGAGATGTACGTCACCCTGATTCTATTTATTTGCTATTGTTTTAATGAGATGTTCTTCCCCTTGATTCTATTTATTGCCATTGTTCTTGTCTGTCTGTCTCCCCTGACTAGACTGTAAGCCTGTCAAAGGGCAGGGACTGTCTCTATCTGTTACCAATTTGTCCATTCCAAGCGCTTAGTATAGTGCTCTGCACATAGTAAGCGCTCAATAAATACTATTGAATGAATGAATGAATATTCTCCCTCCTACTTAGACGGTGAGCCCCCATGTGGGTCAAAGACCGTGTCCAGTCCAACTCGTATCTACCCCAGTGCTTAAAACAGTGCTTGATAAATACCGCAATAATAATAATGATGCTAACTAAAAATTTGTGTCGTTCTGTAGGTCAGAGAGGTACTGAATAATTTGAAACCTAACTGTGTTCCTTGTTCGCAAGAAATGGCAGTTAACTTCCCACTTCTTGTTGAAAAACTAAGGAAAATGGACAAATTGCCTGCTCTGTTCTTCATGTAAGTCCTAAAGGCCTAATTGGAAGATAGGAGGAAATGTATATGTATAAATAGTTTCCCTTTGTGTTCAAGGAAGACACCGGGGAAGGTATCTCCACTTGCCTCTCTGGCCACTCATTCTCAGTTTTCTTTGTGGGCTTCTCCTCTGCCTCCCACCCCCTAACTATGGGGGTCCCTTAAGGTTCATTCTGGGTCCCCTTCTGTTCTCCATCTACAGCCACTCCCTTGGAGAACTCATTCGCTCCCATGGCTTCAACCACCACCTCTGTGCAGATGATCCCCAAATCGACATCTCCATCCCCGGTCTCTCTCCTCTGCAGTCTAGCTTTTCCTTCTGCCTTCGAGACATCTACTTGGATGTCCTCCTGTCATCTCAAGCATCACATGTCCAAAACAGAACTCCTTGTCTTCCCACTCAAACCCTCTCCTTCCCCTGACTTTCCCATCACAGTAGACGGCACCACCATCCTTCCTGTCTCACTATTAATAGTGGTAGTAATATTATGAATTTTGATGGTCTGGTAAGAAGGTTCAGATAGTAAAAATTCAGGGCAGTAGTCCCAACAGTGCAGTCATGCCAACCTCAGAGACCTCTTAGGTATTGGCATGTTTTAGGACAGCCGCACATTCTTTTCTTTTAATGAAACTTGTTCTCTTTATTTGCCTCGTCTGTTTCCAGTTTTAAAATAACAGATGTGGAACTGAGGGCTAATGAAGTATACAAGTCTCTGGAGGTGAAGCAGGAAGAACAGCAGTCTCCCAAGGCTGAGAAAGAGGTCTCTAACCTAGACCAAAGACTGAAAAAAGTGACAAAATCCATTGAGAAACAGCCCAAAATGTGAGTATTTTGTCGGGGAGAATTGGTAAATTGATGTTGCTGGTGCATAGAAATTCCAGAAAAGCATTGCGGATTCCAGAAAAGCCTTGAACTGGGCCTCTGAGGCCTGTTAGGCCAGGCTAGGTTTGGGTTCTAGTAGGAGGCACTGTTGTTCTGACGCTGAGGAAGGCGGGTAACTGGGCCAAGACCCCCAACGCAGACCAGAGTAGTCCGCAAAGATGGTGCCTAGAACAGTACACTGTTCACGGAAGGTCTCACTATCACGCACCATTCCCTTAGAGTTATTAAAAATTTTACACATGAGAGTTACTGAACACAGTGTCACTTAGAATTTGGGGACTGTCTATTCAATCAATCAACCAATCAAGCAGTCGTATTTATTGAGCACTTACTCTGGGAAGTGTAAAGTGGGAAGCAGCGTGGCTCAGTGGAAAGAACCTGGACTTCGGAGTCAGAGGTCAGGAGTTCGAATCCCGGCTCTGCCACTTGGCAGCTGTGTGACTGTGGGCAAGTCACTTCACTTCTCTGGGCCTCAGTTCCCTCATCTGTAAAATGGGGATTAACTGTGAGCCTCACGTGGGACAACCTGATTCCCCTGTATCTCCCCCAGCGCTTAGAACAGTGCTCTGCACATAGTAAGCGCTGAACAAATACCAACATTACTACTCTATGCAGAATAAATTCTTGGGAGAGATTTTTAAGATCACACCTGATGCTTTCAATTTTCTCAGCAAAGTATGTGGCTAGTTAGGTGCAGGAAATGGGGTGGGGCGGAGGGGGCAGGAGGCTTGAGGAGAGAGTTAGGCGTCTGAAACAACTGGTGAAGACAATGGGCATAGGAGACAATATGGATGGAGAAACAATGTTGCCGAACAGAGAAGAAGGCAATGCTAAAGCAGGCAAGGATGAATTTGAGATAATAATAGTAATAAGGTTGGTATTTAAGTGCTTACTATGTGCAGAGCACTGTTCTAAGTGCTGCGGTAGATTCAGGGTCATCAGGTTATCCCACGTGAGGCTCACAGTCTTAATCCCCATTTTACAGATGAGGTAACTGAGGCACAGAGAAGTTGAGTGACTTGCCCACAGTCACACAACTGACAAGTGACAGAGCTGGGATTCGAACCCATGATCTCTTTCCACTGAGCCATACTGCTTCCCTATAATGATGGCATTTGGTAAGCACTTACTATGTGCCCAGCACTGTTCCAAGCGCTGGAGAGGATACAGGTTGATCAGGTTGTCCCACGAGGGGCTCACAGTCTTCATCCCCATTTTACAGATGAGGGCGCTGAGGCACCGAGAGGTCAATTGACTTGCCCAAAGTCACACAGCTGACAGGCGGTGGGGCTGGGATTTGAACCCATGACCTCTGATTCCCAAGCCTGGACTCTTTCCACTGAGCCAAGATCAGCCTGATATGTGGCGTAAAGCCGGCAGCTCTCTGTGGCTTGTGCACGGGAGCAAAGGAAGTGTCCGGCAGTGGGGATCCAGGGATGTACGTTAGTGGTAGATCGGAGAAGGGCCGGGTGAGGGAGTGAGTTGAGTGGGTTGAAGCATTATGGGGCTACGATGATTATCAATGGTTTTAAGGGATAAATAGCCAAGCACACAGTTGACACAGAGGGGAAGTGCAAAGGGCCAATAAAACCGATTATTCTGGGAAGAGAGGTGTTTTTTTAGGAGGGTTTTAAAGGTGGGAAGAGTGCAGGAAGCCCCCCTTTTCCTCAGCTCCCATGCCCTTCCGTGTTGCCCTGACTGGCTCCCTTTGGTCTTCCTCCATCTCCCTGCCCCACAGCACCTAAGTGTATATATATATATACTATTTATTTATATCGATGCCTGTTTACTTGTATTGATGTCTGTCCCCCCACCCCGCACCCCCGGCTTTAGACACTGAGCCCACTGTGGGCAGAGATTGTCTCTCTTTGTTGCTGTCCTATACTTTCCAAGCACTTAGTACAGTGCTCTGCACACAGTAAGCGCTCAATAAATACGATGGAAGGAATGATATGAAGGGGGAGGGAGTTCCAGGCCCAAGGGAGAATATGGGCAGGACAGGGCAGGTGATGGGTCTTTTCTAGAAAGCTCCAATTTAAGTTCAACTAAGCCAACTTCCAGTGTCTGACATATTTGATCACTGGCTGAAGTTTTCACTCTGTTCCTAGGGTGAAGATTAATGCCCAGTGGTTGCTTTAGGTCGCAGAGAGGAGGAGATGAAGGAGTGCAGCATTTCTATCTGGCTCGCTTTAGAAATGTCCAAGCTTCTAATTATACAACTAGACTGTGAGCTTGTTGTGGGCAGGGAACGTGTCTGCCAACTCTGTTGCATTGTACTCTCCCAAGCGCTTAGTACAGTGCTCTACACAAAGTAAGTACTCAGTAAATACCCCTGTTTCATCTATCAATGGGTCTAGCGGGAAAATCTAGACCGAAGTCACCTCTTGGTTACCACCCAAGGGAGAGAGGGTTAAATCGAGCATCTTGTGCAAAGGCTTTAGGGTAGTGGAAAAAGCCTGGGGGGTAAGAAGAACTGGGTTCTACTTACACTCTGCCATTTTCCTGCTGCGTACCCTTGGGCGAGTCATTCAATAGTATTTATTGAGCGCTTACTATGTGCAGAGCACTGTACTAAGAGTTTGGAATGTACAAATGACTTGTCTTTGCCTCAGTCTCCTCATCTGTAAAACGTGGATTCGATACTTGTTCTTCCTCCCCCTGTGAGCTCCATGTGAAATAGGGACTGTGTCCAACCTGATTATTATTATCATCATTACTTTTAATGGTGTTTATTAAGCACTTACTATGTGTCCAGCACTGTTCTAAGCACTGGGGTAGCTTCAAGTTAATTAGAGCTAACACAGTCCCTGTCTCACATGGGGGTCATGGTCTGAGTAGGAGGGAGAAGATGCATTGAATCCCCATTTTATAAATGAGGAAAGTGAGGCAAAGATGAGTGACTTGCCCAAGGTCACACAGCGAACTACTGGCAAAACCCACGTCCTCTGACCCCCAGGCCTGTATTCTTTCCACTAGCCCACGCTGCTGCTCGTCCTGGCGCTCAGTTCGGTGCTTAGAACAGAGAGTATTGAACTCTCTCAAATGCTTCATACGTTGCTCTGTATACAGTAAATGCTCAGAACATACCGCTTCAGCCCAGAAATAATAACAATTATGGTATTTGTTCCTCGCTTATTACGTGCCAGCCACGATAATAAGCGCTGTGGTGGATACAAGCAAATCGGACTGGACCCGGTCCCTGTCCCGTGTGGGGCTCACGGTCTCCATCCCCATTTTACAGCCCAGGGAACTGAGGCCCAGAGAAGTGAAGTGACCTGGCCAAGCTGATCTCTTAACTCCGGCAATGCCAATCCCATGGGAGGAGTGGTCTCCTGGGCCCTGTGGATTCAGTACCCTTGGTTATAAGTGAAACCGAATTTCTTCTCTCTGTAGACCTCCAAAACACATCTCGAAAGCGGATCAACTCCTGGTACAAGAAGCCGAGTATCAGCAGTTGCTCCAGAAGCTGGAGAAGCTGAAAAAGATCCCCGAAGACTGTACTTACGCCAACCTAAAGGCTATCAAAAATCAGGTGAGAGCTTCAGATGAAAACCATTTTTAAGGGGAAAAGAGTGTCAATACTTCAGTGATGAGCTTAGAGTGGTGTTGTCTTTTCATAGAATTGAAAAGGTTTATTCCCAGTAGTAGGAATGGGCTTAATAATAATGTTGATATTTGTTAAGTGCTTACTATGTGCAGAGCACTGTTCTAAGCGCTGGGGTAGATACAGGGGAATGAGGTTGTCCCACGTGAGGCTCACAGTTAATCCCGATTTTACAGATGAGGGAACTGAGACACCGAGAAGTGAAGTGACTTGCCCACAGTCACACAGCTGACAAGTGGCAGAACCTGGATTTGAACCCATGACCTCCGACTCCCAAGCCCGGGCTCTTTCCACTGAGCCGTGCGGCTTCTCAGTTCTGGGTTGACATAATACTACCGCCTTGAATTTTGGCATCGAATATGCTTGTTCTAAGTAGAGTTCTTATTGGTGTACGTGTGTCCTGCCATCTGCAAGCTACTGTCTCCTCCAGTCAATCACTTAGTAGTATTTACTGTATTTGCGGTATGCAGAGTATTGCATTCAGTGCTTAGTTGAGTACAGTGGAGTTGGTAGTCATGATCCAGGAGCTTCAAGGAGCATTTACCATACATTCAAATCCACTTTATATGACTCAAATACCTCTGGTAATGGGGTGAATATTAACTCTGTGACTTCTAAGAGGGAGAGGAGACATCAAGATCGTTATCAGACACACGGTGAATTCCACATCCCCCGTCAGGGAGGTCGGAGTGACGATTCTGTGCTGTCGATGCCTGTCCTTTTGTTTTGCTTTGGTGTCTGTCTCCCCACTTCTAGAACGTGAGCCCGTTGGGTAGGGATTGTCTCTATCTATTGCCGAACTGTACTTTCCAAACGCTTGGTATAGTGTTCTGTACATAGTAAGCGCTCAATAAATACGATTGAATGAATGGATGAATGATTCAGCTGTTGTGATATAGGATGGAGAGTGGGGTTTCGCTGCTCCCCGAAACCGTCTGGATTGAAAAAGGGGTACGTGGAAAGATGGTGACTCTTGTTACAGCGGAAAAGGCCCGGAAATGGAACGCTGAGTGGGCGGGGCAGTACACTACCTCCTCCACCTGGCCCCGAGTGGCCGTGAGAAGCAGCGTGGCCTGGTGGAAAGAGCCTGGGCCTGGAAGTCAGAGGACACGAGTTCGAATTGCGGCTCCGCCACAGGTCTGCCGTGAGACCTTGGACAAGTCACTTTGCTTCTCTGGGCCTTAGATTCCTCATCTGGGAAATGGGAATTAAGACTGTGAGCTCCACGTGGGATGGGGACTGTGTCTGACCGGATGCCCTTATACCCACCCCATTGCTTAGAACAGTGCTTGGCACACAGGAAGCCCTTACCAGATCCCATTACTTATATTATTTATTATTATTAGTAACTCCTGAATCTTCAAGGGATTCCGGCAAGTTTGAGGATGGATCTTCACGGTCTCTTTCGGTCTGTTTGGTCAAATTGTATGTGGCCTGGCCCAGTGATAAGCGATTAGTTTAATGGCTGCCTCAAGATCCTTCCTACACATTTTAGGAGAAGACCTTATGTGACAAGCAAAGTGGCCCAGTGGAAAAAGAATGGGCCTGGGTATCAGAAGACCTGGATTCTAATCCCAGCCTTGTCACTCGCCCGTGGTGTGTGACCTTAGACAAGTCTATGCCTCTGGCCTGGAATGCCGTCCCTCTTCAAATCCAACAGACAAGTACTCTCCCCCACCTTCTAAGTCTTATTGAAGGCACATCTCCTCCAAGAAGGCTTCCTAGACTAAACCCCGCCTTTCCTCATCTCCCACTCTCTTCTGCATCACCCTGACTTGCTCCCTTTGCTCTCCCCCCCGCCCATCCCTACAGCACACTTGTATATATCTGTAATTTCGCTCCTCTAATGCTCACTCGTTCCTCTAATGCTCGGCTTCTCAGTGTACCTCGATCTCGTCTATCTTGCCGCCGACCTCTCGCCTGCATCCTACCTCCGGCCTGGATCACCCTTCCTCCTTGTATCCTCCGCTCCCCCCTCCCCCCCCGCTTCAAAGTTTATTGAAGGCCCATCTCCTCCAAGAAGCCTTCCTTGACTAAACCCTCCTTTCCTCTTCTCCCACTCCTTTCTGCATCGCCCGACTCCCTCCCTTCATTAATCCCCCCCTCCCAGCCCCACAGCCCTTAGGTACATATCTGTAATTTATGTGTTTAATGCCTGTCTCCCCCTCTAGACCGTAAGCTCATTGTGGGCAAGGAATGTGTCTGTTCATTGTTCATCATTGAGCGCTTGCTGTGTGCGAAGCACTGTACTAAACACTTGGGAGAATACAGGAAAGTGATAGACACATTCCCTGCCCAGAAGAGTTCTCAGTCTAGAGGGGGAGACAGACATTAATATCCATAACGAAATGAAAGTGCTTGGGAGAGTAAAATATAACTATAAATAGACATATTCCCTGCCCACAATGAGCTCACACTCTAGAGGGGGTCTTGTCTGGTCTTATGCCGTCGAGTCGTTTCCGACCTGTAACGACACTCAGCACTCAGCAAGCGTTCAAGAAATATGATTGAATGAATCTGTAAAATGGAGATTAAATAAATTACCCTTCAAGACTGTAATCTCGCTGTGGGCAGGGAATGTGTCCGTTACATCGTACTCTCCCAAGTGCTTCGTACGGTGCACTATGCCCCGTGAATGCTCAGTAAATACGATTGACTTACTGACCGACTAGTCTCCCTCCCTCTTAGCCTGTGAGCCTCGTGTGGGATAGCGACTGCATCTGACCGCGGGGCGTAGTACGATGCTTGGCACATAGTGAGCGCTTAACAAATACCACAATTATTATTATGTAATAAATCCCTCTTAATTTTGATGAGGTGAAGGATATATGAAAAATCATTCTATCACAAATTCTTGTTTATTTCAGACTTTGTATAAAGTGTTTCACCAAGTGAAATTCACATATAAAAGTGAAGAACTGCAAACTTTGGCACTGAGGGGCATTGGTTACCATCACGGTGCTCTGAATTTCAGAGGAAGACAGCTGGTTGAGATACTCTTCAGGGAGGGGTTGATCAAGGTAAGCCTAAATTCATCAGAGCTGTTTGGTCTAGTCATTCTTCCAAGTTTTTCAGAGGTCGATGTCACCACAGAGCCAGCCAGGTGATTCAGGTCCTCTGTGCGAGCAACACCCATCTGGTGTTGCTCATCATAGATTTGAAAAGGCTCTCGGCACCTTTTGGTCAGTTCCCCATCTTCAAGCAGGAAGGCAAATGGAAAATGCTGATGGATTTCCTATTCCTGGACAGGGTTTACAAGCGATTTGAAGTGACTTGCCCAACGTCACACAGCAGACAAGCGACAGAGTCAGGATTAGACCCCACATCTTTCTAGTAATAGTAATAAATTTGGTATTTAAGCACTTGCTGGGTGTCGGGCACTGTATTAACTGCTGAGGTGGGTGCAAGCAAATCGGGCTGGACGCAGTCCCCGTCCCACGTGGGGCTCGCGGTCTCGATCCCCATGTGACCGACGAGGTGACTGAGGCACAGAGAAGTGAAGTGACCTGTCCAAGGCCACACAGCAGACACGAGGCGGAGCCGGGATTAGAACGTGTGATCTTCTGACTCCCGGGCCTGGGCTCTTCCTACTAGGCCGTGTTAACCAGGGTCACGGTCCCTGGCTCCTCCTGCAGCTGGTGCTTTGTGAATGCAGCGCTCTGGGCCGCCCTGCCTGTCCTCAGTTGGACGCAGCCGCTCCGGTTGCCAGCAAGAGCAGCAGTGGCAAGCAGCATGGGAGCAGATGCTCAATATCTTCTCGCCTTCTGTCTCCCGGCCTTTTCCTTTTTCACCTGTTCCCCTCTTCCCTGTTACTGTGACTATGTAAAGAAAATCACAGCCTCTCCATCACCCAGTCTTACATGTCTCAGACCCCGGCGAAACTTTAATCCAACCCCGTAAATCGTTGTGAAATTCCCTGTAAAAGCGTTACAGTCACAGGGAGAAGAGGTCTTCGAGATTGAATTTCCATGTTTTCCTGCTCTGGATGTTTCCAACTGGGTTATTACTGGGCTTTATTCTCTTCTGCACAGATTCAAGCAGAATCAACTGGACTTTTATTTTGTTTTTCTAGGTAGTGACAGCTACGGGGACGCTTGCATTAGGAATCAATATGCCGTGCAAATCTGTCGTTTTCGCTCAAAATTCAATCTTCTTGGATGCTTTGAACTACAGACAGGTATTGAAAGGAACTTATACATTTTCAGACTTTAAATCCCAAAGACCACAAAATGCAGACCAGATGCATTCCCCTTTCTGAGCATATTCATACTACTACTAATGATAATAATTGTGAGATTTGTTAAATGCTTACTATGTGCCAGCCACCATACTGGGCGCTGGGGTGAATACAAGTAAATCGGGTTGGGCACAGTCCCTGTCCCACATGGGGCTCCCAGTCTTAATCCCCATTTAACAGATGAGGTAGCTGAGGCATAGAGAAGTGAAGCGACTTGTCCAAGGCCCAGACAAGTAGCCGAGACAGAACAAGTATAGTAGAACAGACAAGTAGCGGAGCCGGGATTAGAACCCATGATCCTCTGACTCCCAGGCCCGTGCTTTATCCACTATTCCACTACTGATTCCCATATATTCATATGAATATTCATTTTCAACGGCATATTTTTGTGTTCAAATGGGCTTGGGCAGGCCACCGGGTCCATTCTATTGGCATTATATCATTATTATTATCATTGTAACAAGGAACCAGAGCTAACACTGCTCTGCTGGACTGACAGTGTTAGCTCTGGTTCCTTGTAATAATGATAATAATGATGATGGTGTTTGTTAAGCACTTACTATGTGCCAAGCCCTGTTCTAAGCACTGGGCTTGATAGAAGGTTATCAGGTTGGATGCAGTCCCTGTCCCACGTGGGGCTCATACTCTTAATCCCCATTTCTCAGATGAGGTAACTGAGGCACTGAGAAATGACTTACACAAGGTCACACAGCAGACAAATGGCAGAACCGGGAAGAGAACCCATGCCCTTCAGGCCCGTGCTCTATCCACTACGCCACACTGCTGGTCTTCTAGTCTTCACACTGCCTTTGCTAAGACAGCTACTGATTTCTGCTGTCAGATTGGCGGTCTTGCTTCGGTTATTTCCCAGCAGTCAAACCTTGCATTTGTTTCAGATTCTTCTGGAGTGGGGTCTTCATAGTATTTTTACTGTCTAACCCACCTAAGGTCATCTCACCTCGGTCAGGCAGGAGCTGTTCTGGTAATTGGACGTGATCTAGCCGCTGTGCTTGTCCAACCTAGTGGAAGGGGTGTCCACTAGTATTCAGTTTTCATAGTGCTGGACAGAGAGCACCCCGGGAGTTTGCTCCCAATTCATTCTGAAATTGCTCAGGAAATTGGATTATCGATGGCTGGTCAGTTCGGGGGACCTGCTGGGGATTCTGGTGGGCTCTGAAAGGTCAGTGGGAAGGCGAGGAGGGGGCCTGATTGAACCGTCTCCCCTCTCGGGTCCCCTGGAGTTGATCGGCATTTGGGGCAGGTACCTCAAATTATTCCTGGTTCCGTGGGGATGGTCCAAGAAGGGCAGGGATCACCTACTCCTTCCCATCCTCGCACTTCTACCTCTACCTTTTTTCCCCCCACACTTCCTCTGTGTCCATTGACACGCGAAGTGCAGTGGGCGGAGGTCAGGGGCCTCCCGAGGGAGCGGAGGGGACCGAACACAACCGGACCGGACGTTGGCCCCGGCATCTCAGATATACGCTTCAAGGGAAATTCCTGTCCACGAACAGACTCTACCCTATCGTGGAACAAAACATCTGGGAGAAATTTGACATTGTGGAAATATTCCTTTCCAGATGTCAGGGCGTGCAGGAAGGCGAGGCCAAGACCTGAAAGGAAGTGTGTTTTTCTATAATATTCCACTGCCCAAAATAGAAAAACTCATTAAATCCAACGTCCCTAAGCTAAGAGGCCACTTCCCGCTGGGCATATCCCTGGTTCTTCGCCTCATGCTGTTGGCTTCCAAAGGAGATGATCGAAAGGATGCAGAAGCAAAGGTACGCCGGGTATCCCTACTTGTCATCCACCGCTAACGTGACGAATAATTTGACCTTCAATTTCTTCTGCTCTCCTGCGTGCTTACACTTTGGTCTTGTCAGACTCAATATGATTTCATACCTTGAGTTTTGCCCAGTTTTCCATCTGGGCAGGGTTGCTCAGCTCCTTCAAGTGGACAAAGAGAAGCTACGAGAACACTTGCTTCTGCTGTAACTCATGCTTTTGTTGTACGATTAGATTGTAACATTATGGAGAAATTGGGAATGTTCTTGTCGCAACACAATCAACAGGTGATATTTACTGAAGGCTTGCCGTTCGCAGAACACCGTACTAAGTATTTGGTTATCTACAGTTCAGTAGAGTTGGGAGACACATTCCCTGCCACAAGGAGCTTACATTCTAGATGTAAGCTCATCTATTTTGTCTATTTATTTTGTTAATGAGGTGTATGCCTCCATGATTCTATTTATCTTGATGATGTTGTCTGGTTACAGATGAGGGAACTGAGGCACAGAGAAATTAAGTGGCTTGCCCGAGGTCACACGGTAGACAAGTGGCAGAGCTGGGATTAGAACCCACGACCTCTGACTCCCAAGACCGGTCTCTTGCCACTAAGCCATGCTGCTTCTCTAATACTACTAATATTGCTGATGATAATTGTGGTATTTTTAAGCTCTTACTCTGGGCTGAGCACTGTATTAACATTGCTGTACAGTACTTTGTGTTTTTGCAGCTGTAGTGTATTTAATAAATTAGCAATGAATGGAAAAGGTAATCTGTTAGTCATGTTGGGCTGTACCACTGACACAAAGTATAGTGTTCTGCACAGAGTAAGCGCTCAATAAGTATGATTGATTGGGTCATTGATATTTCTAATTTATTTCAGTGTCTATCTCCCCCTCTAGTCTCCAAGCTCCTTGTGAATAGGGAAGATGTCTCCCTACTCTATTGTATTGTACTCTCCCAACTGTGAGAAGCAGCGTGGCTCAGTGGAAAGAGCACGGGCTTTGGAGTCAGAGGTCATGGGTTCGAACCCCGGCTCGGCCACTTGTCAGCTGTGTGACTTTGGGCAAGTCACTTAGCTTCTCGGTGCCTCAGTTACCTCATCTGTAAAATGAGGATTAAGACTGTGAGCCCCACGTGGGGCAACCTGATTCCCCTGTGTCTACCCCAGCGCTTAGAACAGTGCTCGGCACATAGTAAGCGCTTAACAAATACCAACATTATTATTATTATTATTAGTACAGTGCTCTGCACTCAGTAAGCATTCAATAAATATCACTGATTGACCACCTGCAGGGATATTCTGCTAGTGATGAACATAACAATCATAGAAATTTGTAGTGAAAAATAGCTGTCACGATGGTATCATCGTACCATATTTCATTTCATTTAAATTTAATTTTATACCGTAATTAATTGCCATATGTCCTCTAATCCGTTAAATTCCTTCGACTTACTGGTTACTATAATACTCTAATACAGCTTCCAGAGCATGAAGTTCTTCAAGAACACAAACCCTGCCTTATTGGAGAACTGTCTGTATTTTGGGTGTGTGCTCATAATTCTCTCTCCTTTATACTTATTTGTTTAATTAAAGAGCGAGTTAATAATGGAATCTAATCATTTTTTTTCTGTCACTCTTCAACGTTGTGATTAAGTAGAATATAGCATTAGTTTTTCGTTTACATCCCAAATAACAGTTTGTATATTTATTTTATGCCTTTTAAAGATGAGTAACTGGCTACCAACTTTCCTCCAAAGGTTTTATCAGTGCTGAAGCATTCCCTGCTGACTTTCAGCCGACCCAGAGCCATGGAGATGTTGAAAATATTCTTCTTGTTTTCTTTGCAGTTTCTCGTTAAAGAGGTATGATTCCGTCCTGGTTTTCCGTTAAGTGCTCTCACTGATAATAATAATAATAATGTTGATATTTGTTAAGCGCTTACTATGTGCAGAGCACTGTTCTAAGCGCTGGGGCAGATACAGGGTAATCAGGTTGTCCTACGTGAGGCTCACAGTTTTAATCCCCATTTTACAGACGAGGTAACTGAGGCCCAGAGAAGTTAAGTGACTTGCCCACAGTCACACAGCTGACAAGTGGCAGAGCTGGGATTTGAACCCATGACCTCTGACTCCCACGCCCGGGCTCTTTCCCCTGAGCCATGCTGCTTCTCTAATCTCTTCACTAGATTTAGGGCCTTCATTTGTATCCTAACCCAAACCAGACTTTACTAGGCTAAACCATGAGACTAGAGAGTTTATCTTACTATCGCTATTTGAGAAACTCCTCGACTAATATCTGCACTGGCTCTGAAACAGTCTGGTAACCCCAGGGGACATCTGATGACCGAATTGGCATTGAGCAATCAATCCCTGAGCCAGAGGGCCCAATGAGATGTCCACCACCTTTCAATGACCATATGACACAAAAGGCACCTTTGGGATCTCTGAGAACTATTCCCCCCATAATCCATACCTGAGGTTTCGGTGACTTCATGTGTGCTTCAATTCTTAAAGTGAATAATAATAATGTTGGTATTTATTAAGCGCTTACTATGTGCTGAGCACTGTTCTAAGCTCTGCGGGAGATACAAGGTAATTAGGCTGTACCACATGAGGTTCCCAGTCTTAATCCCGTTTTTCCAGATGAGGTGACTGAGGCACCGAGAAGCTAAGTGACTTGCCCAAAGTCACACAGCTGACAAGCGGTGGATACGGGATTAGAACCCATGACCTCTGTCTCCTAAACCCGGGCTCCTCCCACAGAGCCTTGCTGCTTGTGAATGGAAATCACGGGAAAATTTTGGTGTCCCTATGAAGTTATCTAAATAATAAATTACCCCCTGCACCTACATAGACACATAAGTGTGGTGAGGCGCTCTAGCCTTTCATAATAATAATAGTTAATAATTGCGGTATTTGTTAAGCACGTACTATGTGCCAAGCCCTGTTCTAAGCGCTGGAGTAGATACAAGGTGATCGGGTTGTCCCACATGGGGCTCCCAGTCTTAATCCCCATTTTACAGATGAGGGAACTGAGGCCCAGAGAAGCAAAGTGACTTGCCCAGAGTCACACAGCAGACAAGTGGCAGAGCCGGGATTGGAACCCAAGACCTCCGACTCCCAAGCCCGAGCTCTTTCCACTGAGCCACGCTGCTTCTCTTGGCTGTTGTCATGACAAAACGTCCAGTTCTGTTGGTCTACCAGCTAGAGCGTACAGGTCATAAGGGGTTTTGAGCACAATATGCCACCGCATATCAAAAATTGCACTATATTTGCCATCTTCAAGAAGTAAAGAGAGAGAGCTGACTGTGAAAATTACCCCGGAATCTCAATATTTCTCCATCCCGGGCAAGACTCAAACCCTCCTAGACAGACTACGGGAGAACGCTGGGGACTGCTGAAGAACTCCAGCACTCCTAGAATGACAGTGCAGCCAGAGACCCTCTGGGGTACAGTGGACCTGATCACTGGCTGAACATCAGATTCAGGAGCGGTGCAGAAAACAGTAGACCTTATAGACATTTGGGCCCTGGCAAGTAATTAATTTATTAATAATGCTATTTGGTAAGCGTTTCCTATATGCCGGGCACTATACAAAGCACCGGGGTGGATACAAGCAAATGGGGTCCCTGTGGGACTCACGGTTTCAATCCCCATTTTACTTCTCTGGGGCACGGAGAAGTGAAGTGACCCGCCCCGGGTCACACAGCAAACCATTAAACGTGTTCGGCTACCCTGAGAAGTTCGATCGAGATTCTAAAATTACTCCAGGTGAGATGAAGGGCCGTATGAGAATTGGAACAACTACGGCTGCCCCTTTGCACGGAGCCGTACGCTCGGGCCGGTGCCGTTCAAACACGTTACGCTGGTGAGGCGGAGCTGAAGGGTGCCTTTGAATTCTGCCATGTCGGTAGCATGCTGTTCGGTGAGGCAATTATAAACAACAAAAGGGAAAACGCGGCGAAGAAGATCATGTCTTCTGGGAGACTGATATACAGAGTGTGGTGCCCATGTAACATCGAGATGTAGACTAAATTTAAAAGTCAACTGAAGGCATGGATAACGTCCTTTGTGGCTATGAGACTTGAGTTTACTCCAGATACAGGGAGAAGCAGCGTGGCCTACTGAATAGAGCACAGGCCTGGGGGTCAGAAGGACCTGGTTTCTAATCCTCGATCCACCACTTGTCTGCTGTGTGACCTTGAGCAAATCAGTTAACTTCTCTGGGCCTCAGTTACCTCATCTGCAAATGGGGAGTAAGACTGAACCCCAGGTGGGACTTGGGCTCTGTCCGACTTGACTGTATCTACCCCAGTGTTTAGTAGAGCGCCTAGCATAGCAAGCGCTTAAATCCATTAAAAAAAGATACCACACTCATCTTCTAGAGCAGATCCACCAATGTCACCTCTGTCCAATACTTGACATCAAGTGAAATACTCAAGTGTCAAGACAGAATAAAGAATAACGAGGTTCCGGAATGCAGCCAGATTGCCAGCGTCGCTCATCACTTTGCATCTTCACTGGTTGGGACTTGGAAAGGATGGAGCTTGGTTCAGAAAAGGCTGGTCCATGGCGAGCCGAAACAGGAAAGCCATAAACACGGTGGCGAGAAGAAACGTATTACAGACACGGGGAAGCCTCAAACGACGTGACGTAATATAGGGCATCGATCGGTAACGGTATTGCTTGAGCGCTTACTGTGTGCGGAGGAGTATACTAAGGGCTCTGGGAGAGTGCAGTACACTAGAGGAGCTAGATACCATCCCCACCCTCAAAGAGTTACCACAGCCAGAGACAGGTCTGCTTGACATATAGCAATTAGAAATGGCATGATTAGCCTAGAACCATGCCATTTATTTAGTCATGTCGTCTTTCTCCCCATTTACACTGTAAACTCACTGTGGGCAGGGAATGTATCCGTTTATCGTGTCTACCCCAGTGCTTGGCACCTCGTAAGTGCTTAACAAAACCATAACAATTATTATTAGTATGATTGTTGCATCGTACTTTCCCAAGTGCTTAGGACAGCGTTTTATGCACAGTAAGCACTCAGTAAATACAACTGAATGAATGAACCAACTGTGGAGCAGAGGCTTTGGGAAGCTCGTGACACCAAGAGGGAGCAGAAATGGGGTCAGGCTCCTCGCGTCCGTATAGGGAGGAAAGTTCTGAATACCCAGCACATTTCTACACGCTGATTAAAAGAATTCTATAGGTGCAGTCTCATCTTTAGATTTTCATTCGTTCAATGGTACTGAGCGTCTACTGCGTGCGTAGCACTACTAAATGTTGGGAACTCAGTCTGATAGAGGGTATTGGTAGGTTGGTGAAGGGCTCACGAGAAAAGACCGAATACATGGAAACACGACTGAACATCACAGAGATAAGGGTAAGGTTAATAAAAGATATTTTGAAGTAGGAAGCCATATAATATAGGTGTACACATACGCTTGTGTTTAAACGTTTACGGACAATAAGATTTATTTTAAAGAAACCTTTACGCAGTTTAATATTGAGAATATTGCTTCTCTCCTTGCCTATTCTGTTTGCACATGATATGTCAAAAGGAAGAGGTTGGTGGCAAGTTAATATTTACACAGTGATTAGTCTAGCCAAGAGTGGGATTAGTTATTATTCCAAACTAGCAGAAATAATGAAAATGTTCATACATTCCTATAAAGGAAGGACCCAGCTAACTAATGAATTTTAATTCTTTAGGGCTATTTAGACCGAGAATGTAATCCCATGGGTTTTGCTGGACTTGTATCACATTTGCATTACCATGAACCGGCTAATTTTCTCCTGGTCAGTTTTCTGGTGAAAGGCTTATTACACAAACTCTGCAAACCAATCAAGAAAGGTGAGCTGCCATTTTCCTTCACTCGATTTAGATACGGTAATATGGAAATTCTAAGGATCTATATTTTCAAAATCTAATTTTTTCACAAAGAAGATCAGTTTAGATCAAAGATCATTATTGAATTGTGTATGTTCTATCTTCACTCTCCTGCTATTGTGGAATTTTTGTCACATCACCATATTATTTATTCTTTTTTGAGGATCTTTCCTCACAAATTCTCCCTTTGGGTAGTGAGGCTCCTCCTAAATTCTTCAGATAATTGTGGGACCTTCCAAATTGTTGAATTCCAGCAGGATAAAAACAGCCTAGGATCAGGTTCAGATTTCCTTTGGCATGTGTACATCCTGGCTATGGTTCTTTAAATTGGAAATGACCAACTAATCTGGGCAATCTGTGTGATTAAGAAGTCTCCTTGGAATCCACATTCATGGGAAATAAATGTGTTTTTTTTAATCATAAGGCCAGAATTGCACTAGCATTTTATTTGGATGATTTAGATCAAAAATATACGTTGTAGAGGAGGCATTTAGAAAACCACAGATGGATGTTGAAACCAAGGATAGCATCTTTGATGCCTACATGCCCATACTTGTTTTGGTGGTTTAGTTTTAGCAGAATATATCTTTAGCTGTCTATCATCTGCCATAATGGAAGCAAGCTAGCTATTCTAAACGTTAGGAAATGCAAAATAACTCTTCCATGTTGAGATCTATAACCCTTAATCGCTAGTCCATCACTAGTATTTGTAGAGTACTTTTTTTTTTTGGTAGCATTTGTTAAATGCTTACATTTAATGCTTCCATATAACAAATGCTTACTACGTGCCAAATACTGTTATAAGCTCTGGGGCAGATACAAGTTAATCAGGTTGGACACAGTCCTTGCCCCATGTGGAACTCACAATCTTTACCCCCATTTTACAGATGAGGTCATTAACTGAGGCCCAGAGAAGTGACTTGTCTAAGGTCACACAGCAGGAAAGTGGAGCAGGAATTTGAACTCCAACCTCCTTCTGACTCCCAGGCCCATGCTTTATCCACTAGGCCTCGCCACTTCACAAGCACTGTCCATTAAAAAAACAAGTTGGTAATTGTTAAGCTCTTACTATGTGCAGAGCACTGTTCTAAGTGCTGGGGTAATAATAATAATGTTGGTATTTGTTAAGCGCTTACTATGTGCCGAGCACTGTTCTAAGTGCTGGGGTAGACACAGGGGAATCAGGTTGTCCCACGTGGGGCTCACAGTCTTAATCCCCATTTAACAGATGAGGTAACTGAGGCACCAAGAAGTTAAGTGACTTGCCCACAGTCACACAGCTGACAAGTGGCCAAGCCGGGATTCGAACCCATGACCTCTGACTCCAAAGCCCAGGCGCTTTCCACTGAGCCATGCTGCTTCTCTCAACTACTAACTACTACTAACTACTAACATTAACTACTAGATTACTAGCAGAGTTAGTATAGTTCCGTGCTCAGTAAATGCCATGGGATGAGCAGAATCTTCAGCTGACATCTCATAACAGTGATTTAGTAGATCAGGCTAGTCTTATGCAGCATCCTGTGCCTGATTAATAATGATCATGATGATAATAATTGTATTAAATACTTACTATTTCCCAGGCAGCGTTCTAAGCGCTGAGTTAGATACAAGTTAATCGGGTCAGATACAGTCCCCATCCCACATGGGGCTCACAGTTTAGCGATTAGGTGAAAGGGTTGGTTTGATTTCTGCATTTCAAGGTTCGGTGTTCCAATGAAATATTACGGATCAGTTTGTCAGTCAATCAGTCGGTTGTATTTATTGAGCACCTACTGTGTGCGGAACACTGTACTAAGCTCTTGGGGAGAATACAATATAACAGAGTTCATTGACACGCTTCCTGCCCATGACAAGCTTACAGTCTAGAGTCTTAGATCTAACTGGATCTGAATTAGTTAATAACGTTCCTCAAAAAAAAAAAAAAAAAACCCACTAGCCGATGTAAGCTCGTCCTGGGCAGGATATGTCACTGTTTACTGTTGTATTGTACTTTCCCAGGCTCTTATAGTACAGTGCTCTGCACACAGTAAGCGCTCAATAAATATGATTGAATGAATCAACAGTCCAATCAACTTCTCATTATGAACTGTCATAGATTGATTATCAATTCCTCTGAAGCTATATTTTGTATAATTTGGAATTCTTAAATTATGAACTTACATTAACAATTTGTTAAATTTAACTCCTATAAAGTAGTAGTAATTGCACTTAAGTGCTAAAGTACAGGATTTACAGTTTTTCCCTGCATTGAATATTCCTTCTTTGAACAGGCTCTTCAGTGTTTTCTGAAGATGTGATGGAAAAGCTAATGCTGATACTGGCAAACTTGTTTGGAAGGAAATACATTCTAGCCAAGTATTTTGAAGCTAAAAGAAAATTTCAGCAGTCAAAGGTAAGGCAAAAAGATTGAAGTCTTGATTTTTAAAAATTATTTAATAATATATATATTGAAGCCGCTGGAAATGGTAAGGCTGTTCAAGGAAAATTGACATTTTCTGGCCCTTTATTTAAGCCGGCCCAGGCAAGCTCTGCAGCTGCAACTTACTCTGAGTCCTGTATTCCGATAGATTTTTCCACAAACCTACCCCAACTATGGTAATTTCTTTCTTTAAGAACATGTTCTTTCAACTGGGCACTTAACAAATCACCCTAATTCATGAGGGATCCTCATCTGTTGACCCAAGCCTTCCTTCTAAGGGGCAGACGTGGATCTTCAGCCCTACCCCAGGGTCGAGGCTGCATAATAATGTTGGTATTTGTTAAGCGCTTACTACGTGCCGAGCACTGTTCTAAGCGCTGGGGTAGACATAGGGGAATCAGGTTGTCCCACGTGGGGCTCACAGTCTTAATCCCCATTTTACAGATGAGGGAACTGAGGCACAGAGAAGTTAAGTGACTTGCCCACAGTCACACAGCCGACAAGTGGCAGAGCTGGGATTCGAACTCATGAGCCCTGACTCCAAAGCCCATGCTCTTTCCACTGAGCCATGGAATCTGTTGGCATGTTGGAAATATTTCTTTACAAAATGGGAAGCAGTGTGGTGTAGTGGAAAGAGCACGGGCCTGGGAGTCAGAGGATCTGGCTTCTAATCCTGGCTCCTCCACTTGTCTCCTGTCCGACCTTGGGCAAGTCACTTCACCTTCCTCTGGACCTCAGTTACGTCATCTGGAAAATAGGGATCAAGACTGTGAGCCCCATGGGGAATGTAGAATCTCTCCAACCTGATTAGCTTGTAGCTACCCCAGCTCTCCATTCAGTGCCCGGCAAATAGAAACCGTTTACCAAAGACAATAAAGAAAAATTATCTTTCAGTTTAGATGCACTAATAAACTCAAATTTACATGCTAGTTAGCCATAGTGGAATGTGCTAATTTTTGTTTTAAGGAATTTTTGGTTTAAAAAATTCATTTTTGGTCCATATTATCTATCTGGGACAGGTCTAACTATGAACACCAACACAACAGCAGTGGGGATTGCCGGGAGCAAATTGAATTTTTTTTTTACAATTTGGCAGGAAGTACAGAGAATTTTTAGGTTGAGGTTGGGCAGACAGGATTTTGTGGGGGTAAGATTACAATCTCTTTGTGGGTTTCCTGATTGGATAGAAAGTTTATCCCCCAACAGCTGCTCTCCAGGTATTCTGGGGTCTCCGTGCTGTTCCTTCCACTCAGCTGCCAGCTATCTGATCCTATAAGTGTTCCTGGGAGATGGATTCTAGAATGGACTACTTCAGTAGCCAGTTTAAACAGTTTTTTCTCTCCAGACATCACTCTTCCCCAATTCCTTCTTCTCACTCCACTTTCTCCTGCTGTCATACTTGTCAGAGGGATTCCCGGCTCCCAACATGGTGTGGAGGGAGGAGAGTTTGGCATTCCTTTGAAAGTGTTGGGGTAATTCAGTCTATGTATGTATTCCCCGTGCTGTTATCACTTTCAACTTCCTCCCATCCTGTGAAGCATAGCAAATCTTGTACCATCTGAGAACCACCTCCTCTTCTGTGAGAGACAGAAAAAGTAAATATTAGAAAAAAAAGGCTTTCGCTTATACAAATGACTTAGATTGAAAACAATTTAAATCAGCTTCACAAAATAATTTACTATCGATATGAAAGAGTGAGTCCCAGGAATCCTCTTTGACAGTTCCTTGAATCTCGTAAATGAAACATTTTGAAAAAATATTTTGTGTTTAGGTGTTTCTTGAAGATCTCCCCAAGGATTTTGAAGCAGCCGTATTTGAGTACAACGTAAAAATAAAAAACGACTTTTGCACTTTTATACGGATTGTTTCCAAACTGGCTGACATGAAGCAGGAGTACCAACTCCCCTTGTCAAAAATAGGTAAGGACTTTCTCAAATTCCTGCTTGATGCTGTGGAAAGCCACTGCATCAACTGGGCTGTTGAAGACTGGCGAAATGGCCAGGATTAGAGAGTGACTCAGAGCAAGCTTCTGGAGTAGTGGCTGGTGATTTGTATTTTTGAGAAGTAAACCTATCCAGGGAAGGATCTAGATTGCTCCCTCTTGAAACTTTGAAACCAGCTTAGTTTTGAATCTGTGGTGAGTCCCTCCTAAATCAGTCGATCAATCAATGGTATTTCCTGAGCACTTACTGTGTGCAGAGCACTGTACTAAGTGCTGGGGAGAATACAGAATAACAACGAAACAGACACCTTCCCCTCCCACCTGATTATCTTGTCTCTTACCCAGCGCTCAGTACAGTGCTTACCACATAGTAAGTGCTTAAGAAATATCACAGTGACTAGGAATTCCGATATTATCTAAGCCCTTGATTGACAGCAGTAGCCTGGGGATGGGATTGAGTGACTCTTCTACTGCTTTCTCATCATGGAAACAAATACCCCAAGAGAGCCTCGGTCAATTCCTAGAAACTCTGCAGCCTGGGAGTAGAGGGAAGAGAGCGGGAAAGAGATATTAGTATCCCTGGAGAAGCAACTGACGGACTAATTTCTGAGCCAATCTCAGGGCTCTTCCAAGCTACTTAATCTTTAAAAAAATATTTTTTTAATCCCTGACTTGAACAACAACATCCCTTCTTACAATAGCTGGGTAACAAGTTGTATTTCATTAAGGCCACTAAGACACCTGTGGATTTGTTAAGACCATTCATACATTCTCTCCACAGAGGCTCGGCGTCTCTCGCGCCAAGAGCGCTGCTTTACGTGGGTCAAACAGAGGGTCAACCGCCACCCCAAAGTTTTAGTCTTAAAATTCAGAAACTAAAGTGAATTCAATATATCCGTATTTTGAATGTTTTTAAAATTCATTTCTCATCGTTTTTTCTGATTAGATTTCACGGATGAAATTTACGCGGATTCTGAACTTTTGTCTCACTTGATGAGCTGCAAAGAGGGGAGGACAGCCATTTCACCCTTCGTGTGCCTATCCGGGTACACGGATCGTGATTTACTTCACTCGGATTCTCTCAGCAGTGTAAGTGAGGGGTGGTGATAGAGGGACGTGGCATCTCCAAGAGACGATGGTGACGGGAGGGAGGGGAAAGTTGACTACTCTCAAGGTGAAGACCGTTCGGGTCTCTTCTCCAGGTGCTTCGAATGCCAGGCCCAGAAACTGAGTTTTGCCATTCCGTCCCTGAAGTCTGACCCAATTCTGGCCTAATCGGGGAATGCAGACCCCTGCCAGGGCTTGGCCAGGCAGGCCAGAGTGAACCCTGGAGCTTTGAGCTGGAGCATCCCTGGAGGCTATATTGGATGTCCTGTGGGATAATAATAATGTTGGTATTTGTTAAGCGCTTACTACGTGCCGAGCACTGTTCTAAGCACTGGGGTAGATACAGGGTAATCAGCTTGTCCCACGTGAGGCTCACGGTCTTCATCCCCATTTTACAGATGAGGGAACTGAGGCCCAGAGAAGTGAAGTGACTCGCCCACAGTCACACAGCTGACAAGTGGCAGAGCCGGGATTCGAACCCATGACATCTGACTCCCAAGCCCGGGCTCTTTCCATTGAGCCACGCTGCTTCTCCGCTAATTCGTATTTAATAATAATTATTATTATGGTATTTGTTAAGCCCTTACTACGTACCAAGCACTGTTCTAAGTGCTAGGGTTGATACAAGGTAATCAGATTGTCCTAAGTGGGGCTCCCAGTCTTCATCCCCATTTTACAGATGAGGGAACTGAGGCCCAGAGAAGTGAAGTGACTTGCCCAAAGACACACAGCTGACAAGGGGCGGAGTCAGGATTAGAACCTATGACCTCTGACTCCCAAGCCCGGGCTCTTTCCACCGAGCCACAATGTCTCTCTATTTATTGAGCGCTTACAATGTGCAGAGCACTCTACTAAGCGCTCGGAAGGCTACAACAATAAACATACGCATTTCTTGGAACCGGTCCCTTCCCATCACTTGGCCTTGAGGAAAATTCATTCTGTGGCTGCCCCAGATAGGGACAGACATGGGGGAGCGGGGGGACGGTCACTCTGACCTACCCTGAAAGATGATTCGATCCCCTTCGGGGTCTTGAAGTTGGGGCAGGGAACATGTCTATCGACTCTGTTATATTGTATCGACCCACGGGCTTAGTACAGTGCTCTGCACACGGTAAGCGCTCTCTGAATATGATCAATTGATTGATGAACCAAGACTGGGCTAGCTCTTCCAGGGCTTCTTATTCCATTTGCACTTGGTTCGTTTACCTTGATACTTAAATGACTTTTGTATTTAGGACTTGAAATTGCCTTCAAGCTAAAGAACTAGGAGTTTGGCTAGACATGGTAACCAATTGCACTTTTCATGGCAAAGTGAAAGAGCACGTCCCTGGGAATCAGGAGGTCATGGGTTCTAATTCTGGCTCTGCCACTTGTCTTTTGTGAGGCCCTGGGGAAGTCACTTAAATTCCCTTTGCCTCAGTCACCTCATCTGAAAAATGGAGATTGAGACCGTGAGCCCCATGTGGGACAGGGACTGTACCCAACCTAATTTGCTTGTATCGACCCCAGCGCTTAGTACGGTGCCTGGCACATAGTAAGCGCTTAACAAATAGCACAGTTATTATTATGCTTTAAATATAGTACATCTATTTGGGGGCAAGGACAAAACTGTGCATCCAGAGGTAGAAATTTGAAACTAAGATCAATAGATATAGAGCTGCACTGGGCAAGAGTCTGGATCCTTTCTAACTAATCGTCGATCGATTTCCAATTAAAACCATCACATTTTCATGACATTCGTAGATTATGCAAAAATTGTAAATGTTTAGATCCGATCACTGACCCGGTTTCACACCCTGCTTGATTTCAGCCCCCAAGGTGCCGTACTTGGCCACGTACCCAGGGTCTTCTCAATATCCCTGTTGTCTGCTGCCTTGTTGTTTATATTGGGAACACAATTAAATGCTAGATTCCATTTAGAAGCAGCTGGATTCAGTTCCAGCTCAACCTCAGGGACAGGTGGGCATTTGAAGTGCTACCATTCCACTACCACTTCTCAGCCCGCCTCCCCCGTCTACCGTCCGAGGGTTTCTAAATCATTCGCAGACCATCTGAAGCATGTGAGTTATGCCATCTACCGAACCGGGGCCCCAGGGTCAGAAATGGAGCCTAGGCCTCTCCACCCTTCTCCTGTAGCTCCGATGGTGGGTGGAAGGCAGGTGCTGGACTATACGCAATCCTCGTCAGCTCGGGAAAATGGGTCTGCAGAGAGAGGGAGGTTCTTCTCCCTCCCCTCCCTGCCCTACGCCCTCATTCATTCGATCGTATTTATTGAGCACTTACTGTGTGCGGAGCACTGCACTAAGCGCTGGGAAAGTTCAATACAACAATAAATAGTGACATTCCCTGCCCACAAGAGCTTGCAGTCTAGAGGGAGGGAGACAGGCATCAATGCAAATGAATAAAATTACAGATATGTTAAATCAGTGCCTTATAGGAGGCACTTGAATTTGAACCAGGGACCTCTTGATCTGCGGTCAAATGCTCTACCCCTGAGCTATACCCCCAGGATAAGAAAAGCCGCATGGTCTAGTGGTTTAGTGGCAAGAATACGGGCTGGGGAGTCAGAGCGGGTGGGTTCTAAACCCGGCTTCGCCACTTGCCTGCTTTGTGACCTTAGGCAAGCCACTTGGCTTCTCTGTGCCTCGGTTACCTCATCTGCAAAATGGGGATTAAGACTGGGAGCCCCAGGTGGGACAACCGGATTAACTTGTATCTTCCCCAGTGCTTAGAACAGTGCTTGGCAGATCATAAGCACTTAACAAATACCATTATTATTAATTATTACTAGAGGACGGGCCACGGAGTCAGAAGATCATGAGTTCTAATCCTGACTCCGTCATTTGTCTGCTGAGTGACCTCGGGCAAGTAGTTTAACTTCTCTTTGCCTCTATTTCCTCCTCTGTAAAATGGGGATTAAGACTATGAGCCTCAGGGACTGTGTCCAACCTGATTATCCCATATCTACCCCAGCACCTAGAACAGTGCCCGGCACATAGTAAGTGCCCAACAGATACTGTCATTATTATCATTATTATTATGCCAGTACTGACTCCATTTCTAACTCTAGGGTCTTTAGAATCCCAGCAAACAAGAACTCAGCTCCTTGTCCCACTTTACCAGTTCTATGGGACTTTTGAGAGTGGGGTAATAATTTGCTATAATTACAAAATCTGACTTGTGAAATAGTCTGCAAGGAAAGAACTACCAGCACGGGCCTGGGGCCTGGGAGTTATAAGGACCTGAGTTCTAACTCAGACTCCGCCACGTGTCCGCTGTGTGACCTTGGGAAGGTCACTTTTCTCTGCCTCAGTTACCGCATCTGTAAAATGGGGATTGAGACTGTGAGCTCCACATGGGACAGGGACTGTGTCCAACTCGATTTGCTTGTATCCACCCCAGCGCTTAGAACAGTGTCTGGCACGTAGTAAGTGCTTAACAAAGACCATGTGGGAAAAAATAAAATAAAAACTACCAGCCATTTGAGAAAGATAAATCGAGAAATAAACTGTTCTTTTTGTTCAGGTGGTACTGCAATCAGTTGGTGTTAATGACTCCCTTGTTCCTCTCCTGGACTTAAAGAAATCTGACAGTAGAGGAAGAAGAATGCCACTTAACGCATATGCACTTGACTTTTACAAGCACGGATCGATAACGGCATTGTCAGAAGACAATGGGTAAATAATTCCTATTTATTCATCTATGCATTTTGAAGTGGGTGTTCAAAAAAGTTACTGACCGATTTTAGAAGATGGACATTAACATCCTCACAGTCGGCATCACTGGGTTAACGATGGCGTTTCGGAAACCCTTTCTTTGCTGAGTAATGATAAAAATTTTGAAGTTCTTTTGCCCAACGATACACAAGGGGGTGGGGGCGGGGTGGGGGGGACGATCTAAGAGACCTTCCTTTTAGGATGATGAAGATAGGTTTGAAAAATGGGACATACTATGAAGATTAAATGGGCCTTTTCCATGATTTCTGATTTCTAATTTCTCCCAGAATTATAATCCTCTAAAGTTGTAAACTCTGCAAATGATTGAAAACATTTATTCTCAAAGATATCTGGCAGAATTTTCAGTAATTCTGGTACAGTTGAAAACTCTATGCATTTGCTTATTTTTTTTCCTGAAAATGTTCATGGACTGTCTGCAGCCTTATCTCAGCTTAATTTGGCTTTCATTGTTTACTGTGGAACAAAAATCAGTTAATGAATACATTGTGGTTTTACCAGTAAGAGAAATGAGGAACTCTTTAGTGCTTTCAATTTTTAAATTCAGATATGTTTTTATTTTAGGTTGCATAGAGGAGAAGTTTTCCTTCTCCTGAGAGATTTTTTGCTCACCATACAATCTATCAGGTATTTAGAAGTTCATATCTTCTGAAGGCGGTGATCCTATCGTTGTTGGGGCTAACTGCTGAGAGTTTGGGTTTACTTTTCTTCTCGGAAAGATCACAGTAATGATAATCATGATAATTGTGGTATTTGCTCAGCGTTTACTCTGTGCCAAGCAATGGGCTGAACTCCGGGGTAGGTATATGCAGATTGGACACAGGCCCTGTGCCACATGGGTCTCAACTTCGAAGGGGGAGGGAAAACAAGCATTTAATCCCCATTAAAGATGAGGAAACTGAGCCACAGAGAAGTTAAGTAACTTGCCCAAGGTCACCCAGCTGAGAAATGGCAGAGCGGGAACTAGAACCCACGTGTCCTGTCTCCCAGGCCCACATTTACAAAACTGTTCCGGGGTTGACAGCTGGGTCCGGCTTAGCTTAGAAGCCAGTGAGGAGATGACTGGAGGAGAAATCTTTTTTGATTTGATTCCTGTTGTTTGTTTGTCGAAATCTTTGTGCAGGAAATTTGAACCAAACCACATCCATCCTCTAGACTGTTAGCTCTTCCTTCTAGACTGTATGCTCACTGGGGGCAGGGAAAGGGTTTACTAACTCTGTTATATTGTTGTGCTCTCCCAAGCGCTTAGTAGAGTGCTCTGCACACAGTAAGCGCTCAATAATTACCATTGATCCTGCTGCCCCTCTAAAGAGCAGCGTGAGAGACAGGGAAAGACAGAGTGTGGGAAAGCTTTCCAGGAAGAAATATGGAAAAGCTTGAAAGAGGATCAGGGCTTGTGGCCCAAGGGAATGGCTGACAGAATCAAGCTTCTTCAGCCAGTCCTCTGGTTCTCTTGTTCTAATGAGCCCTGGGCCCACTTTCCTTCAGCTGCCTCTCCTGCTAGCTTACTTTGGCTCTGATAATAATAATAATAATAATAATGGCATTTGTTAAGTTCTTACTATGTGCCAAGTACTGTTCTAAGTAGGGGATAGATACAAGGCAATCAGGTTGTCCCACGTGGGGCTCACAGTCTTCATCCCCATTTTACAGATGAGGTCACTGAGGCCCAGAGAAGTGAAGTGACTTGCCCAGAGTCACCCAGCTGACAAGTGGCAGAGCCGGGATTAGAACCCACTGCCTCTGACTCCCAAGCCCGGGCTCTTTCCCCTGAGCCGAGCTGCATCTCCCTCCCTCCCTGATTCCTCCCGTGCCTCATTGCAGTTCTCCTCCTCCACCCCCACTGCCATCTATCCATCAGGCTATACTATTATTGGGTGCTTATCATCTGCAGAGGGTCTATACCAAGCGCTTGGGAGAACACAATCCATCAGACAAAAATGCAGTAGGCAAAAAATAATTTCATAAAGCCACAGATATTGGTACTGGCGATATCGAGCTAATATTCACGCTCTTTGGTGTGAGGTGATAAGGTTTTGGTAATGTATTCATTTCAGTAGAAAAAGAAAAAAAAATGGTTAGCTTATACATTTCCTTTAGGTATAGTAGGAGGGCTATAAAGAATGTTTTCATCCATTCAGTCGAATTCTGCTCAGTTCACATTTACCAAAGAAAAATGGAGAAAGCTTGTTTTATGGAGTATGGACTGTGAACACAGCAATCTATTTGTGCTCTGGAGCAGTTTATAATATAACAGAAAACAAAAAGGGTCCCTGGTCCGGGCTCTTAAGGAGGTTACTAAGGTCTAGATCAAATAGTGGAAAGAGCCCGGGCTTAGAAGTCAGAGGTCATGGGTTCGAATCCTGGCTCTGCCACTTGTCAGCTGTGTGACTTTGGGCAAGTCACTTAACTTCTCTGTGCCTCAGTTACCTCATCTGTAGAATGGGGATTAACTGTGAGCCTCATGTGGAACAACTTGATTACCTTGTATTTACCCCAGCACTTAGAACAGTGCACATAGTAAGCGCTTAACAAATGCCAACATTATTATAAAGTAGGCACACCAGAAGTATGTGCAGTTAAATACATACCCCTGGTTCTCTTCTACCAAGGGGGTTGTGTTCTCGAGGAACCCTGTGCTAAGGAAAATATGCGATATAAGTGTTCATCTCATGTTTGACAGCACACACGTATGCTGGACTGTGTCACGCTAGATCCAAACAGGCGTGTGTTGTTGGAAGATTGTTCCCTAATTCTGCCATCTTCCATCCTAAAGGTGAAAACATGTCTTCTGGCAGAACAGTTAACTGTTCAAGAAAAGGCCATTTAAAGACTATATTGACATGACATATTCAGGAGTGCCTCACAAAGAACACACTGGGGTTGGAGTGAAATTGAAGTTGTCTTCTACCTACTTGAAAATTCTTCCCTCTGATTGAAATCCCACCGGTGTGTTTAGCCAGGAAGCTATTGATTTATGTATTTACATGTGATTAGGAGTTCTTTTTCTTTTAAATTTTGCAGCATCTCTCTGAGTGAACTGTGTGAAAAAGAAGACGATGACGTGGTCCTCGCCTTTAAACAGCTGAGTAGTAGCTTCAAAGCAAAACTGGATAAAGTCAGTGACTAAAGAGACAAAGCAAGACCCTTGAAATGAGCTGGCAAATTTGGGGGGGGTGGTGGCTTATTTTGCAATTCTCAGTACCCAAGCGCTCAATAAATACGATTGAATTATTTTTGATGTTCTTGGAAAGTATTCATTCATTCATTGTCATATTCATTCATTCAATAGTATTTATTGAGCGCTTACTATGTGTAGAGCACTGTACTAAGCGCTTGGAATGTACAAATCGGTAATAGATAGAGACAGTCCCTGCCCTCTGACGGGCTTATAGTCTAATCGGGGGAGACAGACAGACAAGAACAATAGCGATAAATAGAATCAAGAGGATGAACTTCTCATTAAAACAATAGCAAATAAATAGAATCAAGGTGATGTACAACTCATTAACAGAATAGAGTAATGAAATTTATTGAGTGCTTACTGTGTGTGGAGCACTGTTTTAGGCACTTGAAAAAGTACAATACAGCAACAGAGAGATAATCCCTGCCCAAAACGACCTCGCAGTCTAGCTCACATTCTTAAACTGCAAAGGGAATGATCATTTAGCAAATTGATGGCATAATATTTTTAACGTTTCCATGAAATTATCCCTAATATTGTCTTCCAACAGTCTCTCCTTTCAGACCTCGAGGGTGAAGGAACCTCCCTGCCACGATAATAATGACACTGATTAAGCACTTACTACATTACTAGGCTGGTTGCGTGGCTCAGTGGCAAGAGCCTGGGCTTGAGAGTCAGAGATCATGGGTTCGAATCCCGGCTCTGCCACTTGTGAGCTGTGTGACTGTGGGCAAGTCACTTCACTTCTCTTGCCTCAGTGACCTCATCTGTAAAATGGGGATTAAAACTGTGAGCCTCACGTGGGACAACCTGATTACCCTGTACCTACCCCAGGGCTTAGAACAGTGCTCTGCACATAGTAAGTGCTTAACAAATACCAACATTATTACACTTACTATGGCCTTGAGCCAGGATAGATAAAAGTAGATACAAATCAGATACAGCCCCTCTCCTCCTTGAGGCTCAATAAATGATCTTGTCCCAATTTTACTGAAGAAGAAACTGAGTTCAAAGGGATGAAGTGAATTGCCCAAGGTCACACAGTAGGCTAAAGACCAAGTCCGAATCCCAGTCCCATGCACTTTCCACTGGGCTTTTTTGGGTTCTCTCTAGAGTCATTTTGCCACCAGGGCTTCTGGAAAAGACCGTTAAAATGCACAGATCTTCTAAGGATAGAAGGCAGTTTTGGGTGGAGAAGACTCTTAAGGAGCCACTAGATTGTAAACTCCTCCAGGGCAGGGTTTGTGTGTTTTTATTAACTCTATCCTTTACACTGTAAGCTCATTTCAGACAGGGAATGTGTCTAATTGTGCTGTATTGTACTCTTCCAAGCATTTAGTTAAGTGCTGTGCACATAGCGAGCACTCAAATACCTCCGACTGATTGTATTATACTCCTCTAGACTGTAAGCTGATTGTGGGCAGGGAATGTTATACTCTTATATTGTACTCTCCCAATAATTTTGTATAGTGCCTAAGTGTTCAATAAATAATAATAAATACAATTCATCTGATTGATCCCCCGAGTTCTGAGAACAGTACCGTAGAAAGAAAAAATTCTATAAATCCCATGAATCGACCGAGCATCATTGCCAACTGCCGGGGCTGTCTCCATTGCTCTGCTCTTCCACACCTCCAGACAACAAGAACCCCAAAATTCAGCGGTCCACAGAGAGAGAAAATTGGAGGGGTTGAGCTCCTCGGACTGTAAGCTTGCCGTGGGCGGGGAATGTGTCTATTACACCACTGTGGGCATAATTTCTCTTTAGAGTAACAGCTCCTTGAAGATGAAGAGGAGATCGAATAGTCTTCTTTAATTTCTTGTGCTAAGTCGGCGTCACCTGTAGCCGGGGACAGGTTCTTTCAGAATCGGCGCGGCGAGAGAGAGAGAGAGGCCGGGGATGGAAAACCTGAGTTTTGTCTAGAATTTATTCCGCAGGGTGAATGGAATTAATTAATTATTTAGATGCGACAATCAGCCTTCCCTTTTGGGAGAAATAAGGGGTTAAAGCTTCCGCTTTGGGAGGAATATGGTGTTAGAGCTTCCCTAACGGGAGGAATACCTATGTTCCTCGCATGTGGGCGGACACCTAGGCCCTACCAGGCAGAGCTCGCTTATGGTTTACTCACAACGTGGGGAGGGGGTTAGTTCCCCTCATTGTGCGCACCCACTCAGGCGTTAAACCCACTTGCACGTTAAAACCCACTTATAATAATGTTGGTATTTGTTAAGCACTTACTATGTGCAGAGCATTGTTCTAAGTGCTGGGGCAGATACAGGGTAATCAGGTTGTCCCACGTGAGGCTCACAATCTTAATCCCCATTTTCCAGATGAGGTAACTGAGGCCCAGAGATGTGAAGTGACTTGCCCAAAGTCACACAGCTGCCAAGGGGCAGAGCCGGGATTCAAACCCATGACCTCTGACTCCCAAGCCCAGGCTCTTTCCCCTGAGCCACGTTGCTTTACGTTAGACCCACTTGGACGTTAAAATCCACTATGTGTTAAATTCACGTAGGCGCTCCTTGCCCGTGGTGAGGCGGCTACCTCTCACCACGTGCGCACCCGCTCAGGAGGAATCCACTTAGATGTTCAATCTACTTCTGCGCTGAACCCACTTATGCCTTAGACTTACTTATGTGTTACACTCACGTAGGCGTTAAACTCACTTGTGCGTTACACTCGCTTATACGCTACCCACTTATGCACTAAACTCACTGTTTTGGCTGCCTGTTGTGTGTACGATACTGACGAGAAACAGCATGGCTTAGTGGATAGAGCCTGGGCCTAAGAGTCACAAGGTCATGGGTTCTAATCCCAGCTCTGCCTCTTGTCTGCTGTGTGACCTTGGGCAAGTCACTTCACTTCTCCGTGCCTCGGTTACCTCATCTGTAAAATGGGGATTGAGACTGTGAGCCCCACAGGACAGGGACTGTGTCCAACTCGATAAGCTTATATTCACCCAGAGCTAAGTAGAGTGCCTCATGCATAGTAAACATTTAACAAATACCATAGTTATTATTATTATTATTATTACTACTGGTTGCCAACTGAGTGCAGAGTTCTATACTGAGCTCCTGATTTGTGCAGAGCACTGTACTGGTTGCTCTCATTGTGTAAAGTGCTATATTGAGCACATATACATTACCCACTTATGCACTAAACTCACATATGCGTTACACTCACTTATACGTTACCCACTTAGGCACCGAACCCACTCATGCGTTACACTCACTTATACGTTACCCACTTATGCATTAAACCCACTTATGCGTTACACTCACCCGTCCCGCGACCCCGTCTCTGTGCTTTGGTCCTGGTGGCAGAATGGACATCTGGCGCTCTGGGCAGGGAAAGACATGTGGGTGGCTGTTGATCCCAGCTCTGCCACTTGTCAGCTGTGTGACGGTGGGCAGGTCACTTCACTTCTCTGTGCCTCAGTTCCCTCATCTGTAAAATGGGGATTGATGGTGAGCCTCACGTGGGACAATCCGATTACCCCGTATCTACCCCAGCGCTTAGAACAGTGCTCTGCACATAGTAAGCGCTTAACAAATGCCAACATTATTATTATTACCGCTGGGATCCTCCAAGAGACCAGAGCACCGGAGGCGACAGGTATTTATTACCTGTGGTTTGGGTGGTCCCAACTTCGGTCCTGTTCAATCTCCACCCCTTCCACTCCCTCCCCTTCCATAGCGTATTGGGTGGGCACGGAAGTGAGGGGGCACCAATCTTACCACCCAGAGAGGTTACGTCACCGGTGGCATTTTGACCTTGGGGTAGCCGGTGCCCGGGTCCACCTAGGCACGGTCAGTTCGATACGTGGCCGTTCTCCGATTCCAGGAAAGACAGTGGACTGCGGGGCTGTCGGTCGATAAATACTTCTGATCGATTCCCGATTTGGGGATCGTTGTTCATTTTGTGTTGAAAGGTAAATGTAAAAGTCTACCGATTGAAATAAAATTTATCAATATTCTTAAAATCATGGTGATTTTAATGCTGTGACTTTTGAATGATTCGAGGAAACGTTAGAGTGTTTGGACAGCTGGGTGCGATACTTCCAGGAGGAATTCTTCCCTCCGCTCAGGGAAATAATGAGGATGAGAGTCGTCTCTCTTCTCTCAGTGGATCCTCCACATCCGTCTTTCAGGGCTAGTGCTCTCTTTTCCCCCCACCCCCATTCCTCCTCCTGCCCTCCTCTCATTTATGTCGATACCTTTACATTAGCCCCCTTCCAAACCTTAATACTATTATGGTATTCGTTAAGCACTGTTCCCTCCCCATTGCCTCCTGCCTTACTCTCATTTATGTTGATACATTTACATTAGCCCCCTTCCGAACCTTAATACGATTATGGTATTCGTTAAGCACTGTTCCCTAATTCTGCCTTTATGGTCCAACCTAAAGGTGCAGTGAACATATGTGTTCTGGCAGAACAGAATGAAATGTTTATTAATAATAATAATGATAATTATAATAACGTACTAGGCGCTGGGGTAAATGCAACGTTATCGGGTTGTCCCATATGGGTCTCACAGTCTAAATCCGCATTTTGCAGATGAGGTAACTGAGGCCCAGAGAAGTGAAGTGACCTGCTCAGAGTCACACGGCTGATAAGTGGCAGAGCAGGGATTAGAGCCCACGACCTCTGATTCTCAAGCCCGTGTTCATTCAAGGAATATTATGGCATATTGAGCTCGTGGGAAGGGAATGTGTCTACCAACCCTGTTGTACTCTCCCAAGTGCTTGATATAGTGCTCAGCACACAGTAAGCACTCGATAAATACGATTGACTGCCTCAAGAGGAGCAGCCTGAGACTGATGTGAAATTGAAGCTTGCTTCTGCCTAGTCGAAAAAGTCTTCCCTCCGATTTAAATCCTGTCAGGACATTTAGCCAGGGAGATATTTGTGTACCTGTAATAATAATAATAATAATGTTGGTATTCGTTAAGCACTTACTATGTGCAGAGCACTGTTCATTCATTCAGTAGTATTTATTGAGCGCTTACTATGTGCAGAGCACTGTACTAAGCACTTGGAGTGAACAAGTCGGCAACAGATAGAGACAGTCCCTGCCATTTGACGGGCTTACGGTCTAATCGGGGGAGACGGACAGACAAGAACGATGGCAATAAATAGAGTCGAGGGGAAGAACATCTCGTAAAAATAACGGCAACTAAATAGAATCAAGGCGATGTACATTTCATTAACAAAATAAATAGGGTAATAAATATATACAGTTGAGCAGATGAGTACAGTGCTGAGGGGATGGGAAGGGAGAGGGGGAGGAGCAGAGGGAAAGGGGGAAAAGAGGGTTTAGCTGCGGAGAGGTGAAGGGGGGGGTGGTAGAGGGAGTAGAGGGAGAAGAGGAGCTCAGTCTGGGAAGGCCTCTTGGAGGAGGTGAGTTTTACCCCGCACGCTCCGCTCCTCCGCCGCCCACTTCCTCACCGTCCCTCGGTCTTGCCTATCCCGCCGTCGACCCCCGGGCCACGTCCTCCCACGGTCCCGGAACGCCCTCCCTCCTCACCTCCGCCAAACTGATTCTCTTCCCCTCTTCAAAACCCTACTTAAAACTCACCTCCTCCAAGAGGCCTTCCCAGACCGAGCTCCTCTTCTCCCTCTACACCCTCTACCACCCCCCCTTCACCTCTCCGCAGCTAAACCCTCTTTTCCCCCTTTCCCTCTGCTCCTCCCCCTCTCCCTTCCCATCCCCTCAGCACTGTACTCGTCCGCTCAACTGTATATATTTCCATTACCCTATTTATTTTGTTAATGAATTGTACATCGCCTTGATTCTATTTAGTGCCATTGTTTTTACGAGATGTTCTTCCCCTCGACTCTATTTATTGCCATCGTTCTTGTCTGTCCGTCTCCCCCGATTAGACCGTAAGCCCGTCAAACGGCAGGGACTGTCTCTGTCTGTTGCCGACTTGTTCACTCCAAGTGCTTAGTACAGTGCTCTGCACATAGTAAGCGCTCAATAAATACTATTGAATGAATAAGTAGGGTTTTGAAGAGGGGAAGAATAAGCGCTGGGGGAGATACAGGGTAATCAGATTGTCCCACATGAGGCTCATAGTCTTAATCTCCTAGACCCCCTCCAATCTGGCTTCCGTCCCCTCCACTCTACCGAGACTGCTCTCTCTAAGGTCACCCATGACCTCCTTCTTGCCAAATCCAATGGCTCCTACTCCATTCTGATCCTCCTTGACCTCTCTGCTGCCTTTGACACTGTCGACCATCCCCTCCTCCTCCATACCTTATCTCACCTTGGCTTCACGGACTCTGTCCTCTCCTGGTTCTCCTCTTACCTCTCTGGCCGATCATTCTCGGTCTCCTACGCCGGAGCCTCCTCCCCCTCCCATCCTTTAACTGTTGGAGTTCCTCAAGGGTCAGTTCTTGGCCCTCTTCTGTTCTCCATTTACACTCACTCCCTCGGTGAACTCATCCGCTCTCACGGCTTTGACTACCATCTCTACGCGGATGACACGCAGATCTACATCTCCGCCCCTGTCCCTCTCCCCCTCCCTTCGGGCTCGCATCTCCTCCTGCCTCCGGGACGTCTCCACCTGGATGTCGGCCCGCCACCTAAAACTCAACATGAGCAAGACTGAGCTCCTCATCTTCCCTCCCAAGCCCGGTCCGCTCCCAGACTTCTCCATCACCGTGGATGGCACGACCATCCTTCCCGTCTCTCAGGCCCGCAATCTCGGTGTCATCCTTGACTCGTCCCTCTCGTTCACCCCACACATCCTATCCGTTACCAAGACCTGCCGGTTTCACCTCTACAATATCGCCAAGATCCGCCCTTTCCTCTCCACCCAAATGGCTACCTTACTATTACGGGCTCTCGTTATATCCCGGCTAGACTACTGTGTCAGCCTTCTCTCTGACCTCCCTTCCTCCTCTCTCGCCCCGCTCCGGTCTATTCTTCACTCCGCTGCCCGGCTCATCTTCCTGCAGAAACGATCTGGGCATGTCACTCCCCTTCTTAAACAACTCCAGTGGTTGCCTATCGACCTCCGCTCCAAACAAAAACTCCTCACTCTAGGCTTCGAGGCTCTCCATCACCTTGCCCCTTCCTACCTCTCCTCCCTTCTCTCTTTCTACCGCCCACCCCGCACGCTCCGCTCCTCTGCCGCCCACCTCCTCGCCGTCCCTCGGTCTCGCCTATCCCGCCGTCAACCCCTGGGTCACGTCCTCCCGCGGTCCTGGAACGCCCTCCCTCCTCACCTCCGCCAAACTGATTCTCTTTCCCTCTTCAAAACCTTACTTAAAAATCACCTCCTCCAAGAGGCCTTCCCAGACTGAGCTCCTCTTCCCCCTCTACTCCCTCTGCCATCCCCCCTTTACCTCTCCGCAGCTAAAGCCTCATTTTCCCCTTTTCCCTCTGCTCCTCCACCTCTCCCTTCCCATCCCCACAGCACTGTACCCGTCCGCTCAACTATATATATTTTCGTTACCCTATTTATTTTGTTAATGAATTGTACATCGCCTTGATTCTATTTATTTGCCATTGTTTTTACGAGATGTTCTTCCCCTTGACGCTGTTTAGTGCCATTGTTCTTGTCTGTGCGTCTCCCCCGATTAGACTGTAAGCCCGTCAAACGGCAGGGACTGTCTCTATCTGTTGCCGACTTGTTCATCCCAAGCGCTTAGTACAGTGCTCTGCACATAGTAAGCGCTCAATAAATACTATTGAATGAATGAATGAATGAATTAATTAATCCCCACTTTACAGATGAGGTACCTCAGGAACAGAGAAGTTAAGTGACTTGCCCACAGTCACACAGCTGACAAGTGGCTTGTATATTCTTATATAAGGAGGAAAGTGATTCTTCCCTCTCCGTCCCAAATAAACACGTGTAGGCCTTGCTTGTCACCTGCATATTTATATAAGGCCTTCCGGAGAGACCAGAGGATCAACTCTAAATCGGTGTCACTCTCAGTGCCACCTTGTATTCAGAGACATTAGGCCTCCTCCCTCCCCGTTTCATGTGTCCGAGGTTGGATTTTCCCTGGTCCCCACCGTCATGAGTCTGTCGCTGGTTATCCACCTCCCAAATGTCAGGCACTCAATCAACGAGCCCATCACTGGGGATTTGTCTCCCCCTAATCTGAGGAGTTCAGTGACAGAAGCAAACCCCTGGCAGAGAGTTTTATTCCTTGCTTAGTCTAATCAAGAGGGGTAGATGCATATGTACACAACTCACGCGCACATATACACACACATATTTATCTACCCATCTGACTGTTTTCTCCAAGCTCGTGCAGATGGTCCCACATTGGAGGTGTTGGAAGACTCCGGTTGCCCACGGGACGTCGTCTGGCTCCAGTCTTAGGTGTTTCCTGGCGGCCGCCGTGTCTCAGCGTATTTTTAGACGGTTTTTCTGCCTCCCGGGGTCCAGATCTCTCCCCTTTTTATCCACTCACGGCAGTTGTTTCCGGGGCATCACAGCGCTGCTCGATTGCCTGCTGTCCCAATCTCATTACCTGGTAAAGCCGGGGGGACCCTCACCCACCTCCCCCCGCGCTCACCCCGAGGCCTATCTTTGCAAGAAGCGTCCGACAGTCTTTCTCCTGCCCGACAGCGAGGTAATTCCGTCCCTCCTCGATTTCCTCGGCAACTCAGTACTTCCTCAAATTCCTCCTTTGATATTTGTTGTTCATGGGGTCAAAGAGTCTCTTATGAAATGGCTCCTGCATTACAAAATGGATTCACTCATTCATTTGTTCATTCAGTAGTATTTATTGAGCACTTACTATGTGCAGAGCACTGTACTAAGCGCTTGGAATGGACAATTTGGCAATAGATAGAGACAATCCCTGCCCGATGACTGGCTCACGGTCTAAACAGGGGAGACAGACAGCAGAGCAAAATAGAACCAAACAAAAACAAGATAACATCAACAGGATAAATAGAATCAAGGGGATATACACCTCATTAACAAAATATATAGGGTAATAAATAATATATACAAATAAGCACAGTGCTGAGGGGGAGGGGAAAGGGCGAAGCAGAGGGTGGGGGGGATCTCAATGTGGGAAGGCCTCCTGGAGGAGGTGAGCTCTCAGTAGGGCTTTGAAGAGGGGAAGAGAGTGAGTTTGGCGGAGGTGAGGAGAGAGGGCATTCCAGGACAGTAGGAGGACGGGGGCCAGGGGTCCACAGCGGGATAGGCGAGAATGGGGGATGGTGAGGAGGTGGGCGGCAGAGGAGCGGAGCGTGCGGGGTGGGCAGTAGAGAGAGAGAGGGGAGGTGAGGTAGGAGGGGGCAAGGGGATGGAGAGCTTTGAAGCCAAGAGTGAGGAGGGCCCGTCAGCCTGCCCGGAATCCTGTCCCCTGTTTAACGGTTATGAATTATGGGAGGGCTAGCTCTGCTCTCCGGACACACCTTTGACCCCTCTCTCCGTGAGTTTCAATATCTCTTCTTCCACTCCCTTCTGCGTCACCCTTGCCCTTAGATGTGCATCCTGATTCACCCTTAGTCTTCATCCCCATTTTACAGATCAGATCACTGAGGCGCAGAGAAGTTGAGCGACTTGCCCAGGGTCACAGAGCCGGCTGTTGTGCTTTCTCAAGCCCAGAGTGTAGCGCACTGCACTCAGTAAGGGGTTCAGAGTCAGGCTCATAGCTATCAAGGTATTAACATGGGTACTAAGCACTTGGGGTGTACACATATCTACCAACTCTGTTGCATGCACCCAAGTGCTTAGTACAGTGCTGTGCACATGGTAAATGCTCAATAAATACCACACTAATTGATTAATAATTATAATAATAATGTTGATATTTGTGAAGCGCTTACTATGTGCCGAGCTCTGTACAGGGTAATGAGGTTATCCCACGTGAGGCTTCCAGTCTTAATCCCCATTTTCCAGATGAGGTAACTGAGGCACCGAGAAGCCAAGTGACTTGCCCAAAGTCACACAGCTGACAGTTGGTGGAGCCGAGATTAGAACCCATGACCTCTGGCTCTTTCCACTGAGCCACGCTGCTGTCTGCTCTCAAGGAACTTGCAGTCGACTGGGCAAGACCGACATTAAAATAAACTACAAGTAGAAGAAGCATCTGAGTGCCAGGATTTCTACGCAAGTGCTGTGGAGTGAGAACCCCCCCTCGGCCGTGAGCTCATTGTGGGCAGGAACTGTCTCTCTCTATTGCTGTATTGTATTTTTCCAAGTGCTCAGTACAGTGCTTTGTACACAGTAAGCACTCAATAATAATAATTATGGTATTTGTTAAGCGCTTACTATGTGACAAGCACCGTTCCAAACGCTGGGGAAGATACAAGGTAATCAGGTTGTCCCACGTGGGGCTCGCAGTCTTCATCCCCATTTTACAGATGAGGCAACTGAGGCCCAGAGAAGTGACCTGCCCAAAGTCACCCAGCTGACGAGTGACAGAGCCGGGATTAGAACCCACGCCCTCTAACTCCCAAGCCTGTGCTGTTTCCACTGACCCATGCAGCTTGAATGGCTGAATGAATGAATGAACCTAAGTGTCTAGGGGAGAAGGACTCAAATAATAATAATAATAATAATGTTAGTATTTGTTAAGCGCTTACTATGTGCAGAGCACTGTTCTAAGCGCTGGGGTAGATACAGTGTAATCAGGTTGTCCCACGTGAGGCTCACAGTTAATCCCCATTTTCCAGATGAGGGAACTGAGGCACAGAGAAGTTAAGTGACTTGCCTACGGTCACACAGCTGACAAGTGGCAGAGCTGGGATTCGAACCCATGACCTCTGACTCCCAAGCCCGGGCCCTTTCCACTGAGCCATGCTGCTTCGGGCGATGCAGTAGGGAAGGAAAATAGGGTCTTGTGGGGCCATTAAAATTAATGCCGATTCTCACACCGGTCCTAGCCTGTGAGCCCGTCGTTGGGCAGAGATTGTCTCTATTGCCGAATTGTACATTCCAAGTGCTTAGTACAGTGCTCTGCACACAGTAAGCACTCAATAAATACGATTGAATGAATGAAAACGGGACTCCTCTTCCCAGAGGCTCAAAGTGCCCTGGGGGCTGCGGCCGGAGTCCGGGAGCTGGGAGCCGTGGCTGGGGTCCGTGGCCTGGGCCTAGTTTGAGAAGCAGCATGACTAACTGGATGGAGCACAGGCCTGGGAGTCAGAAGGACCTGGGTTTCAATTCGATCAATAGTATTTATCGAGCGCTTACTCTGTGCAGGGCACCCTACTGAGCGCTTGGAATGAACAATTCGGCAACAGATAGAGACCGTCCCTGCCCGACGACGGGTTCACGGTCTAATCGGGGGAGACGGACGGCAGAGCAGAACAGAACGAAACAGAAACAAGATGACATTATCCCGATAAATAGAATCAAGGGGATGTACACCTCATTAACAAAATTAATAAAGTTTAAATAAACTTTGAACTTCTTTGGCTTTCCTCTCTCCTTCTTCGTCCGGTCACGGTGCGGAAGCAGACCGACCGCGGGATGGGAAGGCCGTCCGAGCGATCACAACCTGACTCAGCCCCGCGCAGCTCTGAGTCCCCCCCAAAACTTCAAGCCGGGGGGTTGGATGCCATGCTCTTTGGGATGGCGGCCTCTCACGTGAGCAGCTCTCAATTGCTCGCTTCCTGCAAGAGGCCCTCCATCACTCTATATTTTCATTACCCTATTTATTTTGTTAATGAGATGTACATCACCTTGATTCTATCTATTTGCTATTGTTTTAATGAGATGTTCATCCCCTTGATTCTATTTATTGCTATTGTTTTGGTCTGTCCGTCTCCCTCGATTAGACTGTAAGCCCGTCAAGGGGCGGGGACCGTCTCTGTTACCGATTTGTACATTCCAAGCGCTTAGTACAGTGCTCTGCACATAGTAAGCACTCAGTAAATACTATTGAATGAATGAATGGTTTCTGGGCTCGTCCCCACTCTTCATTCATTCATTCATTCAATAAATCTTATTGAGTGCTTACTATGTGCAGAGCACTGTATTAAGCCTTTGGGAGAGTACGGCAGTAATGAGTTTACAGTCCAGAGGGGAGCACAGACATTAAAATCAATAAATTACAGCTATGTACATAAGCGCTGTGGGGCTGGGAGGGAGGATGTCTGCCGTGTGACCTTGGGTGAGTCACTTTTCCTTCATTCAATCGCATTTATTGAGCGCTTACTGTGCGCAGAGCCACGCTGCTTCTCTGTTTAGTACAGTGCTCTGTGCCCAGTGGAAAGAGGCCGGGCTTGGGGGTCAGAGGTCATGGGTTCGAATCCCTGCTCTGCCACTCGTCAGCTGTGTGACTGTGGGCAAGTCACTTCACTTCTCTGGGCCTCAGTTCCCTCATCTGTAAAATAGGGATGCCGACTGGGAGCCTCACGTGGGACAACCTGATGACCCTGTATCTACCCCAGCGCTTAGAACAGTGCTCTGCACATGGTAAGCGCTTAATAAATACCAACAATATTATTAATAAATACTACTGAAGCAGGAGGGTAGGCCTGGACAGTGCACCGCGCGGGGGGGAGGGGCCAGCCCAGCCGAGCCCAAGCCGAGCCGAGCCCAAGCCGAAGTCGAGCCGAGCCGAGCCGAAGCCGAGCCTAGCCCGAGCCTCAGGCTCAGCCGAGCCCGAGTCCAAACCCGAGTCTACCCGACTTCAGCCGATCCCGGGCCGAAGCCGAGCCGAGCCAAGCCCGAGCCGAGCCGAAGCCGAGCCGAGCCCGAGTCTGAGCCGAAGCCGAGCCGAGCCCGAACCCGAGCCTACTCGAGTCAAGCCGAGCCCGAGCCGAAGCCGAGCCGAGCCGATTCGGCTCTCCGAACGAACGCCTTCGGGAAACGAAAGTTCCCGGGGCCGAGGCGGGGCGGTCCCGGGGGAGGGGCGGCGGCGGCTGAGACAGCGGAGAGGAGAGCAGAGGCGGCTGCACCCGCGCCCACGGACACGCGGACGGACGAACGGCGGGGAGGGAGAGCGACTTATCCCAAGAGGTAAAAACCCAGCCCCAAGCCCGACCCGCTGTGAGGGACTTCCGCGGCCAGCGCCTTCCTTCCCGTTTTATTGTTTGCTTTCCCACTGTTCCCGGTCGGTCCCGGTCCCCTCCTCCCCGCTCTGCTGAAGGCCGTGCAGCCGGGCTGCAGCGGGGCTTGGGGCCGCTGCTGCTGCTGCTGCAATGGAGCAGTGGCTTGCACGGTCGGTCGCCCGCTCGCCCGCCCTCCCGCCGGTCCCGGCCTGCAGGCCTTGCCCGCCCTCCTGCACGCTGGCCCCCCATGCGCGGCCCGTCCTTGCAGTCCCGCCTCTGGCCGCCAGGAGGCCTCCCCCGCCCTCCTGCACGCTGGGCCCCCACTGCCTGTCCTTGCAGTCCCGCCTCTGGCCGCCAGGAGGCCCCCCGCCCTCCTGCACGCTGGCCCCCCGTCCGTCTTTGCAGTCCCGCCTCTGGCCGCCAGGAGGCTCCCCCCGGCCCTCCTGCACGCTGGCCCCCACTGCCCGTCCATGCAGTCCCGCCTCTGGCCGCCAGGGGACGCCCCCCCCCCCGCCCTCCTGCACGCTGGCCCCCCCCGCCCGTCCTTGCAGTCCCGCCTCTGGCCGCCAGGGGACGCCCCCCTCCCTCCTGCACGCTGGCCCCCCTGCCCGGCCCGCCCGTGCAGTCCCGCCTCTGGCCGCCAGGAGGTCCCCCCCGCCCTCCTGCACGCTGCCCCCTCCCCCCGCCCGTCCTTGCAGTCCCGCCTCTGGCCGCCAGGGGACGCCCCCCCGCCCTCCTGCACGCTGGCCCCCCCTGCCCGGCCCTGCAGTCCCGCCTCTGGCCGCCAGGGCTCTTCCCCCCGCGTCCCACCCGGCGCTCCACGCGGCTCTCGGAGGGCTTCCCGGCCCTGGGAGGCGGCAGGCGTGAGTTCTATTCCCGGCCCCGCCCCTCGTCAGCTCGGTGACCCGGGCCCGGTCGCGTCACTTCCCTGGGCCTCAATGACCTCATCTGGAAAAGGGGGATGAAGGCTGGGAGCCCCACGTGGGACACCCGATCACCCGGGATCTCCCCCAGGGCTTAGAACGGTGCTTGGCACATAGGAAGCGCTTAACAAATGCCACCATTTTTTTCTTTTTGGGGGTTTCGGGTCTCGAGCTTCGGGCTTCGGAGGGCTTCGGGCCTTGAGCTTCGGGGGGCCTCGGGCTTCGGAGGGATTCGGGTCTCGAGCCTCGGGCTTCGGAGGGATTCGGGTCTCGAGCCCCGGGCTTCGGAGGGATTCGGGTCTCGGGCTTCGGGCTTCGGAGGGATTCGGGTCTCGGGCTTCGGAAGGCTTCGGGCCTCGAGCCTCGGGCTTCGGAGGGCTTCGGCTCTCAAGTCTCGGGCTTCGGAGGGCTTCGGGCCTTGAGCCTCGGGCTTCGGAGGGCTTCGGGCCTCGGGCTTCGGAGCCGGCCTTTCTCCGGAAATGCAGGCGGAACATCCCTCTCCTTCCCTCCGCCTTTTATTAAGAACATCCACCGCCCCCCCTCCTCTGCTGCCCATTCAATCCGTCGTAAATGTTGAGCGCTTGTTATGTGCAGAACACTATATTAAGCGCTTGGGATTGGGCCCCCTTCATACCCTCCCTTGCTTTCCTCTGCGTTGCAGTAGGGACCTCCACCGGCTTTGTTGTCGAGAGAGAGCTTACTGTGTGCAGAGCGCTGAACCAAGCTCTCGGGAGTGATCCCCTCATCCCTTGGCTTCCTTCTTCATTGCAGTAAAGGCATCCACCGGCTCTCTCCTGGCCTGATCTTGCAATTGGTCGTAATTGCTGAGCCCTTACTATGTGCAGAGCACTGTGCTAAGCTCTTAGAATATGGTGTGGCCCCCCACCGCCCCCTTATTTCCCATTGCATTACAATAAGGACATCCCCGGGCTCTCTCCTTTACCAATCTTGCAATCAATCATAATTGTAGAGCGCTTACTATGTGCAGAGCGTTATACTAAGCACCCGTGAGAACTCGCCTCCTCCCCTTTGCTTTCTGCTGCAGTACAATAAGGACATCCACCTCCTCTCTCCTATGCTGATCATTCGATGGGTCATAATTACTGAGAGCTTACTATGTGCAGAGCACTGTACTAAGCGCTCAGAAGAGATGTCCCTCCCCTTTGCTTCCTTCTGTACTCTTCTGTGCCGATATACCTCGGCCATGCCCTGTTCGAGGGTTTGGGGTGCATGCCATACTTTACGGGGCGACAGCGGCCTGGCCTGGGGGTTCAAAGGCATTAGCTCCTCCTCTGGCCTCCGTTCCACCCGGCAGACCCTTAAAAATTAAAAAGGAACCCCGGCTCTGCTGCTTGTCTGCATGTCACTTTGCTTTTGTCTGCCTCACGGACCTCATCTGTAAAATGGGGCCTACAACTGTGAGCCCTATGTGAGACAGGGACTAACCCGATTTGCTTGTATCCACCCCAGCACTTACGGCGCCTGGCATATAGTAAGCGCTTAACAAATGCCATAATAATAATTTGTGTCTTCCTGAGCTCTGAAGAGAGCATGGAAAGAACATCTAGGTAATAATATTGGTGATATTTAAGTGCTTGCTATGTGACAAGCGCTATACTAAGAGCTGGGGTAGATACAAGATCATCGGGTTGATAGACCCTTAAGCACCTGGGGCTCATCATCTAAGGGGGAGAGAGAACAGATAATGATTCTCTGTTTTCCTGATGAAGAAATTGAGGCACAGAGAAGTGAAGTGACTTGCCTAAGATCACACAGTAGGCAAATGGCAGAGCCAGAATTAGAACCCTGATCCTCTGTCTCTTGGAGCTACGCTCTTTCCCCCAGGCCATGCTTTTTTTATTTTCCCTTAACAAGGGTGGCATTGGTTCTTTCTGTTTTGCTAGACCATGGCTTCTGGAGAAGCTGCGTTAGAGGAAGACGTCAATAACGTTCAGAGTGACGCTGATGAGGACAGTGAGCCCGAAGAAATTTTCTCATCATTTGGTGATTCTAAGGCATCCGGTACACCAGAATATGGAGGAAAATCCCAACCCGACTCTGAAGCTGATAGAGGAGATTGTGAAGGCACCGAGGCCAATTCTGAGATGCCAAATCCAGGTGAGAAAACCTACTTTGATGGCTCAGTCCCTCCTTGAGGAGATTGGGTACACTCCATTCTGCCGCAAGACAGAGTGACAAATTGCATTTTAGATAAAACACAATTAAGGGAATTTGGGGGGGGCTGTTCCAACTTCACAACCCGGTACGTTGTTACTAAAGATGCTGTTTGTCGGAACGGGTGAGTACCGCAGATGAAGCTTGCCTTAATGTGAGGTGTCGCAAGACTCCCGCCCTTATGTTATAGTGCATGTGCTCTTTTCCTCCTTCCTACTCCCCTTTAATTTGTTCTTCCCGAAAATCCGTCTAGGTGGAACACTCCCCCTCTTCCAGTATATGAGCAAGCATCGCCCTGCTTCGGGACGTTCAGACATGCGTTCTCTTGAGCGCTCTTAGTTCCCTGGGACGTCCTGGCGTTGGGACCGGTGGCTACACACCAGTAGTGACGCTTGCTTAGGAGACATGTGCTGATGCGCTTCCCTTTGAAACAATCGATCAGTTACTGGTAATTAATAATAATGTTGGTATTATTGAGTGCTTAGCGTGTGCAGAGCACTGTACGAAGTGCTTGGGAGAAAACAATACCTTAAAGTTGGTAGATGTAATCCCTGCCATCTAGAGGGATGACAGGCCTTAAAATAAAGTCCAGCTAGGGGAAGCGGGAGGGTATAAGGATATGTAAGTGGAGCTGGGGGCTGACCAGGTACTGACCAAAATGCATAGGCGACCCAGAGGGGAGGGTGAGTTGTGTTCAAGAAGGCCCCCTGGCCGGTGCTCGTGGAGGTTGCAGGCTGAAGGAGAGACTCCAGAAGCGAATCGGATGGATTTTCTTCTCTGTGTCCAGAAGGAAGAAAGTGGCACCCAAGGGTAGGGCTGAGCTGAACATTATTATCTTTGCATTACAGGTGCAAATATAGTATACTCATGACTTTGCGGTCTAACTTCCAGCCCCAGTCGAAAACCAGGGAGTCTGGAAAACCGGAAAGTGCCTCCGGTGACGTGGGTTGCAGTTAATCAGTGATATTCATGAGCACTTACTACGTGCAGAGCACTGTACTGAGCACGTATAACAGGTGGTAGACACGTTCCCTGCCCACAACAAGGTTGCAGTCTAGAGGAAGCACGCTCCAGCGTAACAGAGCGTGTTAGGGTGGCTTGCCCGAGCAAGGCAGTTTCGGGCCTGGACGTGTGTCCGTGGAGCTGTAGCGTTTGAGGCTGCTGGCCTCGCTGCAGCACACGCAGCCCCGACCTCTGCTAGGCCAGCCTCCACCCAAAAGCCTCCCGGTCTTGCCGGCTACAGGCGAACCTGGGAACCGAGTCCAACATCCCAGGCCCAGCTCAACTCCACGATTCCCCTCGGGAACTCTGGTACCCTCTCGGCTTGGGTCTGCCACCCCTTCCCTTTCTCCTCCGTTCTCGACTAGAAGCCTGAAAAGCCCACGTAATCCATACGGTGGATGACCCGTCGGCTGTGGCGGTATCGTCGAGAGGATGCCCAATGTGAGTGTAGGATCCCCACAGCTTTGTCAGCTGGATCATCCCAGGTTAATCAATCGGTGGTATTTATTGAGCACGTCCTCTATGCAGAGCACTGTTCTGAGCATTTGGGAGAGTACGATAACGAGAGATTTTGGACCACCCATGAGTTTCCAGACAAAACAAAAAGAACCATACAGGTGGCTTTGTGGTCTGTTAGGTTTTTCTTTTTTTTCGAATGGTATTTGTATGTGCGAGGCACTGTATTAAGCACTGGGGTAAGTACAGGATAATCAGATTGGACGCAGTCCACCTCCCACGTGGGGCTGACAGCCTTAATCCCCATTTTACAGATGAGGTAACCGAGGCAAAGGAAAGTCAACTGACTGGCCGAAGGTCACACAGCAGACAAGTAGAGGAGTTGAATTAAGAACCCAGCTCCTTCTGACTCCCAGACTTGTGCTGTACCTCCTAGTCCACACTGCATCTTCACAGCACGTCCCCTCCCAGACTCTATGCCTCCTAAAATCCCTGCTCCCTTTTCACCTCCACATCCCATTCATTCATTCATTCATTCATTAGTATTTATTGAGCGCTTACTATGTGCAGAGCACTGTACTAAGCGCTTGGAATGAACAAGTCGGCAACAGATAGAGACAGCCCTGCCGTTTGACGGGCTTACAGTCTAATCGGGGGAGACGGACAGACAAGAACAAGAACAATGGCAATAAATAGAGTCGAGGGGAAGAACATCTCGTAAAAACAATGGCAACTAAATAGAATCAAGGCAATGTACAATTCATTAACAAAATAAATAAGGTAATGGAAATATATACAGTTGAGCGGATGAGTACAGTGCTGTGGGGATGGGAAGGGAGAGGTGGAGGAGCAGAGGGAAAGGGGGAAAACAGGGTTTAGCTGCGGAGAGGTAAGGGGCGGGTGGCAGAGGGAGTAGAGGGAGAAGAGGAGCTCGGTCTGGGAAGGCCTCTTGGAGGAGGTGAGTTTTAAGTAGGGTTTTGAAGAGGGGAAGAGAATGAGTTTGGCGGAGGCGAGGAGGGAGGGCGTTCCGGGACCGCGGGAGGATGTGGCCCAAGGGTCGACGGCGGGATAGGCGAGAACGGGGGACGGTGAGGAGGTGGGCGGCAGAGGAGCGGAGCGTGTGGGGTGGGTGGTAGAGAGAAGGGAGGAGAGGTAGGAAGGGGCAAGGTGATGTAGAGCCTTGAAGCCTAGAGTAAGTAAGAGTTGACCCCTGTGCATGCGTATGTATTCATCCTTCACCTTCTAGGTGTTCAGCACACAGTAAGTGCTCCATAAATATCACTGATTGATTAAGATGACACTACAGACAACCCGTGAGTGTGTTCCTTTGGTTACAGAGACCTTTGAGCAACTGACACTTTCTTTTCCCGTAGCCATCTAGGTGAAAAAAAATCTCAAGGAGAAAGGAATGACAGAGAGCTACAATCTGCTTATAGCATTTAATCTGAGCCATCCTTGAGGTGAAGGAGGGTGAAGGTTTCTGCTTGACTGGGAGATGTACCCCCATGGCCAAAGGTGGCTGGGGGTCATTCACTCATTCAGTCGTATTTATTGAGCCCTTATACGATTGAGCGAATGAATAAGCGCTTACTGTGCACTGTACTAAGCGCTTGGGAGAGTACAACACAACAGCAGACATTCCCTGCCCACAGCGAGTTTACAGTCTAGAGGGGAAAGAGACATTGAATATAAATATATAAATTACAGATATGTACATAAATGTGATGGGGCTGGGAGAGGGAATGAATAAAGAGATCAAATCAGGGGGACACAGGACGGAGTGGGAGAAGAGAGAAGGAGGGTTTAGTCAGGGAAGGCCTCATGGAGGAGATAGGCCTTCAGTAAGGCTTTACAGGGGAGGACACAGGTCACAGGTCAGTCAGTCAATGATAGTTATTGAGTGCTTACTCGGTGCTGTGTTAAGCACCGGGGTAGGTACGGGATAATCAGGTTGGATGCAGTCCATCTCCCACGTGGGGCTGGGACCCCTAATCCCCATTTTACAGATGAGGTAACCGAGATACTGAACTGTAGGGCAGAGCATTATACTAAGCTAAGTAGATAAGTTCCCTGCCCACAAGGAGCTTCAGGGAGAGATGTACATAATTGCTGAGGATGGGGGTGAATACAGGTACAAATCCGAGGGCAAGAGTGACACAGGGAGGGGCAGTAGGGGAACTGAGGCCTCTTGGCTTAAAGGTGGGGAGGGTGATGTTCTGTCAAATATAAAGGGGTTGGGCGGCCCACAGTCGGGACAGGATGTAGACAAGGGATTAGCAGTGAACTAGACAAGGTTGGAGTAGAGTCAACAGGTTGATGTTAGAGGAGTGAATAATAATAATGTTGGTATGTGTTAAGCGCTTACTATGTGCAGAGCACTGTTCTAAGCGCTGGGGTAGATACAGGGTAATCAGGTTGTCCCACGTGAGGCTCACAATCTTAATCCCCATTTTTACAGATGAGGTCACTGAGGCACAGAGAAGTTAAGTGACTTGCCCACAGTCACACAGCTGACAAGTGGCAGAGCCGGCATTCGAACCCATGACCTCTGACTCCCAAGCCCGGGCTCTTTCCACTGAGCCACGCTGCTTCCTGTGAAGTGAACATGCAGGCTTGTAGTAGGAAATCAGTGAGGTAAGATAGGAGAGGGCAAGGCAGATGAGGGCTTTCAAGCCAGGATAAGGAGTTTCTACATGATGCGGAGGTGGATGGGCATCACCATCATCATTTGAAGAGGCAGAGGACTTGGGTTCTAATCCTGACCCTGCAACTTCCCTGCCGGGTGACCTTGGGCAAGTCGTGCACCTTTCTATACCTTAGTTACCTCCTCTGTAAAACGCAGGCAAAATACCATTCTTCCTCCCTCTTAGACCGTGAGCCCTGTATGGGACGGGGGACTGTGGCCAACCTGATTCCAGCCGCTTCGTACAGTGTTTAGCACATAGTAAGCGATGAAGGAATACCCAAATGATCATTTTTATTTTTTGGTCGATAAAGTGATATTCTTTCGTTAATTCCTTCTAGATCAATCAAAAGACATTACCTTTCTGAAAAAATTGTCATGTAACATTGAGGAGACTCTGTCACAAGCAAAGTAAGTATATTGGTAACATATGAGTCATATTTTTAAAAGATTTCTGTTGTATTTTTGGAGAACGATATTCAGTATTACGTGTTTTCTCAAATCGCTGGTCATTTGTAATGTGGGGCAATTTCAGATTTGATTTTGTCTGTTCTCGTAAAGGTTTGTTTGCTTGGCAAAATGACTCATTTTTTTGACCCTCTTGCTCAAGATGAGAATTTGGACCCCAAAATCAGTGTATTTATAAAAGTGAAATATAAGATAATTTCCTTTTAAAAAATGTGTTATTGCATAAACATGATTTAAGGGAAAAAAAGGCAGGTAATGCCATTAGCTTAGTGAAGCGATGCCCAGAATTCTATTAAACAGTTGTATTTATTGATATTTATTGAGTTCCTACTGTGTGCTGATAGAATTACTAGACATGATCTTTGCCCTGAAGAACCAAACAAGCTAGCGAGGGGAAGGGGCTGTGGAAGGAGAGTCGTTAAAATCTCTCAGAAATTCAGTCATTCATTCATTCATTCAATAGTATTTATTGAGCGCTTACTATGTGCAGAGCACTGTACTAAGCGCTTGGGATGAACAAGTCGGCAACAGATAGAGACAGTCCCTGCCGTTTGACGGGCTTACAGTCTAATCGGGGGAGACGCACAGACAAGAACAATGGCACTAAACAGCGTCAAGGGGAAGAACATCTCGTAAAAACAATGGCAACTAAATAGAATCAAGGCGATGTACAATTCATTAACAAAATAAATAGGGTAACGAAAATATATACAGTTGAGCGGACGAGTACAGTGCTGTGGGGATGGGAAGGGAGAGGTGGAGGAGCAGAGGGAAAAGGGGAAAATGAGGCTTTAGCTGCGGAGAGGTAAAGGGGGGATGGCAGAGGGAGTAGAGGGGGAAGAGGAGCTCAGTCTGGGAACGCCTCTTGGAGGAGGTGATTTTTAAGTAAGGTTTTGAAGAGGGAAAGAGAATCAGTTTGGCGGAGGTGAGGAGGGAGGGCGTTCCAGGACCGCGGGAGGACGTGACCCAGGGGTCGACGGCGGGATAGGCGAGACCGAGGGACGGCGAGGAGGTGGGCGGCAGAGGAGCGGAGCGTGCGGGGTGGGCGGTAGAAAGAGAGAAGGGAGGAGAGGTAGGAAGGGGCAAGGTGATGGAGAGCCTCGAAGCCTAGAGTGAGGAGTTTTTGTTTGGAGCGGAGGTCGATAGGCAACCACTGGAGTTGTTTAAGAAGGGGAGTGACATGCCCAGATCGTTTCTGCAGGAAGATGAGCCGGGCAGCGGAGTGAAGAATAGACCGGAGCGGGGCGAGAGAGGAGGAAGGGAGGTCAGAGAGAAGGCTGACACAGTAGTCTAGCCGGGATATAACGAGAGCCCGTAACAGTAAGGTAGCCGTTTGGGTGGAGAGGAAAGGGCGGATCTTGGCGATATTGTAGAGGTGAAACCGGCAGGTCTTGGTAACGGATAGGATGTGTGGGGTGAACGAGAGGGACGAGTCAAGGATGACACCGAGATTGCGGGCCTGCGGGACGGGAAGGATGGTCGTGCCATCCACGGTGACGGAGAAGTCTGGGAGCGGACCAGGCTTGGGAGGGAAGATGAGGAGCTCAGTCTTGCTCATGTTGAGTTTTAGGTGGCGGGCCGACATCCAGGTGGAGACGTCCCGGAGGCAGGAGGAGATGCGAGCCCGAAGGGAGGGGGAGAGGGACAGGGGCGGAGATGTAGATCTGCGTGTCATCTGCGTAGAGATGGTAGTCAAAGCCGTGAGAGCGGATGAGTTCACCGAGGGAGTGAGTGTAAATGGAGAACAGAAGAGGGCCAAGAACTGACCCTTGAGGAACTCCAACAGTTAAAGGATGGGAGGGGGAGGAGGCTTCAGCGTAGGAGACCGAGAATGATCAGCCAGAGAGGTAAGAGGAGAACCAGGAGAGGACAGAGTCCGTGAAGCCAAGGTGAGATAAGGTATGGAGGAGGAGGGGATGGTCGACAGTGTCAAAGGCAGCAGAGAGGTCAAGGAGGATCAGAATGGAGTAGGAGCCATTGGATTTGGCAAGAAGGAGGTCATGGGTGACCTTAGAGAGAGCAGTCTCGGTCATTCTCCCATAATGCTCCTTTTGAGAAAATGCTGTGGTGATTGGGGACATTGGTCCAAAACCAGGGTCTGTTTGGAAGCAGTGAGATGTGGTGTTGGAAGACAGTTTATATGCAGTCATGTGGCTTTGGTCAAGGTTGGTGTACTTAATGTGAGTTTTCCCTGATGCAGGCATTCCATGCGTTATATTGGAACTGATTGAATTGTGAAAATGAATTTAGAATTTAGTAATAGCTTACTTCTTTTCCTCTTTCCGTGTTGCCACATGGCCAGAATTTGAATTAGCCTGTAACTGATTGTGTCATAGATTATTTCAGGAAATTGGCATTTTTTATTATTTTTTATTATTAAAACACTTGCCAAAGAGATTTCATGCCATTTCTATTCTTTTTTCAGGTACATCAGCTTACTTAAAGATTTTGTTGACTCTGAATTTTTCTTGATTGATGGGGATTCATTATTTCTTACCGGTCTTTTCAACAAGACTTTTAAATCAGGGCAACATCTTCATTTCTTCTACTTGATAGAACGCTTTCTGGATGATTTCTCTCAGAAAGGAGTGAAATATGTCATTGTATTTTTTAAGGTAACTAGATTTTCTAAAATTCTGGGAATGACTGTCACACTTTGGGGAGACCTCCGGGAGGAATTTGGCAGAGGGAGCTCAGGAGACCTAGCCTTGGGCCATTTCTGGTTGCCCCCAAAGCCCCCATGGGGTTGGAGAACCTTTGGATCCTATGTGCTACTGACAGATGCACCACGAAGGACTGATGGTTGGCCAAATGGCTGCGAGGGTGGCCAGATCTCTGCCCTTCCCTGACCTGTCCCTAATAGAGCCTTGCATGGCATTCAGATTGTGCTACACTCAACGTGGTGAGTAATCATCATCGTCATCAAAATGGTTACTGAAGATTGGGAAAGCAGTGTTCTGTCAGACATGTATGGAGAGAAGTTTCCAGGCAGGGGGGAGGGTGTGAGCAAGAGATCTGTGGTGGGAGAGGAGCAAGGGAGGTTCGCTAAGTAGGTTAGCTTGGGAAGAACAAGGAGTTCGAGTTGGGGTGTAGTGGGAGAAGAGAGGGCATAGGTATGAGGGAGAGGGCTGAACTAATGGGAGGGTGTAGAGAGAGAGAGTACTGGTCCTCTCTTCCCCACAAACCCTTCCTGAGTCCTCACAATACTTGCCATCCAACTTATTTTTCCAACCTCACATAGAACTGACGTGCTGAAAAATATTTTCCAAATGGAACCCTGGCAATGGTAATAATGGAAAGGCTTAGTAACAGATCGCTGTCTGCTGCCAAAGGATGGGAACTTGGTACCCCCGTGTGACACTGAGAGGAGCAAAGAATTGGAATATAGCAAAGACTGGTCATTTATTTGCATTTGTGGACTAGAAGTACTGATTCAAACATTGTTTGTTTTTTTTTAACAGGATGTAGAAAATATGTACCAGAGTCTCCACACTCGTTTCTTACGTACTGCATTAATACAACATCTAAAACACAACACTGAGGTTACCATAAGTACAGATTTTTCCAATTGTTTATCACCTGAATGGGAGATTTTCCTTAAAGAAAGTTTTCCATATTTCATTATAGTCTCTGATGTAGGAATGACAAAACAACAAACGGACTATTTAAATATATTCATCAGCCATACCCTTGGAAAGAAAATCAATGTGGTACTGACTTCAGGACAGGAATCCGATATCCTTCGAGCTTATGGGTACCACATCCAGAGCTCACCGAAGCACAGGAAATTCTTCAGTGAGGTAAATTAAGATGATACTGTGAATGTCTTAAAGAATTGTCGTCACTGAGTATATTAAAAACAAAGTCACCACCATTAACGACAGTTAGGATCTCAGGAACATCATTACTCAGTAGAATCTCAAGTACACGATCTACCTTGGAAATGAAAGTCCTTTTTAAACCCTGAGAACCAGAAATATAGGTAAAGTTCCCATTTAAACCCCCAGTTTTCCCTAGCCATCTATTTCTGACTTCTGCCTTTGTTTCCCTCTGATATCAAGCAAAACTCCTCGAATTCAGCTTTGTCTCGCCCTCAACTCTCCCTGTCTGACATATTGACCTTCTTGGTCCACTACTCCCCAGTTCACATCAAACTATACCTCGTTCTTGACTTGTATCTACCCCGGTGCTTAGAACAGTGCTTAGAACAAATACCACAATTACTATTATAAAAAGACTATTTTAGAGATGAATCTAAGTTGGCCAAATGATTAACCGCCAGTTCCACTAAACCTTAGACACTCAATCTCAGAACTGGTAAAATTTGTGTCCTCTGGGATTTTCACCTCTTTCCTTTTCACACGCATATGTTGTCCTGGTGCCGCGGGAAAAAATTTGAGCTCTCTGTGGAGCGGGCCCCAATTCCTCCAGGCATAAATCAATATTGAGTGGGTACCCCCTGGTCAAGCCCAGAAACCAGAGAGTAATGGAGGGCCTCGTGCAGTAAGAGAGCAATTGAGATCTCCTCACGTGAGCGGCCACCATCCAAAAGAGCACTTCAACCCCACTGACTTGAAGTTTTTGGGGGGGACTCAGAGCTGCATGGGCTGAGTCAGGTTGTGATTGCTCGGACAGCCTTCCCATCCCGCGGTCGGTCTGGTTCCACACGGTGAACGGATGAAGAAGGAGAGGGGAAAGCAAATACGTTCAAAGTTTGTTTTTTTTCCCCCCTTTGCTGCTGCTGTCTGAGTTGAGGCTATGCTACAATTCTGTGCGGTCCAAACCGACAATGGCCATTTAAAGGGGCCATGGACTCTTATAAATCAGCATTTCTCAGTGGAAAATGTTTCAGTAGCTATCAGGCATGACAAGCATATAGATTGAATAGTGCCTTCCCCAAACTGGCTGGTGCAGAGTTGTAATTTGGGAGCCCTTCAGCAGCTTGATAGCAGAGGATGGATGTTCTCTTTTACCCATAGTCTTCAAAACAAAATGCTTGGTAGATTCTTTGAGAATGACTTATTCATAGAAAGTTTCATTTTAGCTATAACCTTTATTAATAAGTGTTCTCTTTATCCATCCTTATGTAGCATCAGGAAGAGCTGCAAGATGCTTGTGAGTCCATAATTCAGCATTTTTCCAAAACCCAGGATTCGGAAATACATTTAAAGCAGCACTTGGATGCCATTCAGAAAGAGGTAATGCTTGCTGTGAACTTAATTTAGTATGCTCAGATTCCTCTCAAAATATCTTGGTTTTTCTATATTTTAAAGGATATATAAATTCATTCATAGGTTCTAGTGATGATCTCCGTGAATTAACAGCATCTTTGTAGTATAATATCAAAAAACTGACTTTACGTGCCATCCACAGTATGAGCCAATTAAGCTAATCTGTGTTCTTGTACTATTTCGCAGTCTGATGAAGTCAACTTGCGATTTTTCATGCTCTCTTGAAGGTTACATTTCAAGGGAAAGTGTGTTCAATGAAAATGTGAAATGTGTTTCATAATAGGTTAAGCGAGATCTAATGATGTTTTTATATTTAGGTGCACCAAACACTACCCCCACTTAATAAACTGTGGCCAGAAGGAGCTGACATTCGACGAATTGTGTGCATTCTCTCATGCTCAGTGGGCTTGAAAACATATGGTGACATGTTAAAGGATGCAGATGTCTTTGAAAAACTAAATGAAAGCACTGAAAACGATAATCCTAAGGTAGCGTTTCCTTTGTGGAAAGCTTTTCCTCTTTTTTGTCATTTGTCTAGCACTTTCTAAGTATCTCTTTTTAGTGTGTTGTCTAGTCAGTTCTTTTCCAGTGTAGGTTTTTATTACACATTCTGGATAGAACACTGTTAAGAAATTAGGAAACTTTGTTCTTACAGTGTATGCTTGCCCGGGAGCGGGTGTCAGGATGGTTTTGTGCATGATTTTGGCCAGGCATTAATATGATAACATGTCTCCATGAACCTCCATGGTATACGAAACGGATCGTATTACACTGGCTATGTGGTCTATGTTAAAGACTTTCTATATGCCATCAACTGTACTAAGTGCTGGGGTAGATACAAGATAATCGGGTTGGGTTACAGTCCCTATTGGTTACAGTCCCTATTTCACATAGGGCTCACAGTCTCAATCACCATTTTACAGATGAAGTGACCGAGTCAGGGAAGTTGTGACTTGCCCAAGGTCGCACGGCAGACCTGGCGGAGTAGAGATTAGAACCCAGATGCTTCTGACTCCCAGACCCGTGCTCTATCCATCTAGGCCACGATGCTGAATGATATTTAATGAGTGTTTACTCTGTTTTGCGCTTTGTACTAATTGCTTGGTAAAGTACAGTAGTATAGAGTTGGTAGACTCCCTGCCTACAAGGCGATTACAGTCTAGACTCGTGAACTACTATGTCAGTTCCATTCCCTGCACATTCTGATTTAAAATCCTGTGGGATAGTGGTGCAGTGTTCATTCCTGGCTCTGTTGTCTTTCCAACCAATTGGTAGCATATTTGCTACTTGAGATCAGCAAGCACTACCCAGAGCAGCTGCTGAATGGCAAAGCCAACTGGGGCCCATGGAACAGACACCTCACAGGCATAATCTCAAGCAATGTGGTATTGCAGTGGACCAGCTTAGCCTGAGGCAGTCAGGACAGGGATTTACTTTCCTTTGGGAGCAGCAGGAAGCCCCAGGACAGGGCTGGCAAGTGAATTAGCATGGCAGAGGACAACCTTTCCTTGCCCACTGTGTAGAATGGAGGGCCAGTCCGGTCGAGGCCTCTTAATTAATTTGTATTTATTGAGCGCTTACAGTGTGCTGAGCATTGTACATTGAGTGTCGTGCCCTTGGGTGAGTAACAGACACATTCCCTGCCCAAAACGAGTTTACAGTCTAGAGGACTGTAATCCACCCCTGCCCATCACAGTTATTTTCATTGTACAGAGACCTTGTACCCTCCCAAGCTCTTAGTAAAGTGCTCTCGGGACACAGTAAGTGCTCTATAAATAGGATTAATTGATTGACCTTATGAGAAAGCATTTAGAAGGCCAGAGCAGTACAGAATGTAATTGGGGATGCGCTCTCAGCACCTAACTGCTATTCGAAGCACATCTTGGGGAAAAGCAAATGTGAAGCCTGGCAGATTGGTTTACGCCAAGGAGTTAAGTCGGTAGAAACTACCACACTTGCCAAACGAATAAAACATGCCGTTAATTCGATTCCCATATTTTCCTTCTCAGTGACAAGAGTGGGCAAAAGATGGTATTTCACACAACCCTGTTCTAGGAGTCCTTTGCTGCCTCCATCCAGAATAGTCCCTTAAATTATCCAAGACTTACTGAAAAGTGCAGACCCAGAGTTTCTTAATTGGAGGAACTGTAGCTTGCCTTTGAGGTAATTCTCTCTAAGATCACTGATTTGAGTGCTGGAGAGTCACATCCAAAACCAGGAATGAATTGCCAAGGTAGTCAAGACCTGATTATCTCCTAAATCTTTACTGTACTTTGGGAATTGGTTAACACTGATTGGAGCCAAGGCCATTTGCAAGAGTTCTTGAAATCTCCATGTGTTTACAGGAGGGAACGTGTCTACTGATTCTTTTACATTGTATTCTCCCAAGCGCTTTGTACAGTGCTCCGCACACAATTAGAGCTTAATAAATAGGAGTGAATGAATGAAGATTGATCGACACTTTGTATTGACCGTGTCCCAACAGGAAAGCAGAGAAGCACTGTCCCTGCAGGCTGTGGCCGACCTTTATAGGATGCATTGTCTCTGTGTGGCTCTTCTTCTGCACCTGCCTCTTCCTCAGCGAGCTCGGAGCAGGATCACAGGTTATGTTTGGAAGAAAAGCCTGTCCCCATTTTTGAGAATGGTAAGGACCACACTTTCACATGAATCGGAATTTTCCAGAGGCCTCCACCTAATTTGAATGTGTACTTTCACGGTTACATTTTTGCACATTGAGTCACACCGTTTAATTTTTACTTCTCTTTTTTTTTAATAAAGAAATACAGATGTGAATTTGTCATTCTAAAGCAGCTAAATGCTATGAGCGACTGGAAAGTGGATTTCACCTACCTGCCTGACTTAAGTGATAATTTGTTGTGGCAAAACATTGCCCACTATTATGAAGTAGACAGTTGCCAAGGTATTTGATTATGATCGCTATATTATTACGGTTTTGTTTTTACTCGTGTTGTGTGAAAACACACAATGCTAGTTGGTGTACATATATATGCATAAAATATGATGGTGTTAGTCACTTTTATTTCATGGTTTCCTTTTAAGGCTAAGAAAAAGACTTATTTTAAATCCCATAGACTCACTAACTAAAATTCTGTATTTCCCTTTGGATGCCAAGGAGGGGCTATTTAAACATACTGAACCTGAGTGCCTTTTCTGAGAAATATCTTGGGTATCCCCTTCTCTCCCATAGCGGACAGTGTTGGGGGTCTTAGCATGGCTGGACCCCAGTCTTTGAATACCCATCTCCCTGTTTACGCAACCAAGTAAGAGAGAACTTGCCCATATTCAAACTTCTGAGAAGTAGAAGTAGATAAGCCTGACAGTGCCCCACTGTATTGGCCTTTCAGGTGTAGATACGCTTATGGATTAAGTCTTAGCTGTCCAAAATAAAAAGAATGAGGTGACCAAAAATAGAATAGACAGACACTATTGCAATAAAATTGGTTAATTGTTTTGTAGCTTGTAACTTAAGAATGATTTCAGGATGTTTTCTGTTCCTATTACAGGATTAAGTTGCCGTGATTAAAGTTATGTGTAGAACTGATATGCGCTGTACGGAAACACAGAGTTGTTTGTTTTAGGCATGACCTTGTAAAATGTAATTTCTATTTTGTGATTTTCTTTTTTGTTTTTTCTTCACAGGATTAAATCTAGAGTTAGGGGATAAAATTTTAAAAGAATATCAAAACTTATGGAGCGTAGTATTAAAACTGTCAGGAAATTGTGACTTTGGAGGACCAATTCCTGTGAGAAACACTTCAGAGGCTTTCCTTAGAGAGAAACCAGAAGCTGGAGGTACAAACTAATGTTTAAAAGTTTGAAATCACATTGAAGTTAGCGGGGGTTGTGTATCTGTAGGGATATACAATCAGAGCTCCATCTTTATATTGGCATATTAGGATATGAAGTTTTTCTTTAAAAATGTTTATCACAGTTTTAGCTTTCATTTTTGAGTCAACAGTGAAACTTTAGCTTGCTGTTCTTCTGTCCACCAAATTTTCTAAACTAAAGCAAATTTCCTAGATGCCGTTAACTAAATAAAATGGAGATCAAGATTGTGAGTCACATTAGAGGTGTGTACTGTGTCCAACCTGATTACCTTGTCCCTGGCACTTAGAACAGTGCTTGGCACATTGTAAAAGGTTTAACAAACACCACTATTATTATCAACTCTATTGTTTTTTTTACTTACAAGTGCTCTGCACCCAGCAAGCAATTATGAGTGTTACTTTAACTGGTAAGCAATGGTGGTGATCAACAACTCTGGAAGATAAACTGAAAAGGGTACATTTTGGGGTCAAGGTAATCTCCATCAACTCCTGGGTAATGTGTGAATCATTTTTTACTTCACCATGTCAGTGTATGCATCTATTATTTTCTAGCGAATATAGTGAATTGTTGAGGTGGTTGTAGCTAACACTTCTTTTAGGTGACAGACTGAAGGTGATTATCAGGGGTTTTTAAACATTTGGATTTACATTTCAAAAATTTTGTACTCTCATTCTAGTTTTTTAAAAAAATGATTCCACTGTTCTGAAACCTTTTCATTTCTGATAAGTGGCTTTATTTCTTACCTATATGAATGTTTATGTTAACTGTCCTCAGTGAAGGCTGTACAGAAAAGGTCTGGCAGTAAAGGAATTATATCATTAATTTAGTTGGAAAGCTGAACTGCCATTTTCTTCCCCAGAGACGATGAATAAGCAGTGGTGTTTATTTAATGTCTACTGTGAGCAGAGCACTGTACCCTTGGCAGGGTACGATATAGTTGGTAAACATGATTCCTGTCCACAAGAAGCTTACAATCTAATGGGACTTTTAGAAGTCTAGAGAAGCAGCATGGTGCAGTGGATAGAGGATAGGCCCAAGAGTCAGAAGGATCTGAGTTCTAATTCCAGCTCTGCCACTGGTCTGTTGGGTAACCTTCGGCAAGTCACTTCACTGTGCCTCAGTTACCTCATCTATAAAATGGGGACTCCAAACCCCATGTCGGTCAGGGACTGTGTCCAAACCGATTATCTTGTATTTACCTTGTATCTACCTTAGCGATACCTAAGTGCTTAACAAATACCATAAAAAAGTTTATTATGTTTACACTTTGGGAAATGTTTAGATTAGCAGGTTTGTTGGTACCAGAATATTGCAAAGAGCTCTTGCTCTCTTGCCCAGGGAGCAATAATTTTTGCCTAGAGAATGGTAAGAATGCCCACCATCTTTTCTTTTATTAGTTGTGAGGCATGTAGGAAGGAATAGGAGTTGAGCAAATATATTGAAGGCTGGCAAAAGTTTGATCATCATTTGCAAAATAGTTTTTAGCATGTTCACATTTGTTGAGGTTGGTTTTTTTTTTGACTGGTTTTTTTTCCTAGAAACAAAAGAAGAGATTCCCAAGTTAGGGCTCATCCCAATGGAATCATCCATAGTGAACGATTATGCAGGAGATGTTCTGAAAAGTCTGCCTTTTCTAAGCAGGTATGGTAAGCAGCAGCCTGGTAAGAAATTTAGAGAAGCATTTGGCCTAGTGGATAAGGCACAGGCCCGGGAGTTTGGGGACCTGGGTTTTAATCCCAGGCTCTGCCTCTTGCTTGCTGTGTGACCTTGGGCAAGTCACATAGTTTCTCTCTGCCTCAGTTTCCCCCACTGTAAAATGGGGGGGGTCAATACCTGTTCACTCTCTTAATTTAGACTGTGAGCCCCTTGTGGGACAGGGACTGTCCAACCTGATTAACTTGTATTTACCCCAGCACTTGGAACAGTGCTTGACACATACTAAACAAATACCATAAAAGTAAACATTACTTTGTACGTATTGCCTGGGATATGGGGAGATCATTCTTGTATAGCAATGCAATCCGAGGGCCTTTATAGTAGGGAGAGGCATCTTCTCTCTTTCATCTCTTCATTCATTTAGCCGTATTTACTGAATGCCTACTGTGTGCAGAGCACTGTACTAAGTTCCCTGCCCACAACAAGCTTACAGTCTAGAGGATGAGCTTACAGTCTAGAATCTTGTGTAGTTTACTACTCGTCCAGCTGTAAATAGAGAATTAAACAGATTGGCAAGGTGGCCTAGTGGGACAAGCATGCTATTGGGAATCTGGAGAGCCGGGTTCCAGTCCTGGGTCCACCACTTGTCTGCTGCTTGACTCTGGGACAGTCATTTAACTTTTCTCGCCCTCAGATTCCTCCTCTGTAACATGGGGATTGAATACCTGTTCTCCCTCTCCCTTCGGCTCTGAGTCCCATGTGGACTGATATGATTCTCTCAATGCTTAATATAGTGCTTGACACATAGTAAATGCTTAACAAATACCTCAATTATTATTATTATTATCATTATTGCAATTACTATTTAATAGTGCTTGGTCCATAGTTCTTCTCCTTTTTGTTCTTATAGGGCCTTTGGGGATAGGGTCTCCAACTCCCAGAAAAGTGGCTAAAGAAAGTCGAGAACTACTGTAAATATCACACTTTGACAGAGGTGTAGTAAATATTTAGAGCCCTTGGCTTGAATTTTCAATTTAATTTTCCCTCCAGGGTTAATCTGTGTTTTTTCCATCCACAACAAAAATGGGCGTATTATCAGTGGAAATAATTGTGTACTTTTTCTAGTTAAATGTTAGAAGTATGGAAAAGCATTACTGGGCATGGAAATGATTTGGAAGTATGGAAGGACATTACTGGATATGGGAATTAATTGAATGTATGAAAGGACATTACCGGAAAGTCTTTTGAAGTGTATGTTGTGTTTTTCTAAGCAGTATTCCATGTGACTTGCTGCACAACAAAGCACTGCAAAACATGGCACAGATTTCTCCAGCTGCTGAATGAAGCCATTCTCGGTGGGGGAAGAGGGTGGGGTGACTCTTCTGTGGAGAAAGTATGGCCTTTGGTTTGTAAACTCCATTTCTTTCTTAGCACAGGACTGAAGGAGGAGAAAATGCAGAGAAGCTGCAGTTACTTTGTTTTAATAACTTGGAGTATCCAAATCCCAGTTAGGTTTGAGTCCAAGGGCCAGTGCTGGGGTCCTGGGGTTTTTCTGGATCTCTGTTTCTCCAGATTGGTCTTGGTACCAAGCTGTTCAGGGAATCATGGTTCTCCTGAACGTCTTGCCTACTAAAGTCAGGCTTATTTCTTTTTTTAAAAACTGACAAAAAGGTTAACTGACAAATTACTATCGTTATTACTATTGTATTTTTAACTGACAAATTATTATGATATATTTTTTACTATACGTCCAGTATTGTTCTGTGTCCCTGGAGTTGGGTACAAGTTAATTAGGTTGGACGCAATCCGTGTCCCGCTTGGGGCTCCCAGGCAGAGTCAATCTTTACGACTGACAGAGTGTTTTCCAGGGGACAAGTCGTCTGCCGAGGCTTCCCTGAGGGGAGGATGCTGCCCCATGACGAGGCTGGCAAGTCAAGCAAGTCAAGCAAGAGAGCCGTGACGGGGGTGAAAGCAGCCATAGCAGAGGCAGCGATAACTGATGGGAGAGGCCGGGGTGGGGGGTGAGAAAACTAAGAGTGGGTGTCCCGTCCAGCCCGTTAATCTCTCCTTTTGCCACCCCTTGGAAGCTCTTCTGGCTGGCTCTATTCCAGGGCTTCTGCTGCTTCTCCAAAGGGGCTGCAAGATAGACGGCAGTGACTAGAAACTCCTGATGCGGGAAGCGGCGTGGCCTAGTGGATAGAGCACAGGCCTTGATTCTAATAGCGGCTCCGCCACTTGTCTACTCTGTGACCTTGGACAAGTCACTTCACTTCTCTGTGCCTCAGTCACCTCATCTGTAAAATGAGAATTAAAACTGTGAGCCCCATGTGAGACAAGGATTGTGTCCAACCCGATTAGCTTGTATCTACCCCAGCTCTTAGAAGAGTGCTTGACACATAGTAAACGTTTAATAAATAACATTAGGTGCACGCAGGAGTTTGATCAGCTTGCACTGGTAGAATAGATAAGGGTGTTCTCACTATCTGTCTTCCAAGCTCTATTCCTGTGATGAACTCCCTCCTGAATTCTCCATCTCACAGCTGGGTTTATGGCTCAATGCTCAAGTGCAGTAACGTGACAGCTGAAAAGAGGGTTAAGTCACAGATATCACGTTTTCATTTTTGCTTTTAGTGATGACCCGGCTATCAATTCACTTATTAAGGAGAAGGAATTTGATGAGCTGACACAATGGAATTTCAGCCGATCTCTCAGTGATGATTATGAGAGAACAAAACGCAGCCAGGATGGTAAGAATCGATAGGGCTTATTACAGTATTGATTGCAGTGTTCAGGTTTGCACGCAGAAAGCTGAGTCTTCACTGTCCAATAATTGCCCCACTCTTTTTTAAATTGAAAGAGAGTGTGGTAAAAATAGAAATAAATCAGGTAGATGATCCCTGTGGAATCTTTCCTGGGTTCTCTGGCCTGTATCTGGGGAATGAGCTGGTTGATGTCAGCTGCACGTTGCCTGGCTGACGAGGAGTGTTACCAGGATTGTAACTTGGAAGGATGCTGAGGGCACCCCGGCCCTGCCGGAAACTGGCCAGCAGAGCCCTACAGGGTTTGGATTATTTGGCCCCCGACCTCAATCGATCAGTCACTGGTATTTATCGAGACCTTAATTTGTGCAAAGCACTGTACTAAGCGCTTGGATAGTGCAATACAATAGAGCAGCATGGCGTAGTGGATAGAGCATCATCGGCCTGAGAGTCCAGAGGTCGTGGGTTCTAATCCCGGCTCCACCGCTTCCCTGCTCTGTGACCTTGGACAAGCCATTTCATTTCTCTGAGCCTCAGTTACGTTATCTGTAAAATGGAGATTGAGACTGTGAGCCCCACGTGGGACAGGAACTGTGTCCATTCCGATTTGCGTGCATCCACCCCAGGGCCTAGTACAATGCCTGATTCATAGTAAGTGCTTAACAAATGACATAATTATTATTATATTAATAGAGTTGGAAGACACTGTCCTCACGAAGTTTACAATGTAAAGGGGGAGACAACTTCACCGAATTGAAGTGTTTTCTGTCCCCTTCCTGTTGACAAAATTTGAGATCTGGCCCAGTTATGCTCCCAAGTACTTTATTGGCATATTGGCAGAACCCACACATTAATGGAGCTAAGTCCATTTTTGGCCAAATAATGGGGAGATCAAAATGTGATCTTTCTCACATATTTAAATGTTTCTTTTGTTTGAGATCCATCATTTTTTGAACCGAAGAACATGTAAAGGAACATTCGACCCCCTCCTACGCCTCCTTCTTAATCACTAGACAGTTCCTGGGGTAGAGGAGAGGAAGGGGGTATGGTTGAGCCTTTATTACCTATGAATAGCGCTTTACTCTTGCAATTTTTTCACCACAGTAAATACTAAAGACCCTAAAGAACGAAGAGGAATCCAGAAGTTACAGTCCTTTTATCAATTGCTTGGCCAGTCAATGCCAGGTAGTAGATCGACAAGAATTGTAAGCCAGGTGGCTGTAGCCACCAAAGCAAACCCTGCTGACAAAAAGAAAGCAAAATTACCTGTAAGTACATTAACAATATGTGTTATAACTCTGCAGAATTTATAGCATGGATCTAGGGAGGCAGAATTTTCTTTCATAGGTTTGTGTGTTTTTTGATATCTTTTTTAATGGAAGAATGAAAAGTCATGTTGTCCTCAGAATCTGTGGCTGCTCAAATCTCATTTAGTTTTGGTCCTGAAAAATGAATTTTCTTAGGACCTTTAGAATAAATGCTGAAAAAATATTGAAAAACAACAGATGGCAGCGATTTAAAGATCATTCGTGTTTTGATATTTTTCCCTAGATGATTTTTTTTTACAAAATGTGGTCCATTTCTTAAGTTATTTTTTTCTTCATGGAAGAAGAGAGCAAAATAAGTTCAAAAGTCTAAGTATAATTAGTAGTAAAACTGTTCAATTTAAGTGGGGGTGTCTTTAAGCATGCTGGAGCAGTAGATAAGAAAGAAAACCTTTTTTTTATTGCGTGCCTAGTAGTTTAAAAGTAGGAGTGATGATTTTTCCTTAGCTTCCTTTCTACGGAGATGCATCAAAATAGCCTTAAGTCGTCAATTCAAAAAACACACTTGACTAAGCTTTCTTCTCCATGGACTTTTCTCTGCCCACATGGCTTTCCTTGCATCTCTACTCCTTCATTGTGATTTCAGTTGTTGGGCCACCTCCCTTGTCCTTTCCAGGTATAAGTTTTGAAACCCTACCTTTCTTCGAATCCATTCTTTGTGCTCCTCCCTTGCCGCTTCTCCCAGAGTATCTCTAAAGTGTAACCTCATTTTTGGATATCCCAACCCCCATGATTCAGATCAGCCTTTTCAAGGGCATTGAAACCGTGACCTCTGTGTGCTTGATTCTGTGTTGATCCCCACAACCAATCTCCATTTGACGTTCACCTTTCATTCTCTTTAATTGTATCCCCCTGAGTCCAGTGGCGGGGAGAAATGCATTCCATATTCCATTTGAATTGTCCTGCTATATGCCTGGGATCCTTGGCAGTGCCTCTCCTGGGGAGCAATGGTCTGGACTCTGGAGTTTCCCAGTGATGTTGGTGAACTAGAAAAATTGGCGGGGCTGTTCACCCTTTTTTTTTTTTTTTTGAAAAAGAAGTTTGTTTCTCAGGGTTTTTCCCCTTGTTCTCCCTCCTTATTGCTCATTGTCAAGGGCAATTCCTTGGCAAAAATATCCTGAGAAAGAACTTTTCCCTTTTACAGAAACTTTACAGGAAGGTCACATCCTACCCCAGATTTATGTGGGTATGCATTTTTGGTCTGTAATCTGGTCCTGCCCTCCTGATAAACTGGTAAAAAACCATTTTCTCTCCCAAACACTCTTCTCAATTCTGCCTCCCTTAGATTGAAGAGATTTTAAATTTACGCAGTAATCCACGTTTCTGGTGAAATGATTTGCCTTAACAGTCTATACTTACGAAATTTATTGTATTTTTGTTCAGATTTCTGATTTATAGTATAGAGCTGTTTTCTGGCCAGATTCGTATTGGGCCCCAGAACTCTGCATTCCACAATACAATGTTTTATATTATTTCAAAAAGTGGCATTCTGTTGATGATACTTTGCAGTGAGAGAGATGTCATATTATGTTGATTTCCCCCTCCCCCCTTTTTTTTGGTAGAGGAAAAAAGCAGACATAATTGCCGAAGAAAATCTGAAAGTACAGAAAGCCAAAGTGGAAAATAAAGAGCAGGAGCAGTGGAGTACCCTGTGTGGATCTATTGAAAAGGAAATTAAGACAAATTTTGCTGGTGGATTAAAACGGTTGGAGACTTTTCTCAAGACATGCCAAAGCCAGTCGGTAAAATTTCTCGCTGAGGTGGTAGGATTGGATGCCTGCTTCAAAGCATGGGTGGAGCACTGCCGAAAATCAGGTAGGAGGATCCAGCAGTTGGCCAGCCATAAATAATAGTAATAATGACGGTCTTTATTAGGCACTTGCAATTTGCCAAGCAGTGGGTTAAATACAAGATGATCAGATTGGATGCAGTCCCTATCCCATATAGTGTTCACAATTTACCTGATCCTCATTATAGGTGAGGAAACTAAAGCCTAGAGAAATTGTGATTTATCCATGGTCTTAGAGCTTAGTTCCCTATAATCGTGAAACATCAGTCAATCAGCATTTATTAAGTGCTTAATGTGTGTAGAATACTGGACTAAGTGCTCGGGAGAGTACCATCATCATTAAATCGTATTTAATGAGCACTTCTGTGTACAAAGCACTGTACTAGCGCTTGGGAAAGTATAATACTACAGAATCGGCAGACATGCTTTCTGCCCACAAAGTGCTGTACGGTCTAGAGAACTATATCCCAGCCTATCCTAAAGAGTCTCAGATGGGCGATATAGTTGTAGGGAAGTAGGTGTGAATCACTGGGAGCATAAAATAGGGGGCCTGAAATACAAAGGAAAACAAAAATCAATACCCTCAGTGGAAGAAGGGGTTGTGAGGGAGTTCTTGGTGCTGCCAGAGAAGGTAATGGCTGCTTTGAATTCTTATTGGAGACTGTTGGCAATTGAACTCTTCCATTACGCTGTGGGCAGGGAATATGTCTGTTATGCTATTATATTGTACTCTCCCAAGTGCCTAGTACAGTGCCCTGCACACAGTAAGCGCTCAATAAATGCATATGACCGACAGACTGACCTTGAAAGTATTGTCTTCCACCTGAATCGTATGTTGTGTTCCTCTGGAGGCAGGCATCTTGTCTCCCTGTATTTTTACTCATTGACTAGTATAGTGCATTTACACATTTTGAGCTGTGTACCAACAATTAATAATGAGGTAGAGGAAGAGATATTGATGCTTCATAGTCATCTGGGAAAGGTTTAGTGCAAGTGGAATTGGGATGTCAGGAATGCTTTATAGGGAGGAGGAAGAGTGTTCATGCAGAGAACATTGCAATTTGAGAGAAGACTCAGAATTGGGAGAGGCAAGAGACTGGCAAAGTGCATTTCCAAATGACAGAGGAAACCGGGAGAGGAACAGGAGTCACTGGAAGTTTTTGTAGGCTTTTTATTCACAGTGAATAACAGTATTTTTTCCTCAATACGATATGACCTACACCTTATGACCAGTGCTTCTTTTGATTTAGAAGAAAAATCAAAAGATTTGGACATAGCAGTGCAGGTGATGCAAAGGATCCATACAATCTATGGAAAATATCAAGAACACTTACAGAAGACACATCTACAAAAACTGGCTAAATATCTAAAATACCTTGGATTTGACAACCTGGCATGCTCATTATCTTCTCAGGTTAGTTTTAGAGACCCTTGTTACAATAGATATCTTTAGGTATGACATTTTTAGGTGATTTAATCTATTGATCTCAAAATTAGGCTAACTCCCTTTTATAATCTCATGAAACTAATGGTTTATTGTACACTGCAAACATAGAAAAGGGATATATACTTAGTAAAGCACATCAGACTGTATAGATCGTCAAAGGCAATTTGAGAGCGTGTCCCCACAAAAAAATTAAGTATTAGTGAAATACCTTTCAAGATAATAACTCAGGGCAAAATGATTTTTGGTCTGGATTATCTGAATATCTGAATTACCGAATGAACTGAATAATTTTGTTCAGCAGACCTGGTCAAAGACACAGGAACAGTGAACACTATTTTAATAGTTTATTCCTGATAATTATTCACAACTGTACAATTTGGGGGGGTGGGCAGAAAGAGAGAGGGAGGGAGAGATAATTTGTCTCCTGCTCTTTGGCAAATATAGAGACAGTCTGTGTGTGTGTATTTGAGAGACAGAGACTCGGTCTCTCCCTCCTCCTTCGTCCAGCATAGATTCAATCTATAAAGAGTAAGTGAAAATAAAGTGTGGGGGTAATTCTAGAAAAATCAAGCTCCCAAACCTGGATTTTTTTCAAGGGAAAGAATGATGATTTGGGGCTTGATTCTGGCTCAGTCACTAGATAGTTACTAAAACCATCATTCACTTTACTGCTGTAGACCTAGGCTTAGACAGATGCAATACTTAATTTCCTTGAGGGTGTGTATTCTAATAAATGTCCTTTAACTCGATTTAGTCTACTGTCCTGGTTCCAGTTAATGGAAAAAAAAATTGACTTAACTCTTTCTGCTCCAGTTGGTCTCCTGAGATTAAAAAATTAGCTTCACTTCATGTACATATACACAGGTGCACACACACCACTCATCTACTCATTTGTTTTTTCTCTAGTAAATTGTGAAGGTCCCAGAAACACAGGGATGAAGCTGAATTTGTGCATTTGGGTTCCTGCAGGGAGTGTAGAAGAGATGAAATGGAGTGATTTATTCTCCTCACTGACCAGATATGGTGGATATGTCAGATTCATCCCCCTCTTGCCCTAGTTTGTACAGTGAAGCTATTATGTGATGGGAATGAGCAGGTCTCTCAATGGCAGAGGCTGCTTGGACGTCACAGCTCTTCCTCGTAACATTGGCCCAAGTTCCAACTAATGGATGAATCATGAAGAGCAGAGTGAGAGTTGGAAGTACAAGCTGCTCCTTGCATTTCTCCTTTCACTAGAGAGTCTTCAGCCGTTCTTTGGGGAGGCAGGTGTTGCCATCCTGGTGTCCGCAGGAGAGCTCACTCTTCTCCTCCCTCACTGTACCCCATTGTCCAAATCCAAACGCTCACTCCATACGATGGTTGAGTGACCCTTTGGTCCGATAATTCACGTAATGTTTATTTTGCTCTGAGAGAAGTCAGGATGATCAAAACTAAATGACTCTTTGTAGATAATGGAGAAAGGCAGCGACAAGGAGATTTCAAAGTACTCTGTTCAGATGGGAGCTGCTCGATTTCAGCTGCAACAGATGGGGCATCATTTGTTCAGGGATGAGAGATCGGATCCGGACCCCAGAGTACAGTATTTTATACCAGACACGTGGCAGGTAATTATGCGTCATCGTACAAAGCTGTTTTAAACTGTTAATTGCATGAGTTAATCCTACAGTTGGTGGGTGTCATTTCTTCTTCAGTAACCTCAGGACTCTTCTCCCTGCCCTCAAGAATTCTGATAAACTTGTAGTGAGGGGAAGTGAATCAGTGAGTGACTGAGTGGAGGGAAGGGAAAGGAGAGAGGAGTAGGAGCAATGAATGGATCTGAGTTTCCCAGATACAGGGAGAGAGAGGCCATTCCTGGGTAGGCCCTCATGTGTCCTGTTTCTCCCTTTTACGTAATGTGTGCACTTGGGTCTGTACCACCTAAGCACTTGATACTCACCCCACCCACAGCACTTATGTACGTAGTACTCGCCCATTCTCCTTTGAGTCATTTATTTCAGTGTCTTTCTCCCCCTTTAGACTGTGAGCTCCTTATGGGGAGGGAACAGGTCAACCCACTATACCCTTTTGTTCTCTTCCAAGCGGCTGTCACAGTGCTCAGCACACAGTTACTGCTCAATAAATTCCTTGGATTGATTGCTTAGAGTGAAGCAGAATGGCTTAATGGATAGAACACGGGCCCTGGAGTCAGAAGGACCTGGGTTCTAATCCTGGCTCTGCCACTTGTCTGTTCTGTGGCCTTGGGCAAGTCACTTCACTTCTCAGTGCCTCAGTTACCTCATTCTTTAAAATGGGGATTGAGACTGTGAGCCCCATGTAGAACAGGGACTCTGTCCGACCTGCTTTGCTTGTATTTTGAATCCACCCCAACGCTTAGTATGGTGCCTGGCGTATAGCGCCTAACAAATACCACCATTGTCACCCAGGTTTCTCTAAGGCCACCTGAGACCTAAGCTTAACCTGGGAGGCCTTTGTGGGAAAGAAGATGCACCTCCCCTGCTGCCTTTTCAGGGCTCATTTGGCCAGTGATAAGGAGATAGGGAGAAAGCATGATAGGGCTGATGAATGTTCAGATCAGTTTTAATGAAAAAGTGAGTACGATTAATAATAATTGTGCCATTTGTTAAAAGCTAACCTTGTGCCAAACGCTATGTTAAGTTCTGGGGTAACATGGTAAGTTAACCATGAAGCAGGGTGGCTCAGTGGAAGGAGCATGGCCTTGGAAGTCAGAGGTCATGGGTTCAAATCCCGGTTAAGCTGCTTGTCAGCTGTGTGACTTTGGGCAAGTCACTTAACTTCTGTCCCTCACCTCATATGTAAAATGGAGATTAAGACTGTGAGCCCCTTGTGGGACAACCTGATCACCTTGTATCCTCCCCAGTGCATAGAACAGTGCTTTGCACATAGTAAGCGCTTAGCAAATGCCATAATTATTAATTATTATCATTAAGTCAATCAGGTTGGACACAGTCCCCAGCCCACCTGGTCTCACAGTGTCAGGGGGAGGGAGAATAGCTATTTAATCTCCATTTTCACATGGGGAAACTGAGGCACAGAAATATTAAGTGACTTGCCTAAGATCACACAGAAAGTAAGTGGCAGAGTCAGGATTAGAATCCAGCTCTCCTGACTCCCAATATTGGGATCTATTTTCTGATTTAGAGTACTACACTCTCCAAATTAAGATGCAAATTCTTTTCTAAGTGGGAAAATATTCATTGATAGGTATGTTTTCAATATGAAATAGCCTCATGTAAACTTTTCAACCAACAGCGAGAACTTCTCGATGTCGTGGACAATAATGAGTCTGCTTTGATCGTTGCTCCAACTTCATCTGGTAAAACATACGCCTCATACTACTGCATGGAGAAAGTGCTGAAAGAGAGCGATGAAGGGGTCGTTGTCTATGTTTCTCCATCAAAGGTTTGGATGCCTTTAACCATCACATCTGGCGTGTTAAGATTTTGTTCAGAAAAGGTTCATTATTAGTTTTGCACCCAACTCGCGTCTCCCTGCTGTGAAGTCATATGGGTGGAACTTGTCTTTGAGAAGGTGCTCTCTCTCCCTCTTTTGGGAAGAAGGAACGACTTGAGGTTTTTGCACTGGTTAAGTAAATGGTACTCAAGTCTGTGCTTTGCTACCCTTTAGCTGCTTAGGTTATAAAGGTAGGGTTGAGCTACAGTAGAGGTTTTGTTTGTCTTTGCTAGTCCTGTCCCCATTTACCAGGAAGAGTTGACTGAAATTAGTAATCAGAAAGTTGATCTGTAGATTAAAAAATATATATTTTTAAAGGCCCCAGTGCAAAAATATCTTAAAACTTCTTTTTAAATGATAGGCTCTTATAAATCAAGTGGTCGCAACTATATATAACCAGTTTACCAAAAGCCTGCCTCACGGATTAGTAATATATGGAGTTTTCACGAGGGATTACCGCACAGATGCCATGAACTGCCAGGTAATTTATTTTCACTTAATTTTTTCAAAGTCCATTCTAGAAGTTTACTAATTTAATTCTGATGAAAATTTTGGGCAAGTGAAATGCTAAATAAGATTGATTGAAAGGCAGGGGACTCTATACAAAAAAAGCCAAGGTAGTGGGTCTAAATGAACATCGTAAAATTCCAGTCAAAGTGATATGAACTTTTGACTCATTCTTTAAGTGGTTTTCAAGATTGGATTTTTGCACTGAAGTTAAGAGTGTTTTTAAGACTTTTCTCCGTGCTCACATAGGTTGTTAAAGTGAAAAAGCAAGCAGCTTGGCTCAGTGGAAAGAGCACGGGCTTGGGAGTCAGAGGTCGTGGGTTCTAATCCCAGCTCTGGCACTTGTCTGCTGTGTGACCTTGGGCAAGTCACTTAACTTCTCTGTGTCTCAGTTACCTCATCTGTAAAAATGGGGATTTAAAAAAAAAAGTGAACCCCATGTGGGACAATCTGATTACCCTGTATCTACCCCAGTGCTCAGAACAGTGCTCTGCACATAGTAAGTACTTAACAAATACCCTAATTATTATTATTATATTGCTCTTTTTGAAAACAAAAATGCTACCAAATCACAAAGCAAATTTTTGGAAACCTCTGACTCCAGTGGAAACGGGGGCCAGCAAATGAAGTCATTTTGCTCTCATATTTGGTAACATGTTACTGGCTGGTAAGACATAGAGAAATTGAGGGAAAGCATCATTTTCACTTGGAAATTAGCCACTCAGTCATGCGGCTTGATTACTCCTCTCCATCAGTCCCCTGGGGAGAGAGATTGGCGAATTTACCCATGCCAGTGGTTAGTAAGGATTCCCTGAGAACAAGGTAGAATCTGGCGGGGGTGTTTTGCTGCGAGCGGTGATCCGGGGCTGGTTCGCCTCAAGGTGGGCGGGGACCAAGATGGGAAAGGAGTGGCTTCAGTAGCAACACAGTCAGCAGACACTAGAATTGATGAGAACTGCCCCTTCCCAGAAAAAAAGTGGGTTATGCGGAGTTTCCAGCTATCAGCTGACAGATGTTAAAATAGAGAACAGTGAATTAAAACAGGAAATTCCTTTAAGTAGTATGCAGATAAACCAAACAACTGAGAATTTTGAGCTATGCTACACAAATATAGTTTCCTTCACAAACAGCCAAGAAACCAGAGCCCTTTTAAAGTAAAGTGGCAGAAAATGCCAAGGTTAGCGAGGACATGTGATGTTCACCGCTTTCAGGTTATCTGTTTCAAATTGTAAGTGGAAAGCGGGTTTAGAACGAAACAAAGACTTTTCATTTCTTATTTTCAGGGATTGATTGCTCTTGGTTCACTCTTGGACTTAATATGGGCCAGCAATTGCATCACTTAAGGAAATTAGATTTTTGTGCATCCCTAATTCTTGTATTCCCTTCCTTCTGCTCTTTAACCTCCTCAGAATTGGTGTTTGTATAATCGCACATCTTAAAGTAGCACTGATGTGGTTCCCAGAAAGCAGGGTGGGAAAATGAGGGAGTTGGGTGGGTGTGTCCATCGAGGCCTGTTGTCGTTACCACCTTTTCCTGCTTAAATCATGTAAACTCATTTTTAATGTTACTGTCTTTCACGTGTTTGTCTTCAGATTCTCGTGACGGTACCTGAGTGTTTAGAAATCCTGCTGCTAGCCCCTCAACACCAGCAATGGGCTCAGAAGATCAGATATGTTATATTTGATGAGGTAGGTCTCTTTCCCATTTCAATTCACCATTTAAATAATTCAGTAAATAAACTCTTGTTTCCAGTGGCCGAAAAAGCATGTGACTGAAATGTAATTTAACTTAATGTATCATTCTGGCCGTGTTTCCTTTTAGTTTTCCTTTAAGAAAAATGAGTTATATACTCCTCTTGGGTTTCTCAATATTACTTACACAAAGGAGGTATCATTGCAACGGTTCAATCATTCAGTCAAGTTTATTGAGTGCTTAATGTAAGAAGAATAGTCCTAAGTCTGGGGAGATTGAGTAGCTAGGAGGCATGATCCCTGCTTTCAGGAAGCTTAGCATATCAGCGTCACCAAGCTCTATCATCAGTGACTGATTTTCCTCTGGGTTCCAGTCAAAGTCAAGGTTCTGTGGGGTTTTTCTCTGATCATCATTTTAGTGAGGTTCATTCATTCACTCATATTTATTGAGTGCTGACTGTGTGCAAAGCACTGGATTAAGCAATTAACAATATAACAATAAGCAGACATTTCTTGCCCACAGTGAGTTTACAGGATCTGGTAATGCAGGACCTGTGTTTTTTGCCCTTGTCAAGGTGCACATCACCAGGTCTTCTTAAGGCCCTAAATCTCAATTTGCCTGATTCTCATTATGGAGGGATGGAATTGCTGGATGATCCTTAATGATTAACAGTAATTTTGACATTTAAGAACTTAGTGTGTGCCAAGTACTGTTCTAAGTCCTAGGGTAGATAGAAGACTCTCACTTTTTTGGACATTTAGGTATGGAGTTCGCAGTCGGGGGAGGGAGTAGAGTAGGATTTAATTCCCATTTTACAGATGAGGAACTGTGACCCAGGGAAGGGAAGTGACTTGCCCGGAGTCACACAGGAGAAAAGTGGTGGAGCCAGGATTTAGAACCCAGGTCCTCTGCCTCCCAGGCCTGTACTCCTTCCATTAGGCTTTGCTGCTCCTGGGGAAGAGACGGATGATTTAGATCGGCAGCTCCAAGCCTGGCCACGCAAAGTGGCTCTCGCCTTCACAGTTCTGAGACGGGCTGAGCTCTCCAAGATTGCAGAGGATCCTTCTGGGTGTTTTTGGGTGGGTGGGCGTGTGGGGCATGGGGACGGTCTGCAAGGCAGTGGTGGATCTGTGCTCCGCCATCGCATCCCTGCAGAGGAGGCCGGGAGGGCTCTGGCATGGCGGACCTGGGAACCTTGATTCCCCAGCTCACTTGGGAGCTCCTCTGGCCTTTCTGCCCTTTGGGGTGAAGCACTAGGGTTGGGGCAGTTCCCCTCTAGCCCCATGCCTAAAGAAGAATATATTCCCCTAAAACATTCAAAGAAATGTTATCATTTTAAATCTCTTTCCCCCCCCCCACCTTACAGGTCCATTGTCTAGGCGGAGAAATCGGAGCAGACGTTTGGGAACACATCCTTGTTATGATCCGCTGCCCCTTTTTGGCTCTGTCTGCAACCATAAGTAACCCAAAGCACCTCACTGAGTAAGCCTGGAATTTTAGTTCCTCACTGATCACCTCCATGTATTCAGTCTCTACAAATGACTGAAACGCCCAGATTGCATTTCGGTTGTTCTAAAAAAGAGATGGGTAAAGTGAGTTCCCTCTGAAACCAAACAATCCTTTGAGTCTCATTTTCCCCTGGGAAACAATTCTCTGGACAGCTCTAGATTTAAACGCGTAGCTGAATTCAGTATGCTGGGAAATGCTGTCCTGGTGCCCACAGCCTGCTTGGCTGATTGGTGATTGGTTCTCTGCTTGGTCAGGTTGAATGAGAACCACATTCCTGTGTAGTGCAGTACAGTGCTCTGCAGCCAATTAGCGCTCAATAAATACCAGTGATTGATTGATTGTAGCAGCTCCCAAACCTTTTAGCCTGGGGCATGCCAAATTCATTTTTCATCTTGTTCTGGGGCCCAGCCTCTCTCAATATAATTGGAGCAGTTCTAGAGAGCCAAATCTCCTCCTCCCACCGCCCCCAACGGGGCAGGTTCTGATTAAAATGTATTGTTTTCCATAAAATATGGAAGCAAATGGTGGTTTCTGACCCAGTTTTCAACAGTAAAATTCAAATTTAAGAATTGTATCCAAAGCAGATTTTTCTGAATTACAAATGACAAGAAAAAGGGAATGGAAGAAAATCAGTCAATTCTTCTGGGATTATGGGGTTGAGATTTATAAATATACACCCCTTGGCCTCAAACAGAGTTAGTTTATCTCAGTGGTCAGAGTTACTCTCCCCTCCTCTTAGAGGAAGAGACCACCCATGGTCCTCAATTCCTTTATCTTTTTCTCTTGGGACCTAGTGCCCTTCCATCATTTGACTCACTGGTCTTCTCTGGACCCTTTCCCATTTCTCCACACCCTATTTAAACTCTGACGGAAACATGACCAGTACCAATCACTGTGGAGTATAGAAGGAGGATTGCTCCCGGCTATTTTATGCATGTGATATTTGTGTTGCTCTGTCCCAGTGTACTGTTCACTTTTTTATAGTGAGAAATTCTTTAGGCAAATGGAGTCTTTGACTTTTGACATCTAGTAGTTGAGCACTGTTCGAATTCACTTGGTCTGATTTCCTACTACAATCCAGCCTGCATGCTTGTCTTCTCTAATACCAACTTACTGAACCTCGATCATGTCTATCTCTCCACCAACCCCACGCCCATGTCCTCCGTTGAACCTGGAGCTCCCTCCCGCTTCATATATGACAGAACACCAAGTTCTCCATCTTCAAAGCCTTGTTAAAATACATGTCCTTCAAGAGGCCTTCCCCAGTTAAGCCCTCTTTTCTCCTCACCTCCCCTCTCCTTTCTGCACTACCTGTTTGCTTCCGTCTGCCCCATTCAAAGCACGTGATATCGACCCCACAGCATTTATGTACGTTTCCATAATTTATTTCAATATCTGCCTCCCCCTTTAGACTGAATTCTTTATGGGCAGAGAGTTGTCTACCAACTCTTGTTATATTGTACTCTGCGCACAGTAAACACTAAATAAATACCATTGATTTATTAGTCATTAGCTCTGTGGTCACACTGGTACAGTGGTGGAAGCATTATGAAAGCTACAATGAAAATTTAATTGTTTTTTTTTCTTGTAAATGACAACTTTCCCGGTTCAATATTATTGTCATTGATAGTTGGAATTACGTTAATAGTAAGGTGTTTTTAAATCACCTTACAAATTGTGGAATAATCTTATTTTTGTAAAATCTAGTACACGTTTTGCATTTTTCTGGACTCTACATCTGTGTTTCAAGTTTTCTTCCTTTTAATAGGTGGTTGCAGTTGGTGAAAAGGTACTGGCAGAATGTGGAAAACACAACGGAAAGCTCTGTATCTGCAAATGCCCTAAAAGGTTCAAAGAAACAAAAGGTTCAAAAGGCAGAGAAGAAATCACATAGAGTTCGACTTGGTAGGCGTGAAACACTTGTTTAGTTTGCTTTCATGTTTTTATCAATAGGAATATTTGCCATGTTTATTAAAAAGATGTAAGGACAACATAAGGCTCTAATTTCAGATAAAAATCATTTGATCATTGATGTATTTACAGTACAGTATGAAGAGAGGTACAATGATCTAGAAAAATACGTGTGCTCTCTGAAGAATGATGACTTTGCCATCGATCACTATCATCCATTTGCCGCATTAACTGTCAATCATGTAAGTATAAAGCACTTTACTAAATTCATTAGTGTTAGACTGGATGTGATGCGCTTGTTAATTAGTAATCTTTTATACTAACCACTCGGGAGGGTGCGGTAGAATTTGTATATGTGGTTCCTTCAATCAGTTATATTTATCGAGAGCTTTCTGTGTGCAGAGCACTGCTCTATCAAGTGCTTAGTGCAGTATAACAGAATTGGGAGACAAATTGTCTGCCCACCAAAATCTTACGTTCCAGAGGAGGAGCTTGCAAGGCTAGAGTCTAGATTCCCTTCCTCAAAGAGTTTTCCGTCTAGTGGGATAAGGCGACAAATAAATAAGATAGGAGGAAGTAATAGCGTATATGGGATATTTGAACACGTGCCTTGGGAGGCTGCGAATACTCAAGTTGTGGTTAAAATGTAGACAAAACGTGCTTGCTCTTTGTATTTGATTTTAAGATTGAAAAATATGGAATTCCCTCAGACCTTGCATTTTCCCCACGAGAAAGCATTCAACTCTATGACGTCATGGCAGATATTTGGCAGGAATGGCCCAGAGCACAGGTATGTACTTCTCAACTGGCTGAATTTTTTTTTTGTACACCTGGAAGAGAACTTTGCACCTTAATTATTTGCCCTTTGTTCGGAAGGAACTGCATCCTGAAGAATACAGTGCTTTCAAGAATAAAGTAGTGATCACTAAAGCAGATGCAAAAAATTATGAAAGGGAACTGAAGAAAGAAATAACCAGCTGGATTGAGCTTGGCCATAGAGAAAAGGTACTGTAATATATATTTGAGTAATATACAGTTGAGTTAGAAACAGAATATTGGATTGGCAGATTTGCCAGATTTTTCTGGTGAGGAAATGCATGCATCATTCCTAGGAATGGGTAAGGTATTTGGGGAGGCCTGTTGACTCTCTTAGTCCCAAGGGCAAAGGGTCATGTAGTTGTAAAGGTAACTTGGTATATGATACGTCATGATCTGTAAGAAGTAATGTACTTTTATGTCGGTTAAAGGAAGTAAGTCAGATGGGCATAGTACTGTGTAATTAAAGAGAACCAAGAGCTATTTCTTGTTCTAAACCTATTTAGTTACTTTTCATTGTGGGCAGGGGATATATTCTATTGCAGTCTCCCAAGTGCTTATAATACAGTGCTCTGTACACAGTAAGCACAGTAAGCATGAGAAGCAGCGTGGCTCAGTGGAAAGAGCACGGGCTTTGGAGTCAGAGGTCATGAGTTCGAATCCCTTCTCTGCCACTTGCCAGCTGTGTGACTGTGGGCAAGTCACTTAGCTTCTCTGTGCCTCAGTTACCTCATCTGTAAAATGGGGATTAAGACTGTGAGCCCCATGTGGGACATCCTGATTCCCCTGTGTCTACCCCAGCGCTTAGAACAGTGCTCGGCACATAGTAAGCGCTTAACAAATACCAACATTATTATTATTATTATTATTATTATTATTATTAATTTTTAAATTAAAAAAATTTATTCTAAACCCCAAGAGAGGTAGAATTTGATAATGGATTGTTAATGGAAAGCTGTTTACTCCCCAAGGCAGACAAGCCCAGGTCTGTTGAGTCTTCTGAATTTTGATCATGTGAACTAGCTTTGTTGTCAGTTGTTCGGAAAACTAATTTACCAATTCAGGAGAAGCCCATTGTGGCATTTTTGAAAATGAGTCTGATCTTGTTCCCCATTTAAGCACTTACTTTGTGCCAGACACTGTTCTTAGCGCTGGGGTAGATACAAGATAATCAGGTTGTCCCACATAGTGCTCACAGTCTTAATCCCCATGTTACAAATAAGGGAACTGAGGCACAGAGAAGTGAAGTGACTTGCCTAAGGTCACACAGCAGATAAGTGGCAGGGCCGAGGTTAGAACCTAGGTCCTTCTGACTCCTAGGCCTGTGTTCTACCCATTAGGCCATATTGCTTCTCTAATTGACCTATCATTTTTCTCCTAATAACACTATTTGAACCTGTCAAATTTATTAATCCTGCCTCTATTGATATTTCCCCTCTGTACAACTTCCTGTGTAACTATTCCATTCCAGTACCTCCAGTTGTTAGTCTTAAACTTACCTCCTTCAAGCTTTAGTGAGTGTTTCCTATTCGTCAGGGGGGCAAATAGCAGCCAGTCACCATTTTACAAATGTTATAAAGTGCTCCATAAATACAGTTGAATGAATGAATGAATAATGATTTCTCATATAACATTCTGTATCAAAACCACTCCATCATGGGTACTAGAAAGCTATGTTTGATTATTTCAGTGTACTCTCTGCTTTTTACTTTTGAACAATTTTTTTGTTGCTCCATGTTGGCTCCTTTACATAATAATAATAATAATAATAATAATAATAATAATGTTGGTATTTGTTAAGCGCTTACTATGTGCAGAGCACTGTTCTAAGCGCTGGGGTAAACACAGGGGAATCAGGTTGTCCCATGTGGGGCTCACAGTCTTAATCCCCACTGAGGCACAGAGAAGTTAAGTGACTTGCCCACAGTCACAGAGCTGACAAGTGGCAGAGCTGGGATTCGAACTCATGAGCCCTGACTCCAAAGCCCGTGCTCTTTCCACTGCGCCACGCTGTAACTAAGTGAGGATAAAGGTTTTTAATGTATTGCCAGTAAATTTACTAAGTTGTGGGAATCTGTGCAGTGTAATAACTTTTCTTCTACATATAGTATTTGCTGTTCATTTATTTATTTATTTTTAAGGTGAACCAACTATTGGAGTACCTTAAACCTCAAGTCGATGATAATCCGGAAAATGAAAAAGTAAAGTTTGCACGTTTTGTTGAGAAGCTAAAAGAGATTGATAAATTGCCTGCAATTTTTTTTATGTAAGTCCCATTTTCAAATTTTTTATGCATGTTGTTATGACCTTTTTTCTTCTTCTTATTTGGTACAGGTGTTAAAGCAAGCAAAATCATTTGTCCATAGTTTCTGTTGCTCCATAGCAGTATTGAGCCATCACAGCCTCTCTTTGGTAAATGTCTGTGCCTTTGCTTTATGGAAATCAGATACTTTTTATGTAGAAGGGAATGAAAACCTTTGCTATTTATAATGCCGTTAACTCATCTTGCCCTAATTTAACCATACGTCCTGATTTAGCTGGGGCGATGTCAGAATTTTGTAGGCTTTCCTGGACAATTTTGGGAAATGTATAGGTGTTTCAGAATTGGAATTATGATGAGTAAACAAGTCAGCATATCTTGAACCAGCACCCTATTGCTCTTGTCACTTTAAATGCCTTGGTTTACCTGTCCAGATTGGAATATTCCTGGATTAAGTCAATCAATCAATCAGTGCTTACTATACAAAAAGCACTGTACTAAGCTCTTGGGAGTATACTATAACAGAGTTGGTAGAATTGTTCCCTTTCCCACAATGAGCTTAAAGTGTAGAGGGGGAGACAGACATTAAATATAAATAAGTAAATTATGGATATGTAATTTATTACGTGTCTGACAGCCTTCTGTGATTTTAAGGGTGGTCATTAGCATTCACCAAGAGAGGTCAGTCAGCCAGTCGTATTTATTAAGCTCTTACGGTTTGAAGAGCACTGTACTAAGCACTTGGGAGAATACAGTATAACAATAAACAGACAGTCCTGCCCACATCAAGCTCAGCGTTCCCTCCAATTTTGTTTCCAGCCTGCAGCTGGGAGCCGGTGACCCGTTACTCTGGGTGAAGCCATGAGGGACAGAAAAGGTGCCAGTGTTTCCAAGGCTCAGTTGATTATTCGTTTTTGCGCCAGGAGATTCGCATGTGACACCTTGAGGCACAAAGCGTGACCTCACATTTATGGGTTTCACACTCACTTAGCATGACTAAGCATGGCATCCTACGGTCTTGTGTTTCGTACAAATAAATAATGTTTTTGTTTAGCCCTTCTGTTGAACTTAAATGGTTCTACTGAAGGTTTTATAATGATGCATATTACTAGAAAAACGTTCCCTAAATTCTTAAGTGTGTTCTATCCAAGATGTGAAATGAAAACACATGCTTTGGAAAAAAATGAGTACATATGAGATTAAAATTTTACTTCTTGTGTATCAGACTCTCTTGAATTGAAAGATAGAGTCACTCTTGCCTCTTCCTATAGCAAAGAGACACAAGTTCAGCACTGATCTAGAAGCTCGGCCTCGTGGACCATCATTTGCCGGGCAGGATTTCTGCCTTTTGAAAATGCAGGGTGATGGAGAAAAATGGTCTTTTCCATTGCATTGAGTTTGGCTTGTTTCTTTTGCCCTCTTAAACAAAGTAGGGAATTGATTCTAATATATCTTATTTACATGTTATAGATTTTTGTGTTTTTCAAAATCCTGTGACTGCATACCACGAGATACAGGCCGCAATCCATGGAACTATTTTGAAAGCTATCAGAGGAACCGGGGAAAAGTTAATGGTTTCACCAGATCCTTTTCAAATACTCAGATCTTATGGGGAGAAGTTTAGTTTAATATCCCAAGAGAGAAAGGAGAAAGCTAAATCAGGTTCAAATCCCTTCACATCCCTAAATTATATGAGCCTCGATATACCTTTGAACTAGTACAACTATGTAGACAAACTCTCCTTAGGTACACAGCCGATTTATGATCCTATGTATTCACAAGTCAGTTCATGGGGGAGGATGTCAGAAAGGCTTTCAGAGGGCATAGACACTGGAAGAGAGCAGGGGTTAGGGCTCCCTTTTGTGAATTGAAAAGGATCCACTCTTATTGACTGGCTCTCACTCCCAGGGATTCTGTGAAATGCAGACCTAGACTTTCTGGGGAATGTAGTGTATTAAGTTTTTTCCTATCCCTTCAGTTTCTGGACCTTGATTCCAGTCACAGTAACCTCAGTATTGTCATTCCCACTCACTGCCCCAAAATTCGACCATGGATAATGGTGGAAAATCATGAATAAAGTTCATGGCCCTATGGATGTTTTCATATGAAACCCAATAGTCAAAATGTTAAGTAGTACAGGAATTCTAAATTTAATACAGGGAAAGAAAAAGAGAAGCGAAATTCAAACCACAGGAGCAGGTTTCCTGCAGTGCGAGGTTGACTCTACACATACCCACACCCACACCTCCCTCCCGCACCCTGAACTGTTGGGGTAAATACCCGTGTAGCCAAATCTTATGCCCTCCTGAGGTATCCCAGCTCCACCACTTGTCAGCTTTGTGACTGTGGACAAGTCACTTCACTTCTCTGTGCCTCAGTTACCTCATCTGTAAAATGGGGATTAAGACTGTGAGCCTCACGTGGGACAACCTGATTACCCTGATTCTACCCCAGCGCTTAGAACAGTGCTCTGCACATAGTAAGCGCTTAACAAATACCAACATTATTATTATTATATATTCTGCAAGTAATAATAATCATATTAAGTGCTTACTCTGTGCCAGGCACTGATCAACAGGTTCACATCTGGTCTCCCCTCTTTCCCTCAAGTTGCCCTGAAGTGTCAAAAAACACATTTCCTGTGACTTGCCATAACATCATGAAGGGAAGAAAGCACCGCACCCAGAGGAAAGGGCAGGGGAGCAGCATGGCCTAGTGGGCAAGAGCATGGTCTTGGGAGCCAGAGGTCATGGGTTCCTAATCCTGGCTCCACCACTTGTCTGCTCTGTGACCTTGGGCAAATCACTTAACTTTTCTGTGCCTCTCTAAAATGGGGATTAAGAGCGTAGACCTCATTTGGGATAGGGCCCATGTCCAACCTGATTACCTTGTTTCTACCCCAGTGCTTAGAACAGTGCTTGGCACACAGAAAGTACTTAACAAATATTGTAATCATTAATTATTAAGGGAGGAAGGAGAAGCCGAATGTCTTCGTTTGGGTGTTAAAACTCCTACTTGAATCACTGATTGGCTTAGCTCTTCCAAGGCTCCTGTTGGCCAAGAATTCAGGGAGAGAAAGGGCTTATCAGAATAGACCTCGTACTCTTTTAATTACTCCTCACTTCTGCTAGGAGTCTGGACCTTCACACGACCAATACCTTCAGTAGTGTATACACCCAAAATGCTCAGTCATTTAAGAAGTAGTTTAAATCATCTCATTATTTCCTTCAGGTTCCAAATCTCTTCAGTACGTGATTTTGCCAAGATTGTAAGTCAGTATTTGGAAGAGAAACAGAAGAATAAACAAGATTCAAATGTTGAGAAACAAGAACAATATTTAAAAGAAAAAATTAAGAAGTTGGAAAAGTCCATGGAAAAAACAAGATCAGCGTGAGTTGAATTTTTGACAATTATAATTGATAAAAGGTAAATTTTGCTTGTCCTCCAGCCCTGCTATACTATCTGCAAATTCTAAGGTTTTGCCTTATATAACGTGGTGCTGCTGAAGTTGCTTATATCGTGTCCGGTGAAATACTATGCTATGTTGATTTTCCGTCCTCAGAACTGAGTGGGTTGTGTTGCAGAGTTCTGGTTCAGTGCCTTGTCTGTTTGGTGAGGTGCAGTTTCCCAGCCCGTGATGCTGAGCTGTTTGCTCTAGAAGGCCCAGTCAAAAGCATCCTTAGTTCTGGAACATGGAAAACATCTAATGAGCCCTTGCAGAGCTCCCCATCTGATGATTTTGTAGATAAAAATGTCCTGTTGCAAGATCCTGTGGTGCAAGAGGCAACACCCTGATGAACTCAAAGGGTCAAATCTCACCAGAATCAGATTTATTTATTTTTTTACATCTTGGGACATTACAGAGACAGAAAATATCAGTAGTTCAAGAAAAGTGTGGATCAGCACATGGAAACGTTAGGTATCGTAGAAGCTACCGTCACTAAGCTTGAGGCTGGAAGCAGGATAACCCTGTGCTGTTCTTCTGAGGTTCCTTGTTACTAACACCGTCAGAGACAGAACAGTGAGTTAGCTGGGCCACGGAGGTGATCTAGCATGAGCTCTCTTGAGTCCTTAACTACTCATTTGTTTTGGCATGGTCCCAGTCATTATTTTTTGCCTTCTATTGGACCGAACCATGGATCTTCCTTCTTTGTGTTTGCTTCTTTGAAACAAAGCTCCACAATCCAACCCTGTAAGTCTGTAAGATCAGGTTCTGCAAACATTTGGTAGGTAAATCCTTCTATCCCCAAATTCCCAGTCTCCGACTTGTTCTATTTTCTGACTGGAAGCTCTGTGTAAGTGGCTGAACGTTATTGCTCAGAACCAGGTGCTTCCCTCGGCCCCATGTTGTCTGGGGTTGAGGGCCTTGGGGAGGTGGAGATAGTGTCCACCCTTTCTCTGAATCAGCCAGTTAATCAATGGTATTTATTGAACACTTACTGTGTGCAGAGCATTGTACTAAGCACTGCCCTTGCCCTCTAAGGAGCTTCCCAACTCCTGTACTCTCTTATCCATTTTTATTTCCTTCTGGAGAGGAGAGGGCTTGAGAAATAGCCATTATCCCTCATACTTTACATAAGGCTTTTAACCTCGGGTTTTACTTCCACTGCAGATATACCAAATTCCAGCTGTTGCCCATTTTACCTTCTCAGTGGTTGGGATTGGGCTCGAAAGAGTAGTTAGAATTCATGAATCTTGGTTCTGCCCATAGGTGTCCGGATCCTTGCTAGCCGTTTAATTTGTGACTCCACGAATTCATTCACCCTTGCAAGATGCTGTTTCCTTTTCAGATGTGTTAAATTTTTCAAGTGGCACTACCCGGGACTGTAAAGTTTGTTGTTCTTTATTTTTAAATACAGGCAAATAGGATTTCTTCCTGTAATTTCTCTAAGTGTAGAATTTTTTTTTTAAGTAGAAAAGTTACATTACAGGTTTCAGAACACTCCTTGACATCGAAAGTCTGGGAGTTTGAGCTGACCCTTTATAATTATTGGAGGCAAAAGGTGTGTCCCCAACCTGGAATGATCAGTAAGAACTCTGAAATGAAGAATTTGGGATTTTAAATGGTTTTAACAAATTTTCTGGCTTTAAATCATAGATTGGAGAAAGGAAGTCCCAGCAATAAACTCGAGAGCACCATTGTTACTTTCGAGAATGAAAGAAGTCAATTAGAGGAGAAACTTGCTAAACTTACTGAAATTCCTCCGGACTGTACTTTCGCTAACAGTAAAGCAGTAGATAATGAAGTAAGTACTACTAGTTATTCGACCTAACTGCTGACTGTATCTTCCTCATTCATTTCTGTCAGAAATTCATTTTGAAGCACTAATAGACTAAAATTGTATTTTACATGTAGAAGTTAAAGCAGTTGGAATTTGGAAGGAGTATTTGGAAGTTTCAACAAGATATAAAAGTAGTCATAATATTCTGTTTTAGGGTGATGTCCAGTATTTTGTGTCCCTCCTGAGACAGGCATGGTAGTGATGCTGGTGAGGGAGAATGCCAAGGGCAACAGGCCACTGGAGTTAACAGGGCTGTGGGAAAATGGTTCAGAGCCTTAGAGCTGGGCCTATCCCCTTTGGAATGGGGATAAGCAGTGTGGCCTCGTGGCCTGGGAATCAGAAGAATTTGGGTTCTAAATCCAGCTCTGCTGCATGTCTGCTATCTGACCTTGGGCAAGTCACTTAATTTCTCTGGACCTCAGTAACCTCATCCCTAATATGGGGATTAAGACTGTGAGTTCCCCGTTGGACAGGGATTGTGTCCAACCTGATTAGCTTGTATCTACCCCAGTTCTTAGTACAGTGCCTGGTACATAGTAAACGCCTAACAAATACCATTAAAAAACAAAAAAGAATGGGGGACATAAGACTAAACCAGGCTGGGGACTGATGTGGGTGTTCCCGGGTGTGTTTTATGCCAAAAAAGAAAAATTTCAGCTTCTTTGCCACACCTTATGTCTCCGGAGTTACAGTGTTCCAGTATTCCAGGTTTGTTGTGGGTGTTACTCCCTGTACCTCCTACAGGTCATGCACTAAATTAGCCGTGCACCGATAACCCCATCCCGCTTCCTCAGTGGGCAGAGAGAGTAGATGGGGGCCCCTGGAACGATCCGCTCCTGCTTACTTGATGCTCTGCACTTGGCCTTCCTAACTGCCAGTGTTGAGCTCTCTAGAATGACAGGTCAAGTCTCTCCCTGCTCATTACAGTTTATGGGGCTGAGCAGTCTGGACCCCTGGGACATTCCTGGTCTATTGGGCCCACAACCCACTTGGGTTAGAAATTCTGGACCCAGGCCTGCCGCTTTGGATAAGTGGTCATCCCTGGTCTGCCTACGCCATCTCGGATGGTTCTCTCTTGACTGACGCGGACCCCGGGCATGGGCCGTGAGCGGGAGCAATCCTGACCAGATGGGTTCAGGTAGATCTGGATTTTTTAGGGCATCGTGAGGAAGAATGAGGGAAGAGAACCAGGAGAGGTGGTTTTTGCCCTTTTGCATGGGGCTCCTTGTGCATAACCCACAAAAACACAGCTCTGAAGAAGATACTTCGTTTTACCCCTTTCATGGGATCGTGAGCATGTTACTCTTAAAGCTTACACGGTAAATAGTCTTTACTGTGTCGCTTAAAAACTTCAAGCCGGTTTCTCTTGCTGACTGAGGGGCTTAGTTCCTGAAAGTACCCATAAGTTTGCAAGACCAAAGATTTATAGAATAAAGGGAGTTAAGGTGCCCGTCACACTGGGAAAATTTGAAGGAACAAAAAGCATGCTAACAAGCTGGCTAAATTCCCAGGAGTGCATTGTGCTTCTCTGTCACTATCAATGGGAGAATAACAGTTGCAATCACCGCATTTACTCACATAATGGCCTTCACCACGTAATCCTTTCCCCCCTCCACCCGTCCGTACATTTTTAGAGGAGAAAATAATATATTCATTATATTGTACCACCTACTGGTAATTGTAAGCTGAAAGTGGTGTGTTCCCAGCAGACAGAGAGGAAAGGTCACAGTGTAGTAACACTGAAGAAACAGGGTCCCAATGTGGTGAGGAAGTTTTGTTACTAAAAGGATAGTGTTGGCCTGGTTTACAGAACTTCATTGATTGCCTAATGAATGCTGCATTTGGGAGGGCACAATAGAAGCAGGAGATGCAAGCTCAAGTGCCTTCTTGCCTTTCTCTGCCTTCTCTTCTACTTTCCTTCTTTTCTTCCTCTCTTGCCGCTGTTATTACCAGACTTAACTCCCCTGTATAATTGCCCTTGATTTTGGTATGCAGGCATCATGATAAAAGAAATAGTTTGCCTTATGCTTATTTTCTTTGTTGCATTTCATAATTATTCCAAATATATTGCGATTAAAATTTTTAAATTCCCATTTTTAGACCTGGACCAAAATCTTTAGTCGACTCAAGTATTCGGCAAATGGCAAAGTACTGACTGATCTGGCACTCCGTGGCATCGGCTACCATCATGAATTCATGAGAATCCGAGAGAGACAAGTGGTGGAGATGCTCTTCAGGCTGGGATATATCAAGGTTGGTCAACTAATAATAATAATAATGAAGATAATAAAAATAATAGCATTTTTTAAAAAAAAGTGATCATTTTTGTGAGAAATGAAATAGACACCCTTAGGATTCAGTTTTTGAGTGATCTCAGAGCTAGACTTCTGTTGCGAGGTCTTCCTTTTACCCATTTTAACCCAGCAACCCCTGATGTGTGCTCACATTTGGGTTCATGGTGTTTGCCTTGGATGATATGCTCCTTTAGGGTGCCTTGAAAAAAATTGCTTATTTCATTCATTCATTCATTCATTCAATAGTATTTATTGAGCGCTTACTATGTGCAGAGCACTGTATTAAGTGCTTGGAATGTACAAATTGGCAACAGAGACGGTCCCTGCCCATTGATGGGCTCACAGTCTAATCGGGGGAGACAGACAGACAAAAACAATTGAAATAAATAGAATCAAGGGGATGTACATCTCATTAACAAAATAAATAGGGTGATAAAATGAGCGGACGAGCACAGTGCTGAGGGGAGGGGAAGGGAGAGGGGAGGAGCAGAGGGAAAGGGGGGGAAAAGGGGGCTTAGCTGAGGGGAGGTGAAGGGGGTGGGGTAGAGAGGCAGCAGAGGGAAAAGGAAAGCTCCGTCTGGGAAGGCCTCTTGGAGGAGGTGAGCTCTCAGTAGGGTTTTGAAGAGGGGAAGAGAATTAGTTTGGCGGAGATGAGGGAGGGCATTCCAGGACAGCGGGAGGACGTGGCCCAGGGGTCGACGGTGGGATTGGCAAGAACGGGGGACGGTGAGGAGGTGAAAACCTTTACAAAAGCAATTCTAATAGATCTGAATATGTTTTTCATTTCCTTACAGGTTGTGACGGCTACTGGAACCCTGGCTTTGGGTATTAACATGCCGTGCAAATCTGTTGTCTTCCCTCAAGATTCCGTCTTTCTGGATTCCCTCAATTACAGACAGGTGCCACTTTTTTTGTGTTTTACATACACACACCACACACACACCCATCCAACCCACAACCCCCCCCACCATCCACCCTCCTCACCCTTCCCTCCCACCCCCCACACCCCTACCCCCTTTCCAAGATCAAAGATTTTCCTGCAGATATAGAAAGGAGTAAGAAAAGCTCTTGCTAGTGAATTGATAGGCGCAGTAGGTAACACATGTCGTCACTGTAATTTAGCGTATCGACCTCCATAATTTTTTGCACTCTACCCTTTGAAATTAATAAAATAAGTGATGATATATGGCCAACAGAGGTTTGAAGATGGATCAAAGAATATGGATAGGGTTACTTAAGAGATGTGCCTGAGAAGTGGCTCCCTTCACATTTTGTGCAATTGCTGTTGGTCCCACACATATGGTATTCCCTCAAGTTTAACAGAAGCTTTCCAAACTTCTAGGCAAACAGGGCCCATGACGGGAATATGCTCGGGCGTTAACCAGGAGCCATGCCAATCTAAAAGAAAATTCATTTTCTGTCTCGTGGATAGAATTTGGGGAAACTAAATTTCCCTATAAAATTTCCCTATAAAATTTCCTGCCCCCGTGACTGCCCCATTAACAATGGGCATATAGCCAGTTCACCCCTGCCCGCCCCCCGGCCACCCAGTGAATTACCACCAGCATGATATGTTTCTGGTGGAACAACCATTTTAGATGCTGTCACCCTCCCTGCTTACACAGCGACAAGCAGACTGACATTCTGGATGCTAACGTTCCCCCTGCCCTTTGGAAGGAATCTGAGGGGACACAGCTCAGCCAGCTGTAAAACGCTGCAGAGTAGTGGCCCTGGCCAGATCCTGTCATGAGGCGAGTGTGGTCTAGGCCCACGGTGGCCTAGAGGGTGGCAGTGCCAGGCGGTGGACGACCCTGAGGAGATTCTCTGGAGGGCACTCAGAACCCAGCCCAGAACCCCCAGATAGATGAGAGACTCTGGAATGGGAAGCTGGTAGGCTCCTCGGGGCAGCAGACCCCTTCACTGCCCTTCCCCCCCAGCCCACCAGCAGAGTGGATTCTCTGTTCATTCAGTTATATTTGAGTGCTTACTGTGTGCAGAGCACTGTACTAAGGGCTTGGGAGAGTACAGTAGAACAATAAACTTAGAGAAGCAGCATGGCTCAGTGGCAAGAGCCCGGGTTTAGGAGTCAGAGGTCATGGGTTCTAATCCCGACTCTGCCACTTGTCTGCTGAGTGACCTTGGGCAAGTCACTTAACTTCCCTGTGCCTCAGTTACCTCATCTGTACAAATGGGGATTAAAAAATGTGAGCCCCATGGGGGACAATCTGATTACCCTGTATCTACTCCAGCACTTAGAACAGTGTTCTGCACATAGTAAGTGCTTAACAAATACCGTTATTATTATTATCATTAAACAGACACATTCACTGCCCGCAGCAAATCTAGACGGTCTAGAGCTGTCTGTTTTGCTGGTGCTTCCATCCGGGGGACTGTGGGGTGACCGTGAAGGTGCTTCTCACCTCTGATGTCCCCATGCTTCACCCTTCTGCACCTTTAAGTGAAAGACATGGAGATTCTCTCTATCTTCTTCCCTGGCCACCGTCACCACCCAAGCAAAAAGTCTTTAAACCAACAGTGGAAGTTTTCTGTGGGTTTGTGTTTTTTGGCATTTCTTGTTACTCCTCAGAGAACTGGGCCTCGTTATTGAACCCAATCTTCCTCCAGGCAACACAGATTTCATCACTCCCACCCACCCCACTCCCTCCAAATATTGACATCTTCATTGGAACTCCCTTTAGATGTCCGGGCGTGCAGGAAGACGAGGCGAAGACCTGATAGGAAATGTCTTCTTCTACGATATTCCGTTGCCCAAAGTTGGGCAGCTGTTGAAGTCTAACGTCCCGCTGCTAAAAGGCCAGTTCCCTCTGAACATTTCCCTGGTCCTGCGACTCATGCTTCTGGCCGCAAAGGCCGATGACAAGGAGGATGCCAAGGCCAAGGTATGTGCTATCACGAACGCTTTCTCTTTGGGTGTGAAGTCCAAACCTTAATTTGAATGGGATTTTAGTAGCAGGGAACTCATCAGAGCCTGATGTCCCCATACTTTCTAGCCCTGACTTTGGGGCATCTCAGCAAGTCAAGAAAGGACAGAAGAGGTGTGGACATATGGATAGACCAAATTCAGGGATGTGCTGTGAGGTGTTTTTTTCCCTCCATGAATCAACTGAGGAATTGAAATCCAGAGTCCTAAGACTGGATTCAGATTAGTGCTGTGGAGTGATGGAGAAAAATGGGAAAGTGTCTTATGGTGCACTTCACTCATGCCACTGTCTTACAATCAATTTAATGGTAAATGTCACATATTTGAACCATATTAAGTTGGCAGTGTAGATATGTAGGTTCTCCTCTGAAAGTCAGCATTTTCACAAGTCAAAATATGGGGATTGTCTGGTTTGTTTCTCAGGTGTTGTCTGTCCTGCAGCATCCATTGATGGCCTTCAGAAAAGAGAAGATCACAGAACTGTTAAAAGTGTACTTTATATTTTCCTTGCAGTTTCTTATTAAAGAGGTAAGTGGTGAATCTACCGTTTGAAGTCTTCCGTCCATCTCAGTGAGAAAAAAGAAGACCTTCAATAGTAGAGGATGTGGTGGGGTGGGGTGGGAAAAACTGGACATTGGGCTCAGAGGGGAGAAATGGTTCGGTTCTACAGTGTACCCATAACTCTTGTCAGTTTCCACCACAGCCTCATCTGTCAGCTCATGCTTATTTTGGGTCGGCGTTTGCCAGGGCTCCATCCTAAGACTTCTGGGGTGGGCACTTCATGACCCGGCACCTCTGGGCTTGCTGTGTCCTGTGGCAAACTCAGAGCTGTGCTGTCATCTTCGAGAGAGCTGGTACCTCTTCCGTTACAAAGTGAGCCATGCCATCAGTCGTCCCTCGGGACTGGAGGCAACAGGCCCTTGGTCATTCCGGGTGTATCTGATGGTTCGATGTTGAAGTTTCTTGCTTTCCCTGAGGATCAGCTTCTCGTCTCCTCTCCCGCTTCAGTGTGTTCCCATTCTGTTTCCTTCCCCTTCCCTTCTTTTTTAGCAATCTGATGAGTTATCCTACAAATGCCATAAGATTTTTGGACCTAAGAGTTGTGAACAAATGGGATTTTGTTCATGGTGTGTAAGTGCTTACTGTGTTCTGGGCACAGTAAAAAGCACTAGGGAAGGTACATAATAACCAGGTTGGACACAGTCCCTGTCTCATGTGGAGCTCCTATTCTAAGTAGGAGGGAGTAGGATTTAATTCCTATTTTACAGATGGGGTAACTGAAGCACAGAGAGTAAAGTGATTTACCTTAGGTCATAAAATGGACAAGTGGCAAAGCTGGGATTAGAACCCAGGTTGCCTGATTCCTAGTCCTGTCCTCTTCCCACTAGGCTATACTCCATTCGACTGTGACTTGGTGGTGTCAGAAGGGAGGGGAGAGGCTTCCTGGGCCATCGTTTGCCACTTCTCTGCTTCCTTTGCAACCTTCCATAGCCAGCTTAGAGTAGGCATCTAACAGCCTAGGACCCTCTGCTCTTCTGCTGGCTTTCGTAACTTGTAGGTAACTGACTCTCAGAGCTGTACCTCCAGTCCTGACCTTCTCTTCGACCCCAAATGTCTTCTTTCCCCAACATCCCTCTAATGTTTTATGAAACCCCCCCAATGACTCTCCTCACACGGGAGTGCAGGTGACTCGCTAGTTGACTGACAAGGGTTGAGGTGAGAAGATTGAGAAGGGAGGTCAAAAAGCAGTTGATTTGGGGTCTGTCTTGTGAATTCAATCACTTTACAGAGAGACGGAAAAGGATAGATCTCCCTCCTCCCCCCCACTCCCCCAAGACTGTAAGCTTTTTGTGTGAAGGGAACGTGTCTGCCAGCTCTGTTATGTTGTACTCTCCCAAGGGCTTAGGACAATGCTCTGCACATAGTAAGCGCTCAATCAGTTTATCAAATAGTTTTGTTATTGAGCATTTACTGTGTGCAGCATACTGTACTAGGTGCTTGGAAGTGCTTTATCTACAGAATTGGTCCACATCGAGCTCACGGTTTAGAGGGGAAAATAGGCATTAATATAAACAAATAACTAAATTATGGATAGGCACATAAATGCAATGGGGCTTGGGGTGGGGTGAATAAAGGGTGCAAATCCTAGTGTAAGGGCAACACAAAAGGGAGTAGGAGATGAGGAAGTGATGGTTTAATCAGGGAAGACCTCTTGGCAGAAATGGGCTTTTAATAGGCTCCTCCTCCCCCTCCCATCCTCTAACTGTTGGGGTTCCTCAAGGGTCAGTTCTTGGCCCTCTTCTGTTCTCCATCTACACTCACTCCCTTGGTGAACTCATTCGCTCTCACGGCTTCAACTATCATCTCTGTGCAGATGACACACAGATCTACATCTCTGCCCCTGTCCTCTCCCCCTCCCTTCAGGCTCGTATCTTCTCCTGTCTCCGGGACATCTCTATGCGGATGTCTGCCCACCACCTAAAACTCAACATGTCCAAAACTGAGCTCCTTCTCTTCCCTCCCAAGCCCTGACCTCTCCCTGATTTGTCTGTCACCGTGGACAGTACGACCATCCTTCCCGTCTCTCGAGCCCGCAACCTTGGTGTCATCCTTGACTCGGCTCTCTCATTCACCCCAAGCATCCAATCCGTCACCAAGGCCTGCCGATCTCACCTTTACATTATCACCAAGATCCACCCTTTCCTCTCCATTCAAACTGCTATCGTGATGGTACTAGCTCTCATAATATCCCGACTGGAGTATTGTCAGCCTCCTCTCGGATCTCCCTTCCTCCTGTCTCTCCCCACTCTAGTCTATTCTTCATTCTGCTGCCCGGATCATCTTCCTGCAGAAATGCTCTGGGCATGTCACTCCCTTTCTTAAAAACCTCCAGTGGTTGCCTATCGACCTCCGCACGAAACAAAAACTCACTCTGGGCTACAAGGCTCTCCATCACCTTGCCCCCTCCTACCTCACCCCTTTTCTCCTTCTACTGCCCACCCCTCATGCTCCGCTCCTCCGCCGCCCACCTCCTCACCGTCCCCACTTCTCGCCTATTCCGCTGTCGACCCCTGGGCCACGTCCTCCAGCTGTCCTGGAATGCCCTCCCTCCTCACCTCTGCCAAACTAATTCTCTTCCCCTCTTCAAAGCCCTACTTAGAGCTCACCTCCTCCAAGAGGCCTTCCCAGAATAAGCTTCCCCTTTTCCCTCTGCCCCCTTAACTGCCCCTCTACCCCCCACTTCACCTCCCCTCAGCTAAGCCCCCTTTTTCCTCTCCTTTCCTTCTGCTCCTCCCCCTCTCCCTTCCCCTCCCCTCAGCATTGTGCTTGTCTGCTCATTTGTATATATTTTTTATTGCCCTATTTATTTTGTTAATGAGATGTACATCACCTTGATTCTATTTATTGCTATTGTTTTAATGAGATGTACATCCCCTTGATTCTATTTATTGCTATTGTTTTTGTCTGTCTCCCCCGATTAGACTGTGAGCCCATCAATGGGCAGGGACTGTCTCTATCTGTTACCGATTTGTACATTCCAAGAGTTTAGTACAGTGCTCTGCACATAGTAAGCGCTCAATAAATACCGCTCTGCTCTGCCCTGCTCTGCTCTGCTCTGCAAGGGGAGAGAGTGATTATGTGTCGAATATGAAGGGGGATGGAGTTGCAGACCAGAGAGGATTAATTGATTAAGGATGAGTATTAAAGCCAAGGAGCAATCCCCTGACAACTAAAGCCTGATTCCTGACTTCATTTACAGGGATATCTGGATCAAGAATGCAACCCCAGGGGATTTTCTGAACTGGTGGCCAGTTTGCACAAACACAAGCCTTCAAATTTTGTGTTCGTGAGCTTTCTCGAGAGGGGCTTATTTCACAAGTTGTGTAAGCCAACCCAAGAGGGTAAGTGAATCTTCTCTTCCTCTAACAAAGAGTGTAGATGCCGGCAGTAACCGTGGACCTTCAATTTGATTTCTCCGGTTTCATGCATCAGAGGTGTAGTATCTGTGAGTGCTCATAATGAGGTTGTTTTCCTTCAAGTTATTTTCGTTAATAGTAGGGAAATGAGCAGTCATTGGTCCCGTAATCATGTTAACTGTAAATGCCAAGGAATGTTTCCACTCAAGGAGTTAGTTTCTCTCTTGACATATCCTGTGGAGAGAGAAGGTGGCAATTATTGTCTTAGATGTGCACTTTTTAGGTTTTCATTAGTGTGTTGTTCAGTCAATCATCCGTATATCTGTAGGGAAAAGATGGCAGTCGCACATGCTTTTCCTGGAGAGTCAAGCGCTGAGAGGAAGTTCACAAGAGGCCAGATAGTACAGCCTCATTTGACCCCATTTCCATCTGCCCAGAGATTATCTCTGGCAACGTCATTAGATGATTTTGGAGAGTCCTTGATTTTTGAGTCTCTTTGGTCTCCATAATGCCACGGTCAGTGTGTTAACATGAAGTCCAAGAACATGAGAGCCAGGGATGGGGTTTCCTGTGGTGCTTAAGGAAACTACAGAGGTAGGAGAAGGATGGCACATCTCCCCAGAAGGAGGGGCGCATGCAGCCAACTAACCTCTTCCCATCACCCTTCAGTCCAGACCAGGATTTCCCCTTCTCTGTCTGTTGGAGAACAAAGCAGACATTGAGAGGGGAGGAAGTCCCTCGGCTCACCTCTTCTGGCCTCTGTTTCTTTTTAATGGTACTTAAGGCCTTACTTACTATGTGCCAGCCACCGTACTAATTGCTGGGGTAGAAACAAGCTGATCGGGTTGGACACAGTCCATGTCCCACAAGGGGCTCACAAGTCTTATCCCCATTTTAAAGAAGAGGAAACTGAGGCCCAGAGAATTTAAGTCACTTGCCCAAAGTCACACAACAAACAAGTTCATTCATTCATTCAATAGTATTTATTGAGCGCTTACTATGTGCAGAGCACTGTACTAAGCGCTTGGAATGAACAAGTCGGCAACAGATAGAGACGGTCCCTGCCGTTTGACTGGCTTACAGTCTAATCGGGGGAGACAGACAAGAACAAACAAGTGGCAGGGTGGGATTAGAACCCAGGTCCTTTTGATACTTAGGCCTGTCTCTATCCACTAGGCTACACTGCTGCTTCTCTGTTCTCTATTGAGTATGTTCTTCTTTGGGGACCAAGTTGTTCAGGGCCCTCGGGCGCTGAGTCCCCTTCTTCCTTTTCTCCCCATGATAACTGGAAGGTTCCATCGCTGCCCTGCAAGCTAAGCTCTCCTTGCTGGGGCGCCTATGGTGCAGCAAGGAATGTTGAAATAACTACAGACCATAAAGGCTGTAACTACAGTGATGACTTGAATTTAAACTGATGTTTGACTTTTAATAAGGTGTAGGATGATTTTAGGGACCATTTTTCCATACTCTGCCCTTTTGAAGCTATATATTTTCTCCCTCACTATAGGTTTTGAATTTATGTCTGCCTGTTTCTTTCATCTGACTGTAGACTCCTTGCAGGCAGCCTTCATCTCTTATAATTTCATTGTACTCTCCCAAATGCCTAATGTAGTGTTCTGCACACGTTAGCCAGTCAGTAAATACCATTAAATGAATTAAATTGACACTTTCCTAACCATGATTTTTTTTATTAAATAGGCTCAAAGGTTTTCTCTGAAGATATAATGGAAACACTAGTGCTCATCCTAGCAAATCTTTTTGGAAGACAATATTTGCCGTCCTCGACGGTTTGCCAATCAGAGGTAACAAGCAGTTTACAACCATTTTAATTTTTAATTGTCGGGGGTATTTAAGTGGGGCATTGTTTTTGTTGAAACAATAGTCATTACCAAAAATGTTAATTAGTTCCAAAATTTAGAAGATTTGAATATTAATGAAATGGACATCCCTCAACTCACTGGGTTTGAGTTGGATGGAGTGGGGGGTGTGAAGTAGCTGGAAGCAGTGGGATGTTTCCTGGGTCTGGGCCATCAGTAATGAATTATTATTATTATTATTATTATTACTATTACTATTATTATATTAAGTGCTTACTGTGTGTCCGGCACTGGTCTCAGCCCTGGGATAGATACAGGTCGTTCAGGCCAGACCCAGTCCCTGTTCCACGTGGGGCTCACAGTCTAATTAAGAATATTTCTGACTGAAGAACCACCAACAGCATCTTATGTCAAAAAAGGCTGAGCAGGAATCTGGAAAATGGCTTTCTAAAGTGGATGACAAAGATGCTAACGGCTACAGAGCTGGCTATCTTGGCACTCACCTGGTGGCCCAGGGGATTTTGGTATCAGCAATAACCTGTGGTCATTTTGGCCCTAAATCGGTGTAGCACATAAAAAAAGACACTCTTCACATCACCACGTGCTGCCCTCCTGCCTACTTGCTCGTTGCCCTCCAGGCCCCGGCAGTAACACTACTGGCAGAGGGGAGGGTGGCGCCATGCAAACCATTAGCACTAGAATCAATTCCTTCTCCCAGGTTCTCAGTCCCAAAGCGTTTGTGGCTGGCCCGTGGCTTACGATGGGAGTCTGCGTCATCATCGTTATTTTGCATCTAATTTTTGATAGTTCACGGAACCGATCACATGACGTGTGCCACAATTAATCGAATACTCTAGTACAAGCTACTAGCGGATCTGAGTTTTGCCAGGATAATGCAGCATGCCCTGGTGGAAAAAGCAGAGGTCTGGGAGTCAGGAGGCTTGGGCTCTCATTCCAGCTCTGCCGCTGGCCTGCTGTGTTGACCTCTGTGCCTCAATTTCCTCATTTGTAAAATAGGAATAATAATACCTGCCTCTCCCTACCTCACAGGGATGTTGTGAGAATAAAATGAGATAACATTTGTGAAAGCGCTTTGGAAAAATAAAAAGTGCCCTTCAAATTCAAGGTGGTATTCAAGGTGCTGTATTTTTCCTCTTTTAACTTTTTCCTTCCCCCTCTTGTAATTCTTTCCTTGCCACTCTCCCTCTGTGGCCTTCACCTCTTGTGCTTGGTCCATTTCTTCCTCTCATTTTACCTATCATTCTGTGAAGGGCTGTGTTTGTTCCTCTGTCCTGCCTAGCTCATCTTCGGTCATCTCCTTAGTACCCCTTTCTTATTTTCCTTTCTTTCTAACAGCCAGTTTCCCTTTCTGTCTTTCCCTCTCATCCGTTGTTCTTCTCTGAATCCTTCTTCACATCTCGATTGGCCACTCTGCCTCTCTTCCCCATTTTGTCCTCCTTTTCTGTCTTTCTCTGCTGGTGTCTCTCCCCTTGACCTCTCTATCACTCTGCTACTTTTCTCCTTTTTTATCTGCTCTCTTTCCCTTTTCCCTCCATTTCTTTTTCTTCCCTCTGGGCTCTCCATTCCCCGCCTTCTTACCACTCCCACTTTCTCTTGTTCTCACCACCCCTGACCCTGAAAGGGCAGATTGAATGACTGGGCATGTGTTGAGCCTGGCATTCACCCCAGCGGAGGGTAGGAGGGAGAGGAGGTACAGCCAGCAGACCTGCCTCCCAGAGAAGGGGGTCTGTGGGGAGCGGTGGCAGCTGGAGATGGGAGGGAGCAGGAGGCCTGGCTCTCTGGCTTCCAGCCTGGTCCACTGTTTGCATGTGGATCGGCCCAGTTACCAGAAGGCAGATGGAGCGCCCGGGCAGTGATGGTTAGGAGAAGTAACACTCTCAGCTCAATCTTGTTTCAGGAGTTCCTAGGCGATCTCCCGGAAGACTTCGCCGCCGCAGTTGAGGAGTACAATAGCAAAATCCAGAAGAACTTTGGCTATTTCCTGCTTACAGTCTCCAAACTGGCTGACATGAAACAAGAATGCAAGCTGCCTCTGTCGGGAATTGGTAAGACTCGTGGAGATCTGGTCCCGGAAACGTGCAAACCTGCTGAGGCTTGGCCGGTGGATTCATTCTGGTCGATGTGGAGGAAAAAGCCAGTAGGCTGGTTGGGTTTAAGGCATCTCTGTTTTTCATGAAAAACGTATATATAATCACACAGCTTCACTAGGGGTTGCTCTAGTAAGCAGCCAAGAAATAATTTTCTAATGGGGGGGGAATGCTCAGGGCAAACATAGTTAGGCAATCTAATGTATTGTTTTTGGAATCATACTACTAGACCCTGCTTGAGAGCATATTATGTGTAGAACACTGTACTATGCTTGGGAGAGTATAATATACCAGAATTAGCGGACACGTTCCCCTTCAGTAATGATCTTGAAGTCTAGAGGGGGAGACAGAATAATATAATTAAACAATGTAAAATATATAATTTAAAGATATGTTCATAAGTGCTAAAATGCCTTAAGCTCAGAAATTCAAATGCATAGATGATGCAGAAGGGAGAATGAGCCTGGGGAAAAGAGATCTTAGTCAAGGAAGTCTGCTCAAAGGAGATGTGACCTTAGTATTGACTGCGAGGTGGAGAGAGGTATGGCTTGACGTGTATAAAGGGGGAGGGAGTTGCAGGCTATGGGGAGGAGGTGGGGAAGGGGCCGGTGGCGTACTAAACAAGATCGTGGTACAGTGAGTAAGCTGGCGTTAGAGGAACGGTGTGCGTGCAGGCTGAGCTATAGTAGTTAGAGAAATCTGCCACCAGTCTGTCGGAAATGAAATAAAAACGGCTCCAGAATCGATCTGATCTCTCAGAGATCTTCCCAGGACAGCCAGACCTTCTTCATCTTAGGAATTTTTCCCACCCTGAGACCTGAACTGCCAGAGCCCACAGGCCCAGGTGCATGACCTTCACGGGGAAGGCGTATTTGCTCAAAGGAGTTTTCCAAAAGCAATGGTGAATTTGGGCCTGAAGCTGCATGAAGAAAAATGTACCTCAGGGGCCGAAATAAGGTCAGCAGGAATTGTACCCTACAGGCTAGGTTAATAGAACCTTGGATTTTTATATGGCACATTTAATCCCAAAGTGTGTTCTTCACATCGTATTACTACTCTTAGAGCCATATTTCCTTAGCCCTGCATTCAGTCCAACCTGGGAATGAGCTGCCAGGGAATGCCAAGGAATGTCAGGGAGCATTTCATGCCCTGCTTCTTCCTTCTTCCGCCCCTCACTGTCCCATAGTCCTCCAGACTGTAAGGTTGTTGTGGGCAGGGAATGTGTCTGTTTAAGTGTTCTATTGTTCTCTCCCACATTCAGTGCTCTGCACAGTTAGGGCTCAATAAATACGATTGATTGAATGAATGAATTGAAATGTCTTAACTGTTTAACAAGGGGCTCCGCCTCGTGAGCCCCTGCTTGCCGTACCCCACTGAGGGTTTTACTGTCCGTTCTGATCAGATTTTGCAGGTACAGAATTCAAGGACTCGGAACTGGCATCTCATTTACTGAGCGGCAAGGAGAGCAGAACCGCTGTCTCGCCTTTCGCTTGCCTCTCTGAACTGGTGGACCAGGATCTCTTTGATACCAGTGTGGTAAACGATGTACGGGATTTTGCATTTGTAGTAATTCTAGTAATACTACCTGTTTGTAGACCGTTGGAGGAAAGCTGTTGTTCTCTCTATTCTGCCGCTCTTGAAAAAGTATCAGCCCACTGGATCTGTTGCTAGCCAAGCGAGGTGGGGTCTACCAGGCAGTCAGATCCCTTCACCCGATTCTGGGCATCGGAAGGTAGAATCACAGATCGGAACTTCCCGTTTGCATGAGTTCCACCCCCTCAAACTCTCCGTGTGGAATGGCCGTAAACACTCAGAGCCAACTCCCTTGTGCCATTTGGCCGAGTCATTTACCACCAGAGCCATTGTATGCTTGATGATAATAACAATAACAATGATAGATATTTGGTAAGCACTTACTGATGCAGTCTGTGCCGTTTTTCAACCAACCTGTAGCCTTGCTCCGGGCTGACAGCCATCGATTCTCCATCCTGCCCTCCCCCAGAGATTTTGAGTCAGTGGTTGCTCCTTGGAAATGTATTTTAGTGCCCATCTCCCTTGCTAGATTACGTGTTTCTTGAGCGTGGCTATCACGTCTCCTAATTCTCTTGTAATTCCCCAAGCCCTTATACAGTGTTCTGCACACGATGGGTGCTCCAGCAATGTTATACTGGTTGGCCGACTGCACTGTCTAAATGATGTTGGAAGGGCTTCCGCTTGCAGAAAGGTTGAAGCTCCCATATTATTTTATTGGAAGTCCTGTGCACCCTCCCTGCTTATTTTTAAGAGTCAGGCTTTTTGATTCTTCTAGAAGGGCAGCGGCTAACGTTTTAAATAAGGGCGTGTAGTTATAAACTCCGTATCCTAAGAGGTTTTCATGTTAACAGAAGTGGTTTAAGCTTTAGCGGTAGAAGCCAGCACTTCTTGTTCTGCATAGGAGAAGAGTGAGTGTGTGTCCGCATTTGATTTCTTGGAGCAAGGTCATTTTCTCTGCCTCTGTCTCGTGGACCATTCTGAATCTTGTGATTGAGGACATACCGGTGGCGGTTGATGTGTACAGGTTCTGTCTGTATTCTCCATCCCTGAAGTAGATGTTTAGAGTCAAAAGAGCAGTATTGTTTTACAAGCTAAATAGGTAAAAGTGCCCGCGGCAGTGGTGACGCACATTTTGGATCTCTTTTCTCAGGCGATCCTGCGAACGGTGGGTGTAAGTTCTTCCAGCGCTCCTGTGTTCTATTTGAAGAAATTTGATGAACACGGGAGAAGATGCCCACTCAGTGCTTATGCCCTTGACTTCTATAGACAGGGCTCCCTGGAATTCCTGACTCAGGAGATGTGGTAGGCATCCCTTCTTTTTTCTCAAGTGTGTTATCCTCTGGGTTTAGCTGCCTTCATTAGGAGGCGTGGGGAGTTCTTTGAGGACAGGGAGCATGTCTGCGTGAAGCAGCGTGGCTTAATGGAGAGAGCACAGGCTTGAGTCAGAGATCGTGGGTTTGAAACCTGGCTATGCCACTTGTCAGCTGTGTGACTTTAGGCAAGTCACTTCACTTCTCTGTGCCTCAGTTACCTCATCTGTAAAATGGGGATGAAGACTGTGAGCCCCACGTGGGACACCAGTGCTTAGAACAGTGCTTGGCACATAGCGCTTAACAAAATGCCAACATTATTATTATAACCTTGTGTCTGCCCCAGTAATTGGCACATAGTAAGCGCTTAGCAAGTACCATCATCAACATGTCTGCCAACTCTGTTTTCCTCTCCCAAACGCTTAGTACATTGCTCTGCACAGAGGAAACACTCTAAATACCATTGGGTTGTTTTTTTAATGATATTTGTTAAATGCTCACTGTGTGCCAGGCACTGTACTAAGTGCTGGGGTAGGTACGAGATAATTTTCCACACCGGGTTTGCGATCTTAATCCGTCTTAATCCCCCTTTTACCGATGAGAAAACTGAGGCCCAGAGGAGTTAAGTGACCTGCCCAAGGTCACACAGCAGACAAGTGGTAGAGTCAGTAGTATTTATTGACTTACTTAATGCTCTTCTGATCACCCACCCCGCCTTGCTCCACTTTCATAGTCACACTGTTTCATCTCAGCTCCTTCCTTTAGGCCAAAATACACCAGCATTTTCTTTACCTAAGCTTGAGTCCGACTCGCAGGCCATGATCTTGGGCCAGGGTAAAGGAGTCCCAGACCCTGGCCCTGAGTGAGCAGCAGCGGGGAATTCTGGCCATTACCCCTATGGTGTCCGAACATTCAGTTCATTTATTCATTTATTGAGCGCTTACTGTACTGAGCCCTTGGGAAAGTACGACACAACAATAAACAGTGACATTCCCTGCCCACAACACCCTAATGCCTTCAGATTGGCTGCCCAACCTCTCCTCCCGTCGACTTTTTCTCAGTTAAAGTCATTGTTGTCCCACTGAATTGATGATGGGGGTGGTGGTTCACTGGGCTTTTTGATGTCGGATAACAGTGGACGGAGAGCAGGCCGAGCTGACTTTCTTTCCACTAACCTTGGAAAGTGTCTCGTGTGTTTTCTAATAGTCGCAAAGCAGTCACGGAAAAGCTACATGATCTCGTCCTCCTCTATTGGTGACAGACATGTGTGATTTGGATATGTTGGTCTGTACTTTCAGGGACCTCAGCGTATATCATGTTTTTTTAAAATTAAATGAATAATTCTAAAGTGTTCTCGGCCATCAACGGGGGAGTATCGGACTCCTTTACTGTAGTCTTCCTGATCTGGCGCATCTCTTTGCCTGAATTTTCAGTCTCAGAAGCTAAAAATTCAAGACAGAGCTCAGGGACCGTCAGGAAGAAAATGGGGTCGTTTGAAAGAAATGTAATCTTAGGCAAGTGTCACAGTAGCCAGTTAAACTGGCTTATGGGTTTAGAGTAAGTTACAGTTCCAACAAGGAAGGCTATTCAAAATAGATCTACTCTGAAGTATCCAGTTTTAGGGGGTTTGGCTTAACTCCGGGATTGTTGGGTTTTAAGAGCAATGAAACGATGAGTGACTTTAGCATTTTTCAATAGCCAACTCCAGCTAGCTTCCTTAATTTCCATTTTTTTCTCTTCATAGGGATCTGCTCAAAAACTTTACACATCTTATCAATTCCATCAGGTAAAGTATATTTACCCTGGTCAGAGATGCCCAGGATCCCAAATTTTAATTATTTTGAGTTCAGTTACGTGCCACGTTTTGCCAGTCGTGCTAATTGGATGAATTTATTTTGTAGGACATCTTTAGAAGAATTGTGTGAGAACGAGGATGACAATGTTCTGCTGGCATTTAAACAACTGAGCGACAGCTACAGTGAAAAGTTTAGCAAAGTGTAATGGCTAGGGGCAAAGAGCCATCTCTTTCTTGATATAAATATATGCTGTACAGTATATGAAAATCAGAAGGTGACGGTTAAATAGCCTTCCCTTGTGCTTTTTTTTAAAAAAAAAAAAAAAAACGGAGACCTTAATGACCAGGTACACTCTTTGGAAGCTTTAAATAGTGTCTCACTGGAAAAATACAAAATATTGTGAAAGTGCCAATTTGTGGGGGGTGAGTATTGTCCAGTGGCAAGTGTCTTTCCCCTCCAGGCTCCCGTGACCACTTTTAAGGCACTATGATATGGCTGGCCTCTGAGAGCAGTGATTCACACTGCTCTTGCTCTCCTTTCCCTGGGCCTTGCCCCGTCCTCCTCTGTGGAGCGGACAAATGTAAATCCTGCTTCCTGTGACTTTTCTGCACTGTGGGCTTAAATCATTTTAGGTTATGTACTAGCACCTGGAAATCATTCAAGTGACTTCTATTAAAGCTGTTCTGTTTAGTATTATTAGGCCGCCTTTATTGTTAACTACTCCCAAATAAATACCATTTGTTCACTCGTTTCCTTAAATCTCCAGTTCTGTGCACTGCTTTTCATATCGGCAACCTCCGTTGTTCAGGACAGTGGGTCAAGTAACCAGCTGAGATATGACCCCGAGACCCTCTTTGGCTTTAGAGGGAGAAGCTCTACCTACTGAAGACCCGAAGCTCATTGTGGGCAGGGAACTTGTCTACCAACTCTGCGCTCTGCACACAGTAAGCTCTCAATGAATACAATTGATTGATTGAGCAGAGAAGTCCTAGGGTAGAGTGAGGCCGGCCCCTCTTCCTGGGGGACGCCCGGCACTCTCATTACTGCATCTCTTTCGCCAAAGTCTTGGGGACAGACTCTAGCCTCCGTGGTCTCTGAATGGGGGTTGGGATTCAGATGGACCGAGGGTCGGCAACAGGCCCGACATCCCCCAAGCCAACTGTTGGCAACAAAGGATTTTGCCACCATATATTAAAGCTAGGTGGTTTTATTTCTCATGGTGTGTGAGCGGTGAATTCTTACTTTCAAAGGACATGAATGAGGCAGAACGGTGCTGGTCTTGTTTTACGATTCCTTTAGATCAAGTAGTTTCAAGTAAAAGCCACAACACATTTTTCCACACAACTTTAGTGCAGGCAGGTGTCTTTCAAACTTTCCAAAAAGGTGGAAATTTTGAGAAAAAGGCAACAATGTCCAATGGCATTCAGGCAAGAAGTAGAGAGGGGAAAAAAGATACTCTACTTGGTTTCCAACTGAAACTGACATAAAGGGTGACTGCCAGGGGTGTGGAAGCCACCTTATTTTATGAGCTGTGCAAAAAATGCAATGTTGCAGGCTCTTCATAAAACAGGCTTTGAACATCTGGACATATGTTGCAGGAAACAATTTTCCTAAGGGAGGCAATGTTCGATTTTTCACGGCCGAGTTAAAGATTGACTACAAACCTCTCCTAAATTTTAAAGAGAATATGCTCTCAAGTAGATCGATGCCAACAGCAATATTTAAAGTAGCAAAAGAGACAAAATCTGGGCACAAGGCCAGTGGTGTTGGCTAAGTAGCTAACTCTTGATTATCCCTTATTGATTGTTTGTGTCGTCTGTGGAAATAACTATGTAATTTTCCCATAATTTGGATGTGGGTCTGAAATTTCCTTCATTACAACCCAATCAGACCTTTAAAAATAAAGCTTCAGATTAGCTGATGGGTAGGTTTCAGCTTGTTCTGTTCTCCAGTACCAACAACTTAAGTTTAGCTAGAATCTTCTTACATTGTAATAATAATGTTGGTATTTGTTAAGCACTTACTATGTGCAGAGCACTGTTCTAAGCGCTGGAATAGATACAGGGTAATCAGGTTGTCCCACATGAGGCTCACAGTCTTAATCCCCCCAATGATAATTTTTTCCTTACAAAACACTGCTAACCCAAGGAAAACACCATCATTGCTCTCTTAAGGTGTAATGTTATTCTGTCACAGCGACAGCAATATCACGGATGGCGCTCCAGCTTTTCGCGGTCCGACTAGACAGAGGTGGAAGCACCATTTCTCCCTTTCGCACGGCCACACAATCGACCTTCTCTCCCCTCGGCCACTGCCTTACCAACTCTACAGCCCACGAAGCCAGCCACACCTCACAGGTGGTCCTCCAACCGCTTCCCAGGGACTTATCCTAGCTCATAGCAGGCAAGTGGGAGAAGCTGGGATTAGAACCCAAGCCTCCTCTATGTCTGCAGTCTTTCCCCTAAGCCACACTTCTGCTTTAGCCTCAAGATTTGAAAATAGGCTGGAATAACAAAAAACAGGTTTAACTAGTTTTAAACTTTAACTTTAACTAGTTGTCACTGTCCCACTTAGCTTAACCTTACAGCATCTAGAAAGGTACCCGAAAGATAAAACTTATTTCATTATACAGTCCAGACCCAACAAGAATGGTTTTAAGTATACAATTCATAGATTAGAGCTGGCCCGTTTTGGAAGGGTGTATAAATGTAGATACATGGGGTTAAATGGGGCAAAGATTCCAGGAGCTAGGAAAAAGGGATTTGAGTTTACAGCTCAATTCTCTGCAGACCTCAAGAGCTCTTAAGTTATATATGTATACATAAAATTAATTGAGTCCCATTTGCAATTTAATCTTTTTATGCATTTTATTCACAAATTACATTTAAAAAGCATGTTGATTTAAGACTATTGCAAGCAAGTGGGTTTAACACTGGATTTTAAGCATTTGTATGAAAAGAATTTAAGGCTCTGAAGAAATCTTTCATCCAAGAAGATGATTTCATTGACGTTCTTCTGAAAAAGAAAAAACACTTTCTCAATGTGATTAATGATCAAGCATTTAATTTTCAGTTCAGTTCAATAAACTCTGTGTTTAATATATTCCAATCCACCTGTCTATATAAATCTCCTTGAATCTATGAGGTGATATACCCTAGTTCTAGAGAAGCTGGAGTGATTTGCCTAGCTTGGTAAGTCACAGAGGACCCAAGGCAGCAATAGTTTTTCAGAGAGACCTTTGGAAAGAAGAATTTAAAAAGGAGATGGCAGAAAGAGCATTATAATCATTAATAACATAAAAAGGGCTGGCTTCGACTCCAACTGATTTACAAAAAAAAAAATTATTTTTTTTTAAATGGTACTTAATAAGCACTTACTATTATGGGCTGGACACTGTAATAAGTGGTGGGGTAGATGCAAGGAACTCAGATTGGATACAGTCCCTGTCCCACAGGAGGCTCAGTCTTGCCCGAAGCAGAGAGGATTAATCCCCATTCTACACAAGAGGTAACTGAGGCTCAAAGTGAAGTGACTGGCCCAAGGCCACAGAGCAGGCAAGTGGGAGAACTGGGATCTGCACCCAGGTCCTCTGGCTTCCAGGCTTGGGCTCTTTCTACTAGATCACACTGCTTCTTGGGAAATGGAAAAAAATCATAATGAAGCTAAGTGCAGATTTTACCAATATCAATACACCAAGAGAATTATACCTGCAAAATAGCAACTACAATTCAAAACTGGAGTTCCTGACCATTGAAGAATAATAATTCTTTTACCATTCGGGCTACCTCCTTTGAGGTGTTTTTTCATTGGATACTTAGTTAATCAGATATTCATCCCTGTGCAGAGGGCTTCACCATGTTTTTACACACCTGGAGTTTCCCCACCTGGATAAACTTGGGGATGTATTTGGTCTTGGACAGAGGGAGCAAGTTCTTCACCTGACGTAACGTTACGTTCGCTTGAACCAGAGACTTCACTTAATGCTTTGGGGCCAGCAAACTCTTCATTTCTCTCTTTTTCTTCAACTTCTGAACTTTCTGACACTGTTGGCCACTTGGAAAAGAAATTGATATAAGATGGATTAACAAGACTCTCTCCATTTTGAGGCTGCATGCCAGAAACTCCTTTCAAGTCACCTAGTGGGGAAGAGTTTACTGCTACTTTTCTGTCCATTTTTTCAGTTCCAATCCTTCTTTGTGCTGCCTTATAAATCCTCTGAGTTGGAGGGAAAGTTCCAACTGGATGGCCAAAGCTGGCTGGCTGGAGTAAAAAGTTTGGCGTCACCAAGGAGTCCATAACTGGGTTTGGCACACGCACCTCTGGAGATGCAATCGAATAAGACGCAGTCCCCGGACTCGCACTTTCAGAAGTAGCCATGAAACACTTTGGCAATGGAGATTTAGGGTAAACTAACTGGTTCTTCTCACTCCTTAGATTAGTTTCTGCTCGAACATCTTCACTTGTGACTTGAGGTGAAACTGGGGGCTTGAAGGAAAATGAAAATCCAGGGGACTTGGAATCCACAGCACAACTCCTTGAGAATAGAGAAACGAAAGAATTGTGAACTGCACCTCCAGTGAAAATTCCAGCAGCAGCTGCAGAATTCGTGACTTTGGCATTAGGGTCACTCACGCCTCCCGCAGGCTCTGTTTGTAGGGAATTCTTTTCTCTACCTACCGTGGTGACCGTGCCCTTTGTCTGGCTTCCCTGCTGAACAGCCAGGCTTCCTTGAGCTGGTGGCTCAGAGGTACGAGTCGTTTGGGAAAAGGGAGAGGGTGAGAATAAATTCTTCTGCTTGGATCCGATGTAACAATTTTGGAAACCAAAAGACAAACTGGGTCTAAGTGCAGCTGAGTTTAGATCCACCCTGACTGAAGTTTCAGGTGTTTCACTGTCTGCTGACCTCGAGCCATCCGATTGGGCATCGTCACGGCCATCGTGATGGGCTTCTGTGTGAGGCTGAGCCTTACATTTGCTAAAGGTAGCAGAAAAAGGAAATGACTGAACTGAGGGAGGGAAGGTGGTAAATGCACTGGCAGAATTATTTGCACTCCAAGTGAAAGTTGAACCTTTTGCTACCAAGTCATTGGGCTTTGAGTCAGTAAGAGGTAATGCTGCTGCTGCTGCTGCTGCAGGGAGTGGTGAACCAAAGGAGAAACCAAACGATTTGGCTGGAATCTCACCAAAATTTTTAAGTGATGGCAACTGCATCTTTTCGATATTTTGCATCTTTTCGATATTTTGAACCTTAGTTCCAAACCTGAAGTCTAGGTTTAATGCAGGGAAGTCTGAATTTGCTGCCGAACCCTTCTGATTACAACTGTCGGAATCATTTGCGGGAGCCAGCCTTTCTGGTGTCTCTGGTGAACAATGCTTTTTCCTTGGAGATTTAATCATTTTCTTGCCAAATTTGGGAACAACAGACATCGATGAAGTTGGGTTCTCTGAGAAACTTTCTGTCTTCTGATCACATGCATCTTCTCGGAATATTTCATAATACTGGAGGCGTAGCTCCTGAAATTTTTTGAGAAAAGGCAGAAAGTTTAAGTACAATAGAAAACCAAGGGCTATTAAGCACCAACTTTACATTTCTTTAATTTATTCTTGTGTTACTGGAAAACAGCAAAAAAGCATTATCAAGTACAATAAGCTTCTACAGCTATAATTTGCTAGTACAAGACTCTGCCAAACTCCAAGGTTTCTTCTTTCAACCAAATGAACTCATACTTAAAACAGGTTTTAAAAAGTTGAATGTTTAACTTCGTTGTGGTTTCATGCATGGAATTCCAATACACTTGTCCAAATTCATTATTGATGTTTGCATTATCTTTAACAACTTTTGAATGAAGCCCTGTTGGAGTAGGTGGGATTTAGTAAGGCTTTTTGATGATATTTGTTAAGTGCTTACTATGTGCCTAACATTGGGGTAAGTACAAATTAGTCCCTGTCGCACACTGAGCTCAAAGCCTAAGTAGGAGGGAGAAGAGGTACGTAATCCCCATTTTACAGTTGAGGAAACTGAGGCACAGAGAAGTTAAATGACTTGCCCAAGGTCACACAGCAAGCAATTGGCAGAACTGCGATTAGAAGCCAGGTTCTCTGACTCCTAGGTCCTTGCTCTTTCACCTAGGCCATGCTGCTTCTTATGTAGGTTCTGAATGTGGGAAGAGTTGTCAGGTGATGGAAGCCATGCAGATGTAAAATAAGGCTTGAGAAGGGCAACAGGGAGATTTCCATAGGTTAAGAATATCTAAGGGAGCAGGAAGGAACCTAGAGTTTACTATCTTTTGTCCTTCCTACCTGTAGCATTTACTTTATGCATCGCCCAATACCTGTGCAGTTTAACCACATCACTGTGTCGCACGTGGACCTTTTATTCCTGTTTTCTCTGGCTTCTCTTCAGTCTCTGGTCTACCTTTACAACAATACTTCTATCTCTGCCCAGGTCCCATAAATTTAATCACCTTTAGTCATATAAAAATTAATAATGTTAGTATTTGTTAAGCGCTTACTATGTGCCGAGCACTGTTCTAAACGCTGGGGTAGACGCAGGGGAATCAGGTTGTCCCACGTGGGGCTCACAGTCTTAATCCCCATTTTACAGATGAGGTAACTGAGGCACAAGAGAAGTTAAGTGACTTGCCCAAAGTCACACAGCTGACAAGTGACTGAGCCGGGTTTCGAACCCATGACCTCTGATTCCAAAGCCCGTGCTCTTTCCATTGAGCCACGAATTAGTTGAGTATGAATGCACTTAAGGTCTGTGCAGTAGCTTAACTCACTCCACACTTGAATGATCGAAAATGGAACGAATGAAATAGGAATTTGCAAGGAAGGGAAAAGGATTAAACAGTAGGAGGAATTCCTTGTATCTGGGAGACCTTAGTCACTATCACATGACTTTGGCCAGTTCTGCAATATGTAAAGAAGTAATTTCCTGAAATTTCAGTTCTTACCTCGTGGCTCGTATTCTTAAAATTTTCCATGAATGAGATAGACATGGACTGAGTAAAACATGTCTGACCATTTTGCAAAACATCAGTTCCTATTATAGGCTGGAAAAAGCAAAGCATTAAAAGCAATGTTTAAAGGGAACAACCATCTTGGTAACAACTGCAAAACATCTTTTAAACCTAGAGAACTCACATGAAAGTTAAAGCTATGATAATGCTTTGAACGTTTCCATTTTTTAGACGCTGTTTTAAACACGAACTTCCCATTTAAATCTTCGTTTCTTCCATTCGGAAAATCTACAGTAGATTTTTAGGACAGGTTAAGAAAAACATTCACGGAATTGATTACTCAAACACCTGAATTCATTAACACATTTTAGAAGGTTTTTTTCCTCATTTATAATGTAATTACAAAAGCTGAATAGCAATGTTAACCTCCCCAAGCCTAAACGTGAATAGTAATCATACAGCAATGCATGTTTCACTGAATACGTTTTTAAAGGAGCAACAGCAGATTATACAAGAAAGTAACTGGAAATTATTTATAACCACCTGTCATACTGTCCAAATCCACTTCAGTTAGCTCCAAGGCCAATATTTCATTTATCACACGTTTACTATGTATTTGTTTGTTTTTGAACTTCGGCTCTTTCTCAGAGCTCGATGCCAACTGCATCAGCTCAAGTTGACTCTTCACTCTGCAAAAAAGAGACAAAATTCACAAGTTCATTGCGGGCAGGGAACCTGTCTACCGACTGTTATGCTGAAATCTTCCAAGTGCTTAGTGCAGAGCACGGCACCACTGAGTGCTCCAGAAATGCTACTGACTGATCAGTGGTCCTCAGTTCTACCTATCGAAACCAATGGCAGGTTCGCTAGGCTGAAATCGCGTTGTTCCAAGTCAGTCGATCACTGGTATTTATTGAGTGCTTATTCTGTGCAGAGCACTGTACTAAACACTTGGAACCAAGTGCCCTGTATAGGTTTGAGGAGAGGGGAGAGACCGTGCCCCTTGATATACATAACAGACCCATGCCGGAACGAGGTAAGCTTGTTCATTCAATAGTATTTATTAAGCGCTTACTATTTGCAGAGCACTGTACTAAGCGCTTGTCACCCGATGGTCCTACAAATGTTCAGCTGGAGTCATTCTACTACTCTCTTGGCTTTGGAGAACACTGCATTGGGCAGCCACTAGCTCTGGGATTTAGTGATGCTTTGCTCGAAACCGGTGTAAGTCAAATTCAGGTAAAGTTAGCAGAAGGTAGAAAAAGGGATGTCATTGCTGCTTGAACATTTAAAAAGAAAAGACTATGACTCATGGAGACAAAGAAGTTGAGAACTTTTTTCATTTGCTTTCAAGTTTGTTTTTTTTTTAAAAAAAAACTTCTTCAAGAGATCAGATTCTATTTAATCTTCTGGTAAGTGTTCAATGAGTAAAATTTTCAAGGACACCTTTCATCTCCATTGTAACTAAAATAGTTCTCCTCAAGTTAGGTAAACGGCTGGCCAAAAGTACTACAGAGATGTGGATCTCCTATTCCAATAATAATAATACTTGCAATGTTTATTAAATGCTTACTTTGTGCCTAGAATTGTACTTAGCATTGGGATAGATAATGGGATAATCAGGGGGGGATGGATCCTGTACCATATTGGGCACACAGTCAAAGTTGGAGAGAGAACAGGTATTGAATCCCCATTTTACAGATGAGGAAACTGAGACAAAGACAACTAACTTGCCCAAGGTTACTCAGCAAGCAACCACGCAGTCTAACAATGCCTTAGACACAACAAGGTTCCAGCAAGATAAAGATGACAGTAACATCTTTTTAAAAATAATTTTTAAAAAGGTATATATTTTTAAAATAGAGGATAAATAACATTTGCCAAAAATCACAGTAGTAAGCAGTACATTTTACACTGAGAAATTCTGCTGATAAAAAAGGAAAAGTGGTCAGTCTTTTAGAACTCCAAAGAACAAATGAGTCAAACTGATTTTGAAGGGTGACTTTATGAAAGATGATTTTGGAAACAGAAAGGGAGGAATAAGTTTTTATTAATCATAAGATCTACTTGATGGGGAAGGATAAATTTTCCTTTGGTGATGCCTGAAAATGCCATTTTGATTCAATATTTTAACCTGTTTCCCCTGCTACTGCCCCAGAATAGATTTTTCACTGTATTGGCAAAAATACACTCTGAAGTGAAAGATGAGTTTTCCCATGAGTTCTCAAAGGAAACTGGAGAGGAAAGGCACAGTACTCAGCCCCTAACCAAGAGATAACATGCTTACTAGAGCATACGAAATTCTGGTGTTTCCTTCATAAACGGCACTTAACAATTCCCATTTTATGGTCCCGGAGAGTAGACTAGGGGCTATATACGTGGTAGAAGCGTTCGTAAGACACCAGGATCAAAATAGCATTTAAATACTAAATATAAAATTATGAAGTGACCATTTAAATGAGCTTCTTATATTCATAAACCTAGAAAACCTGATTTGTACATATTGTACATGAAATATTTGTACCTTTTATTCAAATCACACGCCACCTGAAATTAAAAAAGAAGAGGTATTAGACTTGCCCTGGGGAAATTAGTATGGTTTGTCTTCTCTTTTGAATTCCTGTTAAAAGTCATTAAAATACCATCACGTTTAATCACATCATCGGTCAAACACGTTTCAGAAGAGCACAGCAGAGTTCCACGCGGAAAAATCCACAATAGGTGCCCACTGAAAATAAGTAAACGCTGGCTACTTTGATAGAGAGATGTTTATTCTACTGCTGTCATTTAGAATCTTTATCTACCTAAACATTCCCAAAGAAAAATATTACTGTACTGTTTCCAAAACAACCACCGGAAAAAAATGGGGTTAAATATATGTGCCTACCTTTAATGTACTCTGATTTCTTAGGTTCCTTCAGTCTTCCTTCTGCACTATAGCTCCCTTCTCCATAGTTACCCTAAGACTATCTATCTTAAAGGTTAACTAACTTACTAAGCCCAGGCAGATGTTCTTAGAACATACATTGGCCAATTTGAATTTTCTAAAAATTTCCTCATCTGCCAGGATCCAACACAGGCTTCCAGTTTTATAGGAAACTCCTCAGCTGCAGGCCAGCAAAAATAAGGTCAACTTAGCCGGGCAGACTCCATGAATATAACACTGGGATTCACTAAGGCCCACAGAAGAGGTATATTTTCCTTTTTTGGACAGACTGAATAAAAGGAACTAGGATCGTATTTTCTGTAATATTCCTAGGATGTGTGTTCCAAAACTAGCTGTCTGCCACTGTCAAATTAGTTGGCTTGAGTACCTTTAGTATTATATATATTTTGACCACATTGTAAAGTTTCAAACTGTACTATAGTGGGTAGTGCAATTCAAATGAAAAACACATTTAACCATCACCTCTAGGAAACGTTGAGGATCAACTTCATCAATAAGTTTCTCACATTCCTTCAGATAGTTCTCAATGGTATTTTTGTTGTTCTTCATTTTCTTCCAAATTTGATGCTCCTCCTCTTTCGTACTCCTTTGACTTTCAAGGTATTCTAGCAGCTGTTTTTTCCGCATCTCCAGTATTTGGGAAATTTTTTTGAATTCAGTTTCAATGATGTTGGCCTCACTCTTCAAGAGCATCTGAAATCACAATAGCATTTTAAATGAAAAAAAGCAAAACTTTATCTTCTGTGACATTTTAAAACTGTAATTCCACTCAACTTTTTGTCTGCCCCTTTTTTGATTTCACATTTATTGTGGCCTGAGGAAGGCAGGAAGTGATAAATCACACACGTTACTTTTTTATATCAATGTCCTTTAAATGTCATGGAACCTCCTTGTTGGCAGGGAATGTGTCTACCAATTGTGTTGCACTCTTCCATGGTCCTTAATATAGTGCTAGGCAGACAGTAAGTGCTCCATACTCAATAAATACCACTGATTTTACAGACCAGAGAGCAGCTTTTTTGTTGAGAAGGCGGGTGTTGGGTAATGAAAGGGTTTTACCTTGGGGGTTGGGGAGGCTGCTGGTAAACTGATTGTATGCTGAGGATGCCTAGAGACAAGGCAGCTGTGAGATGGCCTCATCAAAGTATAGGTGAAATTGATTTTACCCAGGTGAAACTGACTCCCAAAAAGTTGACCTGTGGCCTCACCATGACGACTGAACATGTATAATAGCAAAGATGATTTTTCTACATGTAATACATAAGCGCACACTAAGTCTGCTCAGTAGTGTGTGGGGGGAAGGGAAATGACCACCACCCTGCCTTCCAGGTGGCCCTCATGCAAACTACAGGCAATAAGAATGAAAGCCCACCTGTCGGGAAGATTTATTGGAGATATAAACTACCCTGAACTTGTTGACCAGCACCACAGTCCTTCCTGCAGATGGACAAATGGTGAATGCGCTACTGGGAAGTCTAGCTGATAGGTGGGGCAAGGGGAACTTTATTTTTAAAATATAATAATAATCATGGTGGTATTTGTTCAACACTTACTATATGCCAGGCTCTAATAATAATAATAACAATATTTGTTAAGCACTTCCTTTGAGCCAGGCACTGTAATAAGCACTGGGATGAATACAAGCAAATCGGTTTGGAAACAGTCCCTGTCCCATGAGGGGCTCACAGTCTCAATCCCCATTTTACACATGACGTAACTGAGGCACAGAAAAGTTTAGTCACTTGCTCAAAGGCACACAGCAGACAAGTGGCTGAGTCAGGATTAGAACCCATGACCTGCCTCCCAGACTCTTGCTCTATCCACTTCCCTGAGGCTAACAGACTCAATCCCCATTTTACATATGAGGTAACTGAGGCACAGTGAAGTAACTTGCTCATGGTAGCAGACAAGTGGCAGATCAGGATTAGAACTCAGGCCCTTCTGATTTCCAGTCCTGCGCTCTTGCCACTGGGCCAAGCTGATTCCAGAATCTGGCCAATGGATACTACCACCCATTTTATCTGGTAACTTTTTTTTGTTGCTCTTTCTTCTAAAACAGCAGCAGTCAAGTGGCAACCAAGCTGGGAATGAATCTGCTTTCATATTTTCTATGCAGATGAAAATTTTATTGGGGGGCGGGGAGAATGGAGGGGAGGTTCCATTTTTCTGGGAATAATTTCACTTCTCTAAAATTCAATCATATTCATTGAGTGCTTACTGTGTGTACAGCACTGTACTAAGCTCTTGGGAGAGTGCAATACAACAATAAACAGACATTTGCTGCCTAAAATCAATCAACTGCTTCTGATTAGCAGTAAAGAAAGGCACTCTATAAAAGTTTAGAACAAGTTCTCCCTGTATTTTTTCCGGTACCTATGAAACAAATGTCCACCTGACACGTTCCCTGTTTTCCCAAGCATTTGAGGGTAAAAGGAGAATTACAGGACAGGATTGGGACAGGTAAGAAAATGCAATTGGGTTGCTAAACTATTGCATGTGATCCTGGGTAGACCCTGATGCAGTACAGGTGTCAGGTAACTTGAAATATTATTTCAAAAATAACTTCAAAAATGATTCATATGAGCCAATCCCTGTGTATCTCCATTTGACATCTGGTATTTGTTTATTCCAAAACAAAATTCTTGCCCCAGAATTCCGGAAGCTACATTTTTTTTTAATTTGGGTAAAAACTGTTTTACATTTCAAAAAATTGAGATTTTGCTTTTGCTTTCATTTTTAATAATTCACATCTATCCTACAGGGCTATGTGTTTTTGGTAATACTGCAAGTGACTAACATCACACTTACCTCCTGTTGGCATATGTAGTAATGTAAAAGACCAAAAAACTTAAAATAATTCAGATCTTAGTTTTGATGTGAGGACTCTGTTGGAGGGAGAATGATGACATGCTCATAAATGATAAGCAAAAACTGACAGCCTGGATCAGTTATTCATACTCCAGATTTTTTTCTAAATTACGGAGAAGAAACTGCCCAGGCCAAGAAAATATTTATAAGGTGTGTAATATGACTAAACCTTCTAGATAGCTTCCTAAAAACATGTTGATTCTTTTGATGATGGATGAGATATGTGCTAAAGCAACTTAAGATGACCAATCATAAAATTACTTAAATCCATTTTAGTGGTGAAAACGTTATGAAAAAATTACCAAATGACCTTTTTCCTAACTTTTTTTCCTAAAACACTGAAAACACTGAACACTGTATATTACACAGAGGAAATACAAAGGGAAATGAAATTTTAAATGCACCTTCTCCAATACTCATATTTATGCAGTCAAATGTGTCCACGCATAATTCTTGGATTTCCCTCCCCCCCCCCCCCACCATTGTAAATTATACATAGATGAATATTTACCTCATTCTCATTTGAATTGCTTGACATTTTCTTTCTAAGTTCTTCGTCTGTTGTTCTTAATCTTTTCAGACTGCAGTAGAAAGCCAACTGCAAGAAACAGTACAAGTCTTTGAAAAAAAATGGAAAAACTTAACGTTCACTGCCTAAATTTATTTGCTGATTTTGTTTTGCAAAATAAGAGGTGACTAAAACAATTCAATCTCCATTAATGATTCTTGGAAAGCTGGGATATGAACCCCACAATATCTGCTTCTGGGTCACTTTTTTCCACCCAGCTGCTTTAATAATAATGATGGTATTTGTTAAGCGCTTACTATGTGTGAAGCACTTTCTAAGCGCTGGGGGAGATACAAGGTGATCAGGTTGTCCCACGTGGGGCTCACACTTTTAATCCCCATTTTACAGATGAGGTAACTGAGGCACAGAGCAGTTAAGTGACCTGCCCCAAGTCACACAGCTGACAAGTGGCGGAGCCAGGATTAGAACCCATGACCTCTGACTCCCAAGCCCGGGCTCTTTCCACTGAGCCACGTTACTTCTCTACTATCACTGGACCTTTGTCCTCTGCCACCTAAAATCGGATCATTCAAAGACACCTGCCCTGATGGACACTGCTGCTAGCTATATATTTATGTGTATATGTATATTTATATATAATAATGTTGGTATTTGTTAAGCGCTTACTATGTGCAGAGCACTGTTCTAAACTCTGGGGTAGATACAGGGTAATCAGGTTGTCCCACGTGAGGCTCACAGTCTTAATCCCCATTTTACAGATGAGGGAACTGAGGCACAGTGAAGTTAAGTGACTTGCCTAATGTGTGCATATATATATATTTGTGTGCATATGTATATATATATGTGTGTGTGTGTGTATGTATATATTTGTGTGTATATGTATATATATGTATATATATGTCCAATCCAGGCCGCACACTTTGGCTCCTCTAATGCCAACCTTCTCATGGTCCTTCTATCTCGCCCACATCCTACCCCGGCCCGGAAAGCCCTCCCTCCTCATACCAGACAGATGATTGCTCTTCCCCCCAATCAAACCCTGATTGAAGGCCCATCTTCTCCTCCAGGAAGCCTTCCCTGAATAAGCCCTCCTTTCCGCTTCTCCTTCTCCATCCTGCGTTGCCCGTTCACTTGGATTTGCTCCCACTATCCAGTCCTCCCTAAGCCACCAAAGTACTTAGGAACCTCCCTGTAATTGATTTTAATCTCTCCAGACTGTAAAGTCCTTGTGGGCAACTCTGCTGCACTGTAAATGCTGTGTGCAGAGCACTGTACTAAGCGCTTGGGAGACTATAGTATTTATTTATATGGACATTTATTTGTATTGATTTTTGCCTCTCCCCCCACCGGGCACCAGATTTGGAGCTCGTTGTGATGGGGGATTGTCACTCTTTATTGCTGAATTGTACTTTCCACACGGCCACAGTAAGCGCTTACCAAATACGTCCCCACCCACAACGACTTTACAATCTAGCTTGAGTGCAGTAAGTGCGGGATAAACTCGTTGTGGGGTGGGAATGTGTCCTTTGATTGTTGTACTGAACTCTTAGTACAGTGCTCTGCACACAATAAGCGGTCAGTGAATACGATGGAATGAATTTCAGTTCAGTCGTATTTAGTAAGCATTTATTGTGTGCGGGGCACTGTACTTAGCCCTTGGGCAAGAACCATACAGCAGTAAAGGGTGGCAATCCCTGCCCACAGAAGGCCCTGAATGAATACCACTGATTGATGGGCAAGGTCCCCCTTTCTCTCTCTGTCCTTGTTTCCCAGTGACTAAATGTCAAGGTGGGGATTCATTCATTCAATTGTATTTATTGAGCGCTTGCAATGTGCAGAGCACTGTACTAAGCGCTTGGGCAAGGACCATAGAGCAGTAAAGGGTGATAATCCCTGCACCCAACGGGCCCTGAATGAATGAATACCAGTGATTGATGGATGGAACCATCGATTGATGGGCAGGGCCTCTCTCTGTCCCTGCTTCCCCGTGACTAAATGCCAAGGCGGGGGATAATAATAATGGCATTTGTTAAGCGCTTACTATGTGCAAAGCACTGTTCTAAGCGCTGGGGGGGATACAAGGTGATCGGGTTGTCCCACGTGGGGCTCACAGTCTCCATCCCCATTGTACAGACGAGGTCACTGAGGCCTGGAGAAGTGAAGCAACTTGTCATAGAGCTGACAAGCGGTGGAGCCGGGATTAGAACCTGTGACCTGTGACTCCCACGCCCATGCCCTTTTCCACTGAGCCTCTTGGGGCAAGACATTGGGGTGCCGGCTTACTTTTTCCTCCTGGTAGGCGGAGTCTAGGCTGCTGACCGAATGGAAGACCCCTTGGTGGTCGTTGGCCACGCAGAGGCTGCAGCCGACGAGGCAGCAGGAGCGGCAGAAGAGCCGGCCGCTCCTGTCGGGGTGCTTCCTGCAGGCCCGGCCCCAAGGCCAGGGCGGCCGGGGCTGCCCTCGGGCCCACTCGCCGGCCCCGCGGGCCTGGTCATCCTGGGCGGCCGCCTTGTACAGCTCCACCACCTCAGCCAGGGTGGTGTTGACGGGCAGGTCCACGGCCTTGGCGCCGTCGGGCAGGGGGCATGGCTTTCGGCAGAGCGGGCAGAGCAGCCGTGGGCCGGCGGGGTCGGGGCCGGGGGCCGGGCCCGGGGGGGCCGCCCTCCGGGCTGAGGCCCACTCCATCACGCACTTCTTGCAGAAGTTGTGCGAACAGGAGGCCAGTGTCACCGGCTCCTCCAGCAGGGACAGGCACACGGCGCATGTCAGGCTGGCCTCCATGGGGCGAGGGGTCCGCACCCAGGGCAAGGCCGGAGAGACGAGGGCCTGCCTGCTGAAGGCGCCTCGGGATGCAGAAGCTCGGCCCCTAAGCCTCTCTCCCGGCCGGTGGTTGGGGACAGAGGACCCTCAGGCCCCTCTTTCCTTCAGCTCCTGAAGGGAGAGATTTCCCCTCAGGCCCCTCTTTCCTTCAGCTCCCAGGGGAAGAGATTTCCTTCGGGCCCCTCTTTCCTTCAGCTCTTGGAAGGAGATAGGACCCTCAGGCTTCTTTCCTTCAGCTCCCAGGGGAAGAGATTTCCTTCAGGCCCCTCCTTCCTTCAGCTCCTGGAAGGAGAGAGGACCCTCAGACCTCACTTTCCTTCAGCTCCCAGGGGAAAAGATTTCCCTCAGGACCCTCTTTCCTTCAGCTCCCAAGGGGAGCGAGGACCCACAGGCCCTTCTCTCCTTCAGCTCCCGGGGGAAGAGAGGATCCTCAGGCTGCTCTTTCCTCCAGCTCGGGGGGATAGATTTCTCTCAGGCCCCACTTCCTTTCAGCTCCCGGCAGGAGAGAGGATCCTCAGGCCCCACTTTCCTTCAGCTCCCAGGGGGAGAGAGGACCCTCAGGCCCCACTTCCCTTCAGCTCCTGGGGAGGAGAGAGAACCTTCAGGCCCCCCTTTCCTTCAGCTCCCAGAAGAAAAAAAGGATCCTCCGGCCCCCCTTTCCTTCAGCTCCAGGGAAGAGAGAGGATCCTCAGGCCCCCCTTTCCTTCAGGGACAGGGAAAAGAGAGGATCTTGAGGCCCTGAGGTCCCCGGAATGAGGAAGCTGTCGGGGCAGAGGGCAACGCCCAGGAACTGATCTGCAGGACGGGCCAGATTTCCCTCTGCGCAGGCGCGTCAACACCCCCTCCTCCCGCCCTTGCCCCTGGGGTCAAGCGGAGTCTCCATGGAAACGACTGCCTCAGCGGGGGGGGGGGGGGCGGGGGGTGCCCACTTCTGATTGGACAATTGCTTGGCAGGGACTGAACTTTATTCACCGCAGTAATAATAATGATAATAATAAGAAGAAGAAGAAGAATGTTGGTATTTGTTAAATGCTTACTATGTGCCGAGCACTGTTCTAAGCGCTGGGGGAATTCCAAGGAAATTGGATCACAGTCTCCATCCCCCTTTTACAGATGAGGTCACAGAGGCCCAGAAACTTGCCCAAGGTCACACAGCTGACAAGTGGCGGAGCTTGATGACATTTGTTAAGCGCTTACTGTGGGCAAAGCACTGTTCTGAACACAGAGTAGATCCAAGGGAATTAGGTTGTCCCACGGGGCTCCCAGTCTCCATCCCCCTTTTACAGATGAGGCCACTGAGGCCCAGAGAAGTGAAGTGACTTCCCCAAGGTCACACAGCTGACAAGTGGCAGAGCCTGATGACATTTGTTAAGCGTTGACTATGTGCCAAGCAGTGTTCTAAGCGCTGGGGTTGATCCAAGGGAATTAGGTTGTCCCACAGGGGGCTCACAGTCTCCATCCCCCTTTTACAGATGAGGTCACTGAGGCCCAGAGACTTGCCCAAGGTCACACAAATGACAAGTGGCGGAGCCTGAGGGTGTTTCTTAAGCGCTTACTGTGTGTAAAGCACTGTTCTAAGCGCTGGGGGGGATACAAGGGAACGAGTCGTCTACAATTGCTGCTTAGAATTCCTTAACTCCCATTCTCTCCTGGACCCTCTCCAATCTGGCTTCCGTCCCCTCCACTCTCCCGAGACTGCTCTCTCTAAGGTCACCCATGACCTCCTTCTTGCCAAATCCAATGGCTCCTACTCCATTCTAATCCTCCTTGACCTCTCAGCTGCCTTTGACACTGTCGACCATCCCCTCCTCCTCCACACCTTATCTCACCTTGGCTTCACGGACTCCGTCCTCTCCCGGTTCTCCTCTTATCTCTCTGGCCGGTCATTCTCGGTCTCCTTCGCAGGCTCCTCCTCCCCCTCCCATCCTTTAACTGTTGGAGTTCCTCAAGGGTCAGTTCTTGGCCCTCTTCAGTTCTCCATTTACACTCACTCCCTTGGTGAACTCATCCGCTCTCACGGCTTTGACTACCATCTCTACGCAGATGACACGCAGATCTACATCTCTGCCCCGTCCTCTCCCCATCCCTTCAGGCTCGCAACTCCTCCTGCCTCCGGGACGTCTCCACCTGGATGTCGGCCCGCCACCTAAAACTCAACATGAGCAAGACTGAGCTCCTCATCTTCCCTCCCAAGCCCGGTCCTCTCCCAGACTTCCCTATCACCATGGATGGCACGACCATCCTTCCCGTCTCTCGGGCCCGCGATCTCGGTGTCATCTTTGACTCGTCTCTCTCGTTCACCCCACACATCCTATCAGTTACCGAGATCTGCCGGTTTCACCTTTACAATATCGCCAAGATCCGCCCTTACCTCTCCACCCAAACAGCTACCTTACTGCTACAGGCTCTCGTTATATCCCGGCTAGACTACTGTGTCAGCCTTCTCTCTGATCTCCCTTCCTCCTCTCTCGCCCCGCTCCAGTCTATTCTTCACTCTGCTGCCTGGCTCATCTTCCTGCAGAAACGCTCTGGGCATGTCACTCCCCTTTTTAAACACCTCCATTGGTTGCCTATCAACCTCCGCTCCAAACAAAAACTCCTCACTCTAGGCTTCAAGGCTCTCCATCACCTTGCCTCTTCCTACCTCTCCTCCCTTCTCTCTTTATACTGCCCACCCCACAAACTCCCCTCCTCCTCCGCCCACCTCCTCACCGTCCCTCGGTCTCGCCCATCCCGCCGTCGACCCCTGGGCCACGTCCTCCCGTGGTCCCGGAATGCCCTCCCTGCTCACCTCCGCCAAACTGATTCTCTTCCCCTCTTCAAAACCCTACTTAAAACTCACCTCCTCCAAGAGGCCTTCCCAGACTGAGCTCCTCTTCTCCCTCTACTCCCTCTATCGCCCCCCCCCTTCACCTCTCCGCAGCTTAACCCTCTTTTCCCCCCATTTCCCTCTGCTCCTCCCCCTCTCCCTTCCCATCCCCTCAGCACTGTACTCATCTGCTCAACTGTATATATTTTCATTACCCTATTTATTTTGTTAATGAAATGTACATCACCTTGATTCTATTTAGTTGGCATTGTTCTTACGAGATGTTCTTCCCCTTGACTCTATTTATTGCCATTGTTCTCGTCTGTCTGTCTCCCCCGATTAGACTGTAAGCCCGTCAAATGGCAGGGACTGTCTCTATCTGTTGCCGACTTGTTCATTCCATGAGCTTAGTACAGTGCTCTGCACATAGTAAGTGCTCAATAAATACTATTGAATGAATGAATGAGGCACAGAGAAGTTAAGCAACTTGCCCAAAGTCACACAGTTGTTAAGCGGCAGGCAGCCAGCTGCCCTTTTTTCTCATCGTGCCCCCCCCCCCGCCCAACTCATGCATTATGGAGGCCTCACCGTGCGTTTCGTTAAGCAGCACCTATCAGTGTTTTAAAATGTTCTGCTTTCTGCGTGTCTTGGACTTCCTACCAAATATCAGAAATGTAATAATTCTGGTATTTGTTAACTTACTATGTGCCTCCTCAAATGTGGACCTTAGCCTCTCCAAGTATAGCCCAGGTTCAACTCTGGCCAGACTAGGCTGTGAGCTCGTTGTTGGGCAGGGATTGTCTCTATCCGTTGCCGAATTGTACTTTCCAAGCGCTTAGCACAGCGCTCTGCGCACAGTAAGCGCTCGATAAATATGATTGATTGATTGAATGAATATATCCGCTAGGCCATGCTGCTTATCAGTTTTGAAGTCCTTGGGACTAATTACCTCCTCTGTAAAAATGGGGATTAAAAAATGTGAGCCCCACGTGGGACAATCTGATTTCCCTGTATCTACCCCAGCGCTTAGAACATTTCTCTGCACGTAGTAAGCGCTTAACGAATACCATCATTATTATTATTATTAGTTCAGGTTCATCATCGTCTATGTTGGGAGTTTCCATCATTATATAGAATATCGATTCATAATAGGTTGGTGTATGGCACGTCTTCAAGAAAGACCTCCAGCTCACTTTTGCACTGCGACCCTCTTCCGGGAAATCTTTAAATCCCTCAAGTACGCTTCAAAAAGGTTTTCAATCCAAAAGACATAGGGAGATCTAAGTCACACTTAAATCCTTAGCCTTGTTGAAATGCTCTTTCTTTGACGGTTAAAAGTGCCTCTTGTTTCCTGTGAATCTTTCTGACGATTCTCAACTCAGGCAGTCAGCATGAAAGCATCCATGGCTAGACTTGGTTATTCATTCATTTATTCAATAGTATTTATTGAGCGCTTACTATGTGCAGAGCACTGTATTAAGCGCTTGGAATGTACAGTTCGGCAACAGATAGAGACATTCCCTGCCCATTGACGGGCTTACATTCTAATCAACGAGTTTACAGTCTATTAAATATCTATATACATACATTGCTGTTTTAAAACGACAAGCAGCACTTTGAGCCCCGGATTTACAAACCTGCGTCTTTGATTATTTTCCATCAAAACTTTCCTGGGAGTGACGAGTCCGTCCATGCAGTTAAGGGTGTTGTGTTCTTTGTGCTGGATTGGGATTAGAGGACTCCAGAGCTACAGCCTGCCATACTACAGATCCTTGTGCCAAGTAGGGAAGCAGTGTGGGTCAGTGGAAAGAGCCCGGGCTTGGGAGTCAGAGGTCATGGGTTTGAATCCTGACTCTGCCACTTGTCAGCTGTGTGACTGCAGGCAAGTCACTTAACTTCTCTGTGCCTCCATTACCTCATCTGCAAAATGGGAATTAAGACTGTGAGCCTCACGTGGGACAACCTGATTACCCTGTATCTACCCCGGCGCTTAGAACAGTGCTCTGCACATAGTAAGCGCTTAACAAATACCAACATTATTATTATTAAGTAGAGGAGAGAACACAGGGTCATCAGGTCCCTGCCTCATAAAAAACCTGGTCCTAGGAGGGGTAGAGGGAGCAACCAAAGAAAAAGACCTTCTTGGTATGTGGGCTGGTAGACTCCACTCCTTTCTCAGAGCTGTTCGTATATTAGCATGTCTGAGCAAGCACAGAAACTGCTGGGCTAGGTCCATCTCCCACCCTCTCCGGATGGAACAGCGAGCGGAGGTGAAGAGAGACCCTTACCTGGCAGTAGCAGAAGCCTGGAACTCACAGGTTTCGGGAAGCCGACATCACATTTGGCAGAGCTGAGTCAGGATGGAGCTGGGGCAGAGCTGGAACCAGCATCCAGGTTGGGACCTGAGTTTGGAAAGCCACAGTCTGAGGTCAGAGGCAGGCCTGGGGCTAGAGGAGACAGGGTCAGCAGACAGGCACTGACGGTCACAGACTTAGACCTTGGACTCCAAGTGGCACAGGGACTGTGTCCAACCTCACAGTCTTCTATCTACCCCAGGACTTAATGCATTTCTTGGCGCTTTAGTTCCACAATTATTTTAAATTATTATTATTATTATTATTACAATCTCACAGGCAGAAACTGGTCATCCCTGCGCACCCTGGAATTGAGGCCCCAACTTGATTTATATTGATGACTTTTCACTTATTTTGATGTGTATATATCTATAATTCTATTTCTTTATATTGATGCCTGTTTACTTCTTTTGATGTCTGTCTCCCCTCTTCTAAACTGCAAACCCGGTATGGGCAGGGATTGTCTCTCTTTATTGCTGAATTGTACTTTCCAAGCATTTAGTACAGTGCTATGCCCACGGTAAGCGCTCAATAAATGCTATTGAATGAATGAATGCTCTTTAACGGGGTCTAATAGGGAAGGTCTCCTCAGAATTTTTCACTCTTTTTTTTTCAGGGGCATTTAGTGGATTGAGACTCAAGAGTGCAAGTTTGAGCTGTGCCCAAATCACACCTGGGCTCTCAGCTGTTATCTTGGTGCAAGACTGTAGAGGTGACACGATTTCAGGGTGACGACTGCAAAAACAACAGCAGGTGAAGCAGTGACTTTTCTCACCTAAATACCACCCTGCAGCCTGCTAATCTGGAAAGGGTAGGGTGGTGGAGGGAGTCAGAGGGACGTGGGGGAACCGTGAGGAGGAGAAGCATGGGAAATGCTGGCACTGGAGTTGCTTACGTAACTTCAGCCATCCCAAAATGGTACCGGGGGACCAGCTACCCTGCCTCGAGCCAAGGAACGGTACTCCTTCTAACCGTGCGGTGGGCTGAAATAGGAATTTGAAATGAAATGGATGAAGGTATTTATTTTTGTTTTGATTACTAAGGAATATCCATTTAGCCGCTCCAACTCATTTAGATACAAAGAGCGGACAGTGCTGTCCATCTGGCCTGTGAAAGTAAGAAATCTGGAGAGGAAAAACAGCACTGCATCACGGCCACTTTATATTGTGCGTAGCTAGGGATTGCGATTCATTCTCTTCACAGTAATTACACAACCGATCAGTTACAACCGTAGCAATGATCATTTTCCATTAGCCACGAAAATGCCGACTGCAGACATTTTTAAAGAATGAGCCTCAGTCACAGCTGGTCTATTTTTCATTCTCAGGCCGTGAAAGAAATAGGATATGAACTCAGCGACCTCATGGGCAATTCTGCTGAGCTTTAAGCAAACGGTTGGAACAGAAAAGTGCTTTCTGAATGTGATTTTTCTCAGCATTTATATGGCATCACACTGCTGTGCTGTTCTAGGTTGTCGTCTCAGTTTAAATAAGATACATTCAAGATTGATAATATCAGTTGATTATAATACATCACTTAGACACCAAATTGCTGAATTTAGTTAGGTCCCTTCCAAAAGAGATTGATCTCCAGCCTCCCAAGTGAAATCTGTTGATTTTTATAGTTTTCCAAATGATTCACACATAGAGTATCACACCATAATTCTTCCATTTTTGCTCGTTGACAACTCCTATGAAATGTTTATAGATGTATGTATTTTCAGGCTCTGGACGGAGGGCTAGGTTTTCTTCTTCAACTTCTTCCTTAGTAATCTTCAGCATCACCAGAACAGACAGCAAGCAGAGCTTTCTCATAATGTTCTGAAGCAAAATGCTGTAAAATACACATACCAACAAAAAAGAATAGAAGCAATGTCTCAGAAGGGCACTGAGCCTTTGGGATAAGCATTGGAAGAACCTAGAGAAGTTGTGGTTTTCCCCAAAGCGCTTTGCTACTTGTAAGAGTTTCCTGTAGTGTGTGAAATATCCCAGATTAGAGCTGCTAAAAACCACACCAAGCTTTTCTAAAAACTTGGGTGCACTCTTAATTGTGAACCAAAGAAATGGTAATAATAATACTACTGATAATAATTGTGGCATTTGTTTAGTGCTTATCATTTGCCAGGTACTGTACTAAGTGCTGGGATAGATACAAGGTCCCTTCTCAGGGTCTCACCTAGAGAGTTTCCAGTCCTCTACCAGTCTGGACTACAGGAGGGAGAGTCAATCAGAGGCCTGTCCATTCCCTTACTAGCTTAGGCAGTGGCTAGCGAGTGGAAGGCCATCTGCTACAAGTCAAAACTCACCCGTGCTGGGCAGCAGCTGTGTGGGAGAGAGTCAAGGGTGGAGACTCAAGTTTACTGCGCAGAAGGAGGCAATGGTAAACCACTTGCATATTTTTACGGAGAAAACTCTGTGGATCCACTACCAGAACGATTGGAGATGGAGGTGGGGCATTATTCCGGGGGACATATGTCCATGGCGTCTCTATGGGTCGGAGACGACTCGACAACGTTAGATGAGGCGAGATACAAGGTAATTGGGTTGGACACAGTTCTGTCCCACAGTCTTCATCCCCATTTTACAGATGAGGTAACTGAGGCACAGAGAAGTTAAGTGACCTGCCCAGGGTCACACAGCAGACAAGTGTCTGATCCAGGATGGGAACTGAGGTCTTTCTAACTCCCAGGCCTGTGCTCTATTCACTAGGCCATGCTGCTTAATGCTGGAGAAAAATACATCCCGAGCCCTGCATGTTCAAATGTCTGCTATTTATCATGCGAAGGAGAAATAACTTGGAATGCAATTAAAATTTCCCCCCAAGTATGAGAGTTATCTTGGCTTAAAAAAATTATATTAATGTTCTCTTGCACGCAGGTTATTATAATCATGATTTGCTGTTTTGGAGGTGCAGGTTGCATTTAAGTGCCTGCACATACTCGAAGGAATTTATTGGCGATTGTGGTTAGTAACTCAAATGCTGCTGAACTGATTATTCACCTGGGAAATGAGTTTTATTTTCCCTGCAGGAACTGAATTCTAGCATTGGAGGAAGAGGATTGAGGTTTGTGTCTATGCCATAGGCCGCGTAGTCAGGGCATGAAAGCTAAGCTGACAAGAAATCTAAAGATGTAGCAATGCACTGTGCAATTTGATTTCAATTTATTTTATTCCTCATGCTTATTCACTCATTTATTTATTCAGCATTTATGTATATGTCTGTAATTTATTTATTTATGTGACTGTCTCCCATCCTCGAGACTGTAAGCTCATTGTCTGTTTATTGTTGTATTTGTTCATTTATTCATTGAGAAGCAGCATGGCTTAGTGGAAACAGCACGTGGACTGAGTTCTAATCCTGGCTCCGCCACTTGTCTGTTGTGTGACCGTAGGCAAGTCACTTAGCTTCTCTGTGCCTCAGTTCCTTCATCTGTAAAATGGGAATTAAAAGTGTGAGCCCCATGTGGGACAACCTGATTATCCTGTATCCAATGCCAGCACTTAGAACAGTGCTTGGCACATAGTAAGCACTTAACAAATACCATCATTATTATTATTATTCATTTAGTCATATTTATTGAGTGCCTAATGTATTACAACAATAAACGGACACATTCCCTGCCCATAGTGAGTTTACAATCTAGAGGGGGAAGACAGACATCAGTAAAAATAAATAAATGATGGATATGTCCATTGCCCTCCCCCAAGTGCTTAGTACAGTGTTCTGCACACAGTAAGATTGAATACACTCATTCAATCGTATTTATTGAGTGCTTACTATGTTCAGAGCACTGTACTAAGCGCTTAGCACTGTACTGAAAGTAGTGTTTTATTATGCTCCTAAAGCACTCTACCAAACATTGGGAAAAAAAACTAAATGGGTGAGTGTTAGACACAATCCCAGGCCCCAAAAGGCTCACAGTCTACAGATAAAAGCTGGGGGGCTTGGCAACAGAGACATAAGGAGAGAGGAAACAATGAAAAGCTACTAGAAAAAAACATAGAAACTATAAATACAATAAGAACTCCAGAGTATTGTGGAATAAGCAGGGGCATGGCAGTCAGGGAACCTGGCTACTAATCCCAGCTCCACTGGTTGCCTGCTGTGAGACCTTGGCCAAGTCACTTAATTTCTCTGTGTCTCAGTTTCCTCACCTGTAAAATGGGGATTCTAGACTTGTTCTCCCTCCTACTTAGACTTTGAGCTTGTTGTGAGATAGGTTGTCTCCGACCTGATTGTCTTGAATTCATTCAAACATATTTATTGAGCACTTACTGTGTGCAGAGCACTCTACTAAGCACTTGGAAAGTACAGTTCAGGAGCAAATAGAGACAATCTCTACCCAACCACTTGTAACTACCGCAGTGCTTTGAACACTGATTGGCAAATTGTCAGAACTGAATAAATACCAGTCAACATCTCTGGGCTAGGGAAGCAGAGTTTGGGCTCCTCACTAATCAGGAAAGGCTGTTCAGAGTTCCAACAGACATATTAGCCACAGCTAATTATAATCATAATAATTATTATGTTATTTGTTAAGGACTTAATATGTACCAGGCACTGTTCTAAGCGCGGGGGTAGATACAAGCTGATCAAGTTGGACACAGTCCCTGTCTCACATAGCGCTCACAGTCTCAATCCCATTTTACAGATGAAGGAACTGAGAGAAGTTAAGTGACTTGCCCAAGGTCACTCAGCACACAAGTTGTCTCGCTTCTCTCCTTCTACAACCCAGCCTGCATACTTCACTCCTCTAATCCTAGCCTTCTCACTGTTCCCCAATCTCACCTGTCTGACTGCCGATTTGCCCCTGGCCTGGAACACCCTCCCTCCTCAATTCTGACAGACAATTACTCTCCCTGCCTTCAAAGCCTTATTGAAGGCACATCTCGTCCAAGAGGCCTTCGCAGGCTAAGCCCCACTTTTCCTCTTCTCCAACTCCCTTCTGTGTTGCTCTAACTTGCTCCCTTTGCTCTCTCCCCCCCTCACAGCCCCCAGCACGTATGTATAGATCTGTAATTTTATTTATTTGTACTGATGTCTGTCTCCCCGCCTTGTGGGTGGAGAATGTCACCGTTTATTGTTGAATTGTAGTTTTCCAAGGCTTAGGCAAGTGCTCTGCACACAGTAAGTGCTTAATAAATACGACTGAATGACTTGAATGAATGAATGAAGTGGTGGAGCTGAGATTAGAACCCAGGTCCTTCTGACTCCCAGGCCCGTGCTCTATCCCCTAAGCCATGTTACGCTAATATGTGCCAACTACTGTACTAAGTGTTCATATCGCTATAAGATAATCAAGTTGGACAGAGGCTCGATCAATCAATTGTATTAATCGAGTGCTTACTGGGTGCCGAGCACTGTACTAAGCCCTGGGAAGAGTACACAATAACAGAATATGTTGACATGTTCCCTCACCATGAGTCTAGAGGTGGAGCGGAGGGCTCTATCCCACATGGGGCTCACAGTCTAAGAGGGACAACAGATGTTTAATCTTCATTTTATAGATTATGAGATTGAGGCTGGAGAAGTTAAGTGACTTTCCCAAGGCCACAGAGCAGGCAGTTATAGACTGGGATTAGAATTCAGGCCTCCGTGAAATTCTGGAGCCTAAATGAAGTAACCCAAGTTTTTATCCCCATGGGTCGGAGATGACCCGATAGCCCAAGACAAGGCAAGTTCTGACTAGTCCTCTCTGTGATGGCCACTTTCCAGAGAAAAAGAGAGTTTTATTATAAACTTCATGTACGTTGATCCTGTCATGCAATTCCGTCTTTGGTAGTTCCCAGTGTTTGGAGGATTTCAGAGTAGGGCCTATATTGTCACTTGTCAGCTGTGCGACTGTGGGCAAGTCACTTAACTTCTCTGTGCCTCAGTTACCTCATCTGTAAAATGGGGATTAACTGTGAGCCTCACGTGGGACAACCTGATTGCCCTGTATCTTCCCCAGCGCTTAGAACAGTACTCTGCACAAAGTAAGCGCTTAACAAATACCAACGTTATTATTATTATATTTTTCCAATTCTGTACAGAATCCAGTTAATAGACATTGCACACTGGCTTGATTAGAAACATGTAGTATAGTGATTAAACCAGAGTTTAGGAGGAAGCCTCTTTCCCAACCTTATCATCTGCTGACTTGTTAAAAGCTTTCAGAAACATTGAACAGGCCCAGTTTATCTTTAAACACATCAAAATAGTTCACTTCAGTTTCAAGATAAACTCAGCGCCTGGTTGTTCAAATTAAAGCCATGTATGACTTTGATTAACTCACTAAACTCCAGCCACATGATCAAGTCACTTACTTTGATATCATGAAATAGATATTTCCCGTATCTCTCTTTGTATCAATGCCGTATAGTCATCAGGTCTATTTCGCTTCTGGCTATTAGGTTCCTTATAACTGTTTTATTATGGAAACAAACTCCTAAAAGGGAAGGGAGCAAAGGGAAAATGAGAAAACGCAAAAGGATCTGTTTTCACTGACATCGAGATATAGTGGTTACAGGGGATAGAGCACGGGCCTGGGAGTCAGAAGGACCTGGATTCTAATTCCGGCTCAGCCACGTGTCTGCTCTGAGACCTTGGTCAAGTCACTTCACTTCTCGGTACCTCAGTTACCTCATCTTTAAAATGGGGATTAAGACTGTGAGCCCCATGTGGGGCAGAGGCTGTGTCCAACCTGATTAGCTTGTATCTACCCCAGAGCTTAGAATAGGGCCTGGCACCTAGTAAGCGCTTCACAAATACCATTTTTTAATAAAAAACAAAAACCCCTAGTTCTTCCCTCTGGGATGGGACAAGACAGAGCTGCTCCTTAAATTGAAAAGAGTCTCTGGGCCTTTTCTGCTTAGTGGAAAGAGCCCAGGCTTGGGAGTCAGAGGTTGTGGGTTCTAATCCCGGTTCCGCCACTTGTCTGCTGTGTGACCTTGGGCAAATCTGTGCCTCAGTTACCTCATCTGTAAAAATGGGGATTAAAAAATGTGAGCCCCACATGGGACAATCTGATTGCCATGTATCTACCCCAGCACTTAGAACAGTGCCCTGCACATAGTAAGCACTTAACAAATACCATAATTATTATTATTAGTTATTATTATTAAAACCAAGCATTATAATTTGAGAAGCAGAGTGGCCTAGTGGAAAGAATATGGGTCTGGAAGTCAGAGGACCTGGGTCCTATTCCCAACTCTGCCGTGTGATCTTGGGCAAGTCTTCTCGGTGCCTCAACTACCTAATCTGCAAAATGGAGATTAATCAATCAATTTTAAGCACTCAGGAGAGTTCAGTAAAACAGAGTTGGTAGAACCTTTACCTGCCCTCAATGAGATTGAGATTGTGAGCCCCACGAGGGACACAGTCTGTGACCAACTTGATTTTCTTATACCTATCTCAGTGCTTAGTACATTGCCTGGCACATACTAAGTGCTTAACCAAAACTATTTTAAAAAATAGCAGAAAATTTTCCAGTGGTGCTTTGAGCTCTTCTGACATTCTGGGCTCCTAGCTGGGCTGTGATTACTCTGGGGGAGTTTTTGGAATCGTGAGTATGTTTTCTTTTTCTTTCTCCTGATATTCCTTCCTTGCCCCAATCTCTGCTGACCAATGAGTCTGTGGTCAGGTGGTCTGTGGTGAAGCATATCACCGTAGCACATGTGCAATAAAGGGAAACATTCTTTCCTCCCTGTGCATAAACCTCTTTCCACCACTTTTCAGAGAGGAAGAATCCATTCACTTTTTGAAGGATGGAGGGAGGCAAATATCCATAACCACAGTACTTATTGAACACTTACTTGCGGTGGGCACTCTACTAGGTGCTTAGGGAAGATATTCAAGAAGGAAAAAAAAATCAATCCCTGCCTTTAACGAGCTGACAATATAATAAGACAGGCAATAAGCATACATTGTGAATACATTACCATTTGAGCAAGTAATAAATAAACAATAAATAATGATGAGGTGACTAATATGGTAGTGGGACTGGAAAGCTGATGGATTAATTAGGGGAGGCCTTCAGGAGGAGGTGAATTCTTAGGAGGACTTTGAAGGAGGGGCACCTAGGTGTATTTTGGGAGACGGGCACAGAAAGTAAGAGAGGGGAAAAAAGCTAGAGTTAGGGAGCATGTGGAGAAAAGGAGTAAGAGTGGAATATGAAATGGCCCTCGGAAGTTGCAGCGTTGGCAAACTTATAGACACTACAGACATGACCCCGAAGTACTCCTTTCTTTAGCCTGGACCATTTGGCACTTATCAGATAGAAATGGTTTTCAGTCAACATCAGCCTTCATCATTTTCAAACCAAAAATCTAGAAAAAATCCATCTCTCCTGGAAGTCCCTACTTTAAGAAAGTCACAGTAGCCCTGTAATTTCCTAGAGCAATGGTGACATCCAGTGGCCACTGAAACTTGAAACTAGTCTAAAGTTTGGGGCTTTGAATGTCTTGGAGGCATCTTTTTTCTTTAACCAACTTCATTTTTAGGGAGGGAATGTGAATTATGTTTCTATTTCCATCCGTTTTTATCCTTTTAGAATTCTTCATCTTTTTTTAATCAGGCACTGGTGTAGGTGGTATGTTCCTAAAGTGTAATATTTAAGATTAGGTTGCTCATTTGTCCTGATTTAGAAGGAAGAGTCCCAATTTTATAGGATAATTTTGTCGACTGTTGTAGCCAAATGAGTCAGACAACAGTAGGTCGACCCCACCGTTCTAGTTTTTATGGTATTTGTTAAATGCTTAGTATGTGCCAGGCTCTGTTCTAAGCGCTGGGGTAGATTATCAAACTGGACACAATCCCTGTCCCCCATGAGGCTCACAATCTGAGTAAGAGGGAGAAGGATTTAATCCCCATTTTACAGTTGAGGAAACTGAGGCACGTAGAAGTTAAGTGACTTGTCCAAGGTCACACAGCAAGCCATTGGCAGAGCCAGAATCAGAACCCAAGTCTTCTGATTCCCAGCCCCATGCTCTTTCCACTAGGCCACACTGCTTCCCTAGTTCCCTTTTAATGTTTGGACTTCCTGGTCCAAATGCATTGTAAGAGCAATCTGGGTCCCTCAGCATCCTGGGATTTATAGTAGGGTTATCTCAGAATTCTGGGTGATGTAAATCTCACAGTTCACCTCCCTCTTGCTCTAAGTCTGCAAGAGGGAAGGAGAAAGGCACAGAAAATTGGGATGGCGGCCGTTTCCCAGTTTTCACTCAAATCACTCCGGTCAGCCAATTTATCATTCATCAGTTAGTCTCAATCTACTGTAAGGCTCATCCGAAGTGAGAATAGGCTTTCCTGTTGTACAACTCTTGCTACTCTGACCCCACTGATTGCCTCTCTTTCAGGCCGGCTAGTGAGGAGGCTGCATACTCAGGGAAAATGTCTGCAGGACAGGTTTACCTCCTTTCCGGGCACAGAAGGCTGTGGGTCCCACCTGGTATGCAAACTGGCAAGCAATGCTAATGAGAAATATGATAAATAATGATTCTCCAGAAAACAGGAATGCCTAGGGTGTAGTGGGTGTCTGGGAAGAGTTGCTAACCCGTGAAAAATAGCTTTTATTTTAATTTATTTTGATCATTTTTGACTGGCACTGGGTTTATTTTCTCTCCTTTTCTTTGTATTCTTGGGCCTGTGGCATATGAGTGGTCATAGATATTTTAACTTTGCACAGTCATGGTATGTTTGCCTAAGTGGCATCTGCCTTAGAGGGGAATAACCTACTTCCATTCATCTGAAGCAATATTTTGTAAGGATGTGTTTAGAAAGCTGTAAATAAGATCTCAAGGAGAAGGGAAAGTAATTAATATCTAAGAGTAGATAAGATTGTGATTTGTGTATTTAAGTTTTCAAACCCTCTAGTGCAGTATTTCCCAACATATTTGGATATAGGACATATATTCCCAACATATAGGATAGGGGTTCTAGGGGCACACAACTACCACCAATAATAATGACCATATTTGTTAAGCGCTTACTATGTGTGAAGCACTGTTCTAAATACTGGGGAGGATACGAAGTTATCAGGTTGTCCCACGTGGGGCTCACAGTCTTCATCCCCATTTTACAGATGAGGTAACTGAGGCACAGAGAAGTTAAGTGACTTGCCCAAAGTCACACAGCTGACAAGTGGTGGAGTTGGGATTAGAACCCATGACCTCTGACTCCCAAGCCCGGGCTCTTTCCACTGAGCCATGCTGCTTCTTTTTTTCATTTTTCTTTCTCCCTTGGTTGCAGCGTGGTTTAGTGGAAAGAGTAGAAACCTGGAAGTCAGAGGGCCTGGGTTCTAATCCAGGCTTTACCATTTGCCTGCTGTGTGACCCTGGGCAAACCATTTCACTTCTCTGTGCCTTAGTTTCTTTATCTGTAAAATGGGTATTCAACACCTGCTCTCCTTCCCATTTTCCCTCTAGAATGTAAGCACCTTGTGGGCAGAGAACATGTCAACCAACACAATTATACTGTGCTCTTCCAAGTGCTTAGTACAGTGCTCTGCACCCAGTAAGCACTCGATAAATACAATCAATTGAATGATTGATCAGTGGTAGCTCAAAGGAGAAAGGATAACTCATGGATTGATTATCATTCGAATAGCTAGCACTTGGTTCAAGCTGCCCCCGCCGTTCATTTCAGTCACTTCAAAGCTCCCGCGCATGGAATGTGCATTGAAAAATAGACATCGCTTCGAAAGCTCCCAGGCATGGACTGTGCAGTGAAAGATGGCGGCACGCAGGCATTCTTTGGGCACCATCATCAAGGGTATTTATTGAGCAGCAACTAAATGTGAATCCCTTTACTAAGTGCTTGGAAGAGAGCAGTAGGAGCAAAAAACACGGACACATCTCCGGGATTGTACAATGTAATGAAATTGACAAAAAACAATTTTACAAATAGCAGGAGGAGGGGGAAGACCAAAGATATGGTAAGCTGTAATACAAATGTATCTGGATAAACTTGAAAGCTTCCCAAATCACACCAGCATGTTGCCGTGCACTAATACATGGGACTACTCTAGTGTGCCTTCACAAGAAGAATTGTCGGGGAAATGAAACTGTTGCCGGGGTGAATCTAACGTGGCAAATAAGGTGTATTGAAATGTTATTGAGAATAATAATAATAGTGGTATTTGTTAAGCACTTACTATGTGCCAAGCATTGTTCTGAGCACTGGGGTAGATACAAGGTAATCAGGGTGCCCCACGTGGGGCTCACAGTCATAATCCCCATTTTACAGATAAGGTCACTGAGGCACAGAGAATGAAGTGACTTGCCCAAAGTCAGACATCTGATTAGTGGTGGAGGCCAGATTAGAACTCACAACCCATGACTCCCAAGCCCGGGCTCTTTCCACTAAGCCACGCTGCTTCTCTAAAGAGCACAGATTCTAATCCTGGCTCCAACCGTTTGCCTGCTCTGTGACCTTGGTCAAGTCATTTCCCTTCCCTGTGCCTCCGTTCCCTAATCTGTAAAACTCATTCAATCCTATTTATTGAGCGTTTACTGTGTGCAAAGCACTGTACTAAATGCTTAGCATAGCAGAGCTTAGCACAGGGGATGAAGCTTATGAGCCCCACATAGGACATGGACCGTGTCCAACCTGATTAACTTGTATCTACCCCCACACCAAGAGTAGTGCCTGGCACATAGTAAGTGCTTAACGAATACTATTAAAAATATGTATTATTTATATTAATGTCCATCTCCCCCTCTTGACTGCAAGGTCTCTGTGGGCAGGGACTATGTCTACCAAGATTTGCCCTTTTAATATGTGGGTAGGAGTAATCACATATACTGTACACTTAGTACAGGGTTCTGCACATAGTAAATGTTCAGTAAATACCGCTGATATTGCCGACGATGGTATTAAATCCAACTTAAAACTGTGGTGAAAAGCAACATGTTTCACGTTTCCATTCAGCGTGTGTACTCTTATCAACTCTAGAGAATATAATGGGACTCAGCTAAGCGTTGCTTAAACATTTTCAGTGTTTTGACACTTTGATTCATGCCATATGTTGTTATATTTAAATAGTTCCAGAGCAAATCCTCTGCCGTAGAAGTGATGTGAATATGTGACTAACAGATTCCAAAGACAGAAGCATCTTGGCTCTGGAACACATGGGGGAGATAGAGTCCACAGGAAACCCCGGTTCTCGGTTATGCAATCGATAGGTACGTAAAAACCTAAGACGCTCTTTAAGGCATAGTTTAGTTTTTTTCTGTGTCAAGGATCCTGTTTTTCAAACACAGGGCCTTGAGATTTATGTGGTTATAAAAAGGTGTAGGACATTTAGTAGAAGTCAATGGCCCTTTGAAAATGAGATGGTCATTGTCAAGATTTGCCATTCTAATATGTGGGTAGGAGTACTCACGTGGATCGCGGTGAAGTCTGTAAGCAAAGTAGGCAGGCTTGTCTCCGACACAGAGAACCGTGAGAAAAAAATAAACAAAAGAGACATTTTGAAATACATAAAATGTCCAAGAGGCTGTATTGTGTATTAGCCTCATTTCCTCCCTTCCTTTCAACCCCCTTAGTCAGCCTGACACCCAATCTTGCCAATTCTTTCTCCACAACATTTCCAGGATCAGCTCCTTCCTCCACCCAAATGGCAATCCCATTGGTCCAAGCCCTTGTAATTTCATATTTATTGAGTGCTTACTGTGTGCAAAGCACTGTAGTAAGTGCTTAGCACTGTACTAATGGGGATGAGCATGCCATATATTCCAACCAATTATATATGCATACATACAGTTATACATGTATATGTGTGTGTATGTATATATCTGCCCATCTTGTGAGTAATACACATGTCTGATATTTATGTTTTAAGCCTCTCACCCTTGCCGTACCCCACCGGATTGCTCAGCCTCTCTACTGCTAACCCCCACTGGCCCCCACCGTGACATCCTGGGGCCTCACAATCTGGTTTGCACCAGTCGGGGCAGGAAGAACACAGACAGCTGCCATGTGGGGCCTTGGCAATCTGTAGAACATTGGACGGCCATTGCTGTGGTGGTTACCATATCTGCACTTGTGATCGTTGCACTCTGATCCACGAGGAGATCGATACTCTGCTCCTCTGGCCCTATTGCCTTTTTTATTTCATTTCTGTGTTTATGTTGTTTTGGTGTTCTCGTTGTTTTATCTTTCCTTACGTGTCAGTCGCCAGTCTCCTTTGCCCCTTTATTCTTAGATCGGGAGACCCTCAAGGGCCAGGGACAGTGTTTCTATCTCATCTGGGTACTTTCTAGTGCTTAACCAGCCTAGCACTTAGTACAGAGACGGGCACACCATAAGTGCTTAACACAGCTACTGTTATTACTAATTGAATGCATTTATGTGCATATTGCATGAATAAACATATCTAGGATTAGTTTGTCAAGCCCTTTAGACTGTAGCTCCTTAAAAGTCTGAAACACAACTAAATCTTCCTTGTTAATTCCTCTTAATGCTCTGTGCAAAAAAACCCCTGAAAAATACTATGACTATAATTTTATAGCATGGAGGCCCCATGAAGATCATAGATAAACTTTTCTAAGGTCAGAGTTTTCTTCCTCACCCTATTTCTCAATATCACGGGGGGATGGGTCTGTTAATTCTGTTGTATTGTACTCTCCCAAGTGTTTAGTAGAGTGCTCTGCATATAGTAAGCTCTCAATAAATATGATTGATTGATTGACTGATTTCTAAGGATGTCTCTCAATTACTTTTTATGGCGGAGGGATGATAATATCTCTTCTCTCTCGTACGGAGGCTGCACAGACCATTTAAGAGCTCTTCGTGGCCCAGAGTAATCTAGAGGAGAATCTAGATCACCTATATTTTGTATTTCAATCCCAAATACTATACATTAAGATAGTGTCCTAGTGTTACTATACAACTTTAGTGTTACTATACACTTACCTATCACTACGAGTAGCTCTTGAAAATATCCATCGTAACATTCATTAATGGCGTCGACGAGGTCTTTTCCAGAAATGTTTTGAAACTCCTGAAAAACTTGAGATAAATTGTATAGGACATTATATATATATATATATCAATATGAATATGCTTTTGGGTATATCAAAATGAATATGGATTAGACTATCTAAAATGAAGCTTAACTTCAATCAAATACGGTGCATTACATTTTTGATCAAACGTGTATACCGAGCATTTGCATATGGTGTATATTGAAAGTAACTTTAATGCACTGCACGCAAATCAAACTGTAGCTTCAAATGGAATTAGGTGTGGGTACCAACTTTTCATTCTTAGAATGAAGGGAAAAACAGGGTGGGTATTTTAGGAAGGGTGGAAGTGGGGTAAGACTTTGGAATGGCAAGCAGACTTTGAAGAGCTGACTGATTTTAAAGACCCCTTTTGGGCCCTTTCATCTCTTCCTGGAAATTCTTAGCCCTTTTCGGTCCTTTTTGGAAGCTCTGTGGCCTTGTCAGAGACCTTGGTTGAGTGAGACCAGGAGTTTAGTCCAAAGGTTAAATAATTATTTCACTTCCACAGCTGGAAACTCATGAGGGCAATGGTCTCCATTATCCCCGTGGAATTGGCACCCTTGACAAAGTTAATTTGGTCATCTGCCTTGGTCCATTTCCTGTTAAAACTATTCTGTTCTAATTCCGAGAGAACGGACTTGTTTTTGTCACACATTTAGATAGATGAGTAGCTGGCAATGAAAAAAAACCCACCAAAGATTAATAACTACCCATCCACAAATGCTGGTAGCTCTTGCTGCACAGGATCATCTGTAGCATGTTTTTGTGTTCCCCAGTCTTTTGTTGACAAGCTTCCCAAAGGACCTGGAACATCAGAAGAGCATCAAGGGTCAGCAGAACAATCCGAAACCACCTCCAGGAGCTATTTAAACAGCTGTTGCAACATATTTTCCCCCCATCCAGCAGCCCATGCTAGTCACCATTGCATCCTGACCAGCCATCACAGGATCTGCATAACATTACTCCTGAATTCCCTGGAAAAATAAACATAGTTTTACATTTTATTTGTTTAAATTGGATTCCTCTTATATCTGATTCAGTTTGGAAAATCTGGTTAATTGATGGCCTCAAGCTGCACCTGAGCCTTAATTATTTCCAATATTGGACCCAAATAATTTTCTTTTAAATATCAACCAATCGATCCTATTTATTGAGTGCTTACTGTGTGCAGAGAACTGCAGTAAGCACCTGGGAGAGTGCAAAATAACAATATAACTGAGTTGGTACACATATTCCCTGCCTACAGCGACCTTACAGTCTAGAGGGGGAGACAGACACAAATATAAATGAAAAAATTACAGATATGTACATAAGTGCTGTGTGGCTGAGGAGCAAATCAACTGTTGCAGAAGGGAGAGGGAGAAGAGGAAATAAGGGCTTAATTGGAAGTCTCCTTGGAGGCGATGTGCCTTCAGTGAGGCTTTGAAGGAAGGGAGAGTTATTGTCTGTCAGATATGAAACAGGAGGGCGTTCCAGGCCAGCAGCAGGATGTGGGCGAGAGATTGGCAGTAAGATAGATGAGATCGAGGTACAGTGAGTAGATTGGCATTAGAGGAGCTGACTAATATCTGGATAATTGCCTCAATTCTCTTCAATTTGGTAGGATAGGATTACCCCTGGGAGGACTATCCTCCTCCGCCTCATCATCATCATCATCATCAGCAGCAGCAGCAGCAGCAGCAAGTGGGGCATGTGATTGCCTACTGTGTTCAGGGGTTAGTGTGAAGAACTTACAGAGGGAACATCAGAAGCAAAAAATAAAGTCCCTACCCTCTTGGGGCTCACAATCCAATGGGAGAGTGTGCAGGCAGTTTAGTAGGTGCATTTACCAGATCAAATAACTTAATATCTTTAAAAAGAAAATGTGCCTCTTAAAAATACCTATCCTTCTATCATTTGGTGATAAGCACTGGGAAGATCAGAGCCTCACACTAAACTCACTTGAAATCTAGTATAGTGATGGTGAAAATCACAATTCATGAGAACTTCATTACACTTTTAGCAGTTTCCAGTGGAAAATGATAGATTGTATCTTTAACATTTCATTTTCGAGCCTTTAAGGTCCCGAACTGGAGTCCCCGTGCAGTACCACAGAATAGCAGCCAACACAATTTAAAGGAAAGTAATGTTTTTTGAAGCTTCAGCTTGCATTATTCCCCAGCTACTCCCCCATCTCTCATTTCCCCTAGTTATCTGCTGGCAACACTTTGAGCAGCTACCAGACTGACTACTGAAGGAACTGTGGGACTCTGAAGAGTGTCTTTGGCTTAAGTGATAGCAGAGGCTGTATCCTCACAGGGATAGAAAGGGAAGTACAGGATTACTAGGCTGGTCATGGCAGCATTTGTTAAGAACGGAGAGATCCTTGCTGACCCAGAAGTAATAGTCAAATGTTACAGTACTTTTTATGCTGATTACGAAACATAATGGATTGATGCCACCAAGGGCCTTCCGAGGAAATCCTTAAATACCCAAGGGCATCACCAGGACTTCGGGTTCCCTTCCCTCTTCCAGAGTCCTTGTGAAAATGGTTCCTGCTTCTGAGCAGTGAGACACTGTAGCGGGAGTTGAGGGCAAGGGTTTTAGAATAGCAGTCCTGGACAGAAAGTTATCCAGTGCTGAGGCAGTACCGACAGAGGAAAGAACATCTGAAGAAGTGACTGTCCAGTATAAAGATTGACAAATAGTCATTCTAGGTGGAGCAGGGGAGGTGTGGATGGACCGTACGAAAAAGCAAAGCAGTGAAATCAAGGTAACAGGAAGTATTGCCTGAAAATCGCTGGAAAAGACAAAAAAAAAATGAGTGATTTTTACATAGTGACGAGAGTTGCTTCCCTCAAGGACTTCTCACTCAGCAGAAAGTTTTAGAAAGTGAAGCGTTGAGAGAATCCTGCCACTTGCAATGATGGAGTAGTTGACCTGTTGGATTTTTCCCACCTTCCTGTTCGGCGATAGCATTTTTCATCTTCCATGTGATTTGCATTCATTGACTAATTACTCTCCAAGTGACTAATTTGTCACTAGTTGACAGATAATTAATTCTCTTACAGATGCATCTGGATAGAAAGAGGCAGGAAGTGATGTGAGGCAGCTGCAATGACTGGCCTGGGGTCCTGGCCTGGCTTTCTGGCTTGACTTCCCGGCCTGATGTCCTGGCTTCAGCTGGTCCACAGTAGATGCTTTCTCATTAAACTAGTCCAATTAGGGTTTCCTCCCCAGTAATCCCATTTGCACAGGTTTCTAAAGATGCCAAGATATCATGCCTGCATCTAATAAGTCACAAAAGGTGGCAAAATGATGATGGGAAAGCATTTTCCTTTTCCCTCCTGCTGGGTTTTCCTAGTTTCTCATATTGGTTTTGGAATTTTGAATAGAGGGCTCACATCTAAGATCTGGGAGAATCTGTACCACCTGATTTTCATTCATTTATTCATTCATTCAATCGTATTTATTGAGCACTTACTGTGTGCAGAGCACTGTACTAAGTACTAAGTGCCTGAAAATTACAATTTGGCAACAAATAGAGACAATCCCTACCCAACAACATGTTCTGTTGCCTTTCCTAATATCCCTAGTTCATTTGGTTTGGGATTAGCCTAAAGTCACTTGAGACGGTAAGCTCCCTGTGGCAGGGGCTGCGTCTTTTCCGTCAAATGTTCTCTCCCAAGTACTTGGTTCAGTGCTCATAGTACGTATGGTACAGTGGCCAGAATAAGCTCAATAAATACTATTGATTGATTGATTGAAGGATTACTGTGCACTCAGGATTCAGGCTAAAAAATAAAATGACTTGAAAGTCTACCTGACCACATATTTTTCTGCAGTCATTTTGAATCAATCAATTGTATTTATTCAGCACTTACTGAGTGCAGAGCACTGTACTAAGCATTTGGGAGAGTACAGTACAAGAGAATTAGCAGACACATTCTCTGCCCATAATGAGCTTACTGTCTAGATGGGGAGACATACATTAATATGAGTAAATAAATAATTTGTAATATATAATTCAAAGTTACATACATAAGTGCCGTGGGTTTGGGGATGGGAAGAATATCAAATATCCAAATGTCACAGACTGAATGCCCATAAGGAACTGAATGCTATAGAGTAGAATGTAATTTAAAGAATCATGACCTCTGCATTGCTTTGGCAGTATCTTTCAGGAAAGACCCACATTTGGGTTTCTACCTATTGCAGTCCTTAAAGATTCTCAAGATCAGATACAGAATCCAAGTATCCTGATCAGATACCAGCTTTTGGAAACTGAATTCCTAGGCTTCTACTTCTACTTTGGCATTCTGATGGCATATTCTTTAATTATACTGTGTTAATTTGTTCCCTGGGAGTTTTCCAATAGACTGTGTGCCTCCATTGTGATGATGGATGAGGTGACCCCTGGGTAATTTATATATCACTTTAAATTTGTAAAGTGCCTTTGTATCTGCGGGATGAAATATATTGGGAAACTATAAGATCTTATTAAAACTAAGTCCAATGACTTTTCATTTGCTTTCTCTAAAGGAAGCAGCATGGCCTAGTGGCTAGAGCCAAGGCTCGGGAGTCAAAAGTTCCTAGGTTCTAATCCCGGCTCTGGCACAGAGAAGTGAAGTGATTTGCCCAAGATCACACGGAACACAAGCACTGAGTACAATGCTCTGCACACAGTAATCGTTCGAGAAATACGATTGAATGAACACAGGTCCTTCTGACTCCCAGGCCTGTGGTCTCTCCAGTAGACATCACCGCTTCTCTAAATTAGATGAGATATTTTAGATGTAAAGCCAAGTAATTGAGAAAGAGATTAAATATTGGGGCTTGCCTTTTAAAATATAGAAAATTAATAGCATCTTGTTTTAATTTGAGAAGAGGAAGGTGCAACGTTGTACTTAGTCTGGACAAGCTGTGCAAGACAAAGGTATATTATGAACTTGTTTTTCCAATGGAAATACACATTCTTTCCCCAAGTGTGCATGCTAAATATCTGATACTAAATAGATATTTCTAGAATTTCTGATGAGTTCATTTGCTGAGCTGAAAATGAGGCTGAAGACATTTTCAGACTTAATAAAACATGGACTCACAAGGCTGCCTAGGAAAAGGGATTGGTTTTGCCCCAGCAGAATCAGTCACTGCCAACCATCTTTCAAGAAAGAGCTTTGTCCAGCATACGTTTATTTTGCTAGAGTCATTTTTTGGAGGTTCTTGCAGTTTCGCGTTGCATTTTATTTTCAAAAACGAGCCTATCACTCAAATCCATAAGCGCAGTTGTTTTAACGTAATGATACTGATGGAATCTCAAAAGAGAATGAAGGACAAGCCTTGGTCTGGACCAAGAACTTTTTTTAAATGCTATTTGTTAAGCACTTACTATATGAAAGGCATTCTACTAAGTGTGGACACAGTCCCTGCCCTACATGGGGCTCACAGTCTAAGTAGGAGGAAGAACAGATATTGAACAGATACCGATGCCCACACTCCAGGCTCAAAATCCAGTTCACCAGCTCACTTAATCCACTGGATGAGGGAAGAGGAATCTGTGGTCAAATGTTGTGTTACCACATTAGTGGTCTATCAGCAGCTGCGATAGCCACTAGGTTTTCAAATGGCAAAGAGAAAGGAGGTATTTTGCGGTTTGAAGATCTTGGCATGGTCTTGTCACCTTCAAAGTCTTATTAAAAGCACATCTCCTCCAAGAGGCCTTCCTTTACTGAGCACCCATTTCCTCTTCTCCCCCTCCTTCTGAATCCCCCTCGCACTTGAATATGAACACTTTTTCATTCCACCCTCAGCCCCACAGCACTTATATACTTATCTATAATTTATTTATATTAATGTCTGTCTGCTCCTCTAGACTATAAGCTTGTTGGGGCAGAGAATGTGTCTACCAACTCTGATATAATGTACTGTCCAAAGCACTTAGTATTCATTCATTCATTCATTCATTCAATCGTATTTATTGAGCACTTACTGTGTGCAGAACACTGTACTAAGCGCTTGGTAAAGCACAATACAACTCCAAAACAGTGACTTCCCTGCCCACAACAAGCTTAGTTCAGGGCTATGCACACAGTAAGCACTTAATAAATGTGATTTATCGATTGGTTGATTGAGCTGATCTTCCAAAGATCAGCACTACTAAATGACTGAACTTTTTCCCCACAGAAAACTAGTTGACTTTTGTCCTTCTTCAATAGCAAATACTTTACCTCCTTTGGAGTTTTTTTTATATCATGCTTAAAAAAAAATATGGCACTACAGTCATGCCATGTCTAAATTTATTGTTGAAGTATGTATTTTCAGCTGGAGCTTTCTGGCAAGGTTGTGAAAATGATTTGATATGCGTCCACATTTCTATAGAGAGCAACCATTTTCAGTTTGTGAGATGAAGTACGGTACCTGGACCAGGTTCATAAGTGTGTCTCTGAAGTGGCCAGAGGACACTGAGTAAAAGTCTTGTTGAAGGTCACTGTTGTATTCTGGGGAGAGAAAAAACCCAAGTTAAATGTGCAGTTTATTAGAGCCCTATACATTTACCTATTCAAATCATTTAAGGAGAATTCTCTAGGAATAATGAGTTTCAAGACTACGTTCTGTGTGTTAACATTTGTCTGTCTTTTATCACCATCCATTCAGGGGTCATCAGTAGAGAGGCTCAGCTAAGAATCCAGTGAGAATACTGTGGCACAACCTAAGGTTCCTTTAAAGTTTATCGTCTCTCCCCACAAGCTAATAAAGAAGAAAAGAAGTTATTTTACACTGTGGCATTTCGTATTTCAAAGAATCGGTAAAGGTAGGGAGATGATGGGGGTGGTTGGAAACCCACTGATTTAATAGTCCCCAGTGAGTGCACAGTATGGTTTCCTGGTGCTTTGTGTAGAGGCAGATGTTTCAAGGGATGGTACCTTCAGCCCGTTCCCTTAGCATATTCCCTTTTATTCAAACTGATTCACTGCTAGGGAGGTCTTCCTGACATTCAGCCTCAGCTCACTGGTGGAAAATATAGCCTGGTGACTGACACTTACCAAAAACGAAAACAGCTTCCACAGGGTTGAGCCCAGAGTTATCATTATCTATTAGTGTTTACTGAAAACCTAGAGGTGTGGACACAGCCTATTTAAAAGAATAGGACTCCCTTTGTGTTAACAACAGTCTTTCTGTTTCATGTGTGAAATTCACAGTATATTACCTAAGGAGTATGCCTCTTTCAAATGGAAAATTTCCCCATTTGTACTTGAAGCCAATATATCAACCAGACAGTTTTCCTCTATGCCCACACCCTAGAAGGAAGAAAATAACAGTCAGGTTATTTATATTGAGATTCATCTGAATGATGGTCAGAATGTGTAAAGGAACAGGTACTGAATGAGGATTGATCCTGAAGGCATCCACCTCAGTTGCCTGGCTTCTTCCTTTCCTGGGAAGGGGTTTACTGGCTTTCCTTGTTGAATCTGGCTTTTAGTAAATGAGATTTGCAATGCCACTCTGGCGATTGAGGCTGTAAATCAATTCTAGGAATTGTGGGGATTCTACCTGTAATAACTGGCCTTCAATATTCAATTTAGATTAGTATCTCTCTCCCAGTAGATTATAAACTCCTGAAGTCAGGGATCATGTAATTAATTCTATTATATTCTTCCAAGGATTTACTTCAGTGATGTGCGCTAAATACACGATTACTGAGAAGCAGCATGGCCTACTGGAAAGAACACAGGCCTGGCAGTCAGAGGACCCGGGTTCTAATGCTGGCTCTGCCGCTTGTCTGCTGTGTGACCTTGGGCAAGTCATTTAACTTCTCTGTGTCTGTTTCCTCATCTGTAAAATGGGGATTAAATCCCACTTCTTTCTACCTAGACGGGGAGCCCCATGAGAACAGGGTCTATGTCCAACCTAATTGTCACGTATTTACCCCAGCATTTAGTACAATGCTTGGCACACAGTAAGCCCTTAACAAATACTATTATTATTATTATCAGTAAATACAATTGCTCCCCCTCTAGACTGTAAGCTGGCCGTGGGCAGGATATGTGTCTGCTTCACTGTTAAATTGTACTCAAGAGCTTAGTACAGTGCTTACTACAGTATGATTGACTACTTGATTGATCTAGTGGAGAGATGTCTTGGGCACCACTCATAGTACTGCAAATATGGTGACCCCTTTCAATTATAGTGTCTCCCCTCCTTCACTAGGGCAAGGGCATGGGCATAATTGATGTGGGAGGAGATATAAGGGTCAAGAAGTGTAGTGAGAAACAGCAAGGCTTAGTAGATAGAACATGGGCCTGGGAGTCAGAAGGTCATGAGTTCTAATCTCAGTTCTGCCACTTGTCTTGTGTGACCTTGGATAGCTACTTAACTTCTCTGTGCCTCAGTTACCTCATCTGTAAAATGAGGATTAAACCCCACGTGAGCCCCACGTGGGATGACCTGATTACCTTGTATCTACCCCAGCACTTAGAAGAGTGCTTGGCACATAGTAAGTGCTTAACAAATGCCACCATTATTATTACTATTATCATCATGAACTCCCTCCCTTCTCCTCGCCCTGAATGCTCCTCTTGGGGGGCTATAGGAATCAGTAGTGCAGGTCTGTAACAAGAGGGCAAAGTGAGCACAGGGCTGGGAGGAAGAAAAGCACCAGATGCTTTTATTTGCATTAACTGTCTTCCATGCTCATGCCGAGTCTACTGCTCCCCATTTAGGCAGCAAGCAGCTGAAAGTGGCATTATATGGCCTGTACCTTATCCCATGCGTCCGGATCAAAAGGCGAGGTCAGAGGACTTTCCTTAACCTTGCGTAGAGTATCGGTTTATGCCTCTAAATTGATTCCCAACTTAACACCTGATTCTAGAATCAGGTATCTTGATGGACTTTTGAGTATTTCCCAGGCAACCATTTGGGCGCCGTATATTTTCCATGGAGTGGGAAAAGAAGAAAAGGGAGAACCGTGGATGGCTTTAAGTTTGGATCCCAAAAGAATCCAAAGGTAGGAAAAGGCATCATCTCTTGGAAAGCACGGAAGTATCCCAATGCAGGAAACTTTTAATAGCGATCAATCCAGGGAGTTGGGGCAATTGTTACATTATCCCTATGTCCTCCATTTCTAGACTGTGATACTTTCCTCTTGGGGAGGGATTTTTTAGGAAAATATTTCAGAAACTCCCCAAGTGTCTTGAGTCCAAGTTATAAAATAAAAAAAACAACATTCCAACTAAATGGAACCTAAAAATCCTAGAAAATATATGGTTATTTTATTTCTTGGAAATGATTGTTCTATTTTTTTTTTAAAAAAAACTAGGCATTCAGAAACGTTTGAACAAATGCTTTTATAAAGGAAAAACTTCAAATTTTAGCACAATAATGACAAAAAATGGCATTGATAAATCATTTCTGGTTCAGTTTTCTCTTTGTACCTGTAGGCTAATAGAACTACTATCTGTTTTTAAGAGTAGAATATTCTTTTTCTCTGCTTTAATAGGGCAATCACAATAGAAATCATGGAAAGGGATTAATTTCTCCTTCCCGTATTTTAGTGTATGTAGAAAAAGCTTTTCCTACAACTTAGGGTTGTACTAAATGTCAGAGAATCAGAAAGATAAATGTGATCTTAGGTTAAGTAGCGCTTCAGGGCAGAATGCCACATTTTGAGCAGCGCCTTCATAGCATGCCAGAGCTCGTGAGCGTCATAAGACGGTGGGGTGTACATCAGGCCAACCATGACATCTTCAAAATGGCTTGAAAGATTCTCCTTTAGTTCTGTAATCAAATCCTAGAGACAAAGAAGTTGTAAACATAATCATAATTCACGTCAGAGCTTATTTTTATAAAGCAAGTGAATTAACACTGGGGAATGTCCTGTTGATTCTGGAGGAACTTATCATCAGCTCCCTGTCCACAGGTGTCAGGCTTCTTGGCTGACAGAATGGGTGATTTGGATTTACAAATAAAAACAGCACCTCCCAAAAGTGCACACTCCAGGGCTTTGACTGCCTGCCTGAGTAATGAGCTTAACTCCACCTCTCCATGAGAGATGCTCTTGGGTTTTGTAATAATTCACTGGCTGAATGATAGCCCATGTATTTCTTTATGTCTCGGTATGGAAATTAATAGAGAAAGTCAGAAATATTTCATCTTGGCTTCCTTACATTATTGCACTAAGACTTTTATTTTGGTTTATCTGCCTTCTCCCATGATTCCTGATTGCCTTATGGGGCTTTATAAAACTCCATTCTTCCAAAGAAATGTACTTTTTTATTGTGCTGTAATGACTCTTAGCAGTAAGAGCCTAGCTCTCCTATTGCCCAGAGCTTACGGGCAATAAGCTCTGTGACTTCTTCTGTGACTGCTTTTGATAATCTTTAGAATTCTCTTCAGTCTTGGCCATATTATTATTGTAAGGTGTGAAAGAATATTGAAAGTGAATATATTTTTTGTTGTTGTTAAAGAAGGTAGGCTGGTGTTTTCATGTGAGAACACAGAAAATAATAATAATAAAAATCATTATTGTCCAAATAAGAAAGTACAAGATTGGTAAAGGAAAGGCATTTTATTCCCAATCTTTAAGTATTAATAGTAGAGAGTAATACTATAAAAATATAGAAACTGAAGTTAATCGCATTATATTTTACCCAAGTTTGGTGAGTATGTTTATAACTATATTTTTCCTAGTTAGAGATCTTGTATGGCTGTGTAAACAAATTCAAAAAAGAGTCTAATCTTCATATAACATTAGCCCAGAATTGATTTATTTTTATAGTATATAGGCATAACAGAAGCCCAGGAGAGTAAAGATTTGAGATGATTAAGAATAAAATCCAAGCCATAAGAACTGCTTTCTTTCAAATTTAGAATAAAGTGAGGGGAGACCAGGCTGAAAGTGAAAATGGTGAATTTCAGAAATATTTTTTTAAAAAAATCATAGACCGTATGCTTGTTGTGGGCCAGGGATGTGTCTGTTATATTGTTATAGTGTACTCTCCCCAGTGTTTAGTTTGGTGCTCAGCACACAGTAAGCACTCAACAAATACGAGTGACTGACTGACTCTAATGGATCCGTGCATCTCTCTGTGTGTTGCTGGGTATGCTAATCTTAGGATTGGCTTCCTTATATGCAAACTGGCATCATGGATCCAATTTAAACAGCCCTGGCAGTCCGGGCCTGGGATCCCCCATAAGAACATGCAAACTGGAGCAGAGTGGGAGGGGAATAAGAAAAATAAAGGAGGAGACACTGATTAACTGCCTTAAAGCTCTATGGGGACTCTCCCATGAACTGACATATGTGTACATCTCAGCTGACCAATCAATCAATCAAGAGATTGTATTTATTGAGCACTTACCTAATGCAGAGTACTGTACTAAGGGCTTGGGAGCGTACAGTCAACAGTCAATAAATCAATGGTATTTATTGAGCACTTACTATGTGCAGAGCACTTTACTAAACATTGGAGAGAGTTCAAAATAATAGAGTGGGTAGATATGTTCCCTGTCCATAATGAGCTTGCCTTCCAGAGGATGAGCTGATATGTTCCCTGTCCACAATGAGCTTGCCTTCCAGAGGATGAGCTTCTGTGTTTTCTTCTGATGAAAAATCCAAGTCGGAAGGTCACACTCTCCAAAATTTCAGGAAGGCTCCACCTAAACCTGAACATCTGCCCATTGTATGCCCAAATAACTCCCTTATCAAATACTGGAAGCTTAGAGGTGGCACTAGAAGATCACTCCCCAAACTGCAGACTGTGTAAGAATGATTGCTTCTCCCTAATTATCTCTATTAGACCAATTTAGAGAACTAGATTCGTTAAGAAGTTTTAAAAACACCCACATAAAAGATTGATTTTATTTTCAAATGATCTGCGGGTAATAAACATGCAAGAATTATTATATAGAGTTTGGGAGAATGTGCTTCCTAGCACAATTAGATGTAGTTTTGATTTGAAATTGCACCTCTAGCAGGCAAAACTTTTAAACTTTGAGCTCACTGTATACCCAGTAGGTATGGTCACTCTGCAAAATGGATGATAATTAGTCTTACAAGTGATTGTACCTTAAGTGATATGGCTGAGCATCTATTTAGTTAACAGAGGCCCTTGAGAAGTCCTCATGTATAAAGGCTTTCGGTCATTTCTGAGTAGAGGTGAGTTTTAAATGAGGGAAGTTAGTAAGAAGCACTCCAATTTTTGTGTATTTCCCTGTTCCCTGTTATATTAACTTATATAACCCCAACCAGAAATGATTAGGCTGTTTGCCTCAAACAAAACTTGGTACAAGTGTTTCTTTGGGGATATAGAAGACTTGTGCATTATGAAGAGATAGAATAGTAAATGGAGATACACTGTGAACTTAAAAGTGATCCAGTTGAGAATCTTTGTTCCCTCAGAAAAAAAGTAATTAAAGGTATCCACAGGATATTGAATATAATTAACACAGTAGATGGCACAGCAATGAGAAAGAAGACTTAGAAATTAAAAAATGAATTTATGATGAAGAAACAATCAGTAATCTTCAATGAATGCACATTAGATGCATCTGACAGCTACTAAATCACACACATAGAATAGAAATTAATTCATTAAGACATTTCAGGGCTGACAACATGCCTGTGGGAAAATGGATTAATAATAGGAATGAAGACTAATTAAAAATTGCCCCCTGTAATCAGAACCAGTATTAACGTACTGAAGAACTGGAAGAAAATTCTACAGTCTCAATATTAACATTTTGTAATTGTCTCTCTCTATGATCTAATTTTGATAAGGAATCTAAGAGTCTGTTTAGATGTCTCAGCCAATTTGATAGCTGTTTACTGATGGTTTTGACTCTTTTTAAACCTTATTTCCAATTTGGCATTCCTGTGAAAACCAGATTTAGAAATTCCTGGGATTCTAATTTCATTTTTTTTTTCATTTTGCTCAGCGCTGACCTTTATAGTAATCAAAGAGGATTAATGTTTTTCAGCAGACAAGTATAGGATAAAACCAGAAAAATAAAATTTTACTTCTAGGCTCGTGGAGGTAGTTCTCAGGAAATCACCCTAATTTGATCTTCTTTTTCGAGGCTGGAAGTGATCTATCCCAAAATTTTGCAATGTTTTTAAACCCTGCTGAAGCTGTTGCCCGTGTTGGGAGGAAACCACCAAGATCACTAGCCGAGCAGCTAGTGGAGCAGACGTGCAGATGATGGATAGGGCAGAGCAGCAGGGGAATCAAGACAAAGGTGCCCAATGTCAGAGTGGGAACACACTGCGAAACAATCAGAAGGGCCTGGGTTCTAATCCTGGCTCTGTCATTTGTCTGCTGTTTGACTTTGTGCAAGTCACCTCACTTCTCTGGGCCTCAGGGACCTCCTCTGTAAAATGGGGATTAAGACTGTGAGCCCCCTGTGGGACATGAACTGTGTCCATTCTGATTAACTTGTATCTACCCCAGAGCTTAGTACAGTGTCTGGAACATAGTAAGCAATTAACGAATATCACAAAAAAAATACAAAACTGAGACTTTTCCCCAAGATCCTGCACCTGTCGCCTGTATAAGAAAACCATTAATTTCCATTGTTAAAACCTACCGATCAAAGAACAGTTTCATTTTGGGCAAGGAATGTACCTGCTAATTCTGTTGTAATGTACTTTCCCAAGAGCTTAGTACAGTCCTCTGCACATAGTTGGTGCTCAATAAATGCGATTGGTTGATTGATTTCATTCTCTTTTTCTGGTAGGAATAACTGACCGTCATTCATCTTTATATATTTGATTGGGAAGATGTCCAGTTGTACCACCAAGAGGTAGGTATGCGAATCAAGGGAATGGCGGTAACTGTTATTCCCTCCACAATGCACCCTTATCTCTTAGTGAAGGAGTTAGAGGATAATGACCCTGAGTCTCCCCCTGCTATAAACACAGATTGGGTTCAGTGGGTGTAACAATAAACTATGATCCTTTCAGTGTCTTAATATCTTTAAAGTGTCATCTTCTGCAACATAAAGAACCTAGAATAGAGACATAGTGTGAGTCTGTTGGGGTTTGGTAGGCTTCCTATCAGAATAAGTGAATATTACAGGAAGAGTTTTCTTAGAGTTAGGTTTTGCAAGAGCCCAATGCTATTATTGTAGAAGAAGTGTGCTTCCTATGCCATCACAACAAAAAGAGATTACATTCTGCTAAAACTACAATTCTAACCCAATTTGGTAGGAACCAGCTTTGGGAATTAGCAATATTTAAGTCCTTTTCCTTCAGTGGCTCCTTTAAAGAGGCTTCCTACCAAAGTGGATGGAGACCATGTTAATAACTCGAGCTGGGCCATAAATTGGTTAATGCCTGACCAAATCTTGGCTAATGGTAAGGCTTAATGATACTTAAAAAAATAGCAAAGGAAAGCTAACAGTACAAAGTGCTGAATTTTCTGAGCCATTACATCCTTCAAACTGTTCTGAGGAATAGGCATGGGACTAATTTTTCTTAATAATACGGAAAAACTTGAAGAAGATTGCAATCTACCTCTAAAGGCACCTAGGAATTTTTCTAGTAATCCCAGGTTTTTAGTGTCTTAGAGATTTATTTTCACATCTAATAAGCATCAATGCTTATAAATTGTATATGTAATGTGAAATTTCTGTCAACATGTACAGCATGCAGATTTTATGAAACTTAAATTAGCACTGTTTTTGATACCACAGAGAAAAACCTGGAAGAGATTTTTGACAGGCATTCAGAATAAAATAACAGTATTACTGAGGCAGATAACCTCTGCTGTGAATTATGTGCTCAGCATTATGGGTGATATTTATGCCAGAGACCAGAAAGTTTAAAATCAGATAATCCCTGTCTTAGATTAGAAGAGAACTTGGTGGCTGCATCGTTGATGCTTGAATGGCCAGAGTCGTCTGTTTTCAGATTGCCAAATACTATGAATGGGAAGCAGTCTGGTCTAGGGGAAAATAGCGAGGGCCTGCGAGTCAGAGGACCTGGATTCTAATCCTGGCTCCACCACTTGTCTGTTACGTGACCTTTGGCAAGTCACTTCACTTCTCTGTGCCTCATTTCCCTCATCTGCAAAATGAGGATTCTTTACCTGTTCTCCCTCCTACTTAGGCTATGTGTCCCATGTGAGACCCGATTATCTACCCCATTGCTTAGTACAGTGCTTGACACAGTAAAGTGCTTAACAAATTCCACAGTTATTATTATTATGAATAAATGAACCTCCCAGGAGCATCTCATTGTTCAGTTCATTATTCAGTGTGGAGTAGGTGTACCAGAGTCTTCTTCTCAGCCATACCCAGCGTGGTTTTGGATGGCGAGCGAGGTGATTGCCTTCGGGTCCACCTCTGGGGGAACAGTTAAAAGTTTGAGAGCATTCAGCCCCGAATCGGAAGTGATGCCTGTGAGAATGAGGAGCTGGAGGGGAACAAAATTAGACAAATGCTCCAGGTTTGGGGCAGGGCAAGCAGAGCCCTTACAAATGATGCGATGCCATTATGTTAAAGGTCCACACTGCGTAACATAATAGCACAGTACAGACCTGGAGGGATTGGTGGGTGAATCTTTTCTACATCAGGGCAGTCAGATGTCCAAATGTCGAAGCTGACCCTGGCCTCACACTTGTTAGAGTCACTCTCAGTGGAAAGAATGGAGGCCCATATATGGGAAGACCATTAAGTAGGGAAGCAGCGTTGTGCAGTGGAAAGAGCACGGGTTTGGGTGTCAAAGGATTTAGGTTCTAATCCTGCCTCTGTCACTTGCTCGTTCTGTGATATTGGGCAAGTCACTTAGTTTTCCTGGGACTCAGTTACCTCATCTGTAAAATGGGGATTTAATCCTCTCCCTCTGACTTAGTCTATGAGCCCCATGTAGACAAGGGAATGTGTCCAACCTGATTATGTCGTACCTACTCCAGCACTTAGTGCATATGGACTCTGGCACATAGTAAGCACTTAGCAAGCACCATAAAAATTAATTATAATAATTAGTGATTATGATATTTGCTAAGTGCTTTCTATGTGCCAGGCATTAATAATAATGTTGGTATTTGTTAAGCGCTTACTATGTGCAGAGGACTGTTCTAAGTGCTGGGATAGACATAGGGGAATCAGGTTGTCCCACGTGGGGCTCACAATCTTAATCCTCATTTTACAGATTAGGTAACTGAGGCGCCGAGAAGTTAAGTGACTTGCCCACAGTCACACAGCTGACAAGTGGCAGAGCTGGGATTCGAACTCATGACCCCTGACTCCAAAGCCCGTGCTCTTTCCACTGAGCCAAGCTAAGCACTGGGGTAGAGACAAGATAATTGGGTTGGATACAGTCCCTGCCCTCCCGTGGGGCTCAAGGTCTTAATCCCCCTACAGATGAGGTAACTGAGTCACAGAGAAGTGAAGTGACATGCCCAAGGTCACACCGCAGACAAAGTGGTGGAGTCGGGATTAGAATCCTTGACTTTCTGACTCCCAGGCCCACTGTCTATCCATTATGTCATGAATCTGTCAATCAAAGGACTACCAAAATGTCTGCCATTTTTTCACAGGTTCAGCCTCAGCTCTAGCTGAAGTCACTCTACTGAAACTCAGCATCTCTTCACTAGTGTTCATAATCCCACCAGCTAAGGGAAGGCAAGAAAAATCACCTACTGCTTTATAACACAAAGGGGAATGTACATGAGCAGACTTTAAGCATCGAGTTAAGATTTGAACAGCTTCTCGGAACTAATCCACCCATGAGTATTACTTTTCATAAACATCACAAGTGGACTGTAAGTATTTTGCTCACTCGAATCCAGTGAAAAATGAATCTTCCTCTAGCAACCTGTTATCATAATGGAGGGGCAGTACTCTAAATGGAGTCACTTACCTCTCTTCCCCACCTCTCCACATAATCATAGTAATAATTATAGTATTGTTAAGTGCTATGTGCCAAGCACTGTTCTAAGCGCTGCGGTAGATACAAGGTATCAGGTTGTCCCACGTGGGGCTCACAGTCCTAATCCTCATTTTACAGATAAGGTAACTGAGGCACAGAGAAGTTAAGTGACTTGCCCAAAGTCACACAGCTGATAAGTGGCAGAGCTGAGTTTAGAACCCACAACTTCTGACTCCTATGCCCAGTCTCTTTCCACTAAGCCATGCTGCTTCTCAATGATGCCATCTGTCACGTAGGAGCCTCAGAAAACGGACCATTTGCACTTGGAGCAAACACCTCTTGAAGATCACGTTTCATGTGGCTCTTCTGCACAGAAAGGTGGCCGACTTCTGGCCTAATATTTTGAAACTCTGGCATCTTCAAAAACAAAATGCTCAAATTGTGAAGGAAGGAACTGTGGACTACTTATCAAGACATAATGATACAGCACCACAGAAATTTCAACTTTTGCTTTCCCCTAACTATAATTCATTTTAGTGTCTGCTTTCCCTGGTAGGTCTCCTTGAGAATAGGGATCGGATATATAACCAAGTCTATTTTACTCTCCCAAGCATTTTGTGCAGAGCACTATGTGCTCCATAAATACGATTGATTGATTGATTGATTGATAAATGGAGCCGTCCTACCACTTTTCTGCAAATACTTCCCAGTTTTGGGGTCTGGAAACTTAGGGAAACGTAGGTCTAGTAGAAAGCATACAGGACTAAGAGTTTAGCGAGCTGGGGTTAATAGACCTGTGTGAGCTTGGGCAAGTCACTTAACTAGTGTGGGACTCAGGATCCTCATCTGTCTTCCATTTAGATTGTGAGCTCCATTTTGGGCAGGGACTCTGCCAACCCAATTATTCGGGATATGCCTCAGCACTTAGCACAGTGCTTGGAACGGAGTAAGTGCTTAATAAATACCACGAGAGCTATTATTGCAGGGAAATATAACTTCAGAGACAAACAAAACACTGACACCTTTCTTTTTTTCACAGCTAACTAATCCCAAGGATAGGATTTGCTTTTATAATTACTGATTAGACATGGATAGCAAAGACTCCAGATATTTAATAAGTTACAATAGTTTTAAGAGTCTAGTCAGCCATGAGGTTTGTGAGGAGATGTATGACGTGAAACTTATGGGAAAGCTGCACAATAGCATTGGAACTAAAATGTTTAGCACATACAGTAACTGCACTCCAATTTCAGGCTCCTCTGGTCTGAAAAGCCTTGGTTCTGAACCACTAGATTGTGTGCATAACAAGAGGAAGGGCTGTTACAAAAAGTGTTTGATTATTTTAAAAGACTATGGATGCTATTTTATTATTCTGAGGTTTTCTTTTTTAAACTACAGGTGAAATTGTCCTCTTTTAAATGGCCTTTGATAACTGCACCCTGAGAGAAGTACAGCTCTCTACTGATGTTAATTTGGTGGGAGCAGAGCAAGATGTGATGAGGAGAAATACATATTCTCTGTACCTGTCGATTACCAGGTTCACAAATATTTCTAGCACAAAATTACCTACTATTATTTAGCCATTGAGAAAGTCCCTAAAACTGTGGTTACTTTGCTGAAGAATACCCTCCCCCTCTGAATCACACTTCCAATCAGCCAATTAATAAGTGGTATGTATTGAGCACTTAGTATGGACTTAGTGCTTGGGAAAGTACAGCAGAGAAATAAAGACATGATCCCTGCTTTGAAGGTTACAATCTAGCCACTTTTAAGTGTTTCCTTGTTTATTATAGATGTATTTATCCAATTTCATTCATTCATTCAATCGTATTTATTGAGCACTTACTGTGTGCAGAGCACTAGACTAAGCGCTTGGAATGTACAATTGGGCACCAGATCGAGACAATCCCTGCCCAACAACAGGCTCACAGTCTAAAAGGGGAAGACGGATAACAAAACAAAACAAGTAGTCGGGCATCAATACCATCAAAATGGATAAATAGAAACATAGATATATACACATCATTAATAAAATAGAGTAATAAATAATATATACAAATATACGCAAGTGCTGTGGGGAGGTGAAGGGGGTAGAGTGGAGGCAGGGAGTATGGGGAATGGGGAGGGGAGGAGGGGTAGAGGTTAGGTTTATTTGGTTTATCAGTTTATTTTGATTATTGTATATTCACCAATCTAAATCCTTCTGAGGGTAGGAAGCATAGCCACCAACTCTATTCTGTGCTCACAAATGCTTAGAATAATGCTCTTCTTGGAATAAGCACTAGAATAAGCACCGAGAAGCAGCATGGCCTAGTAGATAGAGCATGGGCCTGGAAGTCAGAAGGACCTGGGTTCTTATCCTGTCTCTGCCACTTGTCTGCCATGTCACTTTGGGCACGTCACTTCACTTCTCTGTGCCTCAGTTCTCTCATCTGTAAAGTGGAGATGAACTGTGAACCCTATGTGGGACAGCGACTGTGTCCAAACTGATTAGCTTATATCTACCTCAGAGCTTAGATTAGTGCCTGGGACATAGTTAGCGCTTAATAAATACCACAATTATTATTATTAGTAGTAAATATTATTGATTGATTGCTCAATCAAGTGCTTATCCGATGATTAATTTGTATCTACCCAGGCATTTAGAACAGTGCTCAATGCATAGTAAGTATTTTATAAATTCATAATTATAATTCTTATTACAAAGCTCACCCAGGTCCCTCTGCCAGGCAGATCTCCACAGGGCCATGGATCTGGTGCCCAACCTGGGGGATCTCAGGGTAGGGGGTGTCCCCGAAGTACTACAGGGAATCCCCAGGTTTCATCACCCCCTTTCACTCAGTGAGGAAATTCCAAGGAATTCTGCCCACACTGAAGCAGCATGACCTAGGGGATAGAGCACAGTCCTGGGAATCAGAAGGAACTGGGTTCTAATCCCAGGTCCTCCACTTGTCTGCTGTGTGACCTTGAACAAGTCACTTAACTTCTCAGTGTCTCAGTTACCACATCTGTAAAATGGGGGTTAATGTGAGCCTTACGTGGGACAGGGGCGCTGTCCGACCTGATTAGCTTATATCTATCCCAGCGCTTACCACAGTGTTTGACACATAGTAAGCACTCTCAAATTCACTGTAAGCTCCCTGTGGTGAGGAATTGCATCTACCAACTTCATTATATACTACCCTCCCACACCCTCAGTACAGTGCTCTGCACACAGTAAGTGCTCAATAAATACCACAGATTGGTTTATTGATGAGTTGGTTGGGAGAAGGGGCAGGAGGAGAGACATGAGCAGGACAGTGCACCAGGAAGATGATCACTGGTCCCCTGCTGGAGTGGCACAGTTGAAGCAAACCTGTTGAAGGCTACAGGACTGGGGCTCCTAAACTGGGGAGAGGGGGACCCACTTGTCTTCCAAGATCTTGCTGAAGTCCCTTTAGGGTGCAGTGAGGAGTCCAGGCAATGAGGGAGACCAGCTGCAGGCCACACACACTTCTCCCTTCCCTGGTGTGAGGGGAGGAGAGGCCAGAAGAAAGAAGTGGAGGAAAGGGAAGGGAAAGAGACTAACCTCTACCAGTGACAGCTCATCACTCCACCCCTCCTTTCTCCCTCCCTTTCTCCCTCTCCCTTCCACTCCCTTTCCCTTTCCCTTCCCAGCTGGCAGCCGCAAAGCAGCTGGGTGACTCAATGATGTCATCACCTCATAATAATAATAATTATGGTATTTGTTAAGCATTTACTATGTGCCAAACACTGTTCTAAGCACTGGGGTAGATGCAAGGTAATCAGGTTGCCCCACATGGGGCTCACGCTCTGAATCCCCATTTTTCAGATGAGGTAACTGAGGCACAGAGAAGCAACTCCTGGCCCAATATTTTGAAACCCTGGCATCTTCAAAAACAAAACGCTCAAATTGTGAAGGAAGGAACTGTGGATTACTTATCAAGGCATATGATGCAGCACTACAGAAATTTGACTTTAGAAAGCACAGTAAATAGCCAACAGAAAGAGGAACAGGAGAGTTGTAAGGGCAACCAAGGACAAAATGAAGGTCTCATACCCTGCCATACATGTTCTGGTACTCCTAGGAAATCATTAGCTTTTGTCTGTTAGAATGCTGGGCTATAATATCAACCAGCATGTCTTTGTCACAACCTGAAAAATGCAAAGAGAATTCCAAGATTAATTTTACTGCTTCTAGCCTGTAGTACTGTACTGTGTTGATTCTTTGTTTTTTTAGTAGCAATAGGCTACTTATAATCGGTGGTGCTCAAACGTTCTGCTTTCGAGTCTTTGACCCTCTCCACCCTGTTAGACTACAGATACCATGTACACTCTCAAGCAATTTAGAACAGTGCTCTGCACACACTAGAGAAGCAGCGTGGCGCAGTGGAAAGAGCACGGGCTTTGGAGTCAGGGCTCATGAGTTCGAATCCCAGCTCTGCCACTTGTCAGCTGTGTGACTGTGGGCAAGTCACTTAACTTCTCTGTGCCTCAGTTCCCTCATCTGTAAAATGGGGATTAAGACTGTGAGCCCCACATGGGACAACCTGATTCCCCTGTGTCTACCCCAGCGCTTAGAACAGTGCTGTGCACATAGTAAGCGCTTAACAAATACCAACATTATTACACTAAGCACTCAATAAATATTACCAATTTTTTTGTGGTATTTGTTAAATGTTTTCTACGTGCAAAGCACTGTTCTAAGCACTGGGTGGATACAAGGTGATCAGGTTGTCCCACGTGGGGCTCACAGTCTTCATCCCATTTTACAGATGAGGTAGCTGATGCACAGAGAAGTTAAATGACTTGCCCAAACTCACACAGCTGGCTAGTGGTGGAGTCAGGATTCGAACCCATGACCTCTGACTCCCAAGCCTGGGCTCTTTCCACTGAGCCACACTGCGACTGAATTCCTAATGCAGCAAGAGAAACCAAACCACAAATCCAATGCCAGGGATGTTGTTGGAATCCGGCCTCAGGAAAAATTCGACTGCAGTGAGTCCAGGAAGCCTCCATTCCAAGATCAACTTCAGTTTCCTCATTTATAAAACGGGCATTCAAAACCGGTTCTTCCTCCTACTTTGACTGTGAACCCCTGGACATGCATGTCCAGGGACTGTGTCCAACCTGATTAACCTGTATCTACCGCAACACTTAGATCAGTGCTTGACTCACAGTAAGCACTTAATGAATACCACAAATAGATAATAAAAATGATAATAACAACCCACTGTCTGTGACCCAATCTCATCTCTCTCATCATCAACCTCTTGCTCAAGTCTTCCCTCCTGATTGGAACTTCATATCTGACAGATCACCCCTTTCCCCATCTTCATAGCCTTACCCAAATCAATTTAAGTAATCCTTCCCTCATCTCATCTCCCCACCTTATTCTCTCTCCCTCTGTATCACCTCTTTACACAAGTCCATACACACTTATGTACTTCGATACTCACCTCGTTCCCCAGCACATCTGTACGTAGTCTTGTCCTTCATTGCTTTCCGTGCTTGAAACTTATCTTATGATGTCTGTCTACTCCACTAGATTGTAACTCCTCGAGGGCAGGAATCGTGTTTCCCTACTTGCTATATCGTACTCTCCCAAACACTTAGTAGAGTGCTCTATGCACAGCAAACTCTCAGTAAATACCGTTGACTGACTGAACACAGCTGATGGGAAGAACAAGAAAAGGAGAGAAGAAAGGCAGATCTGAAATAATGTCGGGTCCTAGGAAGTGTGTTATTGTCATAAGGGCCTCTTATCCTTGCAGAATGAGGGTTGAATTTCTGGACATACACATGTTTTCAGTCCAACTACCTGGGTAGATGAGATCACATGGTTAATAGCTTCATCCTTGAACACAAAGGACAGCTCTGACCATGCATTCACACTGTTATTTCTATCAGAAAAATCTCTGAGAAGATTAATATCTCTCTGGTATTTACCAACATCCGTAATGTTTACTGGCCTTATGTACCTTTCATTTCCCAGGGCCATATTCATAAATAGCCTTATAGACTCTGCGGTCTTCAGCTGTATTGCTATATATCTCAAGGGCAGAGGGCTAGGAAATCTCAGAGTAATGGATAAAGGTCTTTTTCCTAATGAGAAAGCATTGGGTTGGAATTTATATGAAGCTGCTGTGGCATTTGTCTATTAAGCGTACACTGATTATATAAGTTGCCGTATCCTGTTACTGGGTCTACAGATTAAATGTTGCTTAGGGACTAGTTTAGGTGAGGAATGAATGGGCTCATTTTTATTTTGGCCAATGTGAAACTGAGCTGTGGCCTTTATTTTATTTTTCTAACGTGATTGCTCAGGGAAGCTGGAAGGGCATGTGTTGAGAACAAGTTTCCTTCTGCAGGCAAAGCCAAGCCCTTCCACCCCACTCATGCTCCCAGAGGAAGCTGGTTAGAAAAGCGGTGTAGTCTAGTGGATAGAGCATGAGCCTGGGAATCAGAATGATGTGGGTTCTAATCCCGGCTCCTGGGTGACCTTGGGTAAGACACTTAACTTTTCTGTCCCTCAGGTCTCTCATCTGTAAAAATGGGGGTTGAGGCTGGGAGCCCGATGTGGGACAGGGACTGTGTCCAACCCGATTACCTTTGTATCTGTCCCAGAGCTTAGTACAGATCCTGGCACATAATAATAATAATAATAATGGTATTTGTTAAGCACTTATTATAGGCCAAGCACTATTCTAAAGTGCTTAACAAATACCACAAGTATTATTAATTATTATTGTAACTCTGTGATAATAGTGCAGTGGCCAAAGTAGAAACTGGCCCTCTTACTAATCTGTGTTTGGCCAAGAGATGCAGATGACCCATAGAGCTGCCTGAAGGCAGGGTTAATTATGCAGTTTTGGGGTGATTCTGCTCCTCTGTAGAGCACCGTACTAAGCACTTGGGAGAGTGCAATATGACAGGATTGGTAGACCCGTTCTCTGCCCACCATGAGCTTACAGTCTAGAAGGAAGTGAGGATCCATAAAGATCCTTAGAGGAGCAGCGTAGCTCAGTGAAAAGAGCCCAGGCATGGGAGTCAGAGGTCATGGGTTCTAATCCCAGCTCCGCCACTTGTCAGCTGTGTGACTTTGGGCAAGTCACTTCACTTCTCTGTGCCTCAGTTCCCTCATCTGTAAAATGGGGATGAAGACTGTGAGCCCCACATGGGACAACCTGATTTCCCTGTGTCTACCCCAGCGCTTAGAACAGTGCTCTGCACATAGTAAGCGCTTAACAAATACCAACAGTATTCTCTGTGCCTCAGTTCCCTCATCTGTAAAATGGGGATTACAACTAGGAGCCCCACGTGGATCTGATCTGATCACAACCTGATCACCGTGGATCCCCCGTAGCGCTTAGAACAGTGCTTTGCACATAGTAAGTGCTTAACAAATACCATCATTTATTATTATTATAAAATAACATAAAACAGTACCAATCTGGAAAAACCAGTTGAATAAATTTGGGATTTAGAAGCTACCATTGTATGGTTAGTGCTTGGCTGGCCAGGCAGGATTAGGAAAGTCTAGATGTTTTGGCCCAAATCATCAATGGAGCCAGTGAAGTCTCTTAACCATAAACCAAGTCATTCAATAATCTTGTATCTGCTCCAGTGCTTATTACAATGCTTGGTACATAGGAAGTGCTTAAGAAATGTCATTTTTTTTCTGTCTGCTACGATTCATCCACTATTCTTGGTCACCAGACAGTGGAATAAAAGATTTCCTTTAGGAGGCTTAGCCAAGCCAGCAGTGTCCCCAACAGATTTGGAAGTCAGAGGTCGTGGGTTCTAATCCCAGCTCTGCCACTTGTCAGCTTTGGGACTTCGGGTGAGTCATTTCACTTCTCTGGGCTCAGAGTTTAGAAGAGTGCTGGGCACATAGTAAGCGCTTAACAAATACCATTATTATTATCATTATTATTGTTTCCTTAAAACTTGCCCACTAACCAATATCTGGCATTGGTAACTCTCAACCGAAGGAAGTACATCTCTGATGTCTTCAATAAGATTAGGAGAAATTGTTTTTTCTCAGCAGGGAGGAGAATGAGAAAATTGGAGTAGGGCTGGCTAATAATTCCTTTTGCATTTTTCCTGAGGACAATATTTCTTGACTATCAAGGGAAAATGAACAAGAATAAAAATAATAATAATAATGATGGCATTTGTTAAGTGTTTACTATGTGCCAAGCACTGTTATAAGCATTGGGGAAGATACGGGGGTATCAGTTTGTTGCAGGTGGGGCTCACAGTCAATCTCCATTTTACAGATGAGGTAACTGAAGCACAGAGAAGTTAAGTGAATTGTCTAAAGTCACAAAGCTGACAAGTGGCAGAACCGGGATTGGATCCCATGTCCTCTGACTCCCAAGCCCGGGCTCTTGCCACTGATCCACGCCACCACACTAAGCAACCCTACTTGGCATTCTTTCATTTAGTTTTAAAAACTTCAACCTAATACATCTCTATCACATCTGTATGGATATTTTACTCTGCCTCCCCAGTTTAATTTTCTTCATATCTTCTTTTCATTATTTCTAGTCAAATCCCTTTCATTGCTCTGCACCATTCCCCTTTCTTTGGCATTGTAAACGTTAAACTTTTGTGAATCAGATCATTTCATTCTCCATGTGAGTAGGCTATTTTTCATTACATTGCCAGGAATGGATTCGGATTGTACAGTGTAGATTCGTAGTATGAAGCCGAAGCTTCTTGTACGACGGGTGTTTAAATGAAAAGAACTGCATCTTTCAAAGTATTTATAATGTACATAGCATTGTACTAGCATCCGAGGGTCCAAAGGAAACTTAGAAAGCAGGTCTGGCCTCCAGAAACATGCCCAGTGTTAAAGGAAATTTATGACTCAGGTTGTGAGCACCTTGGTGGCTAGAGACCTTATCTATATGTCATTCATGTATCTCTTTTCCAGTGCTTAGTGTTTTGTTTAGTGTTTTGCACAAAGTAAGTACTGAATACAACTACTACTTGCTAGTGTTGTCTTAGGCTGTTGAGTCGTTTCCCAACCCTTAGTGACGCCACTGACACATCTCTCCCAGAACCCCCCGCTTCCAACTGCAGTTGTTCCAGTAGTGGATCCATAGATTTCTCTTGGTAAAAATACGGAAGTGGTTTACCATTGCCTCCTTCCGCATAGTAATCGAATCTCTGACCTCGACTCTCTCTCATGCCGCTGCTGCCCAGCACAAGGGACTTTTGATTTGCAGCAGATGGCCTTCCACTCGCTAGCCACTGGCCAAACTAGGAATGGAATGGGTAGGCCTCTGGTTGACTCTCCCTCCTGTAGTCGTGACTGGTAGAGGACTGGAAACTCTCCGGGTGCCACTCTGAGAGAGACTACTACTATTATTAATGGTATTTGTTAAGCACTTACTATGTACCAGGCACTAAGCACTGGGATGGATACAAGCAAATCGGTTAGTCAGAGTCTCTGTCTTTATCTCTATTTTATAGATGAGATAATTGAGACACAGAGCAATTAAGTGAGTTGCCCATAGTCACAGAGCAGGCAACTGGTGGAGCCGGGATTAGAACCCAGATCTTTCTGACTTAGAGGCCCATGCTCTATCCACTAGACTATACTGCTTCACTTCCCTTCCTCCTCCTCCTGTTCCTCCTCCTCTCCTCCTCCTCCTGCTCCTCATCCTCTTCCTCCTCTGATACTGATACTTTTCACATAAATAGTTATAAAAAAATGAAAATAACCCGAAGAGGGCATTGCTGGGAGGAGTTTATTTGGATTAGTCTGGATGGATTGGAGAAAGTGGGGTTTCAATTAGGGATAACTTCCTGGAGAAAGCAGGTCTTGTTCTGCAAGTAGTAAGAGCTCAATAAATACCACTGACTGAGTGACTTTCAATTAATAAATTTATGTTCAGCATCACATACTACTTTAATTGTACATTATGTATATATATCAATCAGTTATATTAATCGATCACTTAGTATTTGAAGAGCACCGTATTAAGCCGTGTGTGTATGTGTGTGTGCGCGCACGCACATTTTATTACTGAGACTGTTTCATCAGATGTTCATTTTTTGACATTTGACTTTGGTAAATAGAAGTTTGAACTGAAATTACTAGCAAATGTTTTCCCAATCATTTTGTTGCCAGGATCATCCTAGTGGGTACCAGGATCAATAACATTTTGAGCTATTTCTGGGTTCAAGCCCAGTCCATTCAACTGCTCTACAAATTGAAGTGCAGTAGTTATCCAAAGAACAAACATAAGAACTGAAACACTTCATTGTAGCAGCCCCAAGGAAAAGCAAATGATTATGATAGTCCAAAAAATCCATATTCTGACCCTAAAACCTCAACAACAGGAAAATATGAATCTCCATCTAAGGCAGAAACACTTCAATGAAAAAATGTATTTCTCTGATCTATATATGAAAGCAAAAATTGCACACCTCAGACAACTCAATGCATAACTTTTTGTTACCGTGTCTTCTAATTTTTCCACTGATAGGTATTTTAAAAGACACAAAACCCTTTTCACATTTCTAAAATAGAATTTTAGAGGGCATAATTAAAGACATGTCCTCTACCCCTGCTGGAGCACTAGTAAAACATTAAAAACAAAGTACCTTCTTCCTAAAGGCTATTGTTCTTTCATGTAGAAAGGTTTTCTTTCTTATGCCCTTGAATGTCATTTTACTTTTATGCAAATGCTATGTCTCAAAGTTTTTAATAATTGTAGAGTTACCAGAAGTCCTCTTTTAAACAGGTTCCTTTTTAAATAAACACACACATTACGTGGGGGTGTTTTAAAGGGGCCAATATCAATTTATAGAGCTAGAGATGTAGATATACTGTATGAATATATTATACACACATATAGATCTTATGTAAATATATCTGCCCTTAGTAGTATCTCTTATGACCACTGAATCCCTAAACAGAATGGTCCAGACTTTGTGGCATGGCTACCTTGACTTTTGAATGTAAAATAAAGAAAGCATTTCTTAATCAAGGATAGACTTTGGACTTATATCAACTAGGACTTTAGCTTAATGCTAGGATTGAAGTGAGGGAAAGGTATTTCAAACATCAGAATTAAATATTAAGGTAATAATTCAAATATGCTGTCCCTTACTGTTTTCTGTACTTTCCCTATATCCTCCCTCTCTCCCATCTTCCTCCATTTTCCTCTCCTCCATTTTTCCTACTGTCATTCATTCAATAATATTTATTGTTCACTTACTGTGCAAAAGCACTGTACTAAGCACTTAGGGTAGTACAATATAAAAACAAACAGACATTCCCTGTATACAACGAGCTCAGAGTGTAGAGGATGAGCTCTGTTCCTTTCCCCAGTTTCTCTGAATTTCTTTCTCCTTGCCTCGGCATTCTTTTTCCCCTCCCCCTTTGTTTGTTGTATCTGTTTCCGATTTCACAGTGTTTATTCCCACCTCATGAGTCTTCTCTAAATAACCTCTAAATAACAATCAGTAGGTTGGTGTACAAACCTATTCCTTGTAGGGCGCCTCCCAGCAGCTGGGCATCCCTCATGGGATTGAAATTTGGTACTGGAAAAATGGTTCCTTGTACCTGGGTGGGTGGGAGAAAACACTATTTAGCTTTATCCATAGACAGGTGCCAACACAAAAAGCATGACTCCCTTCAGAAGAATAACGAAAATGATTTTCTGCAAAATAATTTAAAACTACTCCCTAGTCAGAAAATAGACAGGGCAAACCAGGCACAATTTGCTCTCTGGTAAACACTATGATTGCTAGATTGTGGTGACTCTTTTCCACAATTTACCCACTTAAAATGATTGACCTACATAAATCTTCTAATATCTTCATATCTACATTAAAGAAAGAATTCAAAGCTGAAAGTTTAATGTCTAAGTATCATTCATCCTCTTCGGTGCCCTCTTCAGGGACTGGTTTTCTGAACATAAGTAGAGTCCTAATTTTAGAATCTCAAAATGCAACTGTGTATATGGGTAGCCATGCCATTTACACTGGTGAAAAGTAGCACTCTGCAAATAAGCTCTCCAACATATCGGGTCAACGAAATCATAACCAATATGGATGATTTCTTAAAGGTATTGTTCCTCCTGATTATCAATCAGTCATATTTGTGATGACGAGAGTGTACTGACACTGGAGGGAGAAAACACAGAAGAGCTGCAACAAAAAAGCCTGTAGCTGATCCAGGTGAGAGTTTTTCATCTGAAACTCGCAGTTTGCTCAGGGAAATAAAGCCTACCTGGCATTCGGTTGAGATAGTCTAGTTAGCAACAAAATGGAAGAGCATTTGAAGTAGGCTTTGGGTGCACATGATCCATTATTTCAGGAAAGCTGGCCAACGCTGAACACCATACGTTCAAACACCCACTCTGAGAAAGCTGTCAGACCAAGTATATTCATTCAATAGTATTTATTGAGTGCTTATTATGTGCAGAGCACTGTACTAAGCAGTACTAAGCACTTGGAATGTACAAATCGGTCACAGATAGAGACAGTCCCTGCCCTTTGATGGGCTTACAGTCTAATGGGGGGAGACAGACAGACAAGAGCAATAGCAATAAATAGAATCAAGGGGATGAACATCTCATTAAAACAATAGCAAATAAATAGAATCAAGGTGAGGTACATCTCATTAAGAAAATAAATAGGGTAATGAAAATATATACAGTTGAGGGAACGAGCACAGTGCTGAGGGAATGGGAAAGGAGAGGGGGAGGAGCAGAGGGAAAGGGGGGAAAAGAGGGCTTAGCTGAGGGGAGGTGAAGGGGGGTGTAGAGGCGGAGCAGAGAGAGCAGAGGGAAAAGGGGAAGCTCAGTCTGGGAAGGCCTCTTGGAGGAGGTGAGGTTTTGAAGTAGGGGAAGTAGTTAAGTAGGGTTTTGAAGAGGGGAAGAGAATTTGGCAGAGGTGAGGAGGGAGGGTGTTCCAGGACTGCGGGACGACGTGGCCCAGTGGTCGATGGCGGGATAGGCGAGAACGGGGGATGGTAAGGAGGTGGGTGGCAGAGGAGCGGAGCGGGCGGGGTGGGCAGTGGAAAGAGATAAGGGAGGAGAGGTAGGAGGTAGCAAGGTGATGGAGAGCCTTGAAGCCTAGAGTGAGAAGTTTTTGTTTTGTGCAGAGGTTGATAGGCAACCACTGGAGGTTTTTAAGACGGGGAGTGACATGCCAAGAACGAGTGCAGACGTCATTATTTGCACACAGTCGAAAGCAACTTAGAGATACTGGAAAGAGGAAATTCATCCTGGGAAGCTTGGCCCAGTTCTATGCAATACTGACAAGCGAAGGGTTGGTGGATAAGTAATTGATGAACTGGCCTTTGTAGACAGCCACAGTGGATAAAAGAAAATAAACTACAACTGTTTTCTGGAGGGAAAACAGTTAGGCCTATATTGCCAGAGATCATGTCTCATACTTCTAGTGTATGAAGTGCTTAGTAGAGTGCTCTGTACGTAATAGATGCTCAATAGAGAAGCTGCATGGCCTAGTAGAAAGAGCATGGGTTTAGGACTCGGAGGACTTGGGTTCTAATCCCAAATCCACCAATTAATTGTTTGCTGAGTGATCTTCTTCATCACGTCAACGTCTCTGTGGCTCAGTTTTCCCATGTAAAATGGGGATCGAATCCTTCTCCCTCCTACTTAGACTGTGAGTCCTGTTTGGGATAGACACTGTCCACCTGATCATCTTTTATATGTTTCAGCACTTAATACAGTGCTTGGCTGAAGTAAGTGATTAACCAGCACCTTAAAAAATAGAATAAATGCTCTTGATGCGGATAATGATGGATGCTCACCTGATAACACTTGACTCAGCAAAAGTAAACCTTTCAGTACAGACAAAAAAAATTCAAGTGCAATGCTGGATTGACGAGAGAACCTTGAGCACCTGTGGACAAATTCTCCACAGCAGCACAATTCTATGACAGAATAGAATTGCTCTTTTGAGGGCTTCATTTTTTTCTTCAAAAACTACTGTTACCTTTGTTTGGAGAATTGTCCTCAAACTCAGTGAGTGGGGAAGGATGTTGGGCTCAATGGGATTAGAGTAGCAGTAATAATAATATCCATTATTCATGCTGGGAAGCAGCATGGCCTAGTGGATAAAGCATAAGCCTGGGAGTCGGGAGGACCTGGGTTCTAATTCTGGCTCTGCCATCTGTCTGCTGTCTTGGGCAAGTCTCTGTGCCTCAGTTGCCTCATCTGTAAAATGGGGATTAAGACTGTGAGCCCCATGTGTCCAACCCACTGTGCTTGTATTCAACGCAGCGCTTAGTAAACACTTGAGAAATACCATAGTTATTATTATTAAGGGTTACCAAACCAGAACTGTTTTTGAAGGTGGCAGCAGGAAGCAGATGATGAATACCTGTTCCAACTCCCAAATATCACCACATGCTCTATCCGCATATCAGCAATGTCAAAACCGAGTCAAACCTCTGGCCCATCCAGTAGAGTGTCTTTGCAAATTCTAATCCCGGCTCTGCCACTTGTCTGCTGTGTGACCTTGGACAAGTCACTTAATATCTCTGTGCCTCAGTTACCTCATCTGTAAAATGAGGATTTCAACTGTGTCCAACCTGATTATCTTGTATCTACCCCACTGCTTAGTACAGTGCCTACACAAAGTAAACACTTAACAAATACCGTTAAAAAAATGAGTGTTATAATACTTTTTTAGACCTTTTTATTGAGTTTATCCATTTTTACTTTTTTATGTATATTTGGCCTGAGGCATATAATAATTTTTAGTGGAAAAAATTGAAATAATTCCCAAAGTAGTTACTTGTATTTATTTTCAGATTGTTAAAGAAGCTGGAAATAAAAGAATCAAATCCCAAGCACGACTAAATTGAATTGTTATAAAAAAGCAATATTTTCCTGCATTTCAGAAATTATTCCTTTTGCTGAAGTTTGCAAATCCTGTTACACAAGTTATTATGTGTACATGTATTTATGAAGAGATTCTTTTCTTTTGTAATTCTATGAAAACCCAATGCCTCAGGATCAGAAATCTTTATTCTAAGTATAAAAAGATTCTTTATTTCTCTTTCATCTCTAAATCCTCATTATCTGACAATCAAATGTAGTCATTGCTTCTAGTCACTTTTTAATATTGGTTTTGACAGGAAAATAAGAATTTCCTCCATTCATATGATATAGTGTAATGGCACAGAGTGGATGAACAACAGAGATTTATACATATAACGAAGAAGCATGGCTTAATGGAAAGAACCGGGGCTTGGGAGTCAGAGGTTGTGGGTTCTAATTCTGACTTGGCCACTTGTCAGCTGTGTGACTTTGGGCAAGTCATTTAACTTCTCTGTGTCTCAGTTCCCTCATCATTAAAATGGGGATTAAGACTGTGAGCCCCACATGGGACAACCTGATTACCTGTATCTACCCCCATGCTTAGAACAGTGCTTGGCACATAGTGAGCGCTTTACAAATACCATCATTTTTATTATTATATAAAACTGGTTTTACGAACTATTTTATGAGACAAATATAGGTGAGTCTTCAGTTGGCAGAAGTTGAGAAGTAGACTGACATCAGTCAATGAGACTTGTCCTAGTTATCAACAGAGCAGTGTGGCCTAATGCAAAGAACACTGATCTGGAATTCAGGAAACCTGGGTTCTAATCCCAGCTCTGCTCTTTGCCTTCTTTGTAACTTTGGGCAAATCACTCAACTGCTCTGTGCCTCAGTTCCCTCATCTTAAAATGGGGATTAAATATCTTTTGTCCTCCCCATAAACTGTGAGCTCCTCTAAAGCAGGGACTGGTTCTTATTGTATTGTACTTTATCCACTCTAGCACTTAGCCCAGTGCTTAACAAATACCTCTATTATTATTAGTAATAGTAGTATTGAAGAACATTGTCCTGAGCTCATGGGCAGACTTGTCTGGACACAGTGTTTTGGACATTTACAAACACAGAACCGGAAGAGTGGGAGCAACGAAAGACCACCTCCCTGTCCAAGTTACGCAAAGAGAATATTTGCCCATTTTGGAATTTTCTCCCATCTCTGTCCTTCACCTGTCCTCCTAGATCCCCGCCATTTTAGTAATCATAATTTCTCCTCTCAAACAAATCTTGATCCCCAAATCAGAAGAATGCTGAGAAAAAAAATCCCCTGAAGTTCAGAAGATATATCAAGACTTTAAACACCCTCCTGTGAATGAAACATCTAACAGGGCACTGAATAATTCAGGTAACAACTCACCATCGATCAGGATGAATTATTATTTAAAGGCATAACACCGGTACCATCATCAAATTCCCACAGCTCTGAGACAGCAATCACATTACAATAACTTCTGCTACAGATTAGGCTAAAAGATTTTTTGAGACCTGAGAGCACATCATAAATCAAAGTGAATAACAACCTGCAGCATCACAATAGCTTCTTCCCCCCAAAATAGAAAACATGTGGTTGAGACTGCTGTGAGTAAGATTATCTGTTGATCCCCCACCTACCCAGCCAAGGATGACAGGAGAAAACATTCGATATTTCTGCTAAATTTAAAGCGTCCCAGTGAATAACTTGCCTCTCCCTGCAGAGGGGAAGAGCATGGTGCTCTAATGGGCCCAAGTCATTTCCTAGTTACAGATTTGGATTCCCACTGTCCTGATAATTGCTATAGTCTCAGCAATCCAGGGTACTTAATAAACCTTCCAAGAGAGTGAGACTCTTTATGGTATTTGTTAAATGCTTACTACATGCCAACCACTGTATTAAACACTAGAATAGATTTAAGATAAACAACTTGGACACAGTCCATGTCCCACATGGGTCTCACAGTCTTAATCCCCATTTTACAGATGAGGGAACTGAGGGCCAGAGAAGAGAAGTGACTTGCTCAAGGTCACACAGCAGACAAGCCCATAGTACAGTGCTTTGCACACGGTAAGGGCTCAATAAATACAATTGAATGAATGAATGAATCTAATAATAATAATAATGTTGGTATTTGCTAAGCGCTTACTATGTGCAGAGCACTGTTCTAAGTGCTGGGGAAAATACAGGGTAATCAGGTTGTCCCACGTGAGGCTCACAGTCTTAATCCCCATTTTACAGATGAGGTAACTGAGGCCCAGAGAAGTGAAGTGGCTTGCCCACAGTCACACAGCTGACAAGTGGCAGAGCCAGGATTCAAACCCATGATCTCTGACTCCCAAGCTCAGGCTCTGTCCACTGAGCCACGCTGGACTAACAAGTGGTGGAGCCAGGATTAGAACCTAGGTCTGGGGATTGGTGATGCCCTGTGGACACTGGATAGTGAGGGGATTAGGGGCAAGTCAGAGGTGCTCACATTCCCTACCATCCCCATCTTGAAAAGTTAATGAAAGTTCAGCTTTCACCAGAGTCTACCTTGCCAATGCCTGGCTTTTCTCTGAGATATCCAACTCAACCTGAGAGTTATTAGAGAAGCAGTGTGGCTCAGTGGAAAGAGCCTGGGCTTGAGAGTCAGAGGTCATGGGTTTTAATCCCGGCTCTGCCACCTGTCAGCTGTGTGACTTTGGGCAAGTCACTTCACTTCTCGGGGCCTCAGTTCCCTCATCTGTAAAATGGGGATTAAAATTGTGAGCCCCACGTGGGACCACCTGATTACCTTGTATCTACCCTAGTGCTTAGAACAGTGCTTGGCACATAGTAAGCACTTAACAAATACCAACATTATTATTATTATTATTATTATGTCCACTCTCCCAGGTATTTCCCTACACAGTACCTTATTAATGCCTTTCGATGCAGATCCTAAACACTCTCCTAACCACCCATCTACTACCGGGGAATAAATTGAGCTCAGGGAAAATCCCACTTAAACTTTCTTCAGGCACTTTTGAAAGTTGCGACAACTCTAACTACCAGGGTACTATTTAAGAAGTACTCTGGTCATGCATCTCTTCTGGGTGACCTTGGACAGTTGGTTTAACTTCTCTGTATCTCAGTTATCTCATCTGTAAAACAGGGATTAAAACTAGGAGTCCTATTTGGGACACAGACTGCATCCAACCTAATTATCTTGTATCTACTCCAGTACTTAGTATAATACCGGGCACATAGTAAGCACTCAACAAATCTTATTTTAAAAAACCTACCGTTCAGTGTATCAACTACCAATTGATAATCAATCGATGGTATTTATTGAATGCTTTTGATGTGCAAAGCATTCCACGATGCATTTAGGGGAGTCCGACACAATAGTGCTGGTAGAAATGATCCCTGCCCTCTTACAGTCCATTGGGGGAGATAAGCATTAAATTACAGATAGGGGAAATAGCAGAGAATAAGGATTTGTACATAAATGCTGTGGGGCTACAGGGCAGGTGAGTATCAAAGTTTTTAAGGGGTACCGTTGGGTGCATAGATGACCCAGAAGGAAGGGAGAATAGGATAGGGAAACGAGAGGTTAGATGGGGAAAATTTCTTGGAGGAGATATGACTTTAGTAGAGCTTTGAAGATACTTAAAAGACATAATGCAGTCATCCAAACATTCTTAACGATTAAGATGCTTGCATTTAGATATGGAGAACATAACCCCTTTGACTCATTCATCGTTTACCTTGGAGGATGGAAAACAATTACAGGTGTTGGTGGTTGAATGGGGAAATTATTCTCTCCCCAGTTAAGTATGTGGTCCTGCCTGGGGGCTCTAGTTCATAGCCTCCAGGGAGCATACTAATTAATAATAATAATCATGGTACTTGTTAAGGCTTGACGCTGTTTAGTGCCATTGTTCTTGTCTGTCCGTCTCCCCTGATTAGACTGTAAGCCCGTCAAACGGCAGGGACTGTCTCTATCTGTTGCCGACCTGTTCATCCCAAGCGCTTAGTACAGTACTCTGCACATAGTAAGCGCTCAATAAATACTATTGAATGAATGAATGAATGAATGAAGCACGGGACTCATCGTTGGGGTTGATAAAAGGTAAACAGGTTGGGCACGATCTCTGTCCCACCTGGGGTTTGCAGTATAACCAGAAGGGGGTAGGATTTAATCCCCATTTTACAGATGAGGAAACTGAGGCACAGAGACATTAAGTGAGTGGCCTGCCTAAAGTTACACAGCAGACAAGTGGCACAGCCACTGTTAGAATCAAGGTCCTCTGACTCCCTGGCTGATGTGCTTTTCATTAGTCACACTGCTTCCCCGTGGCTTAGTGGAAAGAGCGTGGGCTTGGGAGTCAGAGGGTGTGGGTTCTAATCCCACCTCCACCACTTGTGTGGCCTTGGGCAAGTCGCTTAACTTCTCTGTGCCTCAGTTACCTCATCTATAAAATGGGGATTAAGACTGTGAGCCCCATATGGGACAACCTGATTACCCTATATCTAACCCAGCATTTAGAACAGTGCTTACCACATAGTAAACACTTAACAAATACCATAATTATTGAGAAGCGGCATGGCTCAGTGGAAAGAGCATGGGCTTGGGAGTCAGAGGTCATGGGTTCTAATTCTGGCTCTGCCACTTGTCAGCTGTGTGACCTTGGGCAAGTCACTTAACTTCTCTGTGCCTCAGTTACCTCATCTTAGACTGTGAGTCCATCATTGGGTAGGAATTGTCTCTACCTGTTGCCAAATTGTACATTCCAAGTGCTTAGTACAGTGATCCGCACATAATAAGCGCTCAATAAATACTATTGAATGAATGAATAAAATGGGGATGAAGACTGTGAGCCCTACATGGGACAACCTGATTACCATGTCTCTACTCCAGCGCTTAGAGCAGTGCTTGGCACATAGCGCTAAACAAATGCCAATATGATTATTATTATTATTACTGTTCCCAAGGAGGTGAGTCCAGGTGCTAGAGAGAAAAGGAATGAAAAAGCTAGTTTAGTATTTATAGGGGCATGATCGCACCTGCTAAGAGCTCTATACACAGAACTTGCAGTCAAGGAGGAGAAGGGAGTCAATCTGTCAACTGACAGGAAGAGCCAAGCTTGGCTCCTAGGACCAGTCACTTCATTCCAACCTTGGAATGAGTCTACATTAATGTAAAAATTTTGGAAGGAAAGGGAAGAAGGACTCTTACCTTCCTCTCTCATGTCCAAAGATTGCAGAACTCCTACGTCTGAGTGAAGACTCAAGCTCACTGCAAAGGGTAAGCTCCTTTGGGCAGGGAATATGTCACGGGGTTATTCTGTATTTTTTCTCAACTAGCAGACCATACCAAGTGGCGGTTCCCTAAATGTTCTACTCCTATTACCAGTATTCCTTTTAATCCGAGCTAGAGAAGGGTGAATTTCCAAATTTTCACATTAGTACTAGCTACGAGAAAGAGGAATGAAAGATGATTAATAAAGACATAGAACGTTTGACCCTTGATTTAAGAAAAATGAAGGTAAATCTCTTTGTGAAGGGTATGGAGCTTGGAACAAGTCAGACAAGAAAAGGGCGGTTTGACCCTCCTTGCAGTTGGCTAAATAATTTCCCCAAATCACAGGTTGTGGGCCATCACCCTGATTTGCTGGATTTTAGGCCCAGCCTTGAGTATCTCTTAATCAGAGAAAGAGAATCACAGTGCCATTCAGTTGAAGAGGTGCTACAGATGAAGTCATGATGCAATTTAATTGAATCTATAGACTTCATAAAGTTGTAATTTCAAAAAAAAAAGAACATTCTTTTGATCTAGGACCAAGGGAATCAGTGTTTAATCTGTAACACTAGTCTGGGTTAGACACAGTCATTCCTGCATTCTCCAGTAATTACAATAATAAGACTTTGGTCACAGTCTTAGCTAACATGTGTAGGAGGTTGATATCCATTAGTTTCAGAGCAGAATAGATTTTTTCAAGTACTGGTCCAATTCTCCTCTCCTTGTGAGCATGTAAACTCCCCTTTCAACAGCTTCAACTGCAGTTAAAACACTTTCAAGGACAGAAAGATGACTGTGACTGATGGTGGTAAGCCTTGGGTAAAGTATTTAATTGTTAACAAATGTTTACCATATGATGTCACTATGAAAGTAGGTGGACAGAGCTGAGTTAATAGAACTGATAAAATTAGCTGAGGGCAGTAAAGTGACTTTCTAAAAAGATCTTGGGAAGTGAGCTCACAGGGTCTTGAAATTATAACACAAATAGATGTTGATAGTAACATTAATTGGATTGAAAGGTGATTGAAGGGTTTGAAATGTACCAGTCAGTTGTATTTTTTGAGTGCCTACTGTGTGAAGAGCACTATATTAAGTGCTTGGGAAAGTACAATACAGCAAACAGTGACATTCCCTGCACACATCCAGCTGAGAGTCTAGAGAGGGGGAGACAGCAATACAGATAAATAAAACTACAGCTATGTGCCACTTGTCAGCTGTGTGACTGTGGGCAAGTCACTTAACTTCTCTGTGCCTCAGTTACCTCATCTGTAAAATGGGGATTAAGACTGTGAGCCCCACGTGGGACAACCTGATTCCCCTGTGTCTACCCCAGCGCTTAGAACAGTGCTCTGCACATAGTAAGCGCTTAACAAATACCAACATTATTATTACAATTAGTTTCATGGGGCTGGGAGGGGGAAAGAACAAAGGGAGCAAGTCAGGGTGACACAGAAGGGAGTTAGAGATGAGGAAAAGTGGGGTTTAGTCTGGAAAGGCCTCTTGAAGGAGGTGTGCCTTCAATAAGGCATTGAAGAGGGGGAGGAGTAATTGTCATTTAATTATTCAGGTCGCATCTCCTCTAAGAGGCCTTCCCCAGTTAAACGCTCTTTTCCCCTGCTCACTTTCCCTTCTGCCTCATCCATGTACTTGGATCTGTGACCTTTGGGCATTTGATATTTGCCTCAATCCCACTCCCACAAGATTTTTGTACATATATTTAAATTATATATTGTAAATTATTTATTCATTTTAATGTCTGTCTACCCTTCTAGACTGTAAGCTCATCCTGGGCAGGGAACGTATCTGCTAATTATGTTATATTGTACTCTCTCTCTGACACTTAATCCTGTGCTCTGCACATACTCAGCACTCATTAATAATAATGATAATGTTGGTATTTGCTAAGCACTGTTCTAAGGACTGGGATAGATACAGGGTAACCAGGTTGTCCATGTGAGGCTCACAGTCTTAATCCTCATTTTACAGATGAGGTAACTGAGGCACCGAGAAGTCAAGTGACTTGCCCCAAGTCACACAGCTGACAGGTGGCGGAGCCAGAATTAGAACCCATGACCTCTAACTCCTAAGCCTGTGCTCTTTCCACTGAGCCACACTGCTCATTACCATTGCTTGACTTTAACGTATGGTACAAAATTAGGAAAATAAAGGTTAAGCTGAAAAAAAATTCCTTAGTGACCTTCAGTTGACTTCATCAGGCTAGAAAAATTAAGAGGGCTGCCAACTTTTAGTTAGAAAAATTAGGATACATTATTCACCATTAATTTCCAGGGGTGTGGGGGCTTGGATTATAGGGTGGCAGGAGAGGCAGAGACAAGATTGATTCATATAAATCCATGCTGGCAGGTTTTTATTGGTTTAATAGAGGTGAGAGGGTGTGGGCAAGGTGAATAACATGAATACAGTGGCTCTTTTTGGGAATTGCTTGAGTATCACCAGTATGCACTGTGAAAGTAGGCTTGAGTATAGTGCACTTGGGTAGGCCTGACTGGTGAGTCTGTCTGTCATAGTGTTCTGCTCCCCTCCCTAACTACCTACCCACTATCACTCCCCTATTTTACTTCCCTTGTGCTGCTTTTGAAGGCAGTTGGCAACTTCAGATATCCTTGGGTCCTTGGGTCTCTTATGGGGTTGGTTGGGGGGGAGGAGGGTGTGTGTGTGTGTGTGTGTGTGTGTGTGTGTGTGTGTTGGTGGGGGTTGGATGGAAAAGAGGAGAGGGAAAAAGAGAGGCTGTTGGAACGAAAAGGCCTGTATGAGCACAGTTCTAATGCTGTGTGGACACTAAAGGATCACCAGACTATTAATTCTGAGTCTAGCCCCCACAAAAGAGGAAGCTTCCAAAATAAAGCGGAGCTTTACATTTAAACTGTCAAGAAGAAAAAAGCTTAACTTTATCCTCCTTAAATATGACCCTCTTCAATGAATAAATATACTTTTATGTGGCCTTTGTCTCCTACATGGGTAACCCTTCTTTGAAGAGGAACATTTTATATCTTATTAAAAAATCTAACTTGATTTTCTGCTTGAAGGTACAGGGAAGCCATGCTCTACAATTTTAATGCCACCAGATGCTACAGTGGAAATGACTTGTGGCATCACTCATTCATTATGTCTTCTCACGAAGATGCAAGTCTGATATGTGGCACTGTAAGGGCTTATGGGAAAAACGGATTCTAAATCTCAGAGATTTACCTCCTATTTGAAAAAAAAAATCCTTTGATTTCTAGCATTTCTTGTAGTTCTAAGCCAGAGGTTTCCTATGCTCTGTCCTCCCCGACTCCTGTTTAAATTCTCCTATGTTTAGAGGAAATTGGATTGACATCTCCCCCATCTTTTTGAGCTCATCCTCATTTATGTCCTCGGTAATAAAAAAGCCTCAAAAAAATCCTTCTTTGGGAAACTCTTCCTTAAGAGTCCCATGGCAGGTTTCTTTTATTCACTTTCTTAGTTTACCTCTTTATTTCATTATTTTTTAAAATGGTATTTGTTAAACACTTGCTATGTGCCAGGCACTGTTCTAAGCATTGTGGTAGAGAAAGCCCATCAGGTTGGTCGCAGTCTGTGTCCCCCATGAGGCTCACCATCTTAATCCCCATTTTACAGATGAGTTAACTGAAGCACAGATAAATTGACTTGACCAAGGTCACACAGCAGACAAGTGGCAGAGCTGGGGTTAGAAACCAAGTCTTTCTGACTTCCAGGCCCATGAGCTACACACTAGGCCACAGTGTTTCTCCTCTTTAACTTGCATATTTCCCGAGGCAAAATATATAGGCCTCTTCCTAAATAAGTAAAGCCTAATCTTGTCTGTCCGTCTCTGCCGATTAGACTGTAAGCCCATCAAAGGGCAGGGACTGTCTCTATGTTACCGATTTGTACATTCCAAGTGCTTAGTACAGTGCTCTGCACATAGCAAGCGCTCAATAAATACTAATGAATGAATGAATGAATAATAATAATAATAATATTGATATTTGTTAAGCGTTTATTATATGCAGAGCACTGTTCTAGGCACTGGGGTAGATACAGGGTAATCAGGTTGTCCCACATGAGGCTCACAGTCTTAATTCCCATTTCACAGATGAGGAAAATGAGGCACAGAGAAGTTAAGTGACTTGTCCACAGTCACACTGCTGACAAGTGGCAGAGCCGGGAGACATTTAATCAATCTTTTGACGTACTTATCAATATACCTATCTTGTACAGAGCACACTATACTAAGCACTTGGAAGAATACAATAGAGTTGGTAGATGACATGATGCCCTTCCGTAAGGAATTTACAGAAGGGAGTTAATTTTAGGCTGCAGCTATGTCCATTTTTATGAATCAGTTGAAAAATCTAGCAGGAGAAATACCTTTTAAAAATTAGCCTTCTACTGATAATCATGCTTCACTCATCCTCCAATCCTGAGATTGACCATTGACATTCCTGAGCTGGAGAAGCCATGTTCTTCTCCTGCTACCAAACTTAAAGGGGAAAATTGACCTTTTGTACATCTCAAGCACTTAGTAGACACTCATTAAAGTCCACTGATCGTTTAATACTTTGTACATCTGTAAAATTAAATGAGTTGCTGTTTTTACCCAATAATTTGCAAAGATGATTAAATACTTAATAGCATCAAGGAAAAAAGTGGTAAAATAAGGGAAAAAAATCCAGAAAAAGACTTAATAGGATTCATGCTTAAGGAAAACATGCACTTTGGAATTTCACACACAATATATGCTGATATTTCATTTGTAAAAAATGGCATTTTATAAGTTAATAAATCTACTGCCTAAAAAGTTGTTGTAGTCCTCAAAATGAAGGGGCAATGACACAATTTCTGCAGACTTTCACTTGGTTTACTTCTTCTAAGTAGGTCATTAACTATCCTATTCAAAGACAGAACATGCTATTTCACTTAACAAAGGCAACCTTCTGATCGTTAAAGGGCTAGTTTTCCATTCTGAAATGTAGAGATCGAAGGTAATGTCAGCTCAACATTGTCAATAGGACTTAACATTGTTAAGAGCCTAATGAGCAAAATCCAGAAGTTGGTCTATTTGGCCTATCATTTTGCTTCAACTTTTGGCAGTGTCTGCTGTGCTTTTTTGGAACTTGATATTCTGAATTTTCCTGAAAGAATATGCTCTATAGCTGCACCGTATGTTCTAGGTGGTAAATTAAAATCTTAATAAGCAAGAAGGCTGAATGATATATATGTGACTTCACTGTGGCATCTTAAAAAGGTCGTGAAAGATGGGGAATCATTAAAACTTTATGCCTCAGAGCATTTTTACTTATGGGCACTAGTCAGCCATTTAACTGCAATTTACCCTTAGGGTGTGAAAGGATAACAATTTATCTTAACTGATTTTAAATCAATTTTGCAAAATGGATTCTACCACTGAAAAGATTTTATTGATGACACTTTGGTGAGAAATCTGAAAATAGGTAAGAGGTTTAGATTATTTTCCCAATAGCTGAATGGAGTTAAAATAGTTACAATATCTGAATGTAGTTAGGCATTATCTAAGGTATCTTGGTATATAAATTCACTAGACTTGTAATCCCAAAGGTTTCAAAACCAGCATTTCAATCAAGTCAAAGATAAATAAGACCTTTTAAAAAGTTTTATGGCAGAACAAATATGACTCTCTGCAGGGTGTTCATCACCTTCCTTATCTATCTCCTTTCTGCCTTAGTAGGAAAAAGAGAACATGAATTTAGAGAGGAAAGAAGAGCCCTACAAACAAATAGTGGGAAGGGAATTAACAAACCATGTTGGAAGGTGTCAGCCAGAAAGGTTGGGGAATCTTCTCCAGAGGGAGTCTCCTCTGCCCTCCATGCAGTGAGGAGAGTCAGGTTCAATATCGAGAAGGAAGGTTAAACTTGGGAAAATTCACTTTAGTTGTAGACACTAAAATAAGAAGGGGCACCTATTGGAATACTTTACAAGTAGGAGTGGTGCAAGTCAATGCTGTCTTTTGAGTATTGAGAATCAAGAATGATAAACTTATTATTCTTATTATGAAAAGATGGAGAAAAGTTGTTCAGACCAAAGCACTATGAATGTTTTTTTGCTGTACCTGAAAGGCGCACTTCTGATTAACCTCAAATATTCACAGGCACGAGATGGGGCAGGCACCCAGGGGTATCACTAAATCTCTCAGCCTATTGCACCTGATTTCTTAGGTAACCTTTAGAACATTGACATTTCAGGTCTGGCACATAAATGAAGGCTTAGTGGGTGTGCAAATATGTTGACTCTCCAAAGGATTGAACAAAAATTCAAGAAACATCACTACTGGAGTGTTAGCAACAGATCGCAGATACCTTATGACTTGACCCAACTTTGAGTTAGAGAGGCATCCATTAAATGACTTTCTATCTAGCAGGGAGACACCACATGGACAAGAAAGCTGTTGTGATGAGAGTGTTTTCTCTCAGGAGTGAAGAACATTCCTATTTGTTCCTTCAATGTCATTGACTTTTTTCATTGTCCAAGTGCTGCAATTAGGAGGTTTAAACAATAGATTCTCCAGTTGCTTAGCTCAAATTGTTTTACATCAATTTTGCCTCAAAGTAAGGAAGAAAAGAAAAATCATTGAAAGAAGCTGGGGAGTGAAGTTGATTCTCAAATAACCCAATAACAACAACAACAAATAAAACATCATTATCTTGTGTAGAAATGGCATATAATTACTTTTATGTACAGTACACAATACTCGTTTACTTCTCTTTTAAAAGTTTGTCAGGGTTCCTTCAAGCATAATTACCATATTATCACATGTCTATAAATAAAATTATAATTAAGCGAGATTGTGTTCATCGCCATACGATTGTGGAATGGAGTTAGCATGGTAAATAGAATTGGACTTTTTAATGTATTCTTAAATGGTGATAGATAAGACGCACAGCATAAAATATGTTGTTTTCTATCTCAAGAAATGCACACTCAAAATAGAGATCCTTAAGTTCAAAGAATTGCTATATTGGCTCATACCCATGGTCCACCCAGTCCTGTATGCTGTCTCAAACAGTAGCTGCAAAGTATCCTTGGAGGAACTCTGTATTGGTTGCAATACTTAATACCCACCCCCATCTATCATCCTTAAATTCTCTCTTATCATGAACCTTATCACCCATGTATCCATTTCTCTAATATTCTCTCTTCCCTTCCCAACTTTCTCTCAAGGCCTTTTGGATTGCTCTTTTATGTATTTATTCATTCCTTTGTGGACCTTCCTAAGGTAATTCATTCAAATGTATTTATGGAGCATTTACTGTGTGCAGAGCACTATACTAAGCACTTGGAAAGTACAATTTGGCAACAAATAGAGACAGTCCCCACCCCACAATGGGCTCACAGTTTTTCTCCTGCTTGGTAATGAACTCCATGTGCTCTCCAGGGTATGAAAAGAGATTTTCACTCTGACCTTGCAATTTATTGACTTCATTCTTCAGTGGATGTCTTTCACCCTAGGGATGTGGTGATCTCAGTTTTGTTTGTCCTGTCCATATCTTTATTCTCCTCCCCAAAGGAGGAGAGAAGTAAACTTTCTAACAACAGGGTGAACACTGTTTGTTAATGGTTGCTACACTTTCCTTTCCTTGTTCTCCTCCTGAAGACTTTACATAGAAGTCCCTCTTGCCCATTTCTCAGTATGATGTCTCCCTCCTCGTAATCATTTTCATGATTACACAAATTCTTTCATTTACACATAGCTCAGATGGAAACATAAGGAATAGATTCACAGATGGAATAGTTCCTCGACTGAAAGTCAGTTTTGGGATTACATATTTTTCTCATTCTTTTTTCAAGAACTCTTTCTCAAAGGAAACATTAAAATATAAATACACTCTCTGTCCTCCACACTGCTTCCAAATATTCCTAGCCCCTTTTGGATGCTTGCTTATTAGACCCTAAAGAATTCAGTCACTTGGATATTGATTTGACCTGTAGTTTTTAAATCAATGGAAGACTGCTGTCAGGGTAATGCTGTCTGGGAAGAACTGGTGGGAATTAAGCAGTAGACTGAAGGATTGTGAGACGGGGAGACAACAAACCCAGTCTCTGTGTGTGCCTAGTGCTGTAAAAACTGTGGGTATCACATTGGCTTTTATCCATAATTGAATTTCAAAAAATCAGTGGAATCTTCTTTGAACATGAAAGCCAGCTTTATATTTGTGTGAGTGTGTAAATGTGTTCAGTCCAAAATTGGGTAGCTTCTATCAAGATAGGCTTTGGTTTCACTCCAAAGAAATAATTCCCCATCTAGTGAGATTCTGTGAGTAATAGCTTAATAACTAAATATCATCTTCATCTTTTCCAGAAAGTTAGGCAGAAAGAACACACGTTCAATCCCTACATTTCAAGATAAACCACTCAGATGATCTGCTATGAGGATTCAAAGATTTTAACATTCTAACCACAAGTTTACTGCCTGCCCAGCATGAATGAGAAAGTTATAGCTTTGCAATTTCTTCAGTCAAGATTTGAGCAGTTGAAGAAAAATTCTAGTAAAGGTTGAAGTTGTAACCAGACCTATTCACAACTTTTATTGAATCAAGGTGCATGAAGTTCAAACAATGCAGTCTTGTGATAGTAAAAGCAATCTGAAGTGTGAACAACCTTTTAATAATATTTGTTCTGCAAGTCACACTACTGATAACAAACAGTCAAAGTCGGATATCTTGGATGGAATGTTTTCTGCTGGGAACAAATTTCTCTCCAAAAGGCACAGTTCTAAGGCAAGTCACGTGTAATATTCCTTTAAGAACTGGCTTCGCTGCTGTCCAAAGTTTTCTAGATTGCAGCTTCATTGTTAGATAGAATGCATAAAGAAAGGTTTGATTTATTGTGTGAAATTCCTTCATGTGGTGCATTCCATTTGAAAAACTGTAGAATACAGAGCCAGAATATATATGCCTTTCCAGCCTAGCTAGATCAAAACTTCCAAATCTTTCCATGTAGCTGCTTAATAAATGGTATTGATTGTGATGACGGTGTGGGTAAGTCAGATGGACAATAGTTTGTACCTGTACTTTTTTTTATTTCTCATTTATGACCGCTGATATGAAATTTGGTAGCATCACATTCTTTCACAGGAAAGCTAGACAATAAGCTCCTTGTGGGCAACAAACATGTCTACCAACGCTGTGATCATGTCTATCACACTACCGACCCCTTGTCTGCATCCTGCCTCTGGCCCGAAACTCCCTTCCCCATCTTATATGACAGACCACTGCTTTCCCCACCTTCAAGCCTTATTAAAATTACATGTCCTCCAAGAGGCTTTCCCTGGCTAAGCCTTCATTTCCCCTGCAACTATGTTGATCCAAACACTTATCCTATTTGACACTGAGAAGCAGCGTGACTCAATGGAAAAGATCCCGGGCTTGGGAGTCAGAGGTCATGGGTTCTAATCCCAACTCTGCCGCTTGTCAGCTGTTTGACTTTGGGCAAGTCACCTCAATTCTCTGGGCCTCAGTTACCTCATCTGTAAAATGGGGACAACCTGATCACCTTGTATCCCCCCAGTGCTTAGAACAGTGCCTTGCACATAGTAAGTGCTTCAGCGGGGCTCAGTGGAAAGAGCCTGGGCTTCGGAGTCAGAGGTCATGAGTTCGACTCCTGGCTCTGTCACTTGTCAGCTGTGTGACTGTGGGCAAGTCACTTAATTAACCCCTCTGTGCCTCAGTTACTTCATCTGTAAAATGGGGATTAACTGTGAGCCTCACGTGGGACAACCTGATTAACCTGTATTTACCCCAGCGCTTAGAACAGTGCTCTGCACATAGTAAGCGCTTAACAAATACCAACATTATTAAACAAATGCCGTTATTATAATAATAATAATAATAATGTTGGTATTTGTTAAGCGCTTACTATGTGCCGAGCACTGTTCTAAGCGCTGGGGTAGACATAGGGGAATCAGGTTGTCCCACGTGGGGCTCACAATCTTAATCCCCATTTTACAGATGAGGGAACTGAGGCACAGAGAAGTTAAGTGACTTGCCCACAGTCACACAGCCGACAAGTGGCAGAGCTGGGATTCGAACTCATGAGCCCTGACTCCAAAGCCCGTGCTCTTTCCACTGAGCTATTGACTTCTGCATTAGCCTCCTCGGTGACCTCTCTGCCTCCTGCCTCCCCACTCCAATCCATACGTCCCTCTATTACTTCTAAAAAAAGTTCAGTCCACATTTCCTCGCTCCTCAAGAATCTCTAGTGGTTACTCATCCAGCCCTACCTCAAACAGAAACCTCTTATCAATGGCTTTAAAGCACTTAATCACCTCAACCCCTCCTATTTTACCTCAGTGATTTCCTTCTACAACCTAACCTTCACTCATCTGACACCAACCTACCTGTACCTTGATCTCATCTATCTCACCTCCGACCCCTTACACTCATCCTGCCTCTGGCCTGGAACTCCTTCCCCCTTCATCTGTGATTTTAGTAAGGCTTTGAAAATGTGGAGAGAGGTGGTCTGTTGGATATGAAGCAGTAGCGAGCTCCGGGATAGAGGGAGCATGTAGGCAAAGGGTCAGAGGCAAGACAGACAAATTCTTGTACTGTGTGGTTGTAGCGGTTACAAATCTTCCCCAGAGGTCTCTAAGGATGGGAGAGGCACTCGTTTGTTCTGAAAGATTTAGGTGCCATCTTATCAATCTATCAATCAGTAGTATATATTGAGTGCCTACAGTGTGCAGGTCTAGGAAGATTAAAATCATTAGATATGATTCCTAACCTGAAGAAGTTTGCAATCTTGCAGGGGAGGCAGACGTTAAAATTATCACTCATTTACCATACCTTCTCTCCTTCTGCATCACCCTTCCACTTGGATTTGAACCCTTTATTCATCCCATCCTCAGCCCCACTGCACTTCAGTCCATATTCGTAATTTATATTAATGTCTGCCTCCCTCTATAGAGTGTAAATTCCTTGTGGGTAGGGAATAATGTCTATTGACTCTTTGTATTGTACTCTCCTAAGTGTTTAGCACAGTGCTCTGTATAAAGTAAGTGCTCAAGAAGTACAATCGAATGCACTCTCCCAAGGTCTTAGTACAATGGTCTGCACACAGTAAACCCTCAATAAATGGTATTGATTGATCAACTGAGTACACTCTAATGGGCAGTGAGAATGTTTGAAGGGAAAAGTTCAGGTTAAAGGTTAATTAAAGGAGTTGGATGAATGGAGAAGAGAATGCTGAGAGGTGATTTTTTAAGAAGTGGAAAGGAATAACTTTTACAATTCTCTTCACACGTGCTTCCTGCTGCCATGACATTTTTGCCACTTCTGTTCATCAAATCATCTTTCTTCCTTCTTTCAAATATTAAAAGAATCACTGTCTTCACGAAGTCATCCTTGACTGAACCTCCCTTGCTTGAGTGGCCCTAATTATTCCAGTTATCTCTCGGAAGTATGCATATAAAATCCATCTCACATGCCTTCTGAAACCTAAGTCCACCAAAGGGTCTTACTCCATTAATCTCCAGTCTCCTGATTTTAAATATCCCAAATATCACTGAAAGAACTTCTGCATTCCCCATTTCCTCCTATTAGTACTTATGTATATATCTAAATTTTCCATTTCTTTATTCTATCTGTAATTCCTTTTTCTGTCTCCCTTGCCAGATTTTCAGATCCTTGAGGCAGGGATCACAAATACTAATTTCTATTTTACTCTTCCAAACATGTAGTGAATTACTTTTCATTAATAGATAATAATAATAATGTTGGTATTTGTTAAGCGCTTACTGATTACCCTGTATCTAACCCAGCGCTTAGAACAGTGCTCAGCACATAGTAAGCGCTTAACAAATACCAACATTATTATTATTATTACTCCTTGGAGAGTACTGTTCTAAGCGCTGGGGTATACAGGGTAATCAGGTTGTCCCACATGAGGCTCACAGTCTTAATCCCCAATTTACAGATGAGGTAACTGAGGCACAGAGAAGTTAAGTGACTTGCCCACAGTCACACAGCTGACAAGTGGCAGAGCCGGAATTCGAACCCATGACCTCTGACTCCCAAGCTCGGGCTCTTTCCACTGAGCCACGCTGCACTCTTCTACTCTATTTAGTAGATACTCATCTTCCCCTTCAGACTGTAAACTCATTAGGGGCAGGGAATGTGTCTGTTTATTGTTATAGCGTATTCTCCTGTGTGCTTAGCACACAGTAAGCACTCAATAAATACGATTGAATGAATACTCAAATGCTATTACTTGATCAATAGAATTACAAGTTATATTTCAAGGTTTCCCTCCCTTTTGTTCTCATGCTTCTTTCAGAGAATGTCTTATGTTCCTTTTCCACGTATTTTAGATTGGCTTATATGTATTATATATTATTGTAATATATAATATGCTATATACATTATATAACATATTATATATTAAAATAATAATGACGGTATTTCTAAGTGCTTACTATGTGCAAAGCACTGTTCTAAGCACTGGGGGGATACAAGGTGATCAGGTTGTCCCACGTGGGGCTCACAGTCTTCATCCCCATTTTACAGATGAGGTAACTGGGACACAGAGAAGCTAAGTGACTTGCCCAAAGTCACACAGCTGACAAGCCGCAGAGCTGGAATTAGAACCCATGACCTCTGATTCCCAAGCCCGGGGTCTTTTCCACTGAGCCACGCTGCTTCTCAGTGTAAAATAAAATATGTAGATATGTAAAATAAAATTCTCAGTTTGAACCAAACCCATTCCCTAATTGCTTTAAATTTGAAACAGCACCTGCTTATTAACAAAGAAGCCTTAGATTCAGGCACTAAAACACCTAATCCCTAATTTTTTTTGGTATTTATTAAGCAATTGCTATGTACCTGGGACTGTAGTAAGTGTTGGGGTAGATACAGGTTGATACTATTATATATATTATATCTATATCATTTTTTATGTGTTTCCTAAGTGCTTGCTATGTGCCAGATACTAGACTAAACACGGGGTTAGATAGATAGACAGATAGATAGATAGATAGAAGTCCTGGGTTCTAATCCCATTTCTGTCACTTGTCTGCTGTATGACCTTGAGCAAATCACTTAACTTCTCTGTAAAATGGTTATTTAAAACTGTGAGCCATCTGTGAAAAAGGGACTGTGTCCAACTGGATTATCTTGTATCTACCCCAGCTCTTAGAAGAGTGACTAGCCTATAGTAAGTGCTTAACAAATATCATTACTATTATAGATACAAGCTGTTGAGGTTGAACACAGTTCATGGTGTGTTTTTGTCCTATTCCTTATTAGAGTATGCGCTTCTCAAGGCCAGGAACACTGTCTTTTCCTTTCTTTGAACTGCTTATAGCATAAATCTCCATGGTGTCTAATACAATGTTTTGCACCCAGGAAAAGTTCAGTAAAGATTGCTGACTGCTGTTTTTTAGAGAATAGAGTTTGCCGAGGCAGGACGGGGGAATGACCTTTAAACTCTTGGGGGGATTTAAATGAGAAAACCAGCTTGGCCTAGCAGATAGAGCCCGAGCTTGGGAGTCAGTAGGACTTGGGTTCTAATTCTGGCTCTGCCACTTGTCTGCTGTGAGACCTAGAGCAAGTCACTACACTTCTCTGTACCTCAGTTCCTTCATCTGTAAAATGGGGATTAAGACTGTTAGCCCCATCTGGGATATGGACTTTGTTCAACCTGTATCTACCCCAGTGCTTACTACAGTCCCAAACACTTAGCAATTGCTTAATAAATACCATAAAAAAGTGAGGAATTAGGTGTTTTAGTGCCTGAATCTAAGGCTTCTTTGTTAATAAGCAGGTGTTTTTTCAAATTTAAAGCAATTAGGGAATGGGTTGGAACAAACTGGGAATTTTATTTTGCATCAATCTGATTTAGTGGAGGGCTGTAAGAATGAACCATGTTCCCTGAAGTCTATCCTCGGGAAGAAGTAAGGGATTTGGGAAGATACAATAACTGTTAAATGAGGAAAGGACCTTTCAAAACATTGCTACTTCACTGCATGCAAAGACCCCAAACAGTTATTACAGCTATAATAAGTGCCTGATGTACTGAAAGAATTGAATTGGACAGAATTGAAGAAATGAATTATTTTTGGTGATATTCACGTGGAAACAAAGATTATGTTGTGTTACTAATCTAAAGTACTATTGGGAACCATGTTTTGCACTGGGGTGGCATTATTGTTTTCAGTTTATGCATATCTGCAGACAATATTTGAAGGTGCACTGTACTATTATCAACTAAATTTGATCATTTATAACAATCATGACAGCGGATCTGGTTAATAGGCACAAATGGTCAGTAAATACCATTGATGTTTTTCATCTGAATTACTCAGCATTATTTTGTATACTATCTCCATAGAGTCGGTGTTCAAAAAAATGTCAGTGATTGACTGATGAATGCACTTCCTAAGCCCCTACCTCAATACTCGGGGGGAAGAGGAAAGGAAAATGATAAAGTGGAGTGATGATTTGTGCTTGAATTAGCATGCCTCACTGTCATTGTTTAAACTTAAACAATTTAACATATTTTGGATCATTTGTTATTTGCCTCAAAATACTAGTATTAATAATAATGCAATATTCATTTTAATTTATAATAACCCTTACCTAGAAAATTCCTAGAACCTAACATTTCTGTGAAAATATCGGTAGGAAACTGCACTGAAGAGACAGCTGAATATGTACAAATCTATTAGGTTTTCCCACTAAGGGAAAGATCATACTACTATTATATTCCCCTTAATGTAAGTCTATTTAAAAAACCATTTTTGTGGCCAATTCTTTCTCAGAACAGCTCATGGGCCAACAGGATATATTAATTTTAATATAAACCTGGGTATACATTGTTAATTACTCAAAGATAATGGGACTTGATTAACCAGAAACAAGAACACATCCAGATAGTTTCCTTCAAATTAAGTCCATTGCTCAGGTGGGCCAAAATGCCTGATTCCTGTTTTTGCTCTTCAGTGAATGACCACCCACTTAAAGCAGAAGTGAAAAAGTTCAGCAGCTGATTAAAGCCTGTTCAAATATGGATGAAAGATTTCTGAATCCATATTTATTAAAAAAATTTCTATGGAATTTTACTAAGTAACTATTTGAGTATATGACTAAATTCAGGAGAGTTTTATACGGAGAAACACTGGGTTAGAAACCTGAGAGTATTGAATAAAGTTACTTATCTAGACAAAAAGTTAAAGAAAATGTATCTGTAAATGACAAAAAAATATTCAATGAAGGAGCTAGAAAAGTTCACCAAAAAGTATTTTGAAATGGATAAATTCTACAAGTGTGAATGTTAATCCGAACTAGATGTGAGTACTTAAGTAGAAACAAAACTGATAAACTATTGTCTACAGTGTCACCGGCTGGTGTTAAAATGTGTACTGGGGAAAACTGATGGCTGGAACTTCACATGTAAATTTAAATTTGAGGCAATCCTCGAAGTGATTCAGATTAAATAATCCTCTTCTGAGGGAAAAGGAGGCTTTTAGATTGTCCACCTTAATCAAATCACTCATAACTTTATACTAACTGTAACCTTGGACAATAATTTATAATAATTATCGTACTTGTTAAGCTCTTACTATGTGCTAAGCACCATTTTAAGCACTGGGGTAGGTACAAGTGAATCAAGTTGGACACAGTCCCTGTCCCACATGGGGCTCACAGTCTAAATCCCATTTTACAGATGAGGTAACTGAGGCACAGAGAAGTTAAGTGACTTGCCTAAGGTCACACAGCAGTCAGGTGGCTGAGCAAGTTTAGAGCCCAGGTCTTTCTGACTCCCAGGCCTGTGTTCTATCCACAAAGCCATAATGCTTCTCATTTAACTTAACGAAAGTCACTTAACTTCTCTATGCCTCAGTTACCTCATTTGTAAATGTAGATGACGACTGTGAGCCCCATGTGAGGCAGAGACTTTGTCCAATCTAATTTGTTTGTATCCACTCCAGTGCTTGGTATGATGCCTAGCACATAGTAAACACTTAACAAATACCACAATGATGATTATTATTAGAACTCAAGAACCACAGTTAACTAGTATTATTCTGGTGAATTGCAAAATGAGTCATAGAATTAAGAATTAGTTTAAGCAGCGTGGCTCAGTGGAAAGAGCCTGGGCTTGGAGTCAGAGGTCGTGGGTTCTAATCCCAGCTCCACCACTTATCAACTGTGTGACTTTGAGCAAGTCACTTAACTTCTCTGTGCTTCAGTTGCCTCATCTGGAAAATGGGGATTAACTCTGTGAGCCACCTGTGGCACAACCTGTTTACCTTGTATCTACCTAGCGCTTAGAACAGTGCTTGGCAAATAGTAAGCTCTTAACAAATACCAAATTATTATTATTATTATTATGTAATTGCTCCGATAAACTGCTGCTCCTATAATCTCAAATCCCCAAATAATTTCTCATAAGTATTATACTTACATAGTCCCCGTGGCTCAGTGGAAAGAGCACGGGCTTTGGAGTCAGAGGTCATGGGTTCAAATCCCGGCTCCGCCACTTGTCAGCTGTGTGACTTTGGGCAAGTCACTTAACTTCTCGGTGCCTCAGTTACCTCATCTGTAAAATGGGGATGAAGACTGTGAGCCCCACGTGGGACAACCTGATTCCCCTGTGTCTACCCCAGCGCTTAGAACAGTGTCCAGCACATAGTAAGCGCTTAACAAATACCAACATTATTATTAACCCAGAGGTCATGGGTTCGAATCCCTGCTCTGCCACTTGTCAGCTGTGTGACTGTGCTCGGCACATAGTAAGCGCTTAACAAATACCAACATTATTATTATTATTATTAAGTCACTTAACTTCTCTGTGCCTCAGTTACCTCATCTGTAAAATGGGGATGAAGACTGTGAGCCTCACATAGGACAACCTGATGACCCTCTATCTCCTCCAGCGCTTAGAACAGTGCTCTGCACATAGTAAGCGCTTAACAAATACCAACATTATTATTATTATTATTAAAACATTCTAAGGCTGATGGTCGGAATTCAGTGCAGATCAAAGTTAGAGTTCGGATGAAAGCAGTTCAATTGCTATAGCAAATCTTTTTACTTCACTCACCCTGGAGCTACCAAGTGCAAATTAATCAAATTTAAATATTTTTACCATTTACAGTAGGCTCTAAGGCAACAATGAAGTAGAAGCAGCTTTCACAGAATGTCATCTCATAAAATATACAAACAAGTTATTAATCGTATGTGAAAAATCAAAATGATTATATGAAGCAAATAGTATCATTAATGTCATATCTAGATTAGGTTCATTCAAGGAACATAAGGTAACCAATCAATGAAGAGAACATAATCTTCAGGAAAGATGGTGATTCATGAAAGTTAAAATTTTAAATAAAAGGTTAATGATTTACTCTGTGCATTTCATTTTTCATAATAGTTTAGTCTTTTTGGATCAAAGGGATTCTAGGTTCAGCGTATCTTAAAATGATTAGTTCTAGCAATAATAGTAATGAATGTTATTCAAACTTACCACCTTATAATCATTTATCCCACCATATGTGGGAATTCCAGGGAGGAAATAACTTTTTTTCTAAGCTTAGATTCTTTTCTATGACAAATCCCATGTTTTTCAGGATTTTCCAAAGATTCTAAAGTCCATTATCATACTTCTTTTGGCATTTTCTTCCATCGTCTCACATTCTCTCTTTCCTCATGAATTTTATTTTTGATAAACTGACTTAAGAATCATGATACTAAACCTCATCATTTTCAGCCATCTGGCCTGTCTTTGGGAGAGGCCCAGAGGAATGGCTAGACAGTGGGTGCCTATAAACTAGGAATTTAGAAAGAGCTTTCTTATCTGACTAGGGATGCAGACAGAAGGAATCAATTTATTATCAAAACGTAAGGTAGACATCAGCTTTCATACTAATGTGTTTCTAAGACAGTGAATGGGTTTTTTTTCTTCCTTCATGAACTGTTGAGCAGGTGTGTCAACCCAATTGAGGAAAGGCAGCCATGGCTTCCATGGATTGACACTTTATGGGCAGAGGTACAGAGGTATCCTTTCTTCTCATTAATTCGATCATATTTATTGAGTGCTTACTGTGTGCAGAGCACTGTACTAAGTGCTTAGGAGAATACAAGGACCTGGATTCTAATCCCGGCTCTGCCTCTTCTTCGGTGTATAAATTTGGGCTAGTCCCTTCATGTCTCTGTGCCTCAGTTAGCTCATCTGTAAAATGGGGATTAAGACTTTGAGACTTGCGTGGGACAGGGATTGTGTCCAACCTGCATAGCTTGTATTTACCACATAGTAAGTGCTCAATAAATAAATGAATAAATAAATTCTATTTAAACAAAAAGGCCTTCCAGAATCTAACAGTCTTCCTCTTGCCTTAGACTATGGGTACAGGCCAAAAACTTCCAAGTCCATATTTTAATTGGTTACATTGTTTATGAAGTGCTTACTCTGTGTCAAACACTGGGCAAAGTGCTGGGGTAGATTCAAGATGGTCAGATCAGACACAGTCCCTCTCCCACATGGGACTGTCGATCTAAGAATCTTGTCTTATCTTTGGCCTGGCCATCTTATTAGCGGGGACACCAAAGTGAAGTAGGACTCTGTCTCGCCTCTGGCCTGCTTGGCATCCTAGTAGATGTTCAGAGAGTGAGCTGGACTCCCCCGTCATCACTGATCAGGCCAGGTAGCCTGCCGGGTCCTCCAATGATCGGGAATTCTGCCCTTCAAGGCACACCCCAGATACAGACACTAAGTTCATTTGACACACCAACTCCCGAAACCTCTGCCCCAGTTTTGCTCCCATACTCAGGTTGGAAATGGAACCCTGGCAAGCAACATTTCCCTTTGCAAAGACTTAGAAAAAGGCAGACAAAAATCGGGAAGATAATTTCAGGGAAAGTTTCCCATTTTTTCCTCTGCTTTTCTCCATTATTGGATTTAAGGGTTTTATGGAAATACTGAAGGTGTGTAGGTTTCTACTATGAGAGCATTTCTTGCAGGCACGGATCCAATTCATTTATGGGACTCCATTGCTTTGAACTCTGCTCCGAAGACTGATTGACCCCTGAGGGAATCTCACACAGAGCATGGCAAGAAATTAATACATTTCAAAGAGGAGTAATATGATATGGCAATGACCTCATGCACTGGATGCTCTGTGCCATCATTCTAAAGGCAAATACTCTTTCCTGAACCACACCGAAGATCTCTTTTTCACACTGTGGTTCCTTATTGAATATTCTATACTTGTTACATGCCCAGAACTGCCCTGATCTCATGTGGATTGGAGAGGAGTATTGATGTTAACATCAATGACAGTTCTACACAAAAAATAAGTGCAGAATACCTAATAGAAATCCAGTTTATAGATAGATTTTTCAGTGTGTTTTGGGAATAAGAATCCTGCCTAAGCCTTTTAGACATTTTCTTTCCTAAAATTTTCAAATCAATTCCCATGGCCAGACCATGTGCATTCTACTTAGCCTTCCTCATGAGTCCCGTCTTTTTCGTTGGCAATAAAATCTTGAACAAAAATATGCCAGTTTTAATCTTTTCCAATATATATTTGCAAAAGAATGTTTAAAATGAAAAGAAAGTAGGCTAGATCAAATTATTTTCCTCATCTCTTTGAAAATGAGATTCCAGTATATTGGTCTTGTAAATTAGTTTACCACAAAATAAACATTATCGGTACGGTAAATTTCAGCTATTGCTTTAAAGTTCAATCATCTATTAAATATCTACATTGAAGGATGACACATCTGAAGGGCTGATCATGTCCAATCTACAATTAGTAGTAAATGTAAACGACAAGAAGAAGTGTGGCTTAGTGGAAAGAGCACAAGCTTGGGATCCAGAGGTCTAGGTTCTAATCCCGGCTCTACCACTTGTCAGCTGTATGACTTTGGGCAAGTCACTTCACTTCTTTTTGTCTCAGTTACCTCATCTGTAAAATGAGCCCCACGTGGGACAACCTGATTACCTTAAAGCTCCCCCAGTGCTTAGAAAAGTGCTTGGCATGTAGTAAGTGCTTAACAAATGCCATTATTATTATTATACTAAAAATATGAATCAATCAATGGAATTTGAGTGCTTACTGTGTAAAGAGCACTGTACTAAGAGCTTGGAAGAATAGAATCCTCCTTGACCACTGTGAGCTTATGGCTTAGAGAGTAGATATCAAATATTAGAGCGGTTCGATTTTTCTCTTTTTGTTTGCCAATATTATGTATTACGGCTACATAAAATGTATTTGCAGCTGTTCCATAGGACACTGTAATAATAATAATAATGTTGGTATTTGTTAAGCGCTTACTATGTGCAGAGCACTGTTCTAAGCTCTGGGGTAGACATAGGGGAATCAGGTTGTCCCACGTGGGGCTCACAGTCTTAATCCTCATTTTACAGATGAGGTAACTGAGGCCCAGAGAAGTTAAGTGATTTGCCCACAGTCCCACAGCTGACAAGTGGCAGAGCTGGGATTCGAACTCATGACCTCTGACTCCAAAGCCCGTGCTCTTTCCACTGAGCCACGCTGCTTCTCTGAGCCACGCTGATGTTATCACAGCGTGAGAGGGTGATGGATAAGACTGATGTGTGACTGACAAGCCCTTCAACAGTGTTAAGATTGTTCTTTGCTGCATTTGCAATCCACAGAATTAGGGGCTCTTTTTGTTATTGTTTCATTTTGTCGCACTTACCTCAGCACCTCTGTTCTAATTGTTTTATTTAAGGATAGCTTGTCTTCTGCTGTTTTCCTCCCAACGTCTCCACTGTTGAGAATTGTTTGAGATTTGACTTAATGATGTCTTTAAGAATATTTAAATTATTCTCTCATTTTATGGTTTTTGTTTTCCATTTTACCTCACTGTAAGCAGGTGTTTAGGTATCTTGCTGTCATTCTATGGTCAGGGAATGTGTCTTCAAGAGGCCTTCCTCAAGCCCCCCTTTCCTCTTCTCATTCATTCATTCATTCATTCATTCAATAGTATTTATTGAGCGCTTACTATGTGTAGAGCACTGTACTAAGCACTTGGAATGTACAATTCAGCAACAGATAGAGACAATCCCTGCCCAATGACGGGCTTACAGTCTAATCGGGGGAGACAGACAGACAAAAACAAGACAACATAATCACGATAAATAGAATCAAGGGGATGTATACCTCATTAACAAAATAAATAAATCCCACTCGCTTTGTGTCACCCTGACTTGCTCCCTTTATTCACCCTCCATCCCAGCTCTCATCACTTTTATAGCTTATAGCTGTAATTTACTTGTTTACAGTCTCTCCCTCGAGACCAAAAATTCGTCATGTACAGGGAATGTGTTTGATTATTGCTGTAGTATACTCTCCCAAGTGCTTAGCATAGACCTTTGCAACAGTAAGTGCTCAGTAAATATGATTGAATGAATGAAAGTCTGCTAATTCTGTTGTATTGTACTCTCCCAAGCATTTAGAACAGTGCTCTGTACACAGTAAGTGCTCAAAAAATACCACTGATTGATTTATTCTTCTCACATATCTACCCAGATAAGCTGTGGCATGATGGTTATTGCTTCATGTGGGGATTCAATACCTCTTCTCCCTCCTACTTAAACTGCTAGCCCCATGTAATAATGTTGGTATTTGTTAAGCGCTTACTATGTGCAGAGCACTGTTCTAAGTGCTGGGGTAGATACAGGGTAATCAGGTGATCCCACATGAGGCTCACAGTCTTAATCCCTATTTTACAGATGAGGTAACTGAGGTACAGAGAAGTTAAGTGACTTGCCCACAGTCACACAGCTGACAAGTGGCAGACTCCACATTCGAACCCATGACCTCCGACTCCCAAGCCCGTGCTCTTTCCACTGAGCCATGCTGCTTCCCATGTCCCATATGGGAGAAGGACTGTGCCCAACCTGATTAGCTTGTATCTACCCCATTCCTTAGAACAGTTCTTGACATACAGTAAGGTAAGCACTTAACAGATACCATGAAAAAAGCTTAAGAAATTACTGTGTTCCAGGACCTCATTGTTTTGTATTCTGTCTTGTTCATTGCCAAGCATGGCCAGTGAATCATATGGAGCTGCTCTAGAAGTCACAGGTAGAGTCTGAACAAAGTCCAAGTCTCACAGCATATTATCTCTCTACAGAAATGCTCTGGGCATGTCACTCCCATCCTCAAAAATCTCCAGTGGTTGCCTATCAACCTTCGCAAGAAGCAAAAACTCCCGACTATCGGCTTCAAAGCTCTCCAGCACCTTGCACTCTCCTACTTTCCTCCCTTCTCTCCTTCTACAGCCCACCCCGCACACTCCACTCCTCTGCCACTGCTAACCTCCTCACCGTCCCCCGTTCACACCCATCCCGTCATCGACCCCTGGCCCACGTCCACCCGCTGTCCTGGAATGCCCTCCCTCCTCACCTCAGCCAAACTAACTCTCTTCCCTTCTTCAAAGCCCCACCGAGAGCTCACCTCCTCCAGGAGGCCATCCCAGACTGAGCCCTCTCCTTTTTCCTCTGCTCCTCCTCCCCTCCTCGTCACTCCTACTCCCTCCCTCTCCTCTATCCCCAGCACTTGTGTATATTTGTACATATTTATTACATTATTTTATTAATGATGTGTTTATATCTGTAATTCTATTTATCTTTGTTGATGGTATTGATACCTGTCTACTTGTTTTGTTGTCTGTCTCCACCTTCTAGACTGTGAGCCCATTGTTGGGTAGGGATTGTCTTTAACTGTTGCCTAATTGTACTTTCCAAGTGCTTAGTACAGTGCTCTGCACACAGTAAGCACTTAGTAAATACAAGTGAATAAATGAATGAATAAATGAATGAGCCAAAGATCTCCCCACCGAGTAGCAGCATGGCGTAGTGGATAAAGCATGGGCCTGGGAGTCAGAAGGTCATGGATTCTAATCTTGGCTCTGTCACTTGTTTGCTGTATGACCTTGGGCAAGCCACTTAACTTCTCTGTGCCTCAGTTACCTCATCTGTGAAATAGGGATTGAGAACATGAGCCCCATGTGGGACAACCTTGATTACCTTGAATCTACCCCACAGCTTAGAACAGGGCCTGGGACATAGTAAATGCTTAACAAATACCAAAATAATGATTATTATTATTATCATTATTATTATTCGAATAGTATGTGGTATGGCTAGTATATACTTTGGGAGTATGGTGCCAACATAATATTATACAATATAATATATTACACCTTCAAAGCAATCTGAATATTTATGAAGCAAAAGTAGCTAAACCTGCTAACTGGCCATTCATTCATTCATTCATTCAACGATATTTATTGAGTGATTACTGTGTGCAGAGCACTGTACTAAGCACTTGGAAAGTACAATTCAGCAACAGATAAAGACAATCCCTACCCAATGGGCTCACAGTCTAGAAGCGAGGAGGTTGGTTAAGTGTATTGGTATTGCGTGTATGGTATGCCAGGTACGGTACTGTGAACCCGTTGTTGAGCAGGGATGGTCTCTGTTGCCAAATTGTACATTCCAAGCGCTTAGTCCAGTGCTCTGCACATAGTCAGTGCTCAGTAAATATGACTGAATGAACCAAATCATACTCCTCTTCAGACTTACAATCCATCCGTAGCTCCTGGATATTTCTGAAGAAAAGTTCATAATAATCTGCCTGTTTTCTGGTGGGTTCCCCGTTTAAACTGTGAGCCCGTTGTTGAGCAGGGATTGTCACTATCTGTTGCCGAATTGTACATTCTAAGCGCTTAGTACAGTGCTCTGCACACAGTAAGCGCTCAATAAATACAATTGCATTTATGAATGGAGCATAGTAATCAGCATATTAAAGATTAGGTATGACTGATCCAAAGATTTTTCTGGTGAGACTTTAGAGTTTCAATTTCCAGCTTTCTTACTATCCTCAAACCTCATTTACAGCTCTGCTTTACTCCACGGGGGATAAAGGGTCAGACAACGCCCCTCCGATTCTGATGCTAACAGTTGTGTCACTAATCTTAGGATCTTGATAATCCTTTCAGGAAACATTCTTAGCTATTTACAAAAGCCCAGAACTACAGCTAATAGGGAATCTTTTAGTAAGGTAAAAAATAAGATGTTTTACTCTGAACTGGTTTATCTAATTTGCAGCAAATATCATGCTGGGGTCTGAAGCTGCATTGCCATATTGGGAACTTGTGATTAATGATGCTCTTTATTAGCAAGCCCAGGATGACCCCAACTAGACTCACCAGCAAAGAAGAGCAGCAGTGAAATCTCATAATATTTCCCTAAGCACAGTATTTCCTCTGCATGCCTTCCCCTCTCTGTAATCTATGTACTTGGATCAGTACAGTGAAGAAGTAATGTGTAGTGGATAGACCATGGACCAGGATGTCAGAAGGTCATGGGTTCTAATCCTGACTCTGCCACTTATCTGCTATGTGACCTTGGGCAAGTCATTTCACTTTCCTGTATCTCAGTTACCTCATCTGAAAGATGGGGATTGAGACTGTGAGTCCCATGTGGGACAGGGACTGTGTCCAACCTGATTTGTTTGTATCCACCCCAGCGCTCAGTATAGTGCCTGGCACTTAGTAAGTAGCAGCGTGGCTCAGTGGAAAGAGCATGGGCTTTGGAGTCAGAGGTCATGAGTTCGAATCCCAGCTCTGCCACTTAGCTGTGTGACTGTGGGCAAGTCACTTAACTTCTCTGTGCCTCAGTTACCTCATCTGTAAAATGGGGATTAAGACTGTGAGCCCCACGTGGGACATCCTGATTCCCCTGTGTCTACCCCAGCGCTTAGAACAGTGCTCGGCACATAGTAAGTGCTTAACAAATACCAACATTATTAAATGCCATTATTGTTGTTTTTGTTAAAATGGGGATAGGGACTGTCAGCCCCACATGAGACAGTGACTCTATCCAACCCAATTTGTTTGTATCTATCCCAGTACAGTGCTTGACACATAGTAAGTGCTTCACAAATACCATAGTTATTATCATTATTATCATCTTTACTCTTTAAAGCACTTGACATTCTTCCCATTCTCAGACCCATATATCTATATGCACATATCCTTAATTTATTTTAATGTCTATTCGTCCCTCAATCATCATGATTAATGGAATCATTAATCTGAGCACACAGAAAGCGCTCAATAAATATGATTGAACGAATGAATGTTTGAGTGCTTAATGAGTGCACAGCACTGTATTACGTGCCTGGGAGACTTCTATACAATAGAGTTGGTATATACATTACCAGCCCACAAAGAGATTACAGGCTAGAATAGGAGACAGACATTAATCTAAATTTTAAATTTAATTTATAGTTATGTATATATAGTCTCTAGACTGTAATCTCTTTATGGGCAAGAAACTTGTCTACCAACTCCATGGTACTGTAATCTTAACTTTCCCATCACTGTAGTCCCATGATCACTGTTTTACAAACCTGTAATCTCGGTATTATCATCAACTCATCTCTGTCATTTAACCCACACATTCAATCTGTCATGAAATCTTGTCTTTTCTATCTTCACATCTCAAGAATTCACCCTCTCCTCTCCATGCTATCACACTGATCCAAGAACCCATCATTTCTCACCTTAACTACCACATCAGCCTCCATGATGACCTCCCTGCTTTCCGTTCTCCCGTCTCCAGTCCATTCTTCACCCTACTTCCTGGATGATTTTTCTGCAAAAGCATTCAGTCCATATCTTCTCCTTCCTCAGAAACCTCCAATAGTTGCCCATCCACCCCTGCCTTAAAGAGGACATCCTTACCATTGGCTTTAAGGCATGCAGTAAGTTCTCTCCTTCCTACCTTATCTCACTAATCCCCTATTACAACTCAACCCACATACTCTCCTCCTGATACACCGAACTACTCTCTCTACCTTGGTTTCATCTATCCTGCCACAGACCCCTTGTCCACATTCTCCCTCGGGTGTGGACCTTCCTCCTACTTTTTGTTCGACAGTCCACAACTCTCCCCACTTCAAAACCCTCCAAATATCACATCTCCGAGAGGTCTTTCCAGACTAAGCTTTGTATTTTCCCATTTGCCCTCTGTTCTGCAATGACTTTGACCTTGACTATGTATCCCTTAAGCCCTTTCATATGCTCTCCAGCCCCACTGTACTTAAGTAAACATTATTAAATTCTACCCCTAATTTATTTTATTTTAATAACTGTCTCTCTCTGCAGACTGTAAGTACCTTGTAGGCAGGGATCATGTCTAACCCTGCAGTATTTGTACTACCTCAAGTGCTTCATACAGTTACCTGAACACAGTAAGTGTTTGATCGGTTGATGGATTTTTCACAGTCAGCGACGGCCTCACTTTTTTTTTTTGAAGAGGGTAATAATGGTGAAAACATAGGCGTTCTGTGGTCTTTTCTCAGAATCTTAAATAATGAGGAAGAATCAGTGCAGCTATGTGAACAAAACCATTCCTCTTTGCTTACTTATTTCAGCAGATATCAGTCAATCAATTGCATTGATTGAGTGCTTAGTGCATGTAAAGTGCTGTACTAAGCCCTTGGGAGAGTACAATATAATAGAGTAGGTAGAAACACTGCTCAGGATGAGCTACTATCAGATTTAAGAGCTCCGCCATTCTTCATGATCCTAAATATGGTATCGACTGTTTAAATTTGGAGCTAAGGCCATATGTTTTCATGATTCAGTTCTTCCCAGTGGCTAGGAGATTGTTGAAATTTTATCGGTCTGGCCAAGACTACTTATGCAGAGGTTTCACTTTTGGTATCATGTGAGGGCCCTTTACCTCTTTTCAGCAACACATAGAGACCTTAGGGTTTGGGTTCAGTCTCCATTGCCTTGGATGTTTGCGGTCTTGGTGTCTCACCATTTGTCTCTTGGTGTCTCACCATTTGCCGTGCGTATTCCTTAGCTTGTTAGCCTGAATAAACATCAAGGCCATTAGTAGATACTCATGACAGTGGGATATAAGGTCCCTGTGGGCAGGGATTGTGTCTACCATCTCTATTATACTCTCCAAAGTGTTTAATACAGTGCTCTGCACACAGTAATCTCTCAGATATCACTGTGAATGATTCAGTGATGTGGTGCTGGATTTGTTGAAAGTAGCAGCAGAAAGAAATATGCTACTGAGATACAACTGCTCACAGCACATCTCTAGGTAATATGAGGTAAAGAAGAGGTAGTCGACACTTGTGGCGTATTCCTGGTTGGAGGAGATAGTCAGTTAACACAGAGAAATCTTTGGCAACATAAACTCTAGCATGTTCTTTATACATCAATCCGCCATATTTATTGAGCACTTACTTTTTGCAGAGTGCTGAACTAAATGATCGGGAGAGGACAGTATTACAGAGTCAGTAAACAAGTTCCCTTCCCACAATGAGGTTACAGTCTAGAGGGGGAGATACACATTAATATGAATAAATAAATCATTCATTCAATCATTTATTGAGCACTTATTATATGCAGAGTACTGTAAAAGTGCTTGGGAAAGTACAAGCAGAAGCAGCTTGGCTCAGTGGAAAGAGCCCAGACTTGGGAGTCAGAGGTCGCGGGTTTTAATCCAGACTCCGTCACTTCTCAGCTGTGTGACTTTGGGCAAGTCACTTAACTTCTCTGTGCCTCAGTTACCTCATCTGTAAAATAGGGATTGAGACTATGAACCCCAAATGAGACAACCTGATTACCTTGTATCTCCCCCAGAGCTTAGAACAGAGCTTGGCACATAGTAAGCACTTAAATACCATCATCATCATTATTATTCATTCATTCAGTAGTATTTATTGAGCACTTACTATGTGCAGAGCACTGTACTAAGCGCTTGGAATGTACAAATCGGCAACAGATAAAGACAGTCCCTGCCCTTTGATGGGTTTACAGTCTAATCGGGGGTGACAGGCAGACAAGAACAATGGCAATAAAAAGAGTCAAGGGGAAGAACATCTCATAAAAACAATGGTAAATAAATAGAATCAGGGTGATGTACATCTCATTAAACAAAATAAATAGGGTGATGAAGATATATACAGTTGAGTAGACGAGTACAGTGCTGAGGGGGTGGGACGGGGGGGTGGAGAGGGAAAAGGGGAAGAAGAGGGTTAGCTGTGGAGAGGTGAAGGGACGGGTAGATGGAGCAGAGGGACAAAGGGGGGAGCTCAGTCTGGGAAGGCCTCTTGGAGGAGGTGACCTTTAAGTAGGGATTTGAAGAGGGGAAGAGAATTAGATTGTCAGAGGTGAGGAGGGAGGGCATTCCAGGACTGCGGGAGGACGTGGCCCAGCGGTCGACCGGGGGATAGGTGAGACCAAGGGACGGTGAGGAGGTGGGCGGCAGAGGAGCGGAGCATGTGGGGTGGGCAGTAGAAAGAGAGAAGGGAGGAGAGGTAGGAAGGGGCAAGGTGATGGAGAGCCTAGAGTGAGGAGTTTTTGTTTTGAGCGGAGTTTGATAGGCAACCACTGGAGGTGTTTAAGAAGGGGAGTGACATGACCAGATCGTTTCTGCAGGAAGATGAGCCGGGCAGCGGAGTGAAGAATAGACTGGAGCGGGGCGAGAGAGGAGGAAGGGAGATCAGAGAGAAGGCTGACACAGTAGTCTAGCCGGGATATAACGAGAGCCTGTAGCAGTAAGGTAGCTGTTTGGATGGAGAGGTAAGGGCGGATCTTGGCGATATTGTAAAGGTGAAACCGGCAGGTCTTGGTAACGGATAGGATGTGTGGGGTGAACGAGAGAGACGAGTCAAAGATGACACCGAGATCGCGGGCCCGAGAGACGGGAAGGATGGTTGTGCCATCCATGGTGATAGGGAAGTCTGGGAGAGGACCGGGCTTGGGAGGGAAGATGAGGAGCTCAGTCTTGCTCATGTTGAGTTTTAGGTGGCGGGCCGACATCCAGGTGGAGACGTCCCGGAGGCAGGAGGAGTTGCGAGCCTGAAGGGATGGGGAGAGGACAGGGGCGGAGATGTAGATCTGCGTGTCATCTGCGTAGAGATGGTAGTCAAAGCCATGAGAGCGAATGAGTTCACCAAGGGAGTGAGTGTAAATGGAGAACAGAAGAGGGCCAAGAACTGACCCTTGAGAAACTCCAACAGTTAAAGGATGGGAGGGGGAGGAGGCGCCTGTGAAGGAGACCGAGAATGACCGGCCAGAGAGATAAGAGGAGAACCTGGAGAGGATGGACTCCATGAAGCCAAGGTGAGATAAGGTGTGGAGGAGGAGGGGATGGTCGACAGTGTCAAAGGCAGTTGTATTATTATTATTATTATTATTACAGTACACCAGTATTACAGTATTACAGTACAACAGTAAACAGTGACATTCCCTGCCCACAGTGAAATTTTGAATATGCATATAAATTTTGTGGGGCTGAAGGTCGGCTAGATACCAAATGCCCAAAGAATACAGATCCAAGAGCATAGATGAAACAGAAGGCAGAAGGAGTTGGGGAAAAGTGGACTTGATCAAGGAAGACATGTTCAGAATTTGCTCTCATCTGATACACTAGATTTCATTTTGTTAAACAGAGCATGTGGAAATAAAAGATTCAATAACATAATGGCAAGTGACATGAGCATCATCTTTCTGGAGATTACATAATTTTCAAGTGATGGCACAAAATAGAAAGATGAGTTACATCAAGTTGTTCTGACGGCTGAAAATTATAGCAAGCTTTTCACCCTTATTTACTCAGTGTTATGGGGTCTTAAAACTTTTCAATTTGAGACTAATTTATTACACTTTTCTATCTCTAAGAGTCTGTTTGGAGGTCTTTCTAGTCAATGGGATAACAAATTGAATTTTGCTTCCATTTGGAAAAGACATGACTTCAAGTGGTACTCATCTTAAGGGTCCAACAATCTCTGGAAGTTAAAAAGTACAATAAGGATGTCCTTCCACTATGTTACCAATATTCACTGTTAGGGATTTAAGAGAAATGGAATATAATGATTTGGAGGGAAAGATGATAACATCTAAGGCACTTTCCCAGTTGTATTTCTAGAGAGCCCAGCACTACCTCACTAAAGCTGTATGCTCGTCAGAACAGCCTCACTTTGCCCAAAAGGCCCCATGTGACCCCTTTTCCTGATCACATCCAATTAAATAATGAATCAACTAAAGGCATTTACAGAGTGTTCTACTGAGCAGTTGGGAAAGTACAATTTGATAAAATGGATAGATGTGATTTCTGCCCACTTGGAGCTTACATTCTACTGGGGAGAACAGATATTAAAATTAATTACAGATAGGGAAAATAGTAGAGGAATGTAGCACTTATGGATTTGTTTTCAAAACCTATGAGCACTAGGGAGATTTGGGGAGAGTTTGCTTTCTGGGTGATTTTTGTTCCTGCCTTCCCCTTCAATGAATGGTATTTATTGAGTGCTAAGAGAAGTAGCATAGTTTAGTGGAAGGAGCCCGGGCTTGGGAATCAGAATTCGTGGGTTCTAATCCCGGCTCCGCCACTTGTCTGCTGTATGACTTTGGGCAAGTCACTTCACTTCTCTGTGCCTCAGCAACCTCATCGGCAAAATGTGGATTAAAACTGTAAACCCCATGTGGGACAATCTGCTATGAAGTGAAGAATGAAGAGTGAAGAATAGACCGGAGCGGGGAGAGAGAGGAGGAAGGGAGATCAGAGAGAAGGCTGACACAGTAGTCTAGCTGGGATATTACAAGAGCCTGTAGCAGTAAGGTAGCCGTTTGGGTGGAGAGGAAAGGGCGGATCTTGGCGATATTGTAAAGATGAGACCAGCAGGTCTTGGTAATGGATCAGATGTGTGGGGTGAATGAGAGAGACGAGTCAAAGACGACACCGAGATTGCGGGCCTGAGAGACGGGAAGGATGGTCGTGCCATCAAAGGTGATAGGGAAGTCTGGGAGAGGACCGGGTTTGGGAGGGAAGATGAGGATCTCAGTCTTGCTCATGTTGAGTTTTAGGTGGCAGGCAGACATCCAGGTGGAGACATGCTGGAGGCAGGAGGAGATGCGAGCCTGAAGGGATGGGGAGAGGACAGGGGCCGAGATGTAGATCTGCGTGTCATCTGCGTAGAGATGGTAGTCAAAGCCGTGAGAGCGAATGAGTTCACCAACGGAGTGAGTGTAAATGGAGAACTGAAGAGGGCCAAGAACTGACCCTTGAGGAACTCCAACAGTTAAAGGATGGGAGGGGGAGGAGGAGCCTGCGAAGGAGACCGAGAATGACCGGCCAGAGAGATAAGAGGAGAACCGGGAGAGGACGGATTCCGTGAAGCCAAGGTGAGATAAGGTGTGGAGGAGGAGGGGATGGTCGACAGTGTCAAAGGCAGCAAAGAGGTCTAGGAGGATTAGAATGGAGTAGGAGCCATTGGATTTGGCAAGAAGGAGGTCATGGGTGACCTTAGAGAGAGCAGTCTTGGTAGAGTGGAGGGGACGGAAGCCAGACTGGAGGGGGTCCAGAAGAGAATGGGACATCATGGGCCAGGCACTGTACTAAACTCTGAGGTGGATATACGGTAATTGGGTTGGACACAGTCTCCATCCCACATAGGACTCACAGTCTTAATCCCCATTTTCCAGATGAGGGAGCTGAGGCACAAAGAAGTTAAGTGCTTTGCCCAAGGTCACACAGCCGACAAGTAGCAAAGCAGGGATTAGAACTCGGATTCTTCTGACTCCTAGGCCTGTGTTCTATCCACTAAGTCGTGCTGCTTCAGCCACTAGCAGAACTTACATAGGCATGACTTTATAGACGTTCTACAAACATAAATACATGAGTTATTTAGGAAGGAACCAGTTAGGAATTTAATGTAGCAGAGAAATGCCATTAAATGCAGTCTTGGGATACCACGGTATTATACACTGCCTCATTGGACAACTGAATTAATAAAGGACTCTCTTAGACATTGTCAATTGCTGATTGACCTCTTAAATAGATACTCACTAGCTCTTTAAGCTCCTCTTAAAGATTCATGCAAGAGGAGCAATAATCAGGGAAAATTGCCTTCCCAATGGTAAAGATTTTTTTTTTGACTTTAAATTTGAATTTGACTTGAAATTCTTAGTCAGTCCCCCCTGGGCAGCACCTGCACTTCTTGGGATTTCTGAACCTGGTTACAGGATTCTTAGATGATGATGATAATAGTTATAATAATAATCATAAGCACTTAATAGGTGCCAAGCACTAAATTAAATGTTGAGGTAGATACAATATTATCAGGTTGGATTCATAGTCTCCATTCGACATGGGACTCACAGTCTAAGTAGGAGGGAGAATGGTATTGCAAGCCCAGAATATTTGGAAAGTGTCCATTTATATGTATTGTTAAAATCAAGTTTGTATTTTCTCTGCTTCTTGTCCTCCATCAAGTATCTCCTTCTACTCTTATAACTAATTAATATGATGGTATATGTATATATATTATCTATCATAATTATAATTTGATTTTTTAGTGCAGCATTCTTTTTATTGAGCCTACAAATCTACATTGTTATGAAAGTTAATATGAATGTTTTTTCCCTCTAAAATTATTAAAATGAGGCTATGTATTAAGATACCTCAGAGCACTGTAGGTACAGTATTTCTGCTCTGTCATATTGGTTCTCAGTGGAACTGTGGCTCATGGTAGAAGGGGGATCTGAAGGAGAGACGGAGAAGGATTTCCTTTGCTGAACAAAGATGGAAGTGCGCATAGGAAAATTAGGGGAGGATTTGGAGAATTGGGCAGGAACAGGTTGGTGGCAACCATGTTTTTCACTCAGCATGCATCAGCAAGAAGCAGCATGGCTCAGTGGAAAGAGCCCAGGCATGGGAGTCAGAGGTCATGTGTTCTAATCCCGGCTCCGCCACTTGTCAGCTGTGTGACTTTGGGCAAATCACTTCACTTCTCTGTGCCTCATCTGCAAAATGGAGATTAAGACTGTGAGTCCCACATGGGACAACCTGATTACTTGGTATTTCCCCCATGCGTAGAACAGTGCTTGGCACATAATAAGCACTTAACAAATACCATTATTATTATTACTACTACCAGGTTCTCAGTAAAGTAGGCTAATCCCAATGATTAGAGTGGGAGAGGGAGGACTACCAAAGTGGATTGCCATGATGAAATCCGAGTGGCAACATCTTCCCATTCTGTTTGAGTCACCAGAATGGGATTGGAGGCTGGGGAAAAGGTTTGGAGAATCAGCCCCAAGCTTTGAGTAATTACTCAAAATGATAAAGATTCAGAATTGTGATATTCATGCAGGTGGAGATCAATCAATCAGTAGGATTTATTGAGCACTTAGAGCATGTAGAGCACTGTTTTAGGCACTTGGGAGAAGAGAATAGAATTGATCAACATAATCCTTGACCTCAAGGAACTTACCGTCTAGTGGAGACCCTAGTTCTTCAGATAGCGATCAAACTTCTGAACAGGATTGTCTGTTTATGGACATCTCATCAAAGACTTTCTCTTCTTTCTCCATATCTGTGTGCTTGGTAGGTGTGTCTTTCTCCTCTTTGAACTTCTGGGTGGGCTAACCTGAGAGCACTTTGCTCCCCTTCTCATGCACCTGGAGTTGGATATATTTTGAGAAGAACTTCTGTTTTGTTCATGAGGAGGTCTAAGAGACTCTAGAATCCTTGCTTTAGCTGACCTAGGACAGGAGAAGGAATAAGCCTCTAGATGTAAAGTACGGAGAGGAAAGAAACAGAGGGCAGAATCTGATTCCTCATTTGGGAGATGGAGAATGATTTCCAAATGAATGGGCTGATGATGCTTTTGTCCTGATTAGAAAATGTCCTAGATATCACCTTCTTTTCTCTTTTAGTAAAATTCAGGATCTTTTGAATGGAAATTCTATTTCATGCAAAAAAGCATTAATGTTTAATATTTTTGAAGTTTATATACATATTTCAACATATCCTCATATAAAATGCATGGTTTCAATAGGTATAAGCTGAAACATATTTTAGAAAGGCACATTGGGCTTTAAGATACCATATGGGAGAAAGGTTTCAACAGCCACATAGAAGTGACATGTTTCCTCTGAAATTATTTATGGTCAAAGCACAAAGCCCTTCTAAAACTGTCACTGGAATTTCCGCTAGTCCTCTGCTTATCATTCATGAGGAGTATAAAATGACAAAGTCCATCTTTTTGGGTACATACAAATTGGAAAATGAAGAGCAAAAGGAGGACTTTTTAAAGATTACCAGAAAAAACTTTCTGGGTGCACCAAATTGGTTGTTTACATTTGATTATTTATAAACTGCACTTTCTTTTAAATAACCAAATGGCAATAAATCAGGAGCAGAGACATCAAAAATGGTGTCAATCTGCACTTTTATGACTCTTCTGGTGTACTAGTTTTCATAAGGTGTCATGTGGCTCACTAAAAGTGGTAGATTCTATTCAAAAATTTATTCCCAACAAATTCCCTGGCCTAGGACAAAGCAGACAATTCATCCGAGTTAATGCCGATGCCAGGCGTTCCCTGAAGGATTAGGATCATTTTGAACTACAACTCCTTCATCTGGCAAAGTCCTTCACGATGAGCGGAAAAGCAGCTGCATTTTCTCCCCACCTCATTTGTTGTCTAAAGGGTTTTAACTGTATTAGCTTCCGGCCTTAGCAACAAGGGAGCGGAGCCAGTGAAGAGGTAGGTGGGACGTTCCCGTGAGCTTCGCTCTTACCCCTCCTCCAGCCATCTTTCTCTCCTTGGGGGACAGAAGGGAGGCAGAAGGGTGTTCTGGGGGTGTCATCGCTGATGCCCCTTCAGAGAAGAGAGACAGAGGAAGTGGATGGGATCTGCTGTGTGTTGTCACTGCTCCCTACTGCTCTCCCCCCACAGCCCCCAAACAGGTGGATTGTGACATTGACATGGTATTAGCAGTGATGGCAGCCATAATTCTCCACACATGGGTGAGAGGAGGCCAGTTCGGGATGGCAACAAGCTATTGGGCCGGGGGTGGGGAAGGATACCATTAGTAGAGGGGAAGGACCTTTTATTCATATCAATGTCCACCTCCCCCTCCTGACTGTAAACTTGTCGTGGGCAGGGAATGTGTCCTCTAATTCTGTTGTACTCTTCCAAGTGCTTAATACAGTGCTCTGCATGTAATAAATGCTCCATAAATATTATTACTTGATCTTTCATTGTCTGTGCCTATGATTTCCAATCTATCAGATTCTGGCTTCAGGAGCCAATCAGAGGACACAGCTAGTGAGCGTGCTGTAAATCAATCCCTTCAACTGGTTGAAAGACAAGCAGATATGGGAGCCCAAGGCCACACATGATTTAATCCAATGTACCTTAGGCAATGTACACCTGTATCTTGTATTCATCCTAGATTCTCCAGATGGGACTTGTACAAGCTTCATCAACCCAGTCCTTTCTAAGGAAGCCGAAGCAGCGTGGCTCAGTGGAAAGAACATGGGCTTAGAAGTCAGAGATCATGGGTTTGAATCCCAGCTCTGCCACTTGTCAGCTGTGTGACTGTGGGCAAGTCACTTCACTTCTCTGTGCCTCAGTTACCTCATCTGTAAAATGAGGATTAAGACTGCGAGCCCCACTTGGGACAACCTGATTACTTTGTATCTACCCCAGTGCTTAGAAAGTGCTCTGCACATAGTAAGCGTTGAACAAATACCAACATTATTATATTAGGATAATACTAGCACAATGGCTAAATTTGAAAGACATAGGGTTTCTTCTGGTCATTTGTTCCCAGACTTTTCCTTATATTGGCCTCATTTCCTTTTCTCTAGTCTCAGAAGTAATTGAGAGTGAATTCATGCCTGTTTCTGGCCCACTTAGTGTTTTGATGCTCTTATTAAGGGCTTTACCTCATTGCTGTCCAACTGAAGATAGGAAAATAATAGGAATTGTGCCTACATAACTCTTGCGAATGAGAGAGAGAGTGTGGATGGCTCAGTGTAAACTATCACCACTAATGCAAAGAAACAAACCAAACACTTAATCCTGCTGGTGGTAAGATTATATCTTTCCCCTTTAACTATTAGTGTTTGAGCAATCCTGAAGTGAATGACAGAAGGCAGGAAAAGATGCACTTACTGGAGTTCCAAGAAAAAGTGTGAAAATGTGCAAGATTATTTTTTCCTCAAACTCACAAGCAAATATATATCTTGTCATTGGCACGTAACAAAAAGACAATCATCGTTACCATTAGCTGATAGACTGCCTCTCTGACACTATACTATCATTCTTATTAACCTTATTCCTCCACCCAGAATTGGGAGTCTGGATGGGATCTAGACATTTTCTCTCTGATGGGCACGTTGAGGGTACTTGGACCCCTTCACCTGTATTGTTGGTTAATAATAATAATAATAATGGCATTTGTTAAGCACTTACTATGTGCCAAGCACTGTTCTAAGCGCTGGGGGGGATACAAGGTAATCAGGTCATCCCACATAGAGCTCACAGTCTTAACCCCCATTTTACAGGTGAGGTAACTGAGGCACAGAGAAGTTAAGTGACTTGCCCAAAGTCACACAGCTGACAAGTGGCGTAGCCAGGATTAGAACCCATGACCTCAGGTTCCCAAGCCCGGGCTCTTTCCACTGAGCCATGCTGCTTCTCATATTAACAATGATGGCATTTGTTAAGTGCTAAATATGTGCACAGCACTGTTCTAAGCACTGAGGAGGATACAAGGTGATCAGGTTGTCCCTCGTGGGGCTCACAGTATTAATCCCCATTTTACAGATGGGATAACTGAGGCACAGAGAAGTTAAGTGACATGCTCAAAGTCACACAGCTGACAAGTGGCTGAGCTGGGATTTGAACCCATGACCTCTGACTCCCAAATGCTTTTTCCACTGGTTGTGGCATCTATAGAGGCAGGTTTTATATTTATCATGGAAACATTTCTTTAGGAGTTAAAGAGGAAAACAATCCATGGAAAATTGAATCTTGTCGTCCCTTAATTGAACAATTGTCAACAAAATAAATGTTCTTTGAGCAAATGTAATAGCCATGCCAACTATATTCCCACTATACACCATTTTCAACATCTTCTCTACATCCATAACAGGAAATTAAGAATAACATTTCTGGGTTTTTTTTCTATCCGTCTGGGCAGGGGTCTACCACAGACACCAGTTGGGCATATGTGTTAAGTCAGGCATCAAACAGTTTAGGTCATATCCCTGGGTTGATTATTAAACATCAAACAATACTGGTTGTGTCCCCAAGGTGACTGCATTTTGGCATGACCATCACTGGGGTCGAGGTTGTACAGCTGAGGCTTTGGAAGGGAGAAACACTGCTGAATCTTAATCTGTGTCTTTCAGAGTCAGGTTATAACAAAGGTCTCTAAAAAGACCTGTAGAGTATATCAATCATTAATCAATCAGTGGTATTTATTATGCACTTCCTATGTGCAGAGCACTGTTCGGTGCTTGGGAAAGTACAGTACTTAATGAGTTTATGGTTTAGAGGGAGAGACAGACGTTGGTACTTAATGTCTTTAGGTGTAAGAACGGTTAGGGTTTGAATGAAGAAAGCAAGTGGTCAACTTGAAAAATATGCATGTATGTAATGGAATAAGACTGTCCAGCCTAGAATAAGTCTCTCTCGAATTTGAGCCCCAAATTCATCTGAGTTTTATCTAAAAATGCTCCTACTGCAATTTAACTGATTTCTTGTATTTTGTCATTAGGGGAGAAGAACAGGTGGCCCCCACCTAGCTTCTAATAATCTTTCTTACACAATAATTGAAGGGAGTTACTACCTCTTCTCAAGGGAGTTTGTTTAGCAATTTGATATGATAGCCTTTTGGTGTGACGAATTTAAAATCTCAAAATACCTAAGAAGTGATATTATGGTAATTTTCACTCACATTATGAGGTGAAATAGAAAAAGTTATAATCCCTTCAATTAAAATCTTTTGCCATGGAGCTCAATTTTATCGAATGGCTTAGTTCTTCTCTTCGCAATCAAGAAGATGCACATATCTGGCCAAGATGGGCAAAAATACCTTTCACTGCCCCCCTGCAAAATCTCCCCTTACTGTGGTGTCACCCTCTAGCCAGGCTCACATCCTGATCTGGTTTATTAATAATAATAGTATTAATAATGATAATAATTAATAGTTGTGGTATCCTTTAAGCACATCACTGTTCTACATGCTGGGATAGATAGAAATGAGTCAGGTCAAACACAGGCTCATTCCCACGTAGGGCTCACAGTTTGAGTGGGAGGAGAACAGATATTGAATCCCATTTTACAGTTGAGGAAACTGTGGCAAAGAGAAGTTAAGTGACTTGCCCGAGGTCACAAAGCAGGCAAATAGAAGAGGTGGGATTAGAACCCAGATCCTCTGACACCCAGGTCCGTGCTTTTTCCATTAGGCAACATTGCTTCCACACCCCCTAGAGCATTTTATTACTGAGGGATACCTGTAACATAAGCACCTTCCCTGCCCCTTTTCATGAACAAACATTGAGTTTCTTAGAGCTGTTTGTGGTCATCTATCTTTCCTGAGGAGAAGGGAGATGATGTCGGAGAAGAGGTTCAGTACCTGTACTTTCTATGTCCTAATTGCTGCTTCATATTGAGACTGATTTTATATTTCTTTCCCTACCAATTTGAAGGCCCAGTTACTCAATTTAGAGAAAACCTCTGTGGGAACATTGCATAATGCTTATATATGTTATTTTTATTTGACATGTAAACTCTTGCAAAAGGCTCAGTAATTGCACAATCAACATTTTATAGGTATACTGGAGAAATGAGGATTTAGCAGCCAAGAAAATTGGTTCAGGAGAAACATCCCCAAGGAAGCCCATTTAGGAAGTTTCAACAAAACCTTTGAAAATCAGGGACAGAGAATATTTAAATTGCCATTCAAAAATTATAAGGCCATATGAGAACACTGATTTTATTTTTCTGTATAATAAAAAGATTGCTCAGATGCACACAAGTAAAATGATTTTGTATCATCTAATGACTAATGGCGAAGAACTAGGAACATTTCAATATTATAAGAACATGTCTCTGGTGTGGAAGGAATGTTCGTGATAAACACACTTTAATTATTTGTTTTGAGACATAATGAATGGTATGGCATTGTAAGTTTAATGGCAATGTTTAAA